>NC_135657.1:68615569-69225914 GCF_964188315.1 Podarcis muralis
TTTGTATCACAAGGAGGAAACCAGAGGCTGTTGGACTTCTGGGAGTTGATTTTTGTTTTCCTATTCCATTTTTAATAATTTTGTTTTGTTATTGTATACTCTTTTCTTCATAAGTAGTACATAAAACAGAATCCCACACTGAAATGGATTTTTCTGTCTTACCTCTGTGACCCCTTAAGACCTGACATCTGCATTCTGATGTTCCACTGACTCACAAGAGCAATTTATTACCAGCAGGTAACTGGCTCAAGGGTTGAGTAATTTATAATGGAAGACTTCACCTCTGAATTCCTTGGTCATGTGATGGTAGTTCAGGTCTTATTTCAATTATACAAACAGGTGTCCCCATGACACTTTGCTGTAATTAGAAGGCTACCTAAGAGCTAAGAGACAGCAGAATGATGATGTGCAAATTCTTTCTGGTTCTGTACCCAGGGAAGATATTAGGCTATAAATTTACTTATATTCTACTGACTCAGGAGAGGCCTCATTTATATTTCTTTACACCAAATCTATTCAGGAGCAAGCCCTTTTTTTGTCTGATGTGATAAGCAGTAGGTTGATGTGCCAGCTTTAGACTACTTTTCATGACTTGAAAGTATGCTGAAGGGTGAGTTGAGATGTGGGCTGAAGGACAAACTACACATGATGCAGCAGACCCCTGTCTGGATCTCTCCATATTTTGGGCCCTTTCCTAAAATAAGTTGTGGGTGGGTTGGTGTGGGTAGGCACATGCGCACAGGGATCAGGCCTGAAACGTGGAGAGAGAAGAGTTTTATACTATACTAGCTTCCTAATGCAAACCCCTCTTCCCCAGAGCTCTTAGTTATGGATGGGAAACACACAAGCAGTCTCTGAAGCAGGAGGTTCTCATAAGAAATGTAGGTCCCCATACCACAGCGTCCATCTAAACTGGAACACCTGAGGCTTTTTTTTTTTTTTAGGAAAAGGACATCAGGATATCTGGTTATTGATCTCCCATGTCATGCCTTATCTTATCTTTGGAAGCTGCTGCATTTTCTCCTGGCAGTGGTGATACACCTTTAACAGGGATACTTCAAGCAGAACATGTGCAGACCTCCCTATCACATCATTTCCACATTGGCAATGAGATGCATGTGTTATTTTTCCATGTATGGAGCAAACAACAAAAATGTGACAAACCTAATTTCATTTGTTGTGCAACCTACTGTCTTGCCAAAGGCAAGGTGGTTCTTTTAAAATGAGATTCAGAAGCAATACAAAATACACAAGTAAGTGAGAAGAGTAAAGATTTTATTCTAAAACAGCAAGCAATGTATACATACCAAGCAAGCACTTCAATCTGCCACTTGGAAGCTCTCAAGAAGTGGTGAAGTGACTTCGCCAGGTAGCCTCAGTTTGCACGGCCCTGCGGCTGATCAGTCCGTGCACGAGCGTCAAAGAAACTCTGCCCAAACTGTCCAATTTTATAGATAGCCTGTTGGGCCTTAAAGACTGCTTACGTGCAGATCATCTATTAGCCACCCCCTCCCAATGCCTCACCTTCTCAAAACAATGTCCAACATCAAAGAAGGTACCCAGCATTATCCTCTACAACTGATGAGGCAGCAGGGGCGGGGGGCTTCATCTCTTCCCAACGTTCTCACAACATCTAAGACTGTTCTCACAACATCAAAAAACTTAACAAGAGCGAGGGAGGGGGAAGAAACAGAGGCAGGAAGGGCTTTGTGTCAGATCACTAACTCCTCGATACATTTTGTCTTCTGGGTGCATTTCCCATACACCTACCGATGGATGTTCAGATTAGGTTTGGTAGACTGCCATCCAGAGATTTCTCCCTTGATCTTTGAAACTGCCGTGTAACAGGGAGCTGAGGCAGCAGGTGTAACATCTGGCCCTGCCACATGGCAGGTGAGTGTGTGGGTGAACAAGAGCCAGGGCAGCAGATGATGTGGCTCCCTCTTCTCCTGCTATGCTGGGGGAATTTAAAGCTACACCCACATTCTTCAGGTTGTGACCTAGCAACCCTAGTTCAGAAGACCAGGCATTTAACTAGGCCACTCTTGTCCTTGCAAGGCTTTCTGGCAGCACATCTGATAAAACGCTTGCATGCAAGAAACAGTGTGGGCTTGGACACAGTGAAGCAATTTCAAGTCAATGACTTCAGCACACACCAAGGCTCAACCCACTTCTGTCTGAGCATAACAGGATCTCTAAGTGGAGGAAATCAAGCCATTGCTATGAATCTTAGTCTTTATTTTGTATCCTTTGAATAATGGACAATCATCAGTAGTGAATCAGCAAGATTAATGATCACTGAATATTTTTTTATTGTGCTTTCAGGAATATGTGTTTTACCTTCCTTTTTTCCTACAGAGTTTTTGTAATAGAATCCAGAGCTTCTCAGGAATAAACTTTATTCTGAACTTCATACAGATGAACATTGCCAAAGCACATGGGAAGATTTTAGAAGTTATTATTTCAAGTTTATACAACCAGATCCTTGGACTTGTGATGATTATTACAGCAGATCATCCTTTCCAAAGGTGAACTAGTCCACAACAGGCTGCTTGCAATCTGGCATATCATGGTTTCTTTGGCTGACAAAACAGCGTACTGACAAACTTGCAATCTGAGTCTATGTCCTTTGAGTCAATATGGAACTACTTCCAGTCCTTGGGCTGGTGAAAACAAAAGCTGATCAAAAGTGAAGAGGCATTTAAGGACGCCCCCACAGGCAAACAATTGCTTGCACAGTATCAGATTTTCTAAGAAAATTCCTAACAGCCCAATCCTATGCATTCTTGCTCATAACAGCTGTACTGAGCTCATGGGCTTACTACCAAATAAGTCAATTCTATACCCACTGACCTGGGAGTAAGCCCAACTGACCTTATGTGAGGTTGACTTCTTCATAGATGAGGCACAGGATAGTTCTATTAGGAATTTTGTCTGCTTGCAGTATTAGGAACTGACCCAGTTTGACAAACTCAGGACCCTGTTCAGTCTACTGCCCTTTGTTATGAATTGTTATTCACCACCAGATCTTCTAAAGAATAATATTGGTTCCTTTCTATGACAAGGACCAAGTGGTCATATTAGGGGGAAAGCGCACAAAGAGGTGATGTACACCAGTCCTTGTGGCTTACAAAAATGTGGTAGTAGAAAATAACTCTGATTTAAATTAATGGGACCAAACATTAAAGCACTGAAGCTTATTTAGATTGTGAAAATATGGGCAGTTATTACCAGGAATCAGAGTCCCTCCCCATTGTGGAGGAGTGGCTGTGTACCCTCCCTACCATGATCCTTGAATCCTACGTATAACAGCCTTATTCACACACATTCCTTCCTTTTCTGAGTAGTTCGCCTGCTAGTTGGACCTTCATTCAAGGTCTGTATATGCACAGAGCTTTCTTGTGTCTCATATTGCTCTAGAAGGTGTGTGCATGGCTGAGGGCAAGTGCATCTCCTGTACCATGGGAAAGGACCTATATGATTTGTATGTATGAAAAGAACTGTGATGGATGGAAGTGTCAAAGTGTTTATTATCGCATCATGAACTGAAAAGACGGCAGCAAATTCTGAACAGGAAAAATTAAAAAACATTATAGACCCACACTCATTACTCATCTATTATGGCAAACAGAAAACAGTTAATTTCTTTTTGGATCTATATGGGGTTTTTAAAAATGTATTGTTCAGATTTCATTGGTAAGCTTCTCAATTAGCATCTGACATATTCATTAACACTATATAAAGGCATCTGGATTTTCTTTTCCTTACATAGTATTTATTTGGTTGCCATTAGCTCACCACTTGATAATAATGATCTTGGAGGTTTAGGATAGTAACCAGCAGTTATTGAGGTATTTGAAGAAAATCTGGTGAATCTATAATCCAGTGGTAAATCTGCAAGAAATAAACAGACCATTTCTTGATCAGGTATGCAGCTTACATCGCATCTAGGAAATCTCTTTTAAGCTAGGAAGAGCAGTATTTTTCTTCTTTAAGCTCTTCATCCGTGTGCTTATTATTGCAAGCATTTAATCATATGATTACATATATGGCACATAGAGTTCATATGCTTGAGTATGATAATGGTCGTTGGCTTATCCACCAGGAATGCCAAACATTTTTTAAAAGAAAAGGTTTTCACGTGTGAAACTTGTATTAATAAACCTATTTTCTCCTTTGTAAAGCATGTAAAGGTTCAGCAATAATAAAGAAACTATACATGCTAGCATTTCAAAGCAAAAAAAGAGAAAAACTCTATTTTGAATCCACCATTTAATGTGAATAAAAGTAAGAGCAATATGATGCATTTTTATAATTGTGGCTTTGTAATCTCTTTATTTTTATGACCATATGGAAAAGCAATAATGTGCAAAGTATTTTGAGCACTAGACTCTTTGTTGGTATTGGTGCAACAGATCAACAAGCTTACCACTCTGGAAATAGGGGGGTGGGAACCATGTACAAAGATAAAAATGCTGTTATTAGTTAGGTTGATACTGTGGGAAAGTTTTTAAAGTGCTTTTGTAATGTGCTCTTAAGCAGTGTCTAGGGAGCACCTTCTGGAATGTTAGACAGGGACAGATTTCAAATGTGATTACATACAAAACCTATTGTAATTGTATACCTAAAGGGATGCTTACCGTGGCATAAAATTCTCCTTTAGATAACTAATGTCAACACATTAAAGGTACCTTGCATTCTTGCAAGAAAGGCTACATATCACACTAATTGCATAAAGTTAGGTATTTCACTCTCTGGTTCCAAGCTAACTTCATAGGAATATGATTTATTGAATGCCATACATTAATAGGTTTCACTTCTTCTGTCATAAGGTTTTGTACTCTGGATAGGAATCTATCCAATATGGGGAGATAAATATTTAGGGAGGATTTCAACATCATGTTAGGGCATTTGTTCCGCCCGTGAAAGCATTTTGTGGGATAGAGCAAGCCCTGTTGTTTAAATGGAAGCCCTTTTACAGAGCTTCCACTGATGGGGCTCAATAGTTCATTTTCACCCCCCTTCCCTGCACAATCTCTTTTAATGTTGCCTGTGTTTTGCCCATATACCTTTTCTTTCATTGACTGGTTACACTTAAATCAGTTTTACTATTCCCCACTGGACTGAAGATTGCTGCTTGCAAATAATCACTGATCCCCCAACATGTGGGCTGCACTCGACCACTTTCAAGGGTGACTGTATGCTCACCTTCAAGGCAAAGGGTTCCAAAAGGACCTCTCCAAACTGGGAGAATGGGCAGTAAATGGTAAGAACAATTCAGTGTGAGCAAGTGTGCATGATAGGGCATACTATCATGATTTCACATATATGATCAAGGGGTCAGAACTGGGCTTTTTAGTTTAGAGAAAAGGTGAGAAAAGCTGTTCTATTATTGCAAATTCTAGTGCTTAAATTTTGTTATGACAGGGAAGACGTCCGATCTTGTCTTTGGAAGACCCAACACTAGAAGCTCACTGCTGAAAGAAAATACTGATCAAATTAACATTTTTCTGATGTCTTTTTTCTGATCATAATGAACTTGGAGAGTCATTTGGCAGAACTTGCCTGAACCTGGGGAGTCATTTGGCAATTTGAATGCCACAGCTAAGATCTGTTTTTTTCTGGAAAGTGGCTTGGGGGAATACACTTCCACTGCAAGCCACTGTTGTCAAGGATGAGTCCACCATCCAGGAAGTCAGTCCCACATGGTAACACTGGATATTTGTTTTATTTAAAACATTTAGTCACGGCTATAAGGGTGGCTTACAAATAAAACATTGGGGGGGGGGGAGTTTAGAATGTTGCAACCTGCAGCTAAAATCCAGCATAAGATGAGCACAATGTTGGTGTGTTTTAATTTTCTATCTTTATTGTTTGTTATTCTTTTTGTGAGGTGTCTTGTAAGAATCTTTAATGGCAGGATACGGATAATGAAAAGAAGTACAGTGGTACCTCAGGTTACATACGCTTCAGGTTACAGACTCCGCTAACCCAGAAATAGTGCTTCAGGTTAAGAACTTTGCTTCAGGATGAGAACAGAAATTGGGCTCCAGCGGCGCGGCAGCAGCAGGAGGCCCCATTAGCTAAAGAGGTGCTTCAGGCTAAGAACAGTTTCAGGTTAAGTACGGACCTCCGGAACGAATTAAGTACTTAACCTGAGGTACGACTGTACTGTAAAGATTTAAATTACAAATTAAATTAAGAGAAATTAATGAATTGCATTTTAAAAGTAAGTTAAATTAAATTAAAAGAAATTAAAATGGAAAAATGTCCTGTCTCTTTTGGCAGGCAAGCGTCTCTCAGGTAAGGGTGTTCCCTATCCTGAGAATAGCCACCTGCCTGCTCCTGAACACCTATATAGTACTTCCATTGGCCACGGATATCAACCAAGCTTTAAAGTTCTTGACATTTCACTGGGGAAGGGCAGCTGAGGTTCCTAACTTGGGATGCACCAACTGTAATGCTATGTGGGGAGAAGAAAGGGCACAAGGAGCTCAGAAAAGGGCAAGGAGCTTTGACTCCCTTCAGGATTCAGAGACTGTTATAGCCACTACTGCTTGTTTCAAAACAACTTTTAAGTATTCTCCCAATTTGTATCTTACCTAGAATCATAGAATAGAATCATAGAGTTGGAAGAGACCACAAGGGCCATCGAGTCCAACCCCCTGCCAAGCAAACTGATGTTTAAATCATAAACAATATAAAACTTTTTAAAATTTTACATGTGGAAAATAAAAGAAAATTGCATTCTTAGTTTACTTTTTATCTTCCATTTCTCAAGAGACAGAGTACCAGGTAATCAGAATGAAAACATATATTTTGTTATTATTGGTCAACCTGAGACAGCATTTGTCTGGACATTTCTTTGGGGGGGGGATAATATGCTTTTGTCTTTGGCTACAATTATTTGTGAAGAAACCCTTCTTATTTGAGGAGATTAGAGAGATTACTTGGTCTTAATATTCTATGGAGCTCCAAGTACAGCTCATAAAGGATTTACATTTCTGGGTTATCTCTTCCATTTGGATTAGATTATAATTATCTGATGAGTTACTTCCTTGAATGTCTGACTAACCACCGTTTTGTTTCTGGGTATTCAATTTTGACAGAACAGCTTGTGATATTAATCTGTTTTAATGGTTTGCAAGTTTGTCAGTAGACAGAAGGGGGCCCAGCTCCAGCCTCTTGTGCTTACTGAACATCGAAATGCTTTTCACATTTCTCCAAGTTAAACAACAGCAACAGCTTGGAGGTTGTTTGCAAATAAAACTAGCAGGGTAAAGAGCTCATGTGTGTTGGGGGCAGTTCCTCTTTTGGCAGCTCTTGAACCAGCATCTCTTTACAATCTATTTCCTACAAGCTGGAAAAGCAACACAGGGCTTCAGTTTGGGGCCTTGGCAGAAGTTCCTTGGGTGGCCACTGTGACTAGATGGGCCACTCAGCTGATTCCACAGGGCTATTCTTATGTTGTTGTGCCCAGCAGAAAGGGGGCTTAGATTGCAGTGCTACTTCTGAGTAGGCATGCCCAGGATTGTTTGGTAAGTTATCATGAAGAGAACCAGGACTTATTGTGTTTCTAGGTTTGAACAAAATTTGATTTCTAAACTTAAGAAGTCTTATCCTGGATTTGATTTTATTGCACAGGAAAAAGAAGAAGACTCCCAGAAGATGGGATATCATCTAAGCTACACGAGATGAATGCAAACAGCTCTAATTTGTGTTGGAAGTGGGGTAAATTAAAATAAAATGTTTTTATTTTCTACTGCTGGTGGTCCTTCCTTTGGGAAGTCACTCTAACATTTTTTTAAAAAAGAAAAAGACCTTATCTACACCCTATTTTTTTAATAAGCTCTTCTTCAAAAGGGGAAAGAATCATTGTTGTTCTATACTATAGCAGGAACTGGCGCTGTGGTCTAAACCACAAAGCCTAGGGCTTGCCAGTCAGAAGGTCGGTGGTTTGAATTCCTGCAATGGGGTGAGCTCCCATTGCTCGGTCCCAGCTCCTGCCAACCTAGCAGTTCGAAAGTACATCAAGTGCAAGTAGATAAATAGGTATCGCTCTGGCAGGAAGGTAAGCGGTGTTTCCGTGCACTGCTGTGGTTCGCCAGAAGCAGCTTAGTCACGCTGGCCACATGACCCAGAAACTGTCTGCGGACAAACGCCGGCTCCCTCGGCCTATAGAGCGAGATGAGCACGCAACTCCAGAGTCGTCCACAACTGGACTTAATGGTCAGGGGTACCTTTACCTTTAAGTTTTGGAAATAACTCTCAAGATTATTCATTCTTACCTGCTATTGCTTCAATACTTGGGATTGTGATGGTGCTGTAAGCACTAACACATTTGCAGGACCACGTAGTTACTAAAGTTTCCTCTGTATCTTCCTTTCCTGATATGGTATCCACAAAGAAAGAACC
The DNA here is from genome assembly GCF_964188315.1 of Podarcis muralis. NCBI lineage: Eukaryota > Metazoa > Chordata > Lepidosauria > Squamata > Lacertidae > Podarcis > Podarcis muralis. Next base: position 68,623,985 of record NC_135657.1, read on the forward strand.
CCACTGTTTAGAAACAGAAGGAAGAGCTTTTGGATGGTGTCCCTGAAACATAAACAAACATGGACATAAATACAAGTCCCACATGTGCTCTAATGCATACATGCATGGAATTTCTGTATAAAATCGTTCTGAAATGAAGTGGTTGCCAACTTTGGTGCAGAAGCTACAAGAAATGCTACAAATTACAAAGGCATATGCCCTTGAGCTAAATGAATGCAATGCAACTAATAAATCCTCATGGTAGCAATTCTTTGGTTCTCTGACAACCCAAGGAAATTTAAAAGAAAAGAAATCACCATGGGGATGATTTCCTTTGTTTTGGCTAAATCCCCAAGCTTGCAGGTGTGGCTGTGTAGAAACCCCTGACTCTTGCATGGCTAGTGTGTAGCATTTGGACAAAGGTAAGAGTCACACCTATTGTTCCCCTGTTTTTGCCTCTGCCCACCACCAGCATGTGACTCTTGAAAAGTTGCCGTGAAAATGTGGCTTTCAAGTTGAACAGGGTTCCCCACCTTGGAAACTGAAAGCCCGCAGAATGTATTTGAACCAGTAGTTCCTGTAAAATGATTACTGATACGGCTTAGCACCACCCACACCTTCCATGCAGGAGAGCTTTCTGTTCCCTTCTATAATGGAAAGGGTTCCATGGTCAGAGTTTTTTCGTAGAAGAGAAGTTCCTGCACACATGGAACTTACCGCAGCCCTCACTGGACCTTCCAGACAGTAGCTAATCTATTTACCTACTTCACATCTTTCTAGGTTAGCTAATTGAGAGCGAAGTGCAGAAATACGTGCAGGGAGTCTAGTCATATACATCAAGGTGAGAGTACTGAGGCAGTTATAAAATTTTAGGCTTCAGGCAGATCAAGCTATATCATAAAGTCGAACAGCATTGGTGGCTATGAGGCAAAGGGTCCCCCCCCCCGCTCGCAGAACCCCCACAGCTTTGGAGCTATTTGCAAACTGGATTCTGCCAGACCATCACACTGCATGTATCTGTAAAGACCAAAATTTCACTTTGGGGGGTGGGGTGGCTTTCTTCTAAAAATATGTGAGGGTGTGTAATTACTGGTCTGCTTTTGTTGTTGCATTTGGTTACATGTTAGTGGTTTTTTGCTTGTTTGTCTTATTAACAACTGGTTATTAGAGTTTCAGTTGTATGTCTATATTTCATTAGAAGCTGCCTCAAAGTAAGTTACTCTGAAAGGCGAGATATTAATATTTTAAGTAAATGAAAATTGGGAGCATCATAATCAAATGCGACGCCAGCTGTTTCTGCCTGACACTTCCACTGGCTGATTTTTGTACTTCCCTCACTTAAGATTAAACAGGGGAGGTTGATTGGGATAATTTTAAAATAACCCCAAAACTGTGTATAGGAGACAAAAGGAAATCCCTTTGCTAATTGGTCTTGCTAATTGGTATATTCCGTTGCAGGGATGTAACTGTTATGGGCTGCTCTCCTGTGAAAAGGAGTATAATGAACTAACACCCCTGACCTATCCTAGCCCCACTCAGCTCAGAACCCTTTGATCAACCCAATTGGCTTCTCCTCTGCTTGCTTGCTGTCACTGGTGGTAGATATAGGAATTCAACACAAGCCTCTGGGGTAATTACAGAAGCTGCCTGGCTGAACTAAAGGTCTTTAAGGACAGACCATGCAGGACAGAGATTAGAGTGCAAAATCCAGGAAATGGACACCAAAATAATTCCCTTGGAGCACATGCAGGATTCCTAAAACTGCCACCCCTCCGTTTGTTTGGTTAGAAGCAACTACCAACACCCTCATGAAGGCACAGGAGAAAACCCCTCTCCCTGGTGGTAACATTTGTTCAGAGTATTCTGAAAATATGAATACACGTGCGGTTTTTAAAAAGTGTTAGCAGCCAGACCTACATGAAGAGCCTCTTATTTTGTTTTTTGTGGGGCTTCTGTTGCCGTGTAGAGCTGGGGAATAAATTTCTTTTTTAAAGGGTGTATTTGTCTTTTTCCCTGGCTTTGCCAAACACAGGAAGGAAACTGCTGTTTGAACACATTTCCTCCCTCTTCTGACTTTGATGTGCTATTCTACGCTATTCAAAAACAAAGAAAACCTGCATGACACAAAAGGCAAATAGTGTTATTATTATTAATAGTATTACTATTATTACCATCAATCACAATTTAGTAGCACTCTCAGTGTATCAAGAGCTTCATAATCTTTTATTTTGTTTATTCTAACATAAGATGAGATACGTAATTATCCCAAACTTATAGATGAAGAACCAAGGTCAAGGGAATAGACGTTTACTCAAGGCCATTCAGTAAAATTAATGGATGAGTAGGAACCACACTGTTTCCTTATTCATGCCCTCTGTACCTTAAATCATTAAATTCTTGCAACATGTCAACAACATAAAAACTTTCCTTTGAATTTTACTGTCACTATACAGTGGTACCTTGGGTTACATACGCTTCAGGTTACATACGCTTCAGGTTACAGACTCCGCTAACCCAGAAATAGTGCTTCAGGTTAAGAACTTTGCTTCAGGATGAGAACAGAAATTGTGCTCCGGCGGTGCAGCAGCAGCAGGAGGCCCCATTAGCTAAAGTGGTGCTTCAGGTTAAGAACAGTTTCAGGTTAAGTACGGACCTCTGGAACAAATTAAGTACTTAACCTGAGGTACCACTGTATAGGGGCATATGTACTGGGTCATGGTTTCGATCCCCATGTTGGGCAAAAGATTCGTGCATTGCAGGGAGTTGAACTAGGTGACCCTTGAGGTCCCAAATCTACAATTCTATTATTCTGATTAGTGCTTATTTGTGCTTGCAAGTACGGTCAGTGCAACATTCCATACTGGGTGACGACTGTTGCTCAGAGGAAGTGCATCAGCTTCACATGCACAAAGGCCTAAATTTAATCCCTCGTCTCTCCTGGTATGCCTGGGAGAAACTCCTTCCTGACTTCCAGGAGAGCTACTGCTGGTCAGTGTGGACAATGCTGAGCTAGATGGGCTAAGGGTCTATCTTGATAGAAGCTTCCTGTGTTCCTAATGAAGAACATTGTTTTTTCTGCTCGTACTTCAAATTAATGATGCCAACTTCTTGGCGACCCACCAGGGAATTGTTATGCACAAATTCCATCGAAATGAAAAGTCCAGGGTTCTTTCCAGCAGTGGCCCTCTGCTGGCAAAAGGCGTCCATCAGCATAATGGAAGGAAGGTGGTTCTCTCCCTTCTCCCCTCCCCAGTTTCTCATTTTTATCCACACCCCACAATCCTCTGGAGCAGATTTGAAGGGAGGCATGTTGACCTGCCGAGAGAAGGGGAATGGCGAAAATCACCTCTCCTCCTGTTCTGCTGATGGAACACTCTACTGGATCAGAGTGCCTTCCGTCCCCAAAGGGACCCCACAGATACTTCGTTTCTAGTTATTGCCAGCTTCTCTAATAGAATTTCCTGGTGGATTGTGCACCCAGTGAAGGTGAATATATTGACAGATTTAATAACGATCAAGAGGAAAAACATCGGGATTTTTTTCTTGGTGAAGATTAATACAACTATAAATGTAGCAGTGATCGACAAAAACAAAGAAAATGGGAAACGTAGTTATTTGTACTGGGGGTTATCATTTCTGGCCAAATAAATGTTTGTGAGCTGAAACATGGGTTTTCAGCTAAAGGAGCTAAGGAGATATGTATGTAAAATGCATAAATCTGATGCATATCCAAACACGTATGAAAGCACAACTGAACACAGACACCACCAACATGCATTGCATTGTTTTAAGTGGGATGTGCTTTGGAATGTGCATTTTTAGACACATTCCTATTGACATTCTGTCACAACTAATTCTGCTGAATTAGCCTTCAAAGTATTTCTAGATAAGAAGTTTAGCACTAAAAAAATTAAAAAATTAAAGTCTAGTAGCACCTTAGAGACCAACTAAGTTTGTTCAGGTATGAGCTTTTGAAAGCTCGTAGAACAAACTTAGTTGGTCTCTAAGGTGCTACTAGGCTATTTTTTTTAAAATAAAAAATTAAAATTATTTCGACTGCGTAAGACCAACACGACTACCTACCTAAGTTTAGTATTGTCACAGAATTCTGCTGTACCTATATCTGAATGCATGCACAGATCATAAAGTTATGATGTTTTGAATTTAATATAGGTGGGGCTGGGATTACATGGAACCTGGATATTTAGCATCCTTACCTCATACTTTCCTTTCTTCTCTAAGGGTTCGGACTCTGTCTCTGTAGGCACCATAGCAGGGTCCCCTTGAAGCTCCTCTAAGATGAGGACAGTCTCCCAGTTACTATAGTGATGGGCTGAGAAAATATCTGAGTGCATGCTGTCCCCAAAGTAAACAACCTGAAAGTGAAGCAGCAAGACAGTTGCATTCTGCATGCAGTGAAAAGGAACAATGAAGCACAGAAGAGTTCCAAAACAGCCAAATAAACAGTATAGAAGTGCAATAGATATTTCTCTCCATCCTCCTCCCATTCCCACCCCAAAACTACAGTGGATTGTTATGAGGTGGCTTCTACATGGGACAGGAGAGTTTGGCAATGGCTACTGGCATTTGTGGAGCACCAGGCAGAGGGAAATTAGTCACTAAATTAGGATAAGGGAAGCTTATATGTGAACTTTTATTGGAAAAATGAGTCACACCAATGCCAGGTTTTCCTCTTTACATGCCCAGGTGTGCTTTGTAGAGATTTTATGCAATTAAAATCCAAGAAAAATACAGAATAAAGAACAAACACTGTTAATTATCATATCATGCTACCAGCTAATCTTGCAGATGGTCAGCATGCAGTCTGAAAGGCAATTTTATATGGCTCACCAAAGTTTAAAGTTTTGATATAAAACATTTCCCAGTTTCAACCATAAGAAGAAAAAAAGCTTGTTTTCAAAGGTTGTGAAAGTTGAATGTCACACATGTCTCTGGATTGTTTTTTACCTGGCCACAAATACTGCTGTATTGCTAGTTAGCACTAATATTTATAATAAAGCCTGATAATCTATGGCAGAGTCAAGATGTATGGTAAAATTTTCTTTTTGTCTCCTGCTCCTGACCAATTCATATATTACACTGCTACCACTGTTGTAAGTTATCAACTCTGCTGCCTCTGAAAAGTAGATCAGTTGCACTAATACACTGAATTCAGGCTGATGTTGAGAAAGCAGCTGCACAAAACAATGGCCTGTTATTTTACTTAATCTTCGTTTTTCTAAATACCTTTGGTTCTAGTTTGCCAGTCATCTTCTTCAGCAACTCATACAAATGGGTTGCATTACCTTGGGAGTACCAGCCAGGTTTGTCCAAGGATAAGAGGGCCTCTTGTTCCTCGTCATTCTCTGAAGGAACAAAGCAAATTTACCCGTTTTAGCAAAGACACAATGAAACCAACCACTCTTCTGGAAGAACTGCTACAGAGAAACGTTGACCAGGCATAGCTTTGGGACTGTTACTGAGTGATTTCTACATCGTAACCAACACAATGCCTTTCCTCATTGCTTCCCATTCTTGGGAGTCACCAACAACCATTGGTGGATGAAGGTGGGGGCAAGGGGAGCGGGCCACCCCAGGTGTCATCCCGGGAGGGTGACACTGCGGCCACCCTCGCCCCCCGGAACACTTGGCACTTGCCGCACACCCTGGGACACTCGCCACTCACACCCTGGGACATGCACCGCTTGCTGCACACCCCTCCGACGCGCACCATGCCCCCTGGGGCATGCGCCAGCCACGCCCCTGGATGTACGACACTCCCGGTGCCAGAGCAGGTAGCCCCGCCACTGCCAACAACCTCAACAACTTGACTGATTGTGCAATTTATCTCAGAGAGACCCTTCATTCTGCTTGAGCCATTGCCTTTTAAAAAATTCTTCATTGAAAACAAAATAAGAGCTGCTGTATGATGGTATTTTCCAAAAATGTAAATGGCTCATGCAGAAGCTTGTGATGTTACATGAAGATTGGCCAGTGAAGGAACCAGCAGTCTTTCTTTCTTTCTTTCTTTCTTTCTTTCTTTCTTTCTTTCTTTCTAGAGGATAAACTTTAAAGGTAAAGGTAAAGGTACCCCTGCCCGTACGGGCCAGTCTTGACAGACTCTAGGGTTGTGCGCCCATCTCATTCAAGAGGCCGGGGGCCAGCGCTGTCCGGAGACACTTCCGGGTCACGTGGCCAGCGTGACATTGCTGCTCTGGCGAGCCAGAGCCGCACACGGAAACACCGTTTACCTTCCTGCTAGTAAGCAGTACCTATTTATCTACTTGCACCCGGGAGTGCTTTCGAACTGCTAGGTTGGCAGGCGCTGGGACCAAACGACGGGAGCGCACCCCGCTGCGGGGATTCGAACCGCTGACCTTTCAATCGGCAAGCCCTAGGCGCTGAGGCTTTTACCCACAGCGCCACCCGCGTCCCATGGATAAACTCTACATGGTCGTTATTTGTATTTTGTCCTTTACAAAACATCATGCAAGAGGTTAGTACTGGGTTACAGCAAGTGCACACATGAAGAGAAAAAGATGAAAGCCAATAGCACAACTGGGACCACTGCCAGGTTGGAGCAATGGAAGGACTAGCTAAGTCGTAGCAGGTTCATGTCCAGTTAGTCAAAGCAGTAGCAAAATGGACCAGAGGGAAAGGACTGACAAGATGGGGGGATAAAGAGAAGGGCAGAATGGGAAGGAAGCAGGGCAGTCAGAGAGCCTGGAGGGCAGATGTGCAGACTAACAGGCAGACACAGCTATGGAGAGAGACCCATGGAGCCACGTCAGGAGGAGCTAAAAGATTGGCTTGAGGGGAAGATTCAAGTAGCGGCCTACTAGGACAATAAGGGCCCTTCTTCCTCCATGCTGCAGCTTCACATAGCTCACGCCAAAGGGGCACCAGGTTTAAACAATGCATTAATAGAGAATTATCACTCAGATGCTATCTGCTCATTGTAATGACAAAATTATAAGGTAGGCCACTCTGTGGAGCTAACAGATACACATGAATACAAAACAAGACTAGAAACCATTCATGTTAACAATGCTTCCAAACACTTTATTTTTTCAGGTAACAATGCTGCAAGCTGCCGTGAGTGGCAGCCTCATTTTTGTATTGTGTATCTTACAATATAAGTCTGTAGGTAGATGCTCTCCCAAGAGCACATCCATAGAACAGGCCTGAGATGTGTCAGATATGGAGCCAAGAATAACAGGGTTTTGAAGCTATTTGGCAGATGAGGGATCTGTGCAGGTTCTATAAACTGCACGGTTGTGCTCTAGGTGGGGAATCATGTGTTTCTGCTTTTGTCAGACTACTTCCTATGCTTCTGGCTTAGCAATACAAACGCTAAACTAAAAGCACAAATTCAGGCTGCAATCGTATACACACTTGCCTAGAAGTAAGTCTCAAGGAATTAACCGGGAGCAATTTCTGCATATACATATGTAGGAATGCACTATCAAGTTCTTATTCACACAAAGCATACCCTGGCACAGAATCCATTCCACCAGGCAATAGGTAGACGATCTCCATTTTGTCTTAACAATCTGCTTCACAAGCACTTTCACATGTTCCGCTATGTACACATTTACACTGTGTACAAGGAAGAAAAAATGAAATGGTTTCAATTCCCTTCAGGGGCATGCCAGGTTTCCAACATGTGGTCTGTGTTAATGCTTTCACAAGAGTGGCCAAAAGTGGGTTCAACTAAGAATTCATTTACACAGTAGCATTTTTTTTTAATGATAAAAGATTACTTGTAGACAAAATATTTATTTGAGATGTTTCATAACTTGGACAAAAAGAAAGGAAATTCAAAGTTAGAACAGATGCTTTATTGTCTTTTATTCATGCAGAAAGACTCTTTTCCTTTTGTGCTTTTTCGCATTAGCAAATCATCAGCAATACGGACAAAGAAAGTTGTGTTATTCTTAACTCATCATTTCTTGGTTTATTTCTTAGTTTGGTTCAAAAGCATTGGTTCCTTCTGATGGTTCTTCTTTGTTCTATTAATATAATTCTATTTTAAAACACTTTGTTGTAGGAAACAACAAAGTTCAACAAAGTTAATAAGAAAGACAATTGTTGCCTTGCTATTGTTATTTTGTTGAAAAGGGCTGCCAAACACTCGCTTCAAGATAGCAGAGCAGACAGATAAACCTCATATTTCAAAAGGATGGCATGTCCATAAAACCAGAATGTTATTATATGCAGTTTCTTCAAAGGTTTTATAATAAAACCATTCCTAAAAATGCTGATTTGTCCTCCTGCTCATGCCAAATCAAAGTGACCATCTGTAAAAGCTCGCAGTTATATTCATTAGTTTCTATACAACCTAGGACTTTTAGAATACTGGCACTAGAAACATTTGACTGCTCTTATGTGCAAATCTTGTAGATAAAAAAACTTATATTTCAAAAAGAGAATTAAAGATGTTCATGCACAGGTAAACTAATACCTGCATGCACACACATAACAGCCTTTATGTTTTCTGGCCTGCAGATACACCTTCTTCTTCTTTTCTTCTTCTGGATGGTGGCTAATGGATTGAGGCTAATGGACTGAGGTTGAATCCTGACAAAACAGAAGTACTGTTCTTGCGGGGGACAGGGGGTGGGCTGGTGTAGAGGACTCGCTGGTCCTGAATGAGGTAACTGTAACCCTGGGAGTCATTTTGGACTCACAGCTGTCCATGAAGGCGCAGGTCAATTCTGTATCCAGGGCAGCTGTCTACCAGCTCCAATCTGGTATGCTGGACTGTCTCACCAGAGTGGTGCATGCTCTAGTTATCTTTTGCTTGGACTACTGCAATGTGCTCTACATGGGACTACCTTTGAAGGTGACCTGGAAACTACAACTAATCCAGAATGCGGCAGCTAGACTGGTGACTGGGAGCGGCCGCTGAGAACACATAACACTGGTCCAGAAAGACCTACATTGGCTCCCAGTACATTTCCAAGCACAATTCAAAGTGTTGGTGCTGACCTTTAAAGCCCTAAATGGCCTCGGGACAGTATACCTGAAGGAGTGCCTCTACCCGCATCGTTCTGCCCGGACACTGAGGCCCAGCACTGAGGACCTTCTAGCGGTTCCCTCACTGTGAGAAGCAAAGCTACAGGGAACTAGGCAGAGGGCCTTCTCGGTAGTGGCACCTGCCCTGTGGAATGCCCTCCCATCAGATGTCAAAGAAATAAACAACTACCTGACATTTAGAAGACATCTGAAGGCAGCCCTGTTCAGGGAAGTTTTTAGTGTGTGACATTTTAATGTATTTTAATCTTTGTTGGAAGCCACCCAGAGTGGCTGGGGAAACCCAGCCAGATGGGCGGGGTACAAATAATAAATTATTTATTTATTTTTTATTTTTTATTTTATTTATTGGATTTATATGCCACCCTTCATCATAACATCTCAGTGTGGTTCACATTATAAAATACAGGAAAAACATGAAAATAAATAAAATGAAACGAGACAGCAAAACAATAACTTCCCCTTCCCACAGACACATTTAAAAGGCTGTAGAATACTAATCAGCCAAAGGCCTGGTGGAAGAGGAACATTTCCAAGTGAAATCAACAGGACGTAAAAGCACTAAATTTATGCCCAAAGAAATACAGCAATATATTTCAGCCCTATAATATGCAGCAAACAGTATCTTCTTCTTCTTTTTCTTCCTCTTCCTCCTCCTCCTCCTCCTCACCAGTATTTTGTGCAAGTCTAGTATGTTGAAAAACTTGTATTTTGAAAGAATAAAAACTTTTTTTAAAAAAAGATGCATACCCACAAGTAAACAAATACCCATGCACATGCCCACAACAGACGTCTGGTTAACAGAACTCATGGTGCACAGGGAAGTAGCATTTGAGGGGCGGGGGCAGCACACAGCTCAGATACATGCTGTGAAGCACCACCTGCTAGAGTGGCTAGGAAACATGAGGTAGATTTCAGAGGCATAAAACTGAAATAGCTCAAGTTTCTACAAAGGAGCACAAGCTGGTACCTGGAAAAAGCTACCCATGTATGCACTGACAACTTTGCGTGGTCACATCCACAGGGGAGAAAAGCAGAAAAAGAAAAGTATTTTGTGTAAACTTTGTGGCCCTGTGCAGACATAATGCTTAACACAATGCCTACCTTCTTTAACTATGGTTAGCACTATGTATGAATGTGAAAACAAGGGTTGTAGAGCCTTGTGGCCTTCCAGACTAGACAACAATTCACATCATCCCTGACCATTGGCAGTGCTGGATAGGGCTGATAAGAGTTGGGAATCAAACAGTATCTGGAGGGCCACAGGTCCCACATCCCATACTGAAACGAAGCTCAAAGTGTGGCTGTCAATGAAGATGTGAAACTGAATGGATCTAAGAGTAACTTCCTCCTTTCACATAGCTTGGATGACTAATTGAATATGACAGTGGTATCTAGAACAGGCAACCCCAAACTCGGCTCTCCAGATGTTTTGGGACTACAATTCCCATCATCCCTGACCACTAGTCCTGTTAGCTAGGGATGATGGGAGTTGTAGTCCCAAAACAGCTGGAGATCTGAGTTTGAGGATGCCTGATCTAGAATAAGGGTTGAATCATGAGTACACTGGGTCTACTCTAAGCATTATTAAGCCTGGATCCAACCCAATGGTATGAATATCACTCAGCAGATTAATAATTTAGCTACCTTGCTTTGCAGAATAAATTCTTTTTCACATTTTACAAACTTATTTTAGTTTGAACTATTATTATTATTATTAATTCTTTAGCAGCTCCCAAACCACACTAAACCAGTCCAACACAGGAGCATGGATCTAGCCCTTAGTTCCCAGATATAGTCAGTCTACACACTACAGGTTAACTGTGGGTTCAGTCAAAATCAGTTCGGCATTGTTCCTCAGTAGACTAGTATAGAAGACAACCACTGTGAGTTATAGGCAACAGTTTAACCTTTCCTAATCCCTATACTTAGATCATTGCCGAAATATGATGCTCTCTCTGTCTTATGGGTTACATTAATCACCAGAAAGTCTTAGAACTAATTATAACATGCTTAAAATAACTGACTTGATATTAATGGTAATAAAAAGCAGAATGTGTTTCCTGTGAAAAACAGTTTATTTTAAGGACTAACCCTAGTAAAAAAAAACCCCAACAACCTGAGCTTTTTTTTTAAAGAACACACAAATGAACAGTGAAGCTTTTAATGAAAACCAGCATGCATAGCTGCATGGAAACTATGTCTAAAGGAAGCTTTTTGGCAGTTGCTGCCAAGCTTGAATCTGCAAGGAATGTAGTACGCAAAACCCTTCATTTTTAGTTCTCTCATTAATTGCTCCAAGTCCCGTTTCACAAATCCCACTACTAGCTGTAAAAATGATGTAATTGTGTTTTAGGAACTATGACACATCATCTAATATTTACAGTAAACTGCAATAAGGAAAGAAGGGGGGAAGACTTGCTTCTTTAAAAAAAAAAGTAGTTCCCAAATGCTATAAAATTTTGTCCATATATATATATATATATATATATATATATATATAGTGAAAGAATGTGTCCTCACTATCACCTCACATACAATATTTTCCATATCCATTAGGGTTTTTAAAAACAACAACAACAACATCATCATAAATACTCATTTCCTGCCGTACTTCTATAATAAGCAGTTTGGGCTGACTGGCAAATCTTTAGCATATTTTTCAGCATACTACTAAATCTGTTCATTTTGACACAACATTCCCATTGCCAACCACTTTGGTAGGAAGCAGATGATGTCATTAGCTACCTTCCCAGTCACACAACTATTCTGCACACAGACACACACGTCAAGGATTTGCTAAGGATCGTATCACATACGACAGAGCAACAAACCTCGGTTTGCTCTATGTATATATTTGGGGCAAGTGATACATTATGCTAAATGCATGGATACATTTAAAGTGTACTGAAAACAAAACACAGGCAAAACAGCAGGCATGGGAATCAAGTATCAAGACTGCAGTGCAAGTGTGTGCGTGTATGTGGGGGAGGGGTGCAAACTCTCCTCATGCTATGTTCTTATTGCCATACAAAAATTGCATCCCCCAAACCAGCTATTTCCCATGGCCCTATTAATAATTTCCTTCAATAGCAAATACAGTGGTACCTCGGGTTACATACGCTTCAGGTTACAGACTCCGCTAACCCAGAAATAGTGCTTCAGGTTAAGAACTTTGCTTCAGGATGAGAACAGAAATCGTGCTCTGGTGGCGCGGCGGCAGCAGGAGGCCCCCTTAGCTAAAGTGGTGCTTCAGGTTAAGAACAGTTTCAGGTTAAGTACAGACCTCCGGAACGAATTAAGTACTTAACATGAGGTACCACTGTAGCAGTTCTGGAAAGGATTTTTTTAATTGGGCTAATGGCATGGGGGAAAGGAATAAACTGCTTTCCACAGAGCCCTGATCTGATTTCCCATTCAATAGAGATAGAGAGATAGATAGATGATAGATAAATAGATAGATAGATATAGATATAATTAGGTTGCCCTAGGGTACTAAAAGGTTTGAAAGTGTTATGTGTATGTGGCACTAGAATTGGAGTTGCTGAAGAGTTCACATTCATTCATTAACACAGTACACTTTGTTACTAACACTAATGTAATCTGATTTCTAAACAAATCCTGAAATTTATTAAAATGGATATTTGATAGTGCAGCATCTTCAACTGGGAAGTCCATTATTTCCGCAGTGGAACATTTATTTTAGGTGCATTTGGCCGGATGTGCTGAAAACCTTTTCAACCCTCAACAAAAGGAATATTATGTCTGTCTACTCTCTGGAGGAAGCAGCACTGGTTTCCTTTGAAATGGATTTTGCATAGCTTCCATATCACTTTAATGCCAAATGCAGCATTTAATATCAAAGCAGAGCAGATGGACAGGTTCCCTGTGTCTTTACGGTGGAAGCTTTGCCCAGTACTTTCAGCTTTTAGATTTCTGAATGGGGATCTTAGGCCCAGAATATAATACAAAAATATAAAGCAGCTGCCTTTTCAAGTTCTACAGATGGATACTCAGTGACCCACCCAGAGGTCAGTTTTCCTTATTACTTTGGATGTTGACAAACAATAGTCCACCAGAATTATATGGCTTCTAATTTTAAAAAACCAATTATTTGTTACTAAGCATAGGAACTTACATCTTCAGGATTGCTTTTTAACATCAAACAATTTATGGCCTTTTAAACTGTGTGTTATTGTTTTTGTTTGTTACTATGTTATGTATGTTTGTGTTTTCATATTTTAAACAGCCCTGTGATCCTCGGATGAAGGGCAGTATAAAAATTAACTAAATAAATAGCAAAATAAAAATAAGCTGGAATAAAATGAAGCTAAAAAGAGTGCATTGTGCAATAGAATATGGAAGGCTGGCAAATGATGAGAGTAAATTCCTCAGCCTCTGAAAAGAAAAGAACTAGAACAGAGACCAGAAAAATTGAAAAGGGGCTTTATCAGCAAGCTCAGTTCCCTACACACCCTCTACACTTTCTCCACAACATACTCCCTTGCAGATGCTTCTCAGCCTTGCAAATCCTGGGAATATGCTGGTGGCTAGAAAAAGCCCAGCCTGCTACTGGAAATGTCCTAATTGCCTTCATTTGTCCCTCTCCCAGCTTTCCCAGGGGGCTCAATGGGTTGTGCCGAGGAGCCAACTTCCCTCCGGAGCCCTGACTCTACCCATTGATTCCTGCGCCTGCAACTCATTTGCTTCTGTGATGCTGTGGCTGCTTCTCACTCCTCCCCGGCCTATCAGTGTTGCCCTCATTGCCAGGCCCAAGAGTGACATCACTCCTGTCCAAGCCCAATGCTGTCGCATTTTTTCACCCACCACTCTTACCCCAATCAGCTTGGTTCACTCACAGCCCTCTCATGTTAAGATATCTGAGGTGGCCAGGGCACTCTCTAGTGCTGGCGTAGGCAACCTAAGGACCGTGGGCCGGATGAGGCCCAATCGCCTTCTCAATCTGGCCCATGGGCGGTCTGGGAATCAGAGTGTTTTTACATGAGTAGAATGTGTCCTTTTATTTAAAATGTATTTCTGGGTTATTTGTGGGGCATAGGAATTCGTTCTCCCCCCCCTCCCCAATATAGTCCGGCCCACCACATGGTCTGAGAGATGGTGGACCGGCCCATGGCTGAAAAAGGTTGCTGACGCCTGCGAGTACTTGTGGCTGATGCAGGAATCCTCCAGCTCTACAGCAGCACCCCAGCCTCAGCAGTGTTAATACTGCATGGATTTCCACGCTGCTGCAGAGGAATAGCCCTAAGCAAATGGTCAGAGGCTACTCATGACTATCGTCCTACATGGTTGTTAGAGTCATCTGGCAATTCCAACAGACAGAAATTCACCATGCAGCACCATGTGCAAGCTCCTCCCTTGTCATGGTCCAATCACTTCCTGTGATATTGTGCAAAAATAGGTCTGCACTGCTACAGTGCAGAGGATCAGGCCTGGAATGACTGCTCCAAATTCCCAGTATTTTCTGTCTGTTCAGATTACTTAAAGCATGCCAATAAAATTCCTGAGAATGACTTTACACAACTGCCTTAAAGGTTTTCAATAAATAAACAGTAACTTTTTTCTAGTTAAACCTAACCAATCTTTGCATTAATCTAACTAAGTGAATTCAAGTCTCTGACAGAATGATTTATATATTTAATGCATTGAGCTCAAGTGCTGCAGTAAAGCTTCTTTTCAATATCAAGACATTGATAAGCTACTGCTGCTCTACTTTGATCTAGGGTCTATGGGTTGTGGATGGTTCTTTAACAACTCTTGTACTGGTTTGCTCCCAAGGATATTTACTCACCCACATCAATCACTCTCCTGAATACAATTTTGGACTGGACAAAGTAGTCATTCAGGAATGCTACACACAAAATGAATTCCTTCACAGATATTGCCATGTATGACATTTACAAGTATGTCCCTTATCATATGTGCATATATCCCTTTTTCTGTGGAAACCCACAGCAAACTGAGGTTTCCAACCATGCTGAAAAGTTGACAGGCAAGCAGGTATGCAGGAATGGGAGATCTGAGAGCTATAAATAATTGCCTAGCATTTTCCTTTCCTAAACGTTTATGAACAGTAGTTGTGCTTTTATTCATGAGTATTGCATAATGCTATCAATGGTAGTTTTTGTTTTTTACACTTCAGAGAAGCCATTATTTTTTCAGCCATTAACATACTACAGATTACAATGCTCCATGTGTCTGTAATGATATAAATTAACTGAATAAGTTTCATATTTATATTTGTTCAGAATGTCTCTATAGCACAACAGTTCCACCAAAATGTACAGAAAAAATCAGCTTCCACCATAGTGCTCCAATACATACTACAGTGGTACCTCGGGTTACATACGCTTCAGGTTACATACGCTTCAGGTTACAGACTCCGCTAACCCAGAAATAGTAGTTAAGAACTTTGCTTCAGGATGAGAACAGAAATCGTGCTCCGGCGGTGCGGCGGCAGTGGCAGCTGGGGGCCCCATTAGCTAAAGTGGTGCTTCAGGTTAAGAACAGTTTCAGTTTAAGAATGGACCTCCGGAATGAATTAAGTACTTAACCCGAGGTACCACTGTATTCTAAACATATTAGTTAGCCTTAGATATGTATAATACTGCTAAGTTTTGTATAATGCTCTTTAAATTCTATATTTAACCTTCTGGAACAGAACTAATTTTCTAATGTAATTCCTGGAATGACTAAGTAGAGAGCCTTTTCCAACGGCTTCTTAACTTCATTGTCTTCTGATTTTAATTTTATCAAATTGAGTGTTCATCATTATGCTATATTTCATATTTGTACACCACTTCTGGTAGTTTATAGAAAAATGAATCACAGAAATTACTCATCAGTCAATCAGTCAGAAATAAACATGCCTGATTTCATTGTATACAAGTGTGTGCAAAATACAGATACAATTTCCTACATAGCAATGATATCCATGTAAGAAGTGTGAAGGAGCTCTAATACCACATGGAAGACTCTGTCAATTATGATGGCCCTATCCTACTTATGAATAATCAGTTAAATATGATGAAGAATCAACTTAGAGAAAAATATTGGTACTTTGAGGGGGAAAGCACAAGGCCAAGTGCACCAGTATTTACACTAATCCAACTCTACAAGGAAAAACTGATGAAACAAGTGTCAAACATGAAAATGAACTGTCATGCATTCTGAGGTTTTTGACCTTTAGCATTTGCTGCCTGAATCTAAACAAAAGTAAAAGAAGAAATCTGAGGCGTCTTTTGGAAGCATTGAGTCCAGTGTCCAACTTAATGAATTTCAGCAACAGTTCCAATTCTGACGTCTAGTTGTCCAACACTTGAAATGGTTTATGCATTACAGCGGTCATTTCCCAAACTCTTTAAATCATCCTGTACATTTAACCAAAATATTTGTTGGGAATGATGAATGAACTCCCCATTGCTTGTGTTGGATTGAGAGGTAAACAAGATAATCTTCTCACCCCACAGAAAAGGGAAGCAGTGCAGCTTATTTCTAAACCAATTTGATGTTAGATTGCAAGTTAATTGAAATACATTTGTATTGTTTTATATCAGGGGTTGCTAAACTCTGGCCCTTCAGATGTTGCTGAACTACAACCCTAATCATCACAAAGTTTTCACTTCTGGACTAAACCTCTGTCAGCCACTATGAATCAAAAGGCAGTATCCCGTATGTGTTCAGGTGTTCCCCCACTTATGCGAGGTTTACATTCCCAGACTTCACACATATAGGAGAAATCACATATATAGGGAGGGCGTTGTTGAGAGAGGCTGGGAAGCAGCTCTCTCTTGACCGATCTCACCCATCCGCCTGCCTTCCCTGGGTGACAATGCACTCTTCTTCGTATGTAACCTGTCTGCCTCTGGTGACTGGAAAGTTGAGCTTGGGGTTAGTGTGTTGGTGGCCAGGGGGCTCCTTGCGCCCAGTGCCGCAGCAGGGCCTCTAGGCTCTCTCCCTGTTCATCTTGGAAGATGATGGAGACTGTTTCCTTTTATCTAGTTTCTCCTCCCCCCCCACGAGTAACTAATGTTGCTGCCTGCTTGTGGGGCGATGCAAGAGAGCGCAAGGCTGATAGGAGGGTGGATGGACTCTCGGATCCTGCCCAAGGAACAAAACTGATATGAATGAGCAAGGAAGGGAGGGACGGCCAGAGGAATGGAGCACCCTCCATGCGACAGGTCCGCTGGCCAGGAAGAAGAAAGACAAGGAGAGTTAGGGAGTTGGGGCAGTGATATACAGTGGTACCTCGGGTTAAGAACTTAAGTCCGTTCTTAACCTGAAACTGTTCTTAACCTGAGGTACCACTTTAGCTAATGGGGCCTCCTGCTGTCGCTGCGCGATTTCTATTCTCATCCTGAAGCAAAGTTCTTAACCCGAGGTACTATTTCTGGTTTAGTGGAGTCTGTAACCTAAAGCGTCTGTAACCTGAGGTACCACTGTACTTGGAGTGGTGGTGCAAGCTGTTTTCCCCACTCTCCAGTTCTCTTTGTGCTGTTTTGTCTCCATTTCCTGGTTCAAATCATTTATTTACATATTTCACAGTGACATGTGTAAATGTGATCACGCATGAATGGAATGCATGTAAATGGGGGGACACACACTGTAGTTCTAAAATTTACAGAAGAAATCTACTATTATACAGCTAACAATAGTTTGTGACCAATTTCTCTACTCGTTTTCAACAAACAAAGGAAACTCTGTTCTTGGCTAAAAGAAATTACTCTGGCTGTTCTGCTGTTGCTCTTTGGTAATTTTTCAGTCTTTGAAAGGCAGAAAAAACACACCAGATATAGTGTTTACTTCCTCTCAGATTCACTTCCCGATTCAGAAGTAATCCCCTAGGGTATGAGGGGGAATGTTAGGGGAATTCAAAAAAGGAAAAAAGGGAACTCTACGCACAGTGATCTACTTATTTTTTTGCACTGCTTTTTGCTTGATAGGAATTTTGTACAACCATAACCCTCTAAACCAAATGTGGCCCACACAGTATGTATGGCACCTTTCCAGAAACTCAATAAACCTGATGTAGCTGCCTGCTAGGGTCTACAGAAATGGGAAGTCTAGATATTTAGAATGTTGTGTAGGGTGGACTTGTAGCCCATAAAACTACTCTGGGTAGTTTTATGCAATGTATTGTATTGCCTATGCTCCGAACCTGATTGATCACCATATTTGAAGTTGGGAGGCAGTTTGTCTCAGTTAACTCAGTTACTGTGTGTTCTCCTGTGTGTACACACCCTCCCTCCCATAACATGCGGTTTCTTTATTTCATTTGCAGCCATCTGCAACATCTTGCTTACCCCTGTTTCCTACTTGCAGGACTTCATTTTTCAATGAGAAATGTTGTAAAAATAATTTTGCATGAAGAAGGCAATGGGCAACTTCCTTGCCCTTTCAGTATCTCTGATTTCCTGCTTGGAGGAACACAGGCTGTCTGCTTATGACAGCATTTTTTTCCTCTGGTTCATTATGGGATATTTGGAGTTAGATTAACAACCGTCAGTGAACTTCAGTTCAGACTAGTACTCTCTGTCAAGGGTTTTCATCTCCCCAATTTCCTGTGGCCACGCGCCCACACACACAGACATACAAAAAGAAATGGCTAATAATAAGGTAAATACCCAAGACAAGATCCCTTCTTGATTATCCTCACCTTCCATGTGGTGAGCCTTTGCACAAAGGAATGGCTCTCAATGGCACTCTCATACTTTCCTACCCTCCCCTCCTCCTGTGGACACCACAGCACTGTGGTTGTTTGTGCGCCTTCCATGCCCTTATCTAGCTGCTGCTCTCTTCCTAGGGATCCTGGCCCACAAGAAACTTAAGAATAATTTTTCCCCAGGAGCACAATCAGTCGCATCTGTGAAAGGCACACATAGGGAAACCATTCTGCATAATGATCAGTGCACCACGGTGTGCACGTGGCCAAGACAGGGAGAGAGGAAAAATGCTGATTTCTTCTTATACACATGATAAACCTACTTCCCTGCCCTAGAGTAATCTCTCTCTAGTAGAAAATTAGGGTCATACTACATGCTAAGCCTGGAAATCTGTGATTTTTTTCTGCTTTTTCTTCATTAAATGCACACCAGCGAGAGGATAATCATTTGTCCAGGGAAGCACAGAGAACCTGGAGGCATTTAACTCTACAATTTTCCTGATCTAAAATTACACGCATATTCCAGATACTGTTTCCTCTATGGGGGAAAACCTAAAGCAAATACAAATGGCTGATTGAAATGCTTATTACCATCTGTTTATAACAGCAAAACTACATGCCACTCTGGGAAATCTGTGATTGATATGATGATAAAAAAGCCCAATCCTTTAATGCAGCTTCCAAGAGGTATTTCCAATTTGATTGGGAAAATTGTGCTTAGGCTGATGGTATTTAACCCTCCCATCTGTGTCTCTTAGAGAAGGAAATGTATTGTCTCTGAGAAAAGGAGCCTGTATCATGTCTGTATTCTTGTCCCACAATAAATCCCCACCTTGAAGGGGCTGTATGTAAATTAAATCCAGGACTATTTATTTCTAGATTCCTAGAATCCTATCAAGCTTGAACTCCATACAGGCTATATGAAATTACGTCATACCAGTATAGGAGAGACGCGGGTGGCGCTGTGGTCTAAACCACAGAGCCTAGGGCTTGCTAATTGGAAGGTCCGCGGTTTGAATCCCTGTGATGGGGTGAGCTCCCGTTGCTCAATCCCAGCTCCTGCCCACCTAGCAGTTTGAAAGCACGTCAAAGTGCAAGTAGATAAATAGGTACCGCTCTGGTGGGAAGGTAAACGGCATTTCTGTGCGCTGCTCTGGTTCGCCAGAAGCGGCTTAGTCATGCTGGCCACATGACCCGGAAGCTGTCTGTGGATGAACGCCGGCTCCCTCAGCCTATAGAGTGAGATGAATTCCACAACCCCAGAGTCGTCCGTGACTGGACCAACGGTCAGGGGTACCGTTACCTTTAGTATAGGGATGTGGGGAGAAATAAGATTTTGCTTGCCTTTTAGTAAGAAGCTACCTAATTCACACTTATGTCAAACCAATATGTGAACCAAAAACACAGCTAGCTATCCTTTGAAATCAGCTCTTCTCATTTCTCCAATCAATGCACACGAAAACACATACATTGTGTGTGTAATATAAAAACATTTGCAAATTGCTGCAGAAGTATGGAGAACTGAATTTACGATAGGAAAAAAATGAGGAAAAGAGAAACTGAAATTGACATGTCTGTCCCTATACCAGTCACAAGGTCAGGATGATATTAAGCACAGATTTGTGCATGACAATAGCTCCTTCACTTGCTGCTAAATCTCACAGAAACTAGATCTCTGTCCTTTGTACACAGTCCTAGTAAATAGCAGCTTTTAACAGCCACGGGGCATATCAGATTCCAAACTTGAGACATTTTTTTTTAGTATCTTATTTCTTGGTTTTCCATTTACCTAACATTTATGTGGTTTTCAACTTGCCAATTGTTTTCCATTTATCTATTGTTTTATGACAACTGTTAAAAGCTTATTAAAAGATAGAGAGTCTAAGAGGGAAAGCATGTGAAATGAAAACCTTCTCTGCAAAAGTGGCATGTAATTTGTTGAAGGTGTTTCAGAGAATGGCCACTTAAACCCATGTAAGAAAACCCCAGCAAATATTTTTTTGTGCAGGGGTAGCCAACACGGTGTTCTCCAGGTGCTGTTGGACTACAAATGCCATTGTTCTTGACTATTCACAGGGCTGACTGGAGTTGTAGTGCAACCATGGAGGGTACTATGTTGCCTGCCCCTGGCTTAGTAGAAAGGTAGAGCAGTGTACCTGATTTAGAAATGCATAGTGAAGCAAAGTGAAGTGGACAGCTTGCTATGAGAGTTGGTTTCCAACTGTGATTGCGTACTCAGGTAATTTCAACAAAATTAGGGAAAAAATGCTTCATTGGGGAGCACTGATCCTACTTTCCTTTAAAATGCCAGTCATCTTTTTCAAAATACAGTGCAATCGTAACCGTATCTAAGTGCTACTGAATTCAATGGGGCTTATTCCGAGATAAGTGGGGGTTAGGGCAATTATTTATATTTCCAGGGGCTCTTCATACATTCCATTTTTGTAGGTGTACATCAAGATGTACAGAAAAAAACTGCTTAAGGCAACGAGAATGCATTTGCAAACACATATATCATATAGTGACACTCATCATAGAACAGTGATGGGCTGCATTTCCCTTTTGAAAGCACACTCACCAGAATTTGTTTTCGTGTGTGGCGCAAAATGGCTTGTAGTCACCAGAGTATACCAACACCATTCTGTTCATAACACCACAACATACCTGACACAGAGTCCTTTTAGTGATGGTGCCTATGATTTGGAACAGGCTTCCTCAACCTCGGTCCTCCAGATGTTTTTGGCATACAACTCCCATGATCCCTAGCTAGCAGGACCAGTGGTCGGGGTGCTGGGAATTGTAGTCTCAAAACATCTGGAGGGCCGAGGTTGAAGAAGCCTGATTTGGAATATTCTGCCTGTCAGGTTTGAATTTATTTATTTTTATGCAATTAAATACAGTGCTACCTCGGTTTTTGAGCGTCTTGGAAGCCGAATGTTTTGGAAACCGAATGCCAAAAGCCCAGAAGTAGATGCTTCCATTTTCGAACATGCCTCAGAAGTCAAATGGCTTCCGCTGCGTGTTTTTCAATTTTCTCCATTGAACTTGCAGCCAGCCCTTTGCGCCTCGGTTTTTGAATGTTTCAGAAGTCAAACGGTCTTCCGGAACGGATTATGTTCGAGAACCGAGGTAATACTGTATGTTACTTGCAATCTGCTCAATGTGCTCTTGTTTATCAAAGTGGCTTAAATGTTTAAATATTATTCAAGCTTACCAAGTGTTCGGAAAGGTCTTTGATCTGGTGGCTGAGAGAAGAAACCTGGTTTCAGGGCGTTTGTGATTATAATGTCAAAAAGGTCTTCAAAATCATTCCTATGACAATGATAAAAAACAAAACAATCAAAATGCATTTTAAGGTATTAAATAGATATTTGCCCTAGTATAAAGAAGCTCAACTAATTAAGACATGCCCACACCTGAATTTGGGGTGGGTTTTTGTTGTTGTTAGGGTTTCATAATTATTTGTTTAGGAATAATTTATGTTTTCTATATGCATGAGAATATCATTTACATAAGAAATTTATGAAATACACCTTCATTGCAACACTAGATCGTGTTTGCCATACTCCTGAAAAAAATCCCCATGAGTTTTGATTGCTAATCAAATGTGAAGGTAATATAAGAACAAGCAGACAAATGAGTTTTACAAGCATCAGAAATGACTAAAGTTCTTATTCTGACTAAAAATAAATAATTTAATCCCTAAAATTAACTCCATATGTGAAATGCTTATGATATATAATACTTTTAGTCAGGTAATCAAATCTGAAAAATATTGAGTGCTGAAGTAGGCAAATACTTGACAATACATTTTAATAATATGAGATATAAGCAAATGGTAGCATTTATATACCTTGGGCACAATCCAGGGAAAGTTATACTCACTTAAACCCCACACTGAAATCAATGGCAGTTATGCGCTTTATTTAAACTGAACATACATCTCTCTCTTAGATTTTATGGATTGCATTCAAAAGCTAAACTCCAGTGTAGAGTCCTATTATTCCTTAGGTCCTATTATTAATGAAGAAACATTGACACACACACAAAAACTTTACAGGGTCATATTCTTTACAGAGATATGCAAAATATCCTGTACTAGGGTCAACAAATTAGACTTTCATTCCAACAACACTGGAAATATGGTTTAAAACAGAGAGATGTGTTTGTTGGCTAAGGGAAAGTATGTCTAAACTAACTGCAAAAAGTGCAGTAATGTCCTTCTTCTGAGGTTCAACTTGGTGTCTGTTCTATTTTCTAGATTTGTTCATAGTCAGCATGACAATGTAGCACAATCTTATTATGATATATAATATTCATAATCAGATAATTAGTATGCACATAGGTCAGGACGATATCTGACACCATGACCCTGTTCATTCCCCCACATTCAGTATATGCACAATGAATGTCTGCAGAGGACTGAAGAAAGGAAGCATCTGGAAAAGATTTAAGGAATACAGTATTCTGAGTGCAAAAATTCAAAACTAAAGGAGAAAAGAAATAAGTTATGTGCGAATCCATTTACTGTATTAAAAGGAAAAGCAAGGAAAATGCTGACTTTCCCCCGCCCTTCACCTTTCCAGTTTAATATTTTCCAGTTGAATCTACTCGTGAATTTAATTGGAAGTTGCAATGGAAGCTAGAAAACCAGTTCAACACATCTAGATTTAGCATGCTGTTGTTCACTTAGGCTGCAATCTCCTGCCCACTACTCAGTGTACAACTAATTGGATTAAATTGTGCTTACTTGTAAATAGGACTGGGTTATAAAGCCATATGTTTATTTGTTTAATATAAATAAAATACATGAATAGCTGATGGTATCAAAAGCCACTGGAATGTCCAAAATAATCAACAGGGCTGCTCTCCTGTGTCCTTTCCTGGAGAAGGTGGTTTGCCAGGATGGCTATGGCAATTCCAATCCCAAAAGCAAGCTGAAGTTTGGAGTGGGCTGGCTCCAAATAATCAGCCTGGAGCTGGAGCACCACTTCCCCTTCACAAGAATGGCTACTTTGACACCGGACAATAATTATTCAATATGCTGGATCCAGATTAGTTTCTTTAAAAGGGGTTGAAAAACTGCCTCTCCTTTAGGGTGGCTGGAACCACACCTTCCCTCAGTATGGCACCAAGCACCATGGAGATCCAGATTGATAATCCAGAACTGGCTGCTTTTGATAGTCAGGAAGGAAAAGGAATCCAAGGGAAGCTAAGAAGTCACCCACCTCATCCCAAACTACATCTGTCAGACACTAGAAATTGGCTAAAATAAATGTTGGTGTATCTGTATATTTTCCTCTGTGTGAAGAAAAACACCAGATTTTGAACAACAGCAACAACATCATAAATGGCCTATGGGGAATGGGTGAAATTTCTCCCTCTTCCTCCACTCCATGGCACTTATGGCTGCATTTCAGCAAATAAAATAAAAACAGATAGTGGGAGGTTGCTCCTCTATCTCCTCCATCTCAATAATTTTGGCCATCATTAAGAGTGCAATGGGTGAACTGGCCCCCTATGATTTTTAGTCACAATTTAAGATACAAATGTAAAGGTAAAAGGTAAAGGTAAAGGTACCCCTGCCCGTACGGGCCAGTCTTGACAGACTCTAGGGTTGTGCGCCCATCTCACTCGAGAGGCCGGGGGCCAGCGCTGTCCGGAGACACTTCCGGGTCACGTGGCCAGCGTGACATCGCTGCTCTGGCGAGCCAGAGCCGCACACGGAAACGCCGTTTACCTTCCCGCTAGTAAGCGGTCCCTATTTATCTACTTGCACCCGGAGGTGCTTTCGAACTGCTAGGTTGGCAGGCGCTGGGACCGAGCAACGGGAGCGCACCCCGCCGCGGGGATTCGAACCGTCGACCTTTCGATCGGCAAGCCCTAGGCGCTGAGGCTTTTACCCGCAGCTCCACCCGCGTCCCTAAGATACAAATGTACTCAGCATTAAATCATCAGGCACCCATTTCTTACTTTTTTCTTTCCTTTTTCCCCTGCTAACTGCAAGATAAAGTCTAAATGAAAACAACAATGATGGAAGCATTCTACTTACCCTAAGGTGTGTTCACATAAAAGCCTGCAGTAGTCACTGTGAGAACTGGTAATCAATAGCAGAATCTTTCCACTGTCCTTGAGTCTTCTCAGCCACTTTTTAACAGGATCAGGACAACATTGTATGTATTTTCCTGGATTGCGTTTTACTTCTGGAAAGTATGTCCCCCCATTTTCTGAAAAGTAGAAGATAAGATTATGCAGCGTATTGAACACCCATGTGTCATCTGTGTACCCACTTGCACACAGTTTTTAAGACCCTGCTCAACAGCTCTTCTCTGCCCCCACAACTGCTTTGAAAAAATAAGTTATGCGATTCCATCAGGGCAGATGATAAGAGGGAGGTGTACAAATTTATTGCTGGGCACATGGAATCCCATATTTAAGCACTCATGTAGATTTTGATCTATGAAAAGAAATGTTATGCAATAAGGAGGAAAGAGAAATATCAAAGTATGGTTTACTTTGGTAATAATAACTTTACCACCAGACAGAAAAACTATTATATCTAAACATGCTGGATCTTCAAGAACGCATTCATAATGCCATCAAAATTCTTAGCAGATTTCCACATTTCTTAGAAAATTACATTAGGTACATACTTCAAGGCACCTCAATTACAGTGGTACATATGCTTCAGGTTACATACGTTTCAGGTTACAGACTCCGCTAACCCAGAAATAGTACCTTGGGTTAAGAACTTTGCTTCAGGGTGAGAACAGAAATTGTGTGGCGGCAGCAGGAGGCCCCATTAGCTAAAGTGGTGCTTCAGGTTAAGAACAGTTTCAGGTTATGAACAGTCCTCCGGAAGGAATTAAGTACTTAACCTGAGGTACCACTGTACTGAGAAAATGTGCAATGCAATGCAATGCTTCTTCATAACAGAAACTCTGACTGTGTCACAAATTATTGCCACAGCCCCACAAAGCTGAACAGCATAACTATTACCCACCATGACACATACAGAATTAACAAAGGGAACCATTGCCTACCTCTTCCTCGAAAGAGAGAACACCAAGTGTATTCGCTGTGGTTAAGGTAGTTCTGTAGCAGTCTTCCCTGACCTGGTAACCTTCCAGATATTATGGACTACAACTCCCAACATCCCTAACCATTGGCTACGCTGGCTGGGAAAGATGGGAATTGGAATCCAGCAGCATCTGGGGGGGGGGGGACCATGTTGAAAGAGACTGTTCCACACCACCAGAAAGCTGAACCAAGGCACACTAATTGCCAGAGAAATCTGAAATTGGGAATGTTTACACACTTAAAAGCCAAAATTGGGAAACGAACTTCAGGCTGCAACAGAAGCCAGCACTTCAGCACACAGGAAGCAAAACCACAAGCAGGGTGGAATGTTGGACTGTGGGAGTTCCATTGGCCCCATTATATACTTGCATCAGACTCTGGCAGAATTCCCAGTGGCTGCCAGGCACATGCACCTCTGCTAATAGCATGCAAGCTGGATTTGGTAACATTTCTATATCATTTCCCTCTCTTGCTCAATACCGTTGGTCAGCTTCACTGAATGGTTTAATGAATCCTAGACATTACTTCTCCTTGTGGAATGTGCACAGTGCCTTCCTCAGATCAAAACGCAAACAAAAATTTAAACCCCTTGGCCTTCAGCTATTTCATGAGGAGGAGCAGGGTATATTTGAAATGGCAATATCTGTAGGGAATGAAATAGTCTCAGCAGTTGGTTCAAATTCAGTTGCTACAAAAGAGGACTTGGAAGGGAGCCAGTGTATAACCACTGATTTCAATAGGATAAAACAGCTTAAACTCAAAGTGCTCCAGGTTTTCACCAGCTTAAGGATCCAGCTTCCAAAGCAATAAGTAGAATATGTTATAAATGCTGCACAGCAAATGGTTTTCTATAACAACTGCAATGAAAGGGGGGTAGCATTGTGATATTGTAGCATACAGGAATAGATGTCTATACGCAAAGGTAAATCATTCTAGTTTAAACAAGAGTAGTTTCTGTTAAGTTGGTACAGTCATACCTTGGAAGTCAAATGGAATCCATTCCGGATGTCCATTCGACTTCCAAAACATTTGGAAACCAAAGCGTGGCTTCTGATTGGCTGAAGTAAGCTCCTGCAGCCAATTGGAAGCCGTGGAAGCCCTGTCAGACATTTAGCTTCCAAAAATAGTTCGCAACCTGGAACAGTCACTACTGGGTATGTGGTGTTCGGGAGCTAAAACGTTTGAG
Organism: Podarcis muralis; assembly: GCF_964188315.1. Lineage (NCBI taxonomy): Eukaryota > Metazoa > Chordata > Lepidosauria > Squamata > Lacertidae > Podarcis > Podarcis muralis. The sequence goes on from NC_135657.1 coordinate 68,650,945, forward strand.
AACTAAGCTGTTTAAAACCAAGGTATGACTATATATGATAAAATAGAAAATTAGCAGGTCTTGGACACGAGCAAAGTCCTTTGGGCTTGTCCTTTCTGTAGAGTTTGAAAACTTTCTTGTTAATAAATTATTGAGATGGAGTGTGTGTGTGTGTGTGTGTGTGTGTGTGTGTGTGTGAGAGAGAGAGAGAGAGAGAGATTATAAAAAATAGCAATGAAATGGTAAATATGCATCTGGACTGTACCACACCAGATTGTGAAGACATTCACAATTCCCATCTCACATAGAAAAATTGATGTCATGCATAAATGTCCTAGCCATACTTGTCTAGTCTTCTCCCTGACATGACATTTTTCTGAGTGTAAAAAATATTTTTTTTCTGTAAGGGGTATAAGCTTTCATCAGTCAACGCCCCCCTTCTGCAGTTTGAAACACACAGGCTTTCCACTTCATCTATAGTTTGAGAGAACTATGGTAATCCTGTGTAACCCTCATTGTTTCTGCTACTACAGAAAGCATAATACACTGTTATCTGGGAATGCGATTACACTGGAGCAATCTGTGTTATAAATCTCTCCAAGGTTTATTTTGAGAAACTGCCAGAATCTATATTTACCAGAGAATGCCCCTATGGTTTTTAACTCCTCTTAGGATCAACATATTTGGGTTTGGGGTTTGTTTTTTCCAGCAGACTCAGAAGATGAAGTAACACAGTTTTGCTGAGACTGTATTTTTTCATCTTTCCTTAATTGCTCTTCTTAAAACTCAATGCACTAAAGCCTAGAAAATGAACATAGGCATACAATAATGATTCTATTGTTCCAGCTAAGCAGGCTTGGCCTGGCAAACTGCTCGGAACCCTACTCTGATCTCTTCATGGAAACAGTGGGGTATAAGTGTGCAATAAATACAGTAAAAATAAAAAGAGAGAGCAAACAAGCAGTGATTTGTAAATGAGAAGGCTAAGCTGATGTGGGTAATTAGTTGCATGTGCCCTGGCTGGCAGCAGAATCTGGTCTGAGCACTGAGTTTGCCTTGCAGATCACTTCCCCATAAACTTCAAGTGATTAAACTGCTTTGTGTGTGAAAGGGAAAAAAGAAGCTGTCTTCTTCAGAGAAAGACCCACTCATTCAGGACTTCCACATGCACACTTGAAGGTTTCAGTCTGTGAAGTGATTTATTAATTTTTAAAATAAATCCCTCAGAGTAGACCTATTGAAACTAGTCATATCCATTAAATTCAACGGGTCTACTCACACTGGAACTTTGTTGGCTATAACACAAAGATGTTAAGACCAACCGATATGTTGACAACCACTGTCAAGAGGTGCTGCATGGCCACTTCATGTTACGTGTAACTCATTTCCTCCCTTTCTCCTCATATTACGTCTTTATAGAAAGTTTTTAGCACATTCTTGTGATGATTATGCTGTAAATCTGATTCCCATGAAGCCCACAGATGATTCCCATTTACTAAAGCAGGATTCTTTCTTGTATCACTCAAATCCCTTTGGAAATGTTTACCTCATGTCTGAAGGCATCAGCATTCATGCATCCCAAGAGCCTGGCCATACCCACAGAAGGAGGCAGCAGCAGCAGCAGCAATACACAATAAAAAGCTGAGAGCTCTAGGCGGCATTGGCTGCAACAGCCATTACCATTGCCAAGAGCTCTGCCACAGGAAATATGGACCATCTGGCTTCAAAACTGGGCACTGTAACAATTGTGGCAGGAATGAGTAAGCACTTGAAACTGCTAGAGCTGCTGGGTACAGAGGTGTCCCAAAGGTTTCCTACATCTCTGACATCCCAGTGCTGTTTTATTTTTTATATTTATAGCTTGTACAAACTGGTATTCTATGCATTCTATTCATAAAACCTTTCAAAAGAAATACAAAAAAATCTCTGTGTATTCATTTCACTAGGTCAATATCTCTGCTTTTTATAGTTTCTAGTAGTTAAGTTGGGCGAAATGAAGAAAAAAGGGCCATGTTGACACTTCACAACTGACAAAAACAAGTTGTAAAAATACTAGATTCAGGTAGGTAGGCGTGTTGGTCTGAAGCAGTCGAAACATATATATGTATGTCCAGTAGCACCTTAGATACCAACTAAGTTTGTTCTTGGTATAAGCTTTCATGTGCATGCACACTTCTTCAGATATCTGAAACTGCTCCACCTACTTTTGCCTTTAACCATGTCTGCCTCTGGTTCCTGAAAGGTTCTCCATGAGGGAATGGGTCCCTCAAGCTGAAAAAGGTCCCCAATCCCAGCCTAACACAACAGAATCCTTTGCCAGTAACGAATTGGTTAATCTGTCAGAAAATAACAAGAAAACACAAGAAGGCTGTCCCAGTTTTCTTGAAGAAATAAATGCATATCACATAGCTCTCCTGTGCATAAACATCTGGGCACTTATCATGTCTTATGTGTTTAATGTATTGCTACATAAAACATCTCAGTGCAAATCATAACCGACCTCAGCTCCCAAACGGATGACTTAAAACTACATGATCTTTGTTTTAATCTATCTTGTCTATCACAATCAAGAAGGATTAAACCTTTTTTGGTCCAAGGGCTGCATTTCCTTTTGAAAACCTTCCAGGAGCCTCTTACCAATGGTGGGCACTGGAAAGCAAAAAAGGGGGTGGATGAATGGATAGGGTCTTTCCTTTGTAAAGTAGGCCCTGCAAAGGTCAGAGATGTCAACACACATACCCCTTTCATCCAGGTCAGGGTCAGCAAGGTTTACCTTGCCTGGGCCAGTAAGGTTTACCTTGCCTGGGCTGGTTCACTCCCTCAGAGGTCACTCCATGGGCTGGATCGCATCTGCGCAGATGCAATTTTTGGCATCTTCTTGCCTCTGCGCAGACGTGATTTTCGGCACCGCAGAAGCGAGTCCCCACTCCGCGCTGTACCGGTTTAGCGCAGCGCACGGGGACTTGCCGAGCGGGCAGCTCAGTTCGGGGGCAGCTCATGGGCCATTTAAACAACCCCCGTGGGTCACTTGCGGCCCATGGGCTGCAGGTTGCCGATCCCTGATCCAGGTCAACATAAGGCATTGTCACTGTACAGGCAAAAGCATTCAAAGAGGGTTTGGAGCAGGGCCAGTGAAGGGTGTGGTTTGGGGAGGTGAGATGTAGCCTGGCAAGGGAGCCTGGCCTGGTGAGAGCCCTTAGGGCCAGAGAAAGAGGTCTGGAGGGCCGCATCCAGCCCCCAAGTCTGCTGTTCCTTATCCATTCCACACACTTATAGCGTGGCTATATTTGTTAGCAACATCAATAGTTCTAATACATTGATAACTTTGCCTAAAGTAAATATCATTAAGCTATGTCGCAGAGCACAGAAGTCTGCAGTGCTAATGCGCCTTCAGCAAGAATTAGCTGTTTGATTATATATCAAGGAATGCACTAACTGCTTGTACGGTTTGGCTGAAGAAAAGGAATTAAAATGAAGAATTCAGACAGATGTTATGCAAATTCCACAAATAGCTGAAATTTTACAGCCAGTGTTTAGTTACTTTTGAGACTGTACACACACACACACACACACACATACTAATACGGTACCTAAGCTTTGTTCCTACAGCTGTATACGTTGTATTCCTTATTACAACAGTTGAAATGCAGAATTTTGTTAAAGATTTATTCTAAAGTCAGTAACCGCCTCGACCAGTTACAACCTGACCTCCTAGTCATACTTGGAAATTAAGTGCAGTTTTACCTCTGTGTAATTATATATATAATCACATTCTTATTCCCTGAAAATAATTTAAATTTCTGTCCACTTATCTAAACAGAGCTGTCTAAGGGAAACATATGCATGTTACAATTAACTTCTGCCACAGCTCGTCATCATTGTTATTATTATTACTCTTCCACTTAATTTTGCCGATTTTGATCATTTGAAACTTCCCCAGATTTTAGAACACTTGATGTGGAGTGGCAGGATACAGCCTAAGTGGAAAGACTGGTTAAATTTCTAGTGCTAAAGGTATTATCTATATACATAACACAGGTTTTATACACAGGCTATTAACTTTTAAAATGAGATCTGTGTTATAGTGAATCTAGGCTATCACATTATTATTTACCTTCTGCAGATTCCTTTTCCATTTCCAGCCATTTGGGCTGCTTTAAGATGTAACCCTGCGTTACATTAAATAAGACCTTAACAACTGTGATGTAGTAAGATTTGGGGTTTCATGCTCCTCCTCCCTATTAGTTTACGGTTTATTTTGTCACAATATGGCAAACCATGGTGTGGGTAAGCTCTACTTTGCTAACAAACCTGAGCATCAAACCAGAATCAAACCACCAATTGGCACCAAACAAGGATCACATTGTGGGGTTGATATTGTTAATTAAACAGAGTTTGCATTCAGACAAAATTTGAATCTATTTGTTGCAGACTGCTTCAAATTTTCCTATTTTTGCATGCAGATGAGGGAATGGGAAGGGGTAGTACCTGAGCAAAAGGTCTGCCACGGCATGTTCTCCTACCAACAAACCATGTGTTGTCTGAATGCAGACTTTCAATCTGCAGGATATTTTTAAAAAGCTGCATGGCATCATTTTAAGATGGGTGGTCTCCTAAGACAAGGCAAGACAAATCTTGCTATTTTTTAGGCAGTACAAAATGAATGGTCAAATATGATTTGAACACTTTTGGGTGTGTATCAATAGGATGAGCCTGAAACAGATGTAACAATTCAGAAAGGATTATTATTCAACTGCCATAATCCTTTATTTTATCCATGACTAATTCGGAGAATGCCACAATTCCATGTCTTTCCTAATGCCATCCATCCATTTTAACAGGTTCTGCAATATTTTGCAGTAATTTTGAGTCCCAAACGGTTCCCATGGGAGGTTAGCCATGAATAATTGAACAGCTGCTTTAAATAAGTGTTTTGAGTTAAGAGAGAATATTCACTGGTGCAACATAATTAATTTTAAATCCCAGAACTTTACTGTAGGCATCTATCTTCTGCTGGATATGTATGAAAGTGATGGTTTGGCCCCTTACTCCTGGAAAAAAATATTTTTATTTTTATTATTAATTTTAGTTCCTTGATTTTAAGACTGTTTTAAGGGAGCTCGTTGGTTGGAGCTCCCAAACATTGATAGTAAGACCATAGGTTAAAACACATGCAGACGTTTCCTCTTTCAGTTTGAGCAAAAAGGGCTAAGGAACTTATTTCAGCCCAAGGGCTGCATTTTCTTTGGGGGGCTTCATGCTAGCATTGGGCAGGGTCAGAGGCAAGAGTAGCTAGGGCAAAGAATGCTCCAACCCAACCTTCCCCCAAATAGTGGATGGTTTTTGAGAAAGAAAAAGGCACCAGAGCTTCAACAACAGAGATAGCATCTGTTGTTGTTTAGTCATGTCCGACTCTTCGTGGCCCCATGAACCAGAGCACGCATCTAGTTGCATCTAGTTGGACCTTAAATGCTTCTATGATTAGTTCTAGAGACTATAGGTTGAATAAAAGGGGAGTCAAGGACATCTGAACCAAGAAGTTTGTGGATATGAAATGGTTAAGTCTCAAGCAAAGAGACATATCAAATAATGTCGACCCAGTGGAGTTTACTTGCTTTCCTATCATCAGACAACATTTTCAGATCCATCTAATATTATCCAAATTGCCCTAGCTGATATAATTCCTGATTGGTAAAGAACTTAAAACTAAGTTTTCAGTATTAAAAGATCCTGAGCATCTTTCACCAATAATACACTTGCTGCACTCTTGGCAAGAACAATTACATATCTAAATGAGAAACTTTGATCACAATTTCCATTATATTCTTTTCATCAGGAAAGCAACTGTGGATCTGCAGCTTCTGCATCCTGCTGAAACATTTGAGAATGAGCTGTGGGAGCCTTAGAGAAAAGCAGGTGATTAAAGAAAAAAAAGTTGTGATAAAAGCAGTACAACTCACCCAATTCCAGAGCATTGAAAAACTAACTAGAGATACTGAAAATGCAAAGTTATTTTTTACAAAGGGAAGGAAATGATATGAAATGCTTATCACTGTTAAGACTTTGAATGTGGTTTTTGAGTCTGTTATTGGGTAAAAGTGTAGCAATTCTTGCTACACTTAGCTATTCTTGGGTAAAAGTGTAGCAAGTTGCTAGACAATGTTCTTGCAATAGACACAATGTTTAAAATGTTTTAATGTAAATCACTGTGCATCACTCTGTGGGAAAAGAAACAAAGAACAAAACAACAACCATATTATTAACAACAACAACAACAACAACAACAACAACAACAACAACAACAACAACAACAACAACAACAACAACATATGATGATTAGCAACTGAACTAACCTGCATTTATGTTCATGTTAATTATACAGTACTTGTATAAGAGCTCTGAGTGGAAATGTAACCTCCTTAGCAAAACAGAATATGTGCCATAAAAACTTTAAAATACCTTTTACATTTACCTCATTTTGGTCATGTTTTCAGATTGCTACCACTTTCTTTCCCTGCCAGGTCTTCTGGCCTTTAAAAGCTACATTGTAGGTTTCAACAACTGAACTTTTCTTTCAGACTTGGACAAGTGGTGATGAAACAGACTCCACCTTTTGATTTTTTGCTTATCGTGCATCTGTTTATGACACGGGGCCCTGCCAAGAAATAAACTGGCAACCTAATTTGGAGGTGGGAGAAAGGAATAGCTAAGAATCCTCAGAAAACCAGTAAATTACTTTCAAAGTCATAACCCTTTTACTAAACTATGTTGTCACTGCCACCTAGTGACACTGCACTAAATTCACCAAATATTTTGTCACATACTTCAGACAGGTGGCTAATAGCACCAATAAATCATCACTGAAGGCTATAAGCAGAATTGCAGCTGAATTTCCATACTACTGGGAACACTGCACTTTTTCAATATGTTCACCTTGCCACGCAGCCCGGGGCCCAAATATCTGCAGAAGGGCTGCCTCATCCAATACCAGTCAACTCTATCCTTAAGATGGGCAGCAATCTGTCTGCATTCCCTGCCAGGATTTGAAGTGAGGGGACACAAACTGTAGGGCTCCGACAGTGGAATGATCTGACCTTGGAGGTGTGTTTGTCCCTTGCATTGTAGGGCTTCAGATGTCAACTGAAAACAGACTGCTTTTGCAGTCTGATAAATAAGAGGTGTATGCTTTTATCAGCAATGTATGTATTTCTGTTTCAGGTGTTCAGGAAAGCCCTGAAGACCCACTTCTTTTAGTCTCTTTTTCCTGCGTTCTGCTAATGCTTTCATTGGTTTATTTTAGTCTTTGCAGTTGAACTGTATTTCATTTTACTTGCATGCCATCTTGGGAGGATTTCCCGCATTAAATGTAGCATAGAAATATTTTGAATAAATAAAAGAAAATTAACAAGTTTGATTTGGGAAAACAAATATGCAGGTCTAGAGGTACTAAAAGGTGGCTTTTCCCCACTTGTGACAAAATAACTATATGATATGAGACTCTCCTTAGCTAAGTAGGGCCTAGATTACTGGGATGTCTAAAGTCTCTATATTTCTTTTATGCGATAGCCCAGGAATGATGTGCTCGGTATGTATTTATCATGGAGGAAATATATTCATTTTTCACAAAATTAATAATTATTATTTGACAAAACAGCAATGTAAAACTGAGACATCACTGTTAAAACTTTTACCAGATCTTGTGCTAAATATAGATGCTTATCTAAAGTAACTTTCCCTCCTTGAGAACCGTTTCCTTAATATGCATTTTCAATAATAACAACTGTTGACTGGAAAGTTCACTTTGGAAGAGGACCAAATACTGTTAAGAGCCAATCTGGATGGAAAACAGCAGCAATCTGGAATAGAGCTTCAGTACTTTGTTGTTTTTAACTTAAATCATATCTCAGAGGTTTCCACCTTAAAATTTTTGTTTTGCTTGATTTGAGTGACCTTTATAAGAAAACCTGAAAGTTTGTTGTCTTCTCTCGATCTTTCTTAGACCACAAACAAAAACCTATAATCCAAATTTGAGCAAATAAGCTTCAAGAAAAAGGAATTCCCCTTGTAAATTCCTGCACTCTGTGCTGCTTAGAAGCCATTCCAGACCTTTGGAAATAGTCCTTCCCACTGGATAGCAGCCAGGGCCACTCAGGAAGATTCTCTCCAGCAGGAGGGGCTACCCTGCCCCCCAGGACCAGACTGAAAAAGCAAAGGCAACCCCTCTGTCCCAAAGCCACGCAGACAGCCATCCTCTTTGAAAACACAAAACTAGTGCAATGGCTGCTGTATCAAAAACGAAAAGGGCAAATGAATGGCAGTTTTCCAGTTTTCTGCACAGAAACAGGCAACAGTGGTGAAAATAGGGCAGGAGGGAACAATCCCAGCAATCACTTCCCTCCTGCACCACACATGGGGCAAGGCAGAAGTCTAAGGAAAATACTGTGTTCAGCAGAAACCCAGAGAATGGGTGGAATGCCCTCCAGGAGATATAGAGAACAGGTATTCATGGTAATAAATCCTCCTTTCTCCAGTGGTTTCTGGAGGGTGTTCCAGGACATCAGAATACAAAAAAAACAGTATCATCCCAAACTGGGCCAGGATCTGATCAGTGTGTATTATCTCTGCAATATACATCTCTCAAAGCAAAAGTCATGAGTTTGAAGAGTACAGTGAAAAGCCCTGTGGGACTGCCAGCACACAAGGCTGGTCTGGGAGGTTGCTATAGCCCAGGCACCAGGGTCAGGGATGATGAGAGTTGTAGTACAAAACACCTGGAGGGCCGAAGGTTGGGGATGCCTGCTATAGCCCCACTCTCTGGATATTATCCTATTGATTGGCCCTGTCCGCCCTTCAGGGATGGGGCTACTTTTGAAGTTCTGGAACACCATCCAGAAGCCATAGGAAAACAGACTGAATTCCATTTACGCAGAACTTATTTCTACCATCAATTCTACCTTTTAAAAAATAATGATGTTTTATATTATGTAGCAATGTGGCCAGAAAGGAATGGCAACGCAGAAGAAGGGTTGTACTACACAACATGAACCTGATTTTCCGTATTATTTTTTACAACTTGTCAAAATAACGTAAAAAAGTATCTGAAATTTGTATTAATAAGAAAGGGAATATAAACTTTGGCAGGAACCCTTTTCAGAAACACAGAAAACAGATGTAATGCTCAAAACGTTACACTCCTAATGCAAGCCATACTATACATCTTTATGTATAACTAACCCAGGCAGGATAAAAACTCTGCTCCACATAGCTGTAATTGCTCCCTTTTCAATGCACCTTCAAGCAAACAACATGTAAACATACTGCCAAGAATAATTAGTTGTATGTGTTAGACCTCTGAATTCAAGGGGGATGCACATTTACTGAGGAGTAAATCCAACTGAACTCAAATGGAAATTACATCTGAGTAAACATATATAGCAGGGATATGCAACCTGTGGCTCTTCAGATGTTGTTAGACGAATAATCTCTACCTATTGGCTGCAGCTGCTGAGAGATGGGAGGTCACAGCTTCCCAGCTCTGGTATACAGTATAGGATTACATTGCATGTATTTCTTGAGATTAATCATCTCCATTCACTCTACTAGCAATTTTGTGTGGCTCCATGCTTTTTGTTTCCAAAGCAAAACGGGCCAACCAAAAACAAGTTAGTGGGTTATTTTTAACATGCTTGAATACAAAGAAGCATATTAGTTTGTAAATTAAAGTAATAATATTTTTTTAAAAAGAAGAAAAACAATTGCAAAATGGCTGTAGGGCAGCAAAGTGCAAAAGAGGACATGGTTCCTGAATCTTTTATCACTGTGTAGAAGAGGGAATTTCAGCATGTTTAGCTTGTCATATAATGGTCATAACCATTAAAGATTCAGAAGCCCTGTTCCCTTTTGCCTCAGGCCTCCCTAAATTTTGCCTGACATGGGCCTAGGCTCAGTGATATTGAGGGCAGCTGAGCAGTGGAATGCTCTCATGCCCCTACCAGATGGCTCCTCAAGAGTAGGAACACACATGGAAGAGAAAGAACTTAAAGATGAGCTAGAAATCATTCAAAGTTCTACCCTCAACATGAACTTAATTCAAGTTTAGTTCACCCAGCAGTTATGGAGACCACTTTTAGATGTAGCTCAGATATTTTTTAACTAATTCAGTGAACTTTGATAAACCAGGTCAGTTTATCCAATCCCCATAAGTGGGGTATTGCTGAGGCCCTCCTTGCAGTCGGACATATGGCTGAAAGGGAAGAGGGACTTTTTGATCATGGTGTTCAGTGCTCTGAGAGGAGATTTTGGTCCCCACATTGAAGTGTGAATTGAAGCTTGAGGTTGGTTAAGTCTTGTTGTTGTTGTTTTACAGATCTTCTCTTTGTTCCCCCCGCCCCCCGGAACTATTTTTAAATAGTTTTGTTCTATTGTATTTTGGATTGTTGGCTTTAGCTTAGTAAAGTGGAATTGGCGCAAATGAAGACCCCCCCCCATAATAACCCTAATATGCATAGGCCTCATCTGTACACAGATTGTCTTAAACCATGGTTTAATCATTAATGCACCTCTTGCTTGGTTTATTTCCGACTTACTGCTTGTTACATGTTTGAAACAAACCATGCTCTGTGTTCAGGGTGGGGTCCTAAATTCATGCACTGGAGTTATTATTCATGAATCTTGTTGGGTATTAGTGACTATAATCTGAAGTTGTGGCTAATGATAATAGGTTTTAGTAACTCACACATACCTTATTTTAGACTGATTTTGTCTAGGCTAGAAGATATCTATAAATTATCAAGCCTATATTTTACTTCTCTTGATTTGTTTTAGAAGCTGTGCAATGTTAACATTTTGACACAAGCACAGAACCAGATGCATCGCCTTAACCACAGAATTGTTTTCAGCTCAGGTTGTGCTTCATTTCCAGGTAAAATATATTCATTTAACAACCCTTTTTTAAGGTGATTGTAAATGACTTGCAGTCTGCTTAAAAGCCTAAAAAGAACCACCAGGGGGAGCAAGCTGCATTGCACATCCAGCCTCAAAGACCAATGCGTACAAAATTAAGCATGAGTACAGCATTGATAACTTTTCCTGCAATCTTCTACTGCTATTCACTTGAGACGGTATGCCGTACTGGAATTTCCTTTCTGCTTTTTACAGAGGAAGGTTTTTATCTCATCAACTGTGCAATGTTGCATACTGTTTATGAGAACATGTAACCAAGAAAAAGTTATGGGATGTGGTGATATATTGATCATATGAAGCATGAGCACAATCAGTTCCCTTCACTGCACATGGCAACAGGTGTGGGATTCCTAGTCTGTAAAATCAAATTGTCCTTTATTCCTTATTCTAATTCTAGAAATGATTTTTTAAATAAATGAAAAAGTGTAATCAACATTTTCCAGTGGACTCTCTCCCATTGTTGAAAAAGAGGGACGTAGTCACACTGCCAGACACTTTTATACCACTGCAGAAATACAGAAGGCTGAAAAGGCTACTGGAACACACATAAATTATGGTTCAGTGAACTAGGGTGGAATTTAGGGTCACACTATGCTTAACATGGGCACAAGCATTGTAGCTTGTCAGATCGAACAATGCTCACCATGTGCTGTTCTGGGGATTCTCCTAACTCTCCAGAGATAACAGGGGTGGTGGTGGTGGTAGGGGGAGAGGGGTAAGGCCTGTTGTGCAAGAGAAAGCACAGGACTTAGGGACTCATTTAATTTAATATGAAAGAATAAAGCTGGCATCACACGCATTCTTTTTATTAGTGTTGTCCTTATTTAGATTTGGAGAAAAAGCGAGTTTCAAGCCAAGATTAAACCCTCGAGTCTCAAATAACCTAATGCAGAAGCCAGGTTTTTATGTGCCATGTCCAATTTAAATACTTTCTTACATCACTGAAAAATTCCTGGTTATGAATAATGAGGGCATTTAATTACTCTCAGTAGGACATCTGGTCCCATTAGTACAAATTCAGTATAAACCATGTAGAATTATAAAAGCATTTTGTATCTCGTGTCATTCATGTTTCCAGAGGTTTTTTTAATTGATTGTGGAACTCTGGTGCCAAAATAAATGTTGAATGGCAGGACCGCTGAACTGAGACAAGTTTGTGATTGCAAGCTGTGCTTTGGGGAGGTGCACCGTGCAGTAGGGCAGCCTTCTTCAACCTTGGGGAGCCAGACTATAATGGGTGATTACCCCTTTCTCCAGCCCTTAGCTTTCGGCCGCCATCCCCGGCAGGAACAGCACACATGTGTGCCTGGCCGTTTAGGAATTTCCCTGGCCGGCAGGGCAAGGCTGCCCACCAATAAAGTAAATTTAAATTGTGGGATTATATGATGGTGTGTGCTAATGGTTAGCCACATAAGAGGGAAATAAATAATGAAGGGGATTTGAGAAGGTAGAAACATGGTGTCTGTTTTTGGTAAAGACACAAATGAGTCAGCTAGGGCGGAAAGGGAGGAAGACAGAGGGAGTATCAAAATGGAAGCATATGTAGTCAGTTCAGCTGCATATAATAAGGCTTAGATTCAAGCTGTTTTCAGCAGGGATGGGGGAGAAATTCAGATCAGTTCACATTTAAAGGCGAACTTACTTAATTTGTACTTTCTGAAACAATATGTGAACTTCAAAATTAGCGCTTGACTTCTCTTAATTTTGCAGTACATTTCTTCAGCCAAGTAACATGCACAAAAATGTGTTCACTAGGGTAAAATGTGCATAAAACACATTTTTTTTTAAAAAAATAGCTTACAAAACATTATTATGCTACAGAGAATTGGTTGCAAAAAATGTGTATGTAAAGCAAATTTGTATATGTGTACATTAAAAGAAATTTGCACTAATATGCTGGTGAATTTTCATGAGAACTTTCAAGGATTCATAGTAAAGAAAGGAAGAATGGCCCACATGCTAATGTCGCTTCATGAGAATGCAATGATACTGCATGCCCAGCTATGAGGCAGTCAGAATGAGAGCAATGGTTGCCCTCAGCCTAGAGCAGGGTGGTCCAACTTTTCGTACCACAAGAGTACTCCGACACGGAACCTGTGGGCTGCACACTGCCTTGTTGTGTGTGTGCGTGGGGGGGGGGGGGGAAGGAGCCAGCTAAGTGAGGAGCCAGGTATGGGAAGGAGACGGAAGACTCGGACGGAGTCCTAGAGCCTTCCCATCTCCTTCCCAAAGCTGGGAAAACACTAACTAGGCTTTGAGAATGAGGTAGGGCAACTCTAGGATCCTCTGAGTCCTCATTGAAAACGTATTGCCAGCCAAGATACAGATTAATGCATTAAGATTGTGGTGCTTCTTTTAATGTTGACAGATGAACTTTTGCAGTGACACCTGCATTTATGGCTTGAACAAATGAAGAAGTGACTGCAATCACTGAGCTGGTGATGCTTCTTTAGTAATATCTGTAGCCACTATAATTGTCATTTCGGAAATCGCCCTAAGAATAGAGAGGTAGGCATAAAAATGTTCTATACTGAAAGGCTGATCTACAGAGCAGCAAAGTACATTTAATCCATGTGCTATTTCAGAGGATAATATAGCAAGGAATCTTGTTCTAAACCAGACATTTAGGCCTATATTCAGTAAAAGTATTGTTTTGGTTTCAACATGGTAGAAGGTGTAGAAGAGACCACATGAGGGGAAATATATTTTGACTGAAGGTTAAGAGAAATCTTGTGTTACCAGTGTTAAGTAACTATATTACAATGGAAAAGGAGTGTCTTTAATTTGAAAGAACTGACTACAGGAAATACCGGTAATCTTTTATAGGAACATTTAAAAAAAATAAAAAAAATAAAAACTCGTTTTCCTGGAATGCAAGCAATTTGAGCTATATATTTTGAAAGTAAGAATAGGAGTCAGAGTTGCAGTTTTCTGCAATAGAAGTTATTATTAAGGAACAATTTACTTAATCTAGGAAATGAAAGAAACCAAAAGACTGTTGTGTATAGCTTCTGGGTGTTATTCTAAGTCTTTAAAACACATTAACATAACTTAAGGTTCAGATGTTTAATAACCACTGGCTTCAGTTTCTATGCAAGGGAGTGGAATATATCAAAATAAATTGTAGAACAATCAATTGTCTGTCATCACCTTATGTGACCTGAGTATATTGGGAAATACTTCAGGGTGCACAATCCTAATTCTTGCAAATACCTGGCAAATGAGTGGGGTTCAAAGATCCCCTAGAACGCTGAAGGAACCTCTGGACATACATGGAAAGGGTGCTGGTATTACAGATCTGGAAGGTGCCCCACAATTCAAGAGTGGCAGGGGGTATGGGAGAAGGGACTATGGTGAGAGTGAAGAACCTGAAAAATATTGTTGTACATAGCTGGGGGTGGGGAGCAGCCTTTATTCAATCAAAAACTCATCACATTTCCATGCTGAACTTGCTGTCCACAGATTAAATTGCCTATTCACTTATAATGTGGAATGCTTTTTTTCCACGCACAGGAGCTGTCTATCTGAATAAGAAGTAAAGCATTAACTAAGTATTTGAGAGTTCTTGCTTTGACAATCCTGCAACATCCAAATATCCTTTTGCAACTTCAAATATGACAGAACTAACTGTGATCTATCTGAGCAAAATGTGCACTTCAGTTAGACATACTTAATAAGACCAAATGGAAAAGAAAAAGTAGGGTAGCAAGTGGGTTGGGGGATAAATCTGAAATCGGTTTCTCTCACCAACACCTTTGACTGCTGTTCGATTCTGTTTGATTAACAGTTCTGTGGAATTCAAAGGAGTGCATACTGTGGCAGATAGATATCCCACAACCTATTCTGTATTTTTCTTTTCAGTTTGTCGTAGTTTATTTCCACTGCAGTCTAAAGATTTAGTTATGGTTGCATTTGGCCAGAGATTTTGAAAAGCAGCTATTCGTCCTGAGTGCCCAGCTTGGAATGCCTCAAATCCACTTAAAATCAAATTGTCTGTAGTTAATCTGACAGGAAAATGCATTAGTCAGCCAGTAGTAAGACAAACAGAGGGGGGTGTATTTCAAAAGGCAATAGAGTCTAAAGGACATATTTAAAGGAAGTTTTGATATAAATGTCTAATATAACTGGTGACAGTCATCAACCATTCTAACTGACAAGTGCTTCACATAAAAAGGAAATGCCAATTCCCTGTAGCTTTAATGCGTATGTCTTTAATGTTGTGTTAAGTATAGAGTGGCTAGGCATTCTATTTTACAGGCAACAGGTCTCTATTGGAAGGCATCCTGTGTAGGGCTATCCAGCCCAAGTTAGTTTTAAAGATAAAGAATCACAATAGGAGAAGGGTTTTTGAAGTTGCTGTCAACAGTTAGCACCTGGGCATCAAACTGAACATCAAACACACCACTTCTTAGTCTTTCCCACAATAATTTTTTAAAATTTAAATTATAGCAATTATTTCTACATTTGTAGCTATATATAAAATTAGCACGTGCAAATTTTATTGAAATACATGGCCTCTTTTCTCCACTTTTTAAATTTTTGGGTGATGTGTAAGTGACCACACTATAGATGGGCTAATGATCATTACTGCTCTTAAAGGAAAGGAAGCTAGAGGTCTATGAACAAAATTTTAATATAGCATTAGAACCAGGGAGAAACATGGGGGCTCCATGTGACCAGCATGCCTTGCAGGGATTTGGAAATGATGAATTAGAAAGACCTACCCACACAAAAGCATTACGTACTTGTGCTTATGAGTTACCATTAGCAGCCATGCTGACAAGTAGAAATACCCATTTAGAACCCACAGGTGTGTCACGAGGGTCGACAGGCAGGTTGGAAACTAGGTAGCTATTTATCTCCAAAAATAACTGTTCACTTCTGGCAGATGGCCTATCTGCAAGCCTGCATTTAAGAAGCTCTCATATTGCAACAGGACAGCTTTTGGGCATGTAAGCTAAGCCCAACATCCAGATAAACCTGAAATTTGATTCTGTAATGGCTCCTTACTGTTTTTGCAGTAAGCGGTGGTTGCGGCCCAACGCAGCACCCTCCGAATAGCCTGCTAAAGTCGCTATTCAAAGGAGCCTATCTGTGGTGGCCTGGGGGCATGGCTTGGGGAGCAGACCTGGCTGAAGCAGGCTTCACTCAGGTCTGCTCCCCAGCTATTCATCCTGGCCAGGTCTGCTCAAGGCAGCCCAGTTGACTGGGAGTGCCCCCTTCTCCCCCCCTTTTAAAAATAGTTCCTTACTGCTTTAACCATTTTCTTTTCAGTGTATGTACAGTGGTACTTCGGGTTACACACGCTTCAGGTTACAGACGCTTCAGGTTACAGACTCCGCTAACCCAGAAATATCAGGATGAGAACAGAAATCGCGCTGAAGCGGCGTGGCAGCAGTGGGAGGCCTCATTAGCTAAAGTGGTGCTTCAGGTTAAGAATAATAATAATTTATTATTTGTACCCCGCCCATCTGGCTGGGTTTCCCCAGCCACTCTGGGTGGCTTCCACAAAGACCAAAAATACACTAAGATGTCACACATTAAAAACTTCCCTGAAGTTAAGATGTCTTCTGAATGTCAGGTAGTTATTTATCTCTTTGACATCTGATGGGAGGGCGTTCCACAGGGCGGGCACCACTACCGAGAAGGCCCTCTGCCTGGTTCCCTATAGCTTTGCTTCTTGCAATGAGGTAACTGCCAGAAGGCCCTCGGCGCTGGATCTCAGCGTCTGGGCAGAGATGAGGGTGGAGATGCTCCTTCAGGTATACTGAAGTTTCACGTTAAGAACGGACCTCCAGAATGAATTAAGTTCTTATCCTGAGGTACCACTGTAATGGGCTTTGCTGTGATCTTTGATGGTTGCCAAATTTGGAGCAGGAAGGAATTTTCCCTGCGCTGCAGGTTTCGCCTTCCCCAAACCAGTAGTCACAACTATGGCACTTTAGGACTTGGACGGAATCCTATAGTCTTTCATCCCATTGGGGTGCTGGTGAAGTGGTGACTCACCCCTCACCCCCTTTCTCTGCAGCAGCGATAACAGGATACCCTGTTAGAGGGGTCTGGAGGGAAGTCTCTGTCCAAAGAGCCAGTTGCATGGGACCAGTGGGTCATAGGGCTTCTCTCAGCGTTTGGGGGAACCATCTGTGTAAACCTGAGTTTTGCTATGGACTCGCCTTCCCAAATAGACCCTGTCATGCCTCAAACCCCCCGCTGGGGGCTAAGAGGGATATACGCCCAATGCCTATGCCAAGGCTAACCTACATCTGAAAACCAATAAAGCTGTGTCCATTTTAAATCCCAGACAGTCGTCGTGTCCATTCATTTACTCCACTTTCAGTTTCAGGCACACCGGGGCAGGGGACTCTGTGGCTGGGCACAAAGCTTAAACACACCATGGGACACTATTACCGCCACCCCATCTACATATATAGATGGGATTTACTAGTTAGAGAAGAAAGAGGTTTCTTAGCCATGGTATTCCTGTTCCATTGTAAATAGGGATGGCAAAATAAATGGCATATTCTTCTTTAAATGAAGACAAGGGATCAGATGCAGAAGAATTCCCATTCCCTTGCCACTCCTCTTGCAGAGCCACTGGCTGCTTAGAAGCAGCAGCAACAAAAAAATATTCCCTTCTGGAATTAACTAAGAAGGCAGACCCATCATTCAGTAGCCAGCGTATGATTCAGCTTAGCTTTATGGGGGGGGGGGGGATCTGAAACCTTACGAAAAAAAGGTCCTTTGGAGAAAACGAAGAACTGGTTCATTTTAGCCTTCCTGATATGCCTCTTGAATGCCTTTGTGAATCGAGACTATTGAAAGACTAGCTTTGAAAGGAGGAAAGTGGGAATTGTTAGGAAGTGTTTCTCCCTCTAACAGTGGACATCTTCCACACAACTTAAAGGTAGGACAAGGCAAAATGCATGAAGGCATATGCTTACAGTGCACTATCATTAAGAGTAACCTCTTCTTCTTTTAAAATTTTTATTTACAAAATTAAGGTAAAATAGATTGTTTTAAGAAAACCATCCCTAGGACAGGGAGAATTATCTATAACAACATACTACAAGCCATGACTGAGATATGCTGCTTTATGATTTTTAAAAAGCCAAGCACCAAATTCGAAAAAGCGCATTGCTGCTGTAAGTAGGGAAAAGTACATTCCATTCCTTAAACAAAAATAATATCCCAGAAGGTCTGCTCACAAACATACTTAAGTCTGTTCAATTTGTTTGAAATTTAATAGCTGCACAGTAAAGCTTTCATACTTCATGTAATGTACTTCTTTTTAAAAAAAAATGATGGGGAAGAAAATCTCTGTTCTTATTCACATATGCTGGTGATGCACTGGAATGCATTTCAGGTAAGAATGGGCTGCCTCAGTTACAACTTCAGTTCTAAATCCCATTTCTGTTCCTCCAAATGACCTGTGTTATTTGGTAAACAACCTGTGCTTCCACAAAAAGGCACTATTCCATCTCTTTATTTAGGTTAATGACCGGTATTAAAGGCACTGGAAGGACAACACACTATTCAGGGATAGCAACATCACATACAATGCCACTGCCCAATGTTCTAAACAAACAAAGTAAAACTAAAACCCTTTAAACAGTGTCAACTCAATATATTTAAATACTTGGCAATACCAACATTCTAAATGTATACAACAGAACCGCTTTTAAAGCGATTCTGCTGCCACAAGTCACGAACATGAAAAAAATAAATAGGCTGGTTCAGCATGTTTATTATAAGCCTCCTAGTACAATATACCAGACTTTTAATTCCCCATTAAAGGCAAACTATCTGCTTTGAAGTAAAAGCTACTGTTTAATCTTTTTCTCTTTTCAACATTTCTTAAATCCGTCTTGTCTATTTGGTGTTAGAATGTAGCCAAAACAAAGGGGCTGGAAAGGAACTATTTGTGGCTTCAAGGCTTTTTCTTTCCTTTACCTTTTTTTCTTTTGGTCGTGGTCTAGTAGTGAAAACAGCTCACTTCCCCAAAATTAATTTTATGCACAGCTAATCACTTTGGATTGAAGCCTGGGCTGCCTTTGAGTCTCAGACTTTTATCTTGGGTGCTTATCCTTGTATCCAACCATACAATGACTTTTTAAAATCTTAGAATTGCCTCTTGAGCAGACAAAATAAGATCCCAGAACTACCTTATTAACATTACAAACAACCCTTTTATTATGAGCTATAATAACAACCCATAACATTTGCAAGGGACACAATGTAAGCTAATTTTTTAAAAAATGGATCTTATCAGTGACTTTAAAACATAGAATGCTATCTAAATCACACTCAGAGCAGATCCACTGGAATCAATGGACTTAAGTTAGAGGACTCAGCTACATTAGCCATGTTACAATGCTATAACTGTGTTATAAACATGCAACACCAGATGGCACTGTAGAGCACAAAGCTTTGTGATTTTACAGTCTCTCCCCCACCCCACCCCCGCTTTTGTTATAATGACTTAATTTATGACTTATTTATAGGATGTTTTCCCTGTGTGTAGATTCAGCCTCTGAGTAACTTAGTCAGATATCACCCAGATTCTCCCAGGAATTCTGCCTTGGGCCAAAACTGGTCTTGCCCCCCCCCCCCCAATTCCTCTAAGCATTCCTATAGGGTATCTTTCCTTTTGCCACAACTTTGACATATCCATCAGTCTGCTAAGGCATTAGCCAAGATCCTTAACTGTGAGGGAGTTGTGGGTGGGCTTCATACTTTAAGGGACCTCAGGGGCAGAGGCAGGGAATGTCTCATCTCAAGGAAAGTGACAGTACTCTGCCTTGGTGATAATGGCAGGGAGGTGGCAGTTGACGAAATGCTGTGAGCTGTGGATGGCCAGGGCTGCTTCTTAACCTGACTCAGCAGCCAGGGTTGAGTCAAGAATTCTGGAAACACACAGGCTGCGAGAAAGAGGAGCCTCTGAAGCTCTGCCCAAGAAAAGTGGTGGCCATTGTACACCCACTTTTGGTGTCTGGCATGTATCTTTGTTTATCTTTGAGACAATAATAGCTTGTTCCCTTCGTGAATTACTATGGGTCTTTATTTGTTCTGATTTGGATGTCTGAGAGGAAGGCTTAGATTGGCATTCAAAGGAAGTTGTATGGAATAATTACAAAGAACAAGGGAAAGGGTTAATAAACCAGAATCACGACTTATTAACCCAATAATATTTTACAGTTGTTACTTTCAAAGTCTAGCTGGCCAGGAAAATAATATACAATACAGGCCTACGCATATTTCTGTACCAGGTTTGGTAATTTATTTTTGAAAGGTCACTCCCCTCAAAGCTAAACAAGAAAACCTCTTCTTATTTGGGAAACTAATTTTGCAGGCAGAGCTTATATGTTGTAGATTTTTATATATATCCCCAACTGTTTCCCTTGTGACAGCATTTTGTTCACATCATTCTTAACTATCAGTGAAAATTGTGCACAGTTTTGTGTTAAACAGTTATGGAAAAAATGTGGGTCATGAGAAAGTCACCTGTGTTATTTCCATCTACTATGAAAATATTGGCAACACTTATATTCACACGTAGATACATAACTATTTCCAAGTTCACATACTGTAAAACCTGGTGATATACCCTAGTGGCATTTCTTTAAATTCACCAGCTTTAAACAGAAGAGCATGTTGTTTTTTCCATCTGACTTTTCATATTAACAGCATTTGTCATCATCTCAAAATTAAACATCACCTTTAAACATACAATGAAATGTGGTATTTCCCTGTTTATCCAATCCCTGCACTCCCTATACTACTGAGAATAAGCTGCTGTGGTTCAAGTTCCTATTCTCTTAGTTCAAGACAACATGGCTATGGAACTGGTCAAATTGCCTGTTTGCCATTCTCCTGCTCCCCAATATTTACTCCTCACTATTTTCAGTAGAAGGGACGCGGGTGGCACTGTGGGTTAAAGCCTCAGCGCCTAGGACTTGCCGATCGAAAGGTCGGCGGTTCGAATCCCCGCGGCGGGGTGCGCTCCCGTTGTTCGGTCCCAGTGCCTGCCAACCTAGCAGTTCAAAAGCACCTTCGGGTGCAAGTAGATAAATAGGGACCGCTTACCAGCGGGAAGGTAAACAGTGTTCCGTGTGCTGCGCTGGCTCGCCAGATGCAGCTTGTCACGCTGGCCACGTGACCCGGAAGTGTCTGCAGACAGCGCTGGCTCCCGGCCTATAGAGTGAGATGAGCGCACAACCCTAGAGTCTGGCAAGACTGGCCCGTACGGGCAGGGGTACCTTTACCTTTTTTACCTTATTTTCAGTAGAATGTTTTCTCCACCTAATACAGATGCACTTTTTTTGAAAAGTGTGAATAAAATCTCTTGGCAAATTGTTTAGGCACCTGGTTTTTTATATTGGTGATGGCAACTTGCAGATAAACAGTTCTTACATGGCATGAGAAGAATTTAAATTACCGTAAATCAACCTGAATTTGGTGGAAGTGATTGATTCCCACCTGAAAATAATGATAGTTCAGAAGTGCCCCGAGGCTCTGTACAGGAAATCAGAGCCTCCTCCTCATCCAACAACTTCCAGGAAGTATTGCAAATTTACCAGCAATACTTATTTCCTCAAACCTATTGCCTGGACCTTGCCTGCCTTAGAAGCAGAACTGGCTGTGTTAACTCACAGGCAAAGATTTCCATTGCATGTTCTTGAAGTGAACACCATCATTGTGGAAGAAGAGATTCCTGTCTTTAAGCACATGGTAAAACCACCCCTAGCAACAGGAACACTTTCAGGTTGGATGGCATCCCTTTACCAATTGGAAGTCTCCTACTAAGGAATGTGTGAGTCAGCAATCTCAGGCATCTGCAAACAAGAGTGTACAAAGCCACATACATTTGAATAAAATGAATGTTGGGGGGGGGGGACAAGCGTTACAGCAGCAAGAGAAAGAAAAGACAATCATTACATGGAATGTTACTTATTTTGTGTTGGAAAGGTTTAAAACATAAAACCCTCTTGAAGAAAAGGTTAGGCGAAACATGTGTGCTTTAAAATAAAGCACAGATGTAAAAATTATTTGGTCCAAAGAGCTGCTTCAATTTTATTGAAGGGGTTGGGAATGCCTTGTGAATATTGACATTTGAAAAATGAAAGAGCAGGCCCTTATACGATATACCAAAACACTTACTGTATTTTGTCCTGCCAGTTTCATGTGTGCCATGGGCCCCCTTTGAGCATGTGAAACTAGTTGCAGGCGTCTTTGGGTGCCCACCTGCATATTCCTGACATTAAAATGCTAGCTGCTTTCTACAAAACGGCTTCCTAATATTCTCGTGTGCTCTTTGCCACTGCATTGCTCTTGGCAAAGGAAGAGAAAGTAGGAAGTCAAATGTTAAGGGAGGAAATTACAACACATAAAGTTCAAGCTACTATTAAAAGTTGTATTGCAAAAGGCAACCTGCCAGTGAGCTCAGTTGGTTAGACTGTGATGTTCGTTAGAGTGTGATGCTGGTTAGAGTGTGATGCTGGTTAGAGTGTGGGCTTGCTCCCCTTATGCATTGAGAACAGGGTGCTGGACTAAATAGGCCAGCAGGTTCCTTTTATGTTCTTATCAATTTAAACTATGCCAGTATTAGGATATGACATTAAAACCACAGGTCTCTGTTTCCAAAGGAGCAGCTAAAAGTGGGTTAATTAAAGCTGGATAGAAGGGACAAGGAAGGAGCATGCAGTTCCATTGCTCATTCCCTTTCTAAACAAGATGGGAACTGAGGATCCAATTTGATGATTTGGGGCTTCAGACTTTCAGCATTTTCATTCCCACGTGGGAAAGTACTTCATCATCACTACCGGAAACCACTCTGTTAAGTGTGAGTGGAACCATGCAACACCAGACCATGTAACTACATAACCCAAACATCACAGGTCAGGACTAAGAAGAGTCTAATATCGGACTGCAGTAACTGTTAGTCACCTTTGTGAATCAGATAAAATCAGATGAGCAGCAGAGCAAGACAGACTAGCCAAGCAAAGGATGCTGCTCTGGGAATATACTGACTTGCACTGTAGTATTTTGGTGATATTTCAATATGATCAGGTGAAAGGAGGCTATTCTTTAAGCTTCTGTAAAAGGTAAAGGTAAAGGGACCCCTGACCATTAGGTCCAGTCGTGGCCAACTCTGGGGTTGCGGCGCTCATCTCGCTTTATTGGCCGAGGGAGCCGGCCTACAGCTTCCAGGTCATGTGGCCAGCATGACTAGCCACTTCTGGAGAACCAGAGCAGCGCACGGAAACGCCGTTTACCTTCCCGCCGGAGCGGTACCTATTTATCTACTTGCACTTTGATGTGCTTTGAACTGCTAGGTTGGCAGGAGCAGGGGTCGAGCAACGGGAGCTCACTCTGTTGTGGGGATTCAAACCACTGACCTTCTGATCGGCAAGTCCTGGGCTCTGTGGTTTAACCCACAGCACCACCCGTGTCCCTTTTAAGCTTCTGTACATATGTGCAATTTCACATGTATGAGAAGAACTACTGACATCAAGGACGATATTTAGAAATACTATACCATTAACAGAACAAGACAGAAGTAAAAAATTTAAAGTAAATTCAGGTGATCTCAGAATGATCCTTTTTCACAGCGTTATGGTATTAACTGGGCAAAAAAGAGAGAAAAGAAATAAGTACTAGTGTGAGCTAGACTGTGGGTGACCAAACATCCCACTCAAAGACTGAAGTGACAAGAAAATAGCTGCATACATGAGATTTTAGGTGGTGCCTGACATTTCCTTTTTCATGTATCATAATATCATCCGCTGATGCCATGTGGCAAAAATGTGGATTGCCACAAGTACTGTGTATTGAACGGACCCACCCTCGTCTGCATAAATCTTTTAAGGATAAAACATGAAACACAACTAGCTCTGTCTTAAAACCGAATGGAGTGAAAAAAAGACACAAAGTTGATTTTCTGTCAAAAATAGGTACAGTGTTTTACTCAAAGGTATTTAGAGCTTAACCTTGTAAAATATCAAGCCTTTATGAAGTAGTTGAAGCAAAATAAACATGCTATATTTCATAAGCAAAGGTCAGTTGAAACTAAAAAAGAACCCCACGTTTATTAAATGTAAATAAAAAAGTAACTATATTAGTAATGGGAACATATTTATAATACCTCATTATTCATAAGCTGTAGGGTTGTGCCTACTTTTAAACTAAAAGCTACTTTTAGAATCTGGGGAAAATGTGGTGTAAGGATTTTGTATAATTAACAATTATTAGAATGAATAAAAATAAGAAATTAAAATAATGGCCTTCTCTCCACAATATTTCAGCTAAGTTAGTTTTTCTGCTAACTATTGCTCCCTTTTGCCTTGTGAATATTGACACAGACTGGGATTTATATTTATAAAACACCACATTTAGATGCAAATTCTAACCCTCTACCTGGGAGGAAGTCTAATTGAACTCAGTAGGACTTCTGAATAATCATCCATAGGATTATGCTGTCAATTCAATATCTGGTTTTGGACACTTTGTAAGCATGTGCCCTAAGATTGTAAAGCACAACATGAAATGCATTCTAATATTAAGGTATTACAGCGTGATTAAACCAACATGGGAATGGGGTAGTAATGATCTACAAAGGGGAAAAGATATAAGTGAGGGGTGCGTTTAACAGGACCATCACCACTCCATAAACACAGAGCCACCCACTTCCTTTCTCATATACACCTTCTCCCCTGCACCCATATACACCCCCTTACACCCAGTGGGTGGGAGGAGTCAGGAGTGGAACAATTCAGCCACTGGTATGTCGTTATCCTCTCTTTTATTCATAAGGGAAATGTCCCTGTCCCCAATAAAGATACCCTTTGACAAGAATGCTGCCAAGCATTTAAATATTTTTTCCTAAAATCTGCATGTGCTAATTTATATGCATAGATGCAAATGTAGATAAATTTTCAGGAGAAGGAAACCAACTCTGGTTCTTCCTGTCAGGGCTCACACTTATACAGAGTGCCAAGAAGATTATATGATCCCAGTACACTAGGTTGAATCCAACTGAGGCTGCACATCCACTATACCTTTAAAACACTGCCATTTACCTTTCACAGAGTTACAACTCCCAACAACCCTTAGCAAACTACTATGCCTTGCTGTGAGTAAATGAAATCAATAGATGTGACTAACTTAAGTCTATTGATTTCAGTGGGTCTCCTTGAAATAAGTTAGATGACAACTCTCTGTATGTGGATTGATCCTTCTGCCCAACCCATGATCTACGTGCAATAACTGCTGTTTAAGTACATATTAAAAACTAAAAGAAATATTCCCCAACATCTAGCATGACTTCTCTCTTCCTGACACATTAACTTCCTCATCCTATCCAGCTGTTTATGTACTTACAAGTCCCCTGTCATTTGTCAATACCTTCCACACATAATATCCAGCAACTGCAAGGTGGGAAAATGCCCTAAGAAAATTGGTCCAAGCCCTTTCCACTTTCAGCTATTTATTCAAAACTGACTGACAGCAGGTGGGGACCATATCTGGACTCTGGGCTGGGTGCTGCCCACCAAAGTTAAAAGATGGAACAAACTGCAAATCTCAAAATGGAAAACCTACTGACGGGATGGTAAAAAGAAAGAAAGAACTGAAATCTGAATGATTATTGGCTTCATGTTCACTTCAGGAGGCTACAACTAAAATGAGGATCAGATCGTGCAGCTCTCTGAAGAACACAAGCTACACCAAGCCTGCCAAATGACTATGCATTAGTGCTGTATTCCCTTCCGCCTTTTAGGCTGCTGTAATGAAATCTTCTCGTGCTAAAAAAATAATAATCTAATATTTGTGCTTGAAGGCTTCTGGAATATTTCGGAAAAGGTGAATGAGGTTATGTGGAGGGGCATGCAGGGATGGGTGTATTTGCATTTACAAACAGATCTTGCATCCTGAGTTTGTTTCTGTTCTTGGCTGGTAGGTTTCACAGCAGGTATTTTGTTTTCCATTTTTGAAGCGCTATTTTGTTGTTGCTGGTTTTAGAAGGGTTTTTTTTTTCAGTTGGGAGTTGTTAACGCTATGAATGGGAGCTCTGTGTGACGTTTAATGTAGGTCAAATTTTAGGCTTACTATTTCTCAGGGCACCTCTTTAATGACTCAGTCCATCACCACAGTCAGATTTCTACCATAGACTTTACTATTTGGATTTGTTGTCTACCCTGAAGGCTACAATTCAGAGCCCAGCTTATTTACTCCAATGAGAAGCCTTTGATTATGGGAGGGCTTTGTGTCAATATAGAGAAAGCCAAGGAATGGTTGCGCTGACTTTTCTCTTAAAAACAGAGGTCAGTCTAGACACCAGTGGTGGAGAGCACATTATTTCCTGCTGCTTGTAAGAACATGACTTATTTCTTTATTGCACTGGGAAATCTTGAGACCTTTTTAAAAGGGTTCATGTGATTAATTAAGTGAGTTTAAAGGATTATATTAACTCACATATTTCAAAAAGCCAGTGGTATTTTTTAGAACATGTTGAATTCTCTAAGAACTGTTTTCTCTTCTGCTTTCAAACACCAAACCTAATGCATAATTAACACAATATGTGCTGCCAGGGTATATGTGTTTAGGGAACACTTTTTGGGCTTGTTCAGCTGTGCTTACCATCAGATATTACTTGCCCACCTTTTAAAGATAGAGGCAAAAGGAAACCCTATGAAATATTTCAAAAACCAAAAGAATCCAACGTATTTCTTATCAGGAAAGGTACAGAACAAAAGACATTGTCTCTTTGAAAATATATGGAGCCAGCTCCCATTTTTTTCACCATATTGAATTAAATTAAATAAATCACACTTTCCAAAAATTCATACCGTACTTTATTCCACTTTTAGCAGTTCAGCAATTAAATTTTATGTCACATAACACAATTCCTTCCCTGTTATTCCACCTATTATATGAACACATTGAGATATATGAATTTCTCCTTAAGATGTTACATGAGAAGTAGGAAGAGCAGAAATTTAACTCTCTCTGCTTCTGTGTAACATTCAAACTAGTTTGAAGCCATAGCAATACATTTGTAAATTGCAAATATGTGTAAATATGCATATTTCATATGTCTCTGATTCCAGGATAATGCGCTTTATAAAGACAAGAGTTTATCACATACTTCATTGGAAATAGTGCCAAGGGACTTTCAAATCTCTTCCCTCGCTATTTTAATCCATATTTGCTTACCTCCACACACTCAATACACATGGTAGTTTTATTCCTTGATATGCATTTTTTTAAAGTTGCATCAGCCATGATCTAGGTAACAACTACAAGTGCCTTTTAAACACATCAACATCATTCTTCCCATACTGCAGAGTGGAGTTTGAAACTATTATTTATATTTATCAATATCCCACCGTTCCTTGCACAAGGCAGCGTACATGGTGCTTCCAAGCAGTCTCCATCCAGGCCAGCCCAAGCCAGGATCTGCTTAGATTCAACATGGTTGCTACATCATAAGCCTGCCTTGACTTAGGAAATCTAGTGAGTTTCTAGCTGAGATGACAGCCAGGGGTGATCTGCAGGCAGGGAATGAAAGCTCATTGAAAAGCTGGGCCTTTTAGTCACAGGATCACTATGGTCACAACATGGGACTATCCAGTGGGAGAAAATGTTGGGATCTCTTATCAGGAGAAGTCCCAACTATATAATGCAGCTATTAATGGCAATGAGATGTCATGCTCAATTACTCAGCAGCACCCATGGCTAGTAATTAAAACTCAGGAAGCAAGTCTGTTAGCATCTTCCATATTTTTATGGAACACCAACTAATACTGAAAATATTTTTTCCCATTAACAGAATTTGAAACTGGTCTGTTGTACATAAGACTGGCAAACACTTAATGATAATATTAAAATTACGTTCAGCTCAGAAGCCACTTTGTGCCTTTGACACAGACTATTCCACTGCTTTCCCCACCTTCCCATGGAATCTGGCATCAACTGCAGGATGTTTTGGTCCTTGCAGGGAAAACATTAGCTGAATACAACTATTATTTATTCCTATTAGTAGAACTAGCCTGTTTATTGCTGTAGAAGTTTTGGATGAGCTCCCTGACATCTTTTTCACAGAGTGTGAAAGTGGAGACAGAAACATAAACTTCCATTAAGCATTTATCGGGGTGACGGGGTAAACTCCAAAGACCCAAAGTCTGCCACAGTTTTGTGACTTTTTGATTGAGCCAAAGGTATTACCCAACAGGGGTTTTGGAGTTTTCTCTTATGAACCAACATGGTTACTCTTGATGTCTTATCTGAAGTCGCTTCAGGATATTTATCATATTTCTGCCACTTCAGCCATTTACTACAACACTTAGGCTTCTTCATTTCCCTATCAAGTGAAGCTGTAGCAGGCCAGCTTATTCTGAGAAGCCGCTCTTGCAAGAGTGAAACATACCAGAATAGGTTATGCTAAGGATTGATTGGGTTGAAAACCAGCAGATGGTATGCCATGATGACTTGTTTTGATTGTAGTCAGTAGCCGTTATTGAATAACGAGGATGTACAAACATACACCATTATGAATTGGCAAATTTGGCTAAGTGGTAAGTTCTCTTCATGCTGAAGCAGCACTTTGGATACTCTGAAAAGGCAGCTCAATTCACTGCAAAATACAAATGTTTTTAAGTAGTATGGCAATATTTAGTGAGTCAATTTAATATATATTTTTAAAACCAGTCTAACCAGAGAAAATAAGTGTGTTTCCAGAAATAAAACTTAATGCAAGCTGAGGTAAAAGACAGGGAAATTAGAATAGTGTGAACAGCTTCCCATATGTTTTTTTTACATAGCATTCCAGTAGTTAATACATGAGTAATATGTGGGTAAGAAGAATATGGCATTGACTGTTTGGCTGCTCTTCCAGAAACTCTTGGCAGCTGAATAAGACGTGTACAAGTTGGCTGAATGGAAAGTGGGTCTTGGCCCAACACATCCACCATCCTCTTTCCACTTTGGATGGACAACATAGGAATAAAGGGGGAGAGGAAAACTGGTGAGCTCTAAAGGAACGGAGTAGGAATGAACACAAGGTAGTCTGGAAGGAAGCTGTTGCTAAGCTGGACCAATGCATTTGGTAACACATTGAAAGGTGGAACATACAGCGTGGGAAAAATGCTTCAGCTACAACATTAGTCCAAAAACAACTTCCTTGAATACTCTTAAACTATTTGTAACATAGGAGCAGCACAAATAATTTAATTTTTATACATGCTTGTAAAAAAAAAAAGCCAATGTGATAAATAACCTAATGATGACGGAACAGATACAAGTGAAAACTGGAAATATTGTGTGACTGACTCATAATAAGCAAACGTGTAATGCTATGTTTCATCATTCTATTTGTAAACTGACCTTAAGAAGAACGGGCCTTTCCCACGGTGGCTCCGTTTGTGGGATTCCCTCCCCAGGGAGACTCACCTGACGCCTTCGTTAAATATCTTTAGGTGCCAAGCAAAATCATTCCTCTCCTTGCAAACCCTTGGGCTAACTAGCCAACCAAAGGCCTTTAAACTGGGGTGAGTGTGTGTGTGTGTGTGTGTTATTGTTTTTGTTTGTTACCATGGTTTGTAATTTTGCGTTTTTATATTGTAAACTGCCCTGTGATCCTCAGATGAAGGGCACTATAGAAATTCAACAAATAAATTTAATCAATCAATCAATCAATCAATCAATCAACAAGTCATGTCTGCTGCTCAACAATCACATGAACTGCAACTAACGGTTCATCCACATTTCCTCTTGTCCTGTGCCTAGAAGGCAAGGTCCGAGCCATTTTCCACTTGTCTCGGGCTTTCTAGGCACTAGCCCAAGTTTTTCCTTTACCCCACCACTTCCCACCTGAAAACCAGCTCTCTAGCACTGAATTGGATCAAATGTCAATCTGGAGAAAACCAGAATGGTGTTGGCTTCGATTCAGTGGTAAACGTGGGCTTTCCTGGAATAAAACTGTGGGGCAATCGGAAGTGTGGATGAGCCCTTAGATTGTGTAATGAGGACATTGCAGAAAAACCAGGTGAGCTCATAAACCTTCCATAGGGTGGAATTCTACATCATGCAGTTACAAATGTTCCATGTACACAAGCACTGTTCTGGGGGTTCTTCCAACTCCCCAAAGCCAATTTTGAGGGGTGTTGGGGGGAAGAAGAGGGACACAAGTGGAAGCCCTTACACAGGGTTATCACTGGCAGGCTTCGTTAGGTGAATCCCACCCATAAAATTTATGTTCTAAGCTGTGCTGATATGAAATCAGTAAAAATGTGCATTTGGGATAAGGTCATATGATAGGGCTATCATCAATCTTTGACATGTTTCATACTGGCTTTAATTACCAGCAAAATGTCAGTTGTGAATAGCAGGGTGGCCTGTATTTAACACCTGCATGGATCCCTTTTTGGTTGGAATTAAAGTACCAGAGGCAGCAGGCAGGTATTGACTCAGATGCATTGTTAGGTTTACTCTTCTGCACAGGAAAGCGAATTTATTTTGATTTATTGCAATCACTGACTTATAAAGGGGAAAGTAAACTGACACAGAGAACACCTGATCTCAGTGTCCAGAGAAGGCTTTGCACCAATCTGTGACCAAAATTAAAGCTCATTTAGTGTCCCATGTAACTCAGCAAGAATCACTGCCAGTGGAACTTTGCCCCTGAGCCAGGCACCGGTCCATTTACACCAGTCTACTCAACTGGCAGAGGCTCTGCAAAGACTCAGCCAAAGGTCTTTGACAATGGATCTTCTTTTCAGTGGATTGACCAGGAACATTCTGCACACAAAGCGTTTATTTTTCCAGGAGAAGGGTTGTAACACACTAGCAGAGCACCTGCTTTGCAAACAGAAGGTCCCATGTTTGAGTCTGAGTCTTGGTAGGACTAGGAATGACTCGTCTGAAATTAACAGAAAATACTGAGCTAGATGGAACAGTGGCCTGTCTTAGTGCAACACAGGTTCCCATGCACTATCACTGAACTTTGGGACCTTCCATACTTGCAGAGTCTTAATTTGTTTTCTTACTGTGTGAGAAAACCAGAAACTGGCTTTAGGGGAAAACGGGGAGACGAAAATCTCAGCAATATACAAAAATCAAGATGTTTATTTGATCAGAGTGTTTTGGAATACAGTATATCTATTATTCAGGGGCATTAAAAGCACACCACTGTGTTTTGTAATGTGCTTTGTGACCAAATTTGGTTACAGAATACAGCAGAGGTGTTCATTTTAAGTGCTCCTGAAACAGAAATATATTTTGCAACACATTGGGCCAATAAAATATTTATTGTTGTGAGCCCTTGATATTTCAACTCCTCTTTTTTGTTACTGGTGTCTTTGCTTTGCTTTCTTAGAAATTGGCTTTGAACAGATAGTAAAAGTGGTTAAAAAATAACAAAATAATTGAATTACTATGTCCAACTGCAAAAGAGCACTAAAGTACCAATTGCAATCTGCATAAGGGATGTCTATTCCTATTATGGCACACCACATATTAACAGGCAGTCTTATAATGGTACTACTTACACCATTTCTCATGCATTCCTTATAAAGTTCCAACAGGTGCCGAGCTTTTCCATTATAGGCCAACTACAATATTAATTTCATTTCAAATGTCAAATATTCACATGGCATTCCCAACCCCTTCAGTAAAACTGAAGCAGATCTTTGGACCCCAGCCAAATAATTTTACATCTGTGCTTTCTTTTAAAACACATTTCGCCTAACCTTTTCTTCCAAGAGTGTTTTATGTTTTAAACCTTTCCAACACAAAATAAGTAACATTCCATGTCATGATTTTCTTATTTATCTATGTATCGCTCTCTGCATTTGCCACCTATAACATTACAAAAGCAACCGAGGAGCTCCATTGTTTTGACATCTTGCTCCATGTATAGCTGTAGGTTCTTGCAGTCTCTTATTGAGTTATTCGAAAAGACAAGAACACAGTCTTTTGAATTACTCCTCTGAATGCATGTATTATGTGGCAGCTTGACAAGGTGACAGACAGGGTGTTACCAAGGAACCTATGTTAAATGTGGAAATGCCAAAGCTCCTTAGTCCTTCGCTGTTGATGATGTTAAGTCTGAGAATGCAGCCTTCTTTGCCACCAACCCCCAAAGAATCCTCTGTATACAGCTGAGAGCCATCTCAGTTCAGTTTTCCAGACAGAAAGAGACTGTCTGAAAGAGGTGAACATCACCACCCTGAGCTCCATGTTGAACGAAGATAATTGCATAACGTCCTGTGAAGAATTCCCCAGGAGGGCTACCTTGGTTGGGTTACCTGTTCCATCATTACTAAGTCCTCTAATTCCAGCATTTCTTCAGCACTAAAGTTTTATTAGTATAGAGGGTTGTCAGGTGTACCTCCAGCACCTATCACATGGTCTTTCCATAGTGTCTCTGTAGCTACCAGGACCCATTTGCTTTCAGCTGATTAATGATTTTTTTAAAGCTTTATTTTTGCGTGGACAGGCGGAGTCCCCCAAACCCTAGGTGGCCCCCAAGTGGAATAACGACTCAAGACAACGTGCTATGGGATTAAAATTGGCCACAACTTTATTATGTTTCAGATGTAGGTAGACCTTGGCTCGGGCATTGGGCGTTATCCCTCCCAGTCCCCCGCTGGGGATCTGGGGAACTTCAAGGTTATTCAGAGAGTGTGGGGGATGGGCTGGCTCTGGAGAACATGTTCAAGCAGAGAGGCCCCCCCCCCCCGTTATGCCACTGTTGCAGGGGAGAGCAATGACAACCTCTAGGTGTATGGCCAATGCCTCCCCTCAAAACAATCCCATTAACGGGGAACCCTGTGATCACTGCCACAAAGAGGAGGGGGAGGCGTGGGTCACCACTACACGTTTACCCCTATTTAGGGAAGATAGACTAAAGGATTCCGTCCAAGGCCTGAAACTGCCAAAGTTGTGACATTTTGCTACGGGAAAGACAAAACCTGCCAATGCAGGGGAATTCCTTTCTGATCCTTCAACAGCAACCCTGACGTAGCGGCACCCATGTACCTGTGGAGAAAAGGTTAACCTGCAAACGAAGGCTTAACTGAGGGTGGGTAGGGTAGGAGAAGCTCTGGAGCCAACTGATGATTCCCAGGTAAGATCCTGCCCTTATTGTGTGGGCAGGGTGGTCGCTCCCCCTACCTGGCCTGATCACCTTGGCAACACCTCCCCAGGTGTGATTGGGCAACTGGATGAGGTAGGCGGAGACCTCCAGGTATCCCACCCGGGGAAGGTGAAGCCAAGCCTGTGCTAATGGGAGCTGCAAAGGGTCCAGGGGGCTGCGCGCGACCATGAAAATGGCTCCCCCCATTTAATGTGGGGAGCGGTCATTCTACAAGAACAGTGCTGTATACAATGGGTATGTGTATCCCTTCAGATGTTGTTGAACTACAATTCCCATTTTTCCTGACCATTGACCAAACATGACATGAAGGCTGGCAACATTAGCCCCATTGTATGGGAATCCCGTGCAAATGACTGCAGCGCCTGTAGACAATCAGTCGCAGGACAAATGACTGCTGGGAGGAGTGCAGAAAGAAGAAATGCTATGATACATCTGCATCAGCACAACCAGATGCCTTCATCTGTCCCAGCTGCAACAATGCATGCCTCTGCCGTATCACACTCTGCAGCCATAGCAGACGCTGTAACTTTCCAACGGTTTGATCCCCGAAAGCACACACTTCCATTGGCTGCAGCTGATGGGAGCTGGTGTCCAACAAAATCCAGAGTCCCCAAGATTCCCTATCCTTGGCTTAGAGAAGCTTATCAGGATGCAGTGAATGGTACTGTGTCATAAGGTGAAAATGTAACACTACAATAAATGCTTCTCACTCACCAGACAGAAGTTCTTCTACTCTTAAATTCAAACTGTTTACTTACATTGCAATCGCCACATTGGCACCCATGCCTTTAAAAAAGTTTACTATATAAATAAGTTTTATTTATTCAACTTATATTCTGCCCTTCACCCCAAAGGAAACTGGGGTGGCAAACACATCAATAACAGTATCATTTAAAGCACACTAAAAAGAGTTTAAAACAATTACGTTCTCATAGCCAAGGATTTCACAGTTGCCAGGAATATAACAACAAGAAGTAGATTATAAAGGGAAGTTTTGATTTCCAAAAGACAACTGAGTTTCTGGTACACATGGAACAGAGAAGATGTGAAGATGGGTTTAGTGCACAAACAACCATGAAGTTCTAGCATACCATTTTAGTAAAATAAACTAAACACCAGAATTCACCCTGCTTTTAAAAACATGCTCAGACACTTATTTGTCCTGATACAAAAGAAAAGATCCAAAATATTTTTCACCTGAGCACCTGTTTACATATGTGGAGTTCTTCATGAATCAGATGAAGCAAGCCAATGAATACTTGTATTCATAAACTTTGCTACCTGCTGAAGAAAGCACACTTTGCAAAATAGCTGCTAAGTGTCCAGAAAGCGGCTATGGAAGATTCCATAATTATGTGGTTTTTGAGGCAACGCCTTGGAACCTTTTTACCTCTGGTGGAAGTGGGTTTAGCTTTCACCCCTCATACAGCATCCAATCAGGATTTCACTGGAGAACACAGACTGAAGAAAAGAAGGGAAACCAGTGCAATGCTAGTTTTCCTGTGGACCACACACGCTACAAACTGAAATAATGTTAACACTTATTTTGACATGTGGGAACATGCAAGTGGATTTTGATTACAGCAGTAGTGACAAAAGTGAAAAAGGAGTATGTGGATATTTAAAGAGAATGGAAAAGTTAACATTCACCACCCGTTAGAACTTCAACACATAAAAAGGAGCCTACTTCTTTTACCTTTCCCTCACTCAAAGGAACCTGAAGAGGCAGCCTCTTTCTCATACTGACTATTATTAATGCTGAAGGAAGTCATATTGACAAGCATTCAACTCCACTGCCTGCCTTTATTGGTGGCAAAACAAAGGAGTTATAGCAGAACTCTTCAGTCTCAAGCAACACGTGTGAGATAGGCAGAACCAGAAATGATATTGCAATAACATTCATGCATTCTTGGAGGAATGCAAAAAGTAAAATAAAAATGAAGTTCTAGAAACAGATTTTCTGTGTGTGAATGTATGTCCTTGTCCCAGAACGCTTATCCCACATCCTCTCTGATGGTGTGTTATTTTGTGGTTCATGTGAGCCTGAATGACTGCTCCCCTATGTTAACCTTGCACCTGTTGTTTTATTTTATTGCCCCTTTTGGCAGGTGGGTGTGGTCTTGTTTTTAACTTTCATGGTTTGTTAGCTGCTTCAGGTGTAACTGAAAGGCCGGGTATCAATAAATAAACCATTTTAGCAGTGTGCAAACAGTTCAGGAAAGGCAGCGTGTCTAAGCACATACATACACACAAGCCTTCTTGCAGACCACTAACATCTAGGTACAATCCATCCTATGACCATACCTTGCACATGAAGCCTATGGGGAAGGAGAGGGCTCTGTTAGCCCAATCTGTCTCAAAAACAGGGTTCAAATTGTGCAGGGGAAGCTTAAGCACACACAGCTTGCAAGCTCAGAGGCTCTAAGTAAAAGGTATGTTCAATATGTGAAGCCTGCCATCTAAAGTGCAATTGCCCTACATAGTTCGACTCATCTAGAAATATTAAAGGGGTTTTCGTACACAACATAGACACCATGGTGAAAACACTATTTTACAAGGTGGGACTAAAAAACAAAAAAGAACATATAATTATAGTGATACTTTATATGCCCCTTTCCATTTAAACCAGAGTGTACCACAGAGAATTCAAACTCCACTGAAATCAGTCACAGTCAAATGACCTGTGAAGTGAAAGTATGGCTACTGTGCTATTGTTAAAATATCAAAGGGGAACAATAACTTTTTGTAGTTGTGGCAAGATAACCATCCCTCATCCTCATCACAAGAAAGGCATTAAATGGTTATCAACATAGTCCACAGTCAATTGAGGTGAATCACCTATGGTGACTATTTCTCGTTTCGTTGGGACAGCAACGATCACACAAAATAAATTACAACAGCTCCAAACTCCCATATAGCCAGCGGGGATTCTTCCTACTGGGTACTTCCAGGGTCTGCAACAGAGGCTGGCATTCTCAGTCATCTGTCAAAGCTGACCCATCATGGCCATAACTACTGACCCCTATAAAGCCCCTGGTCCTGCTGCTGTGCCCTTTTGCAGATGCCCATTCACCTGCCCTCTCTCTGTATGTTAACACTGACTAGAGTGAGGAACTGGAACTGCAGCATTTATTTAACTCTCCTTCTAGGAAAAGGATTGAGCCCAGAGGGAGAAAGCAAGTGAATGGCCTGCAATGACAGTGATCAGGAGGAAGTGATCTCACCAAAGAAGGGACCCACTAATGTCTTTTTGCCCAACAGATCCTCAAACCTGGAGCTGGCACTGGGTCCTTTCTATTTCACAGGAAAATAAGACATGCATAAGAACCCTGACTACCCATGTGCACAAACCTACCAGCTTCATCATCATCATCATCATTATTATTTTGTACCCCGTCCATCTGACTGGGTTGCTCCACCCACTCTGGGCGGCTTCCAGCATATATAAGAACATAATAAAACATTAAACCTTAAAAAGCTTCCCTATACAGGGCTGCCTTCAGATGCTTCCTAAATACTATATAATTGACTGAAATCTGTACAAATTTATCTCAGCAAGGTATCGCTGTGTATATTTAGAGCTCAGCAAGCTCATACCACATTACATATTTGTAGGACTATAACAGGTACATTATTTTAGCTAAAGCCACAAGCATTACAATTGACAGCAGGCAAACGGACAGCAGAAACACAGCTATGCTATTGGGACCAAACTGGGTAAAATAAAAATATTCTTGTACTAAATAAGGTGTTTTGGTCAAGAGTCACCCTAAATGACCACTCAAGTTATCATGCATCTAATGCCAAAAGAAACAAGCCACTCTTCCACTGAAGAATGAATTTAGGGAATGGTTTACAGGAAAATATCACTATTCTATTCATCCTCAGTATAGGAAAGCTCAGCTGGTAGAGCATGAGACTCTTAATCTCAGGGTTGTGAGTTAGAACCCTGTGTTGGGCAAAAGATTCCTGCATTTCAGAGGGTTGGACTAGATGATCCTAGTAGTCCCTTCCAACTCTACAATTCTATGATTCTTTGTATGATATGAACCTTAAAAAAGGACAAATGCAAAATAGAACTGTTACAGCACAATCCTAACAATACTACTCACTGGTTTTACTCTAGTAAGCCTGTGTAGAAGTACATCCTTGCAGGACAATTCTTTAGGCTAACCAAGAAGGTTGCAACTATGCTGGCGTTTACATCAATCTAACCAGTTAGTAGTCTATGCTCCTCCAGTAACAGCATCAAAAGCAAGTAGGAAAAGGTTAAGGGTCAACACAGCAACAGCAATGTATCTCACAGAGCTTCTTGTCACTACATCTTCACAATATTGCTTATTATGGACAACTCCGCATTAGCTATGTACTGTTGTAATACATGAATCATCACACAGCAAAGCAAAGCTTTGGAGGAAGGGCCATTGCTCAGCAGTAAAGCACCTGCTTTGCATGCAAAAGGTTGAACCTTCGGCTTCTCCAGGTAGGACTGGGAGAGATGCCTTCTAAAACCCTGGACAGCTGTAGGCAATCAGTGTAGACA
This sequence comes from Podarcis muralis, assembly GCF_964188315.1. Classification (NCBI taxonomy): domain Eukaryota; kingdom Metazoa; phylum Chordata; class Lepidosauria; order Squamata; family Lacertidae; genus Podarcis; species Podarcis muralis. The sequence goes on from NC_135657.1 coordinate 68,688,579, forward strand.
ATACTGAAATAAATGGACCAAGGGTCTGGCAGTATCATGTAAAGTCATGAATGAGAAGCACTAGTTGTTGAGGCAACCTCCACAAAGCAAAGTCCTGCCTGCAGTGTTAGTTCTGGATGGAAAAAGGGTGAAGAAGCAAGATTTGGATGGAAAAGGGGCGAAGAAGCAAGCCCAAGAATTTCATTCCAGAAAGCAGCACCATAACCACACAACCACAGGTGTTGACAAAAGGAGGACTTCATCGTTTCAGCCTAAGAAACATGCCCTCCCCTTTCCTACAGATCCATTCATAGATCATGGGTTGCCTGCCATAAAGAAATGTGATATAAATGTAATAAATTGCAATAAACAACAGACATTGATCAGTATCAAAAAGTGTACTCTGTTGATGTGTATCTCCGTAGAACAGCACAGCCTTTCAGTGTACAAGAAATCCTAGGTTTGATCATAGTTACTCATTCCCTAGAGAAAGGTCTATATATATCACCAGGCCCTGGAGCACTGCGGTGATTGGCATAGGGACCAAAGATGACTGAGTGACTCAGTTATGACTCAGTTTGTAATTCCAGTTAGCCATGCTTAAGTACATTCATTTGACTGCTTGGCAGTGTTTTTTGGGGCTCACTCCACATTGTGTGTTCCATGATAAAGACAGGTGAATTGGAGCCTCCAGGCAGACAGGAGAGTAATTGGCGCAGCTTTTCCTACCACTGTACCTTCATGTTGGTTAAAGTTGCACTTGTTACATTTCTGCCCACCACATAGCTTTCAAAGTCAAGAAGTCCCACAAAGAAAAAGTGTGGTAACCCTGCAGAGCAATAGTCACTGCTGCTGATGTAGGTCTTACTTGGGGTCTCAAGACACTGAGTGCTTTTTCTTTGTGTTAGGGTGCTTCCTCTGTAATTGATTCCTAACATCTCTAATTTCTGACTATTTTGTAAAGAAGAAGAAGAGTTTTGATTTGATATCCCGCTTTATCACTACCCTAAGGAGTCTCAAAGTGGCTAACATTCTCCTTTCCCTTCCTCCCCCACAACAAACACTCTGTGACGTGAGTGGGGCTGAGAGACTTCAGAGAAGTGTGACTACCCCAAGGTCACCCAGCAGCTGTGGAGGAGCGGGGAAGCGAACCCGGTTCACCAGATTACAAGACTACCGCTCTTAACCATTTCACCACTCTGGCTCTCTATTGCCTATTTTGTAAATAATCACTCTAAACTCTGGTTCATTGTTTTGCTGCTAATTCCCCCCATACCAGAAACCCTGGTTTTGCACACCATGACTCTTCATTAAAGAGCCCAGAACATGCCATCCAGGTAACACAATTTACATGTTTGTTAGAGGTCAGGAATAGAAATCATGCCAGCAAATGAGAGTGGTATTCACTATCACTGTTCTTTTAGTCTGCAAATGTTGTGTAGATAATTACATTCTTTTCTGTATTGGTGTTGATGTTTCCTTTCCACTGAAATGCACTGAATGGTCTTAATGCAATGAATAACATAATTTAATTATGCTAGTATAAACGAGATGAACAGCTTATTTTTTAGTAGAAGCTGAACTGTAGCAGAATGGCAATAGTGCTGATTGTGACAAATGCAGGGGGGGATGGAAATTGCTTCCGCCACCCTACATCCTGAACTATCACACATATGTAGACATGGCCACACTGCAACATCAGGTTCCCATTTGTGTGCTTTTTAGTCATGGGAATATGTGGTGGAGGTCCATGCCATGAATCTTTATATGTGAGGCTTATATACTTCTGTTGTGATTCACTGCTAAGTAGGTTAGATTCCTTTTCTCCAATGCAGCTAGGGAAGATGGGTTAGTGTCAGGGTTCTCAATTGACTCCTTTGAGTGCATCTTCAGTTACAGCAGATATTTTGCTGGCTTACAGTACGTTTGAGCGGGCAGGAAAAACAGCTCTAGCCATGAGGAATATAGGGTCTGTATTAAACTAGCAATTCCTTTGTTCCTCCTTCATCAATATGCCTTTATAAGATGTCATAGTTAATGTAGAACTTATGCAGTCTTGTTAAGTTGACATAACAATGTCAATACACTATGATAATATCACTAGACTGGCATAACCTAGTTACACTTGTGTATAGAATATAGCAGCAATTCTGCACTCATCCAGTCAGTGCAACTCACATATAGTGTTATACTCTTAGTGCCATACAATTTTCAGAAGAGGTAAAAGTATCCCAGCCTTAACTGGACTTTACTTAAGAAAATAAGTGTTCTGTAAAAAAATTACTTGTCAATTGGTCAGAAGTCTGAAAAAAGGAAGAATTTTTTAAAAGCTTTTTTTATTTTGAAATAGGTAGATTAACAATCTCCTCTCGTGTAAACTAATTCTAAGTGGCTAGACTGCATTTTAAATTATATGGTATTACAAATTTGAAGTAAAAAAAGAAATGCTAAAATGCACTTGGTCTATATATATATATAGAGAGAGAGAACCACAAGTATTTTATATTATATGTCAATAAATTCATATAACCAACATCTATCAATTTTTGCTACTTACACTTAAGGTAATGGGTATTTTTATAAGCTTTCTAGCAATTTTAACCATGAACCACTTTGCAAACTTTAGTGTCTGTGGGGAAGTATTTATACTTTAGTTTTATATATGCATACACAGAGGATACTGACAGTCTAAGATCATTTACCGGTAGTTGCTAATTTGAAGTGGGAAGGTAGGGGTGAAGATCTCCTCAGGGTATAAGACTAGGTATTAGAGCTGCGCGCAAATCACAAACTTCAGTTCAGACTCTAATCTGGTGCTTTGGAAAACAGTCCACATTGGTCCAAGGAGGTCTGTAGACTGCACAATTTGGCTCACAGTCTATCCAAGTCTCCTTTGTTCCCTCCCTTCCATCCAGTGTTGTTGGTTTTTTGTAATGGCTGTAACTCCCACCCCTTTTGACAGAAGTAGATGGACTTTGCAGGCATGCTAGCCCTTCTAGGGAGAATAAAGGCTGTCAGGTTGCAGGCAAATAGATCCAGGGGCTTTGGTGCTGGGAAGCCTTAAAGTTTGATTGCTATTTACTAGAAATGCCTATAACTTTTTTTTTTGGGGGGGGTGTTAATTAGATGAAATTGGCAGAAAGGTTGACCCTTCTGATGGCACCAAACCTGTAAAATTTCAGTAGGATAGCTAGTGCTTTACTTGCAAGGGGAACCAACACACTTTTCGTGTGTGTGTGTGTGTGTGTGTGTGTAGGAATAACCTCCTGTGTTTTGTGGATGGTCTGGTTGGTCCAGTCAGTGCTACCCATGATTTCTGTCCCAGAATAGCCCCCACAATCTTGTGCAATATGCAGGCATTCCCTATGGCAGGTAGCCATAGATTTTTCAGAAGGCAAGCAAATATGCAGAAGTTCCCAGAAGGTATGAAATTTGCAAAACTAAAAGCAAAATAGTTCTTTTACTGTCTTTACCTGCAGCACTAAGTCCTGGACCTCTTGCACTTGGAGCCTCCTTCTCACTGCTATCTTGTGGCTGCTCAAATCATAGCCTTGCCTGCTCTATACCCAACACCTTTGCTAACCCGTTGCTTCTCAATGAAATATGTCTGGAACAGGCCACCACTGTTTACCTCTGTGGGCCATGTGTGGCCACAACCCTGTGGACTACAGAGCCCCTTCCAGCAGTCACTACAATTTGCTGCTAGGAAACAAGGCTCAGGGTGTAGGGTTTTTTTTGCTGTACTTAAATATTCAATCCTATCCTCAAAACATACCCTCCAAAATGACTCATGATCATAAAAATGCAATGCATAAATCAAATGTAAAAGCAGATCAATTAAAGAAGAAGGGAATAGAGAAAGTTATAAATACAGCATCAACTTTCTGTTAACTGGATCAGCTGACCTAAAATGTGAGCTGAACATTTTTACCAAGCTCTTGAAAGGCTGAGTAGAACTGGGCCCATCATGCCTACTTTGAATGGAGATACTACAAAGCTGGTACTGCTACAGAAGAAGCCCTGCTTCTGCTCCAATAAATTTGATCAGAGGCCTGGTGGCTGGATTTTTTTTGATGTTGAATGAGTTGGCTGAGTGTGAGTGATTCCCATATTTGAGCTCAAAAAGAAATCTTCCTCCCTTTAGATTGTGTAAGGGTGCCAATATTGCCTTGCTCTGTAGTGTGGGATTTTGCCTACAAGTTTTTGGCTATTTATTCCCCAGTCACACAACTTACGGTGCACTCCAGTCTTCACTGCATGAACAGACAGAATTTAAAAAACCCAAACCCTGACATATAATACAGTGTGCTTCTCCCTGCCTAGCACGCACTCATCATGCTAACCTTGTCAATAATAAACTGAAAGAGGAGCTAAAAGTGGGATATTGTCTCACTTGCTAAGTCTAGCTGGGGTTAAGCTTTATTTACAAGTACAAGACTTTGGTCAGGTAATCAAATAAGAAAAACAGGTGCATTTTTGAAAGTCAGGTGTTACTACAAATAGCAGTGAAGGCATACAAATAATCCCACAATTCATATGCAAGCCTACAATAGAAATATATTTATGTCAGACACCAAGACTCATTCCAAGGAAAGGAGTGGGATAATGGTCAACATAGTTGTGTGTACTTTCTCCTTCCTTCATCAAACATATGTGACCACACAGAGGCTAGTCAATCTTTTTGCTAGGAGTAAGCTATAAAAAAACACTATTGAAACTAAGAAGCAAAAATACAAACATACAATACCAATTATTTGTCTCTTCAATTTACAATCGTACTTTGGTTCTTGAACGGAATCCGTTCTGGAAGTCCATTTGACTTCCAAAAACATCCGAAAACCAAGGAGTGGCTTCCGATCAATCGGAAGCTGCGTACCTCACGTTGGATGTTCGGCTTCCAAAAAACGTTCAGAAACCGGAACACTCACTTCCGGGTTTACGGCATTCGGGAGTTAAAACATTCGAGTCACAAAGCGTTCGAGAACCAAGGTACGACTGTACTGGCACTAACAGCCCAAACATTTCAGTTTCTTTGTAATGTAAATAGGCAACATACTGACCCTTCATTGCCATACTGACCCTTCATGCCAGTAACTACAGTAGCTGCAATTACACCAATGCCAAGTAACAGATGAATGGCAGACTGTGAATGCTGCAGTTAGCACAGACCCCCTGCCATCCTGCCATCCACCGAGTGTCATGTTTGCACATGGGCCTATCTACAGAGACCCCATTGCATGTAGCCCCAACTGCACATCTGTAACCACATATTTGGTGGGCTGAAATCACAGTTTGAGCTCACACGTGTAAACTTTTTTGCAAAAGTGGCAGCTAGTGCATATTAGGTGCACCAAGGGGAAAAGATCACCTGTAGCAATAATAGTATCCAGACTATTTAGTGGGGAACCAAATCTCTGATTCAGAATGGGTAAGAATGTTCATAATAAACTACAGAGAACCAGAACTACTAATGCAGGCCCACTGCAAAGATATAGGATCATCCATACCCCCAAAACATGTAGCACAAGGTTGTGTGTGTGCTGAAAGAACATTAACTAAAATAAGGTCATATTTCAAGTTCATAGGGGCACTTAAATGTGTACATGGAACTCCTGGCACACAACATGTTCCATCCAGTAAAGGAAATCCATACCTGGAATGGAACACATACATGAAACTACTTCCTCCATTGAAATGGAAGGTGCAGTGCTTCCAAGCAGCACACATCAGAGTTCTGATGCTCAAAAGAAATGTTCTATCAATTATGTGCAGTTGCACACATAAACATTAGGTTTACCTGGCTTCCATGATTTAGAATAGTTGTTGCTGTTGTTTCTGCAACCAAAAGCTGATGGAGGAAACAGAGGAAGGCACAGGAGGAGGGGAGGAATGGAAGCATTTTTTAAAATAATTTTTTGCAGCCGGGTAAGATAGAAACTGGCTCCGTTCAACTTAAAGCTGAGATCCTCAAGACAGTGAATCATCTGGCAGGAGATTCTGGGTGGTATTAAACAAAATAAAAGTGCTAGTACAAGAATTACTGTTAGCACAACGGGACTCCCCCCATCTCTTCCCCACTCTAACACCATGTGTCATCCCCAAATCTACTCCTGGGGGTTGGGGGGGGGAATCCCAGAACTCTTTCAGGGAACGTGCGGAGGAAGCAGAGGAGGAGAATATTCTGTTCTACAATAAATAAACCCTGTGCTGATGGAATTAGAGACTAAGTGCTACATTGAATGCAGTCCTCTGCACTTGGCTTAGTACTTCGCTAATTATTTGCAATGTTCACTTTTCTTTTTCTTTTATTCTCTCTTTCAAAGAGTCTAAATTCGAGGGTGTGTTTTTTCAAAAGCAGTACATGGGTTTTTGCAAGTAGGGGAAGGAATTAGAGAAACTTTGAGCAGTTCTGGTTTATCTCTAACTTGTGGCGTAGGCCTATGTACAGAAAGAACATACATTTTGTGACCCTTGCACATTTAGTGAAGCCCTCACACATTTAGTAGGATTGCTTGCCAAAACAGCCAAGTGAAGAAATCTAGTCTTAGCATGGCTTACCCATTTCTTTGAAAATCTCAATAGGAAAAATAAAAGTTTGCCCTTTTCTATTTCAACTCATGTATTTTCTTACAAGATGACCTGTCTGAGTCCCAGTACAATAAAAGTAAATTCATGAACAGGGAATGGCATCTAAAATAATATTAATAAAAAAAATCCAACCTGACACAACATCCCTGGCCAAGAAAACTTTCCACCATAATTAGCACTTTCCTGGTTTGAAGGCGGGGCTACAACAGAGTGCAACTTCATGTCAGAAGGCACAAACAGTATAAATAAGTCAGGATGATGCTTGGAACAGCAGCTTCTGCTCTGCACACCTGTGGCAGCAGGACACATGAGGCAAGACTGAAGTCTGCTTTACTGCACATTTGTAATCCTACAACATGCCGGTATGCTGCAATTCCATCTGGCTTGGTTTACAAATACATTTAAGTGGGACAGAGGTTTAGAGGTGCTCATTAATGGCACTTGAGGGTATTCTGGTTACAGTTACTGCAGAAGGCTTGCTTGTTGCATATGCATAAGCTTCTGATGGCTACAGCTCCTGAAAAAGGAAGACCTAGTTTCTTCTTCTGGGAATTTTTAAAGGCTTGTAGGCATGTAATATTTCAGTACCTAGAAGCTATGTTATTTTCACACACACACAAACACTTTTCTAGATCACACCACATGCTGTAGGGAAGGCTGATAATGCAATAAGATGTGACCAGATCTGACACCCAGAATGGCTTCTGATTCAACTTTTTAAACTAAATGATGTCATTTTAACACATGTGTATCGTTGAATCCACAAGCCTGGAAAGGTGTTGAAGCAGAATGCTGTGGGTATGTTTTTATTACAGCTCAGTTTTCTGTTATAAAAATTATATTGTACATTTTTCTTCAATACAGAGCGGATTTGGGAATATGAAGTTACAAATATCTTTTCTGCTGCTGCTGCTTTCTGTGAACATTGTCTACAGCACTGTCTATTATCCTGAACGCTTTAAGGTGCAGCCTAGTGAATCAATGAAAGGGCCTGCTTTCCTACCTTTCGGTGTGAAAAGCCAAGGTAAGTAATGCTTCCTTAAAAAAAAATATGGACAGCCTGTAGTTTTGTTCAACATGTTAATTACAGTATATTGGAAATTAAGATAGCTATGATTTTGTAACTGTTGTTTACAGGTACAAAAGGATTAGTTCTGTGAATAAAGGTAGACAGGTTTTATTTAAGGTATTTACTAAAATTATCACTGAAGCACTAGCTGCCTAAGGAAAAGCAACAGCTGTTCATCTGGTTTATAATGTAAGAGCTGTTCTACAAAGCAGAGTCCTAGGAACTGTACTACATCAGTGAACACAGGGGGGGGGGGGATAGCATGCATGAAAGCTCTCTGTATAAGATGCTTTCAGCGCAATACACTAAAAAGTAGAATGTCAGAGAGAGAAATCTCCAATGTAGATACACTAGCTTTCCATGAGAAATGAGATTTATCTTAGAAGAGGAAAATCTTCAAACCTAATACCACCCACTTGCATTTTGAACTGGTTCACCCTAGGAAGACTGGACCATGTGGTTTTTCTGAGCTTTACATTCACAGGTCAATATGGATACAAAGCTAGTATGAATGACTAAGAGACCTACAACCTACAACTCATACCCAGAAGCAAGATTTTAAACAGGGCTACTCTAGATTATACATATTGCAGCATAAATTTACCGGTATATATTTTAAAACATTTAGATGCTACTGTTCAGAGGTTCAAGGGAGAACACAATAATATAAGCATTAAAAATAACAGAACTAAGTATTAGAATTAAAAGATCTGCCAGTAGGAAATATCAAATCCTAGCAAAGCCTTATCAAATATACTAGATACATTGTGAGGATATATCGCACCATGCAAAATATTAACCATGTCAAGCATTACTAAACCTTGACAGAAGTTCTAGAAATTTGTAGCCATGAGTTTCATTTGTTCAGTTCTTCTTGGTGAGATCTGCTTGTGCTTACACCCATACATGTAAGTGGCTCTGTGGGTAGGCTGGGGCAGTGTGCAATGACAATTAAATTGGTATAAAACCAGCGTAAACAGACATAGGTGTATAGCTACACCTTCCCAGGAATCTTGTTTATTTGACTCAAAAATCCTATTGGCTACAATACACCGAATAATCGAATTCAGAGTAGCAATGCTATTACAAGATCTTAAATTGCAGACAAGAATGAGAAAGAATTAAAGCAATATTTTGGCAGGTTTTACAGATGCAGAATATTGCTTTCTTAACTCTTGAACTGTAATTCCAAGCTCACTTATGGTTGCTTCACCAGATGCATGCTCTGCTTCTTAGAACGGCAGTCATTTTATGTTAGGCAGGGATGGGGAACCTGGGGCCCTCCAGAAATTGCTGAGACTCCCTTCAGCCCCAGCCAGCATGACCCATGGACAAGGAAGATGGCGGCAATGTCCAGCAGCATCTGATGGATCACAGGTTCCTCATACCTTATTTAAGGGAACGTCAGAGTTTCAGCACATGGACTTTGATGTCCAAATGTCTTATTTTGCAAGTGTCTTGTTCTGCTATGCATGCATGAATTGGGAAGTGGATATATAATCAATCTGTGTCAGAAACGTAGGCCTGGGACTCATATTACCCTTGTGGGATGGAAAGCACAATGAAACTGCTTTCTCCCATACTGCCAGGATCACATGAGAACCATTGAGCTGCAGGGAAGGAGATTTACCCTGTAGCTCCTCCCACTCCAGTATCAACCTTTAGGAAACTGGATTAACTCTGGCATGGAGAAGAGCCTCAAAGGTGGCTCCTCCCAGACTGACTGCTTCTTACCTGGTGACACAGATACAAGCAGTACTGCTGCTGGGATAATGTTAAGAGCCTAGCCTAGATGTGTGAAGTGCCACTTTCTTGGAAAAATATCCAACTGAAATGAATAACATTCACTTCCTTATAAGTATGCTTATAAGGCTTATCTTCCTTTAAATATTGCTGTGACTTGACAGTATTTTCTTATCTGTGGCATTAAATGTGTATGTGTACACACACAATATTAGTGGCTATGTGATGGAAAGAGTCTATTTAATTACACAGCTCATCAGTCGAAATGTATTAAGTCAAGTGGGAGGAAAAGTCGACCCTTTGCAGCAATCGCATTAATTAACAAGAAAGAAATAAGTGGGACGTTTCCACTTTAAGTGCTATTAAATTCCTGTCTGAAGGCATGCCCACTGAAAAACTTGAGAGCTGAGTGTTTTATTATTGGACAGCTTTATAATGTAACTGATACTCAGATATTGTTATCCGAAGAAACTTCAGTAATAATATCCCCATTTATATATATGGGGGATTTAATGACATTTTAGGTATTCAGGGTCACTATGCTTCCCTATAGAACAGTGAACGTCACACATGAGAGATAGCAGTCCTGCTTTTGATTCTGTAAGGACTCATACCACAATGATAAATAGCTGAATCAAGACTCCTTGAGTTTGCAGAGAGCTACTCACTCTGAATATTTAAAGGATTTAAGAATTAAGTTGAAGTTAGTGGAAAGACTCTTTACATTCTAGCTAATGGATCTACACAGAGACATCATCAAAAGAGATGAGTTATATTCACCAGATAAAAATGACCAGGCTCTGACTGCTGAGAATTTTTAAGATGCTCTCTAGAGTAGACTACAGACCCTCAAGGAAATCTCATAGGTGTTTACCAACATCATGCTGAGACAGAAGTTGATTCTGCTAGCCCATCATCTTTCCCAGCAAATCCCTCCTTTCTAATTTGCTAGAGGAAATTAGCTGAACAGGATAATGAGAAACAAAAGCCTCTCTGCCAGTGGCGACTTCTTCTTTCTCAGCGTGATGTCAGGCCAAATGCCTCTGAGCTTTTCTCAAGTGTCAATCAGAGCCTGGGTAGCTTCTGTTACAGTGGCTATAATGTGTGGCCAGTCTCCAATAATGTTTTTAAGTCTGGTAGATATTCAATAAAATGTATGTTCTAGTGAATGAAGCTCTTTCATTCAATTTACTGCCCTAGGAGAATCTATCAATTTAAGCATCATTTGTGAGAATAGGACTACAAACATACAGATCAGATTTAGGCAATCTGGATTCCTCAAAGTATTCAGATATTGACTGAATTGATCCTAAACCTGTTCCACAATACTCCCTGCTGTACACAAACCAGAAAGCATTAAATGAACATTTTAGCCTTAATGGTACCTCACATGCACTTCAGCACTTTGCAGAGGGAAACTATTTACAGGCTTCCTGGCTTCCTACTCACTTAATCCCAAACAGCCTCTTTGAGGTTCACTCTTGCCAACAGAGCTGCTTGGCTCCTTTACTTACTAGTTGATCAGTTGCTTACTTCTGCCTTCATTGCCATACTTCTTTCTTACACTTGGCTATTCTCAACTCTCTCTGTGTTTTGAACTATCAGATAAACCCATGTCACGAGGTGTTTTCAGATGTACATTGACATGGAAGTGACCAAATAATGTAAAATGTATGGGGGGAAATCCTACCTTATCACAGACACATAGCCAATTGTTAAATTGTCCTTCCTAATACTGAACCACCAAAGTTTTGCAAAGCTGATCAAATTTATATCCCATTTGTTTATCGCTTTTATCCATGGAGAATGCAATAAATTAATTGTGAGGCTGTCCCCCTTTCCCAGCAAATAAATAATAGCTGATATAATTCATACAAACTAATCTGACAAACTTTTACAAACTTAAGAGTTATTTGCATTTCTAATGGTCCCAGTGATCACCATAGTACTGGAATTTGTGATCAGAGGTCTCTCCTGTTCCACAGGACTTCAATCGACACCTTCATTAGCTAATCAAGATTTGTTTTAAGTTTTAAGCTCCATACCCTCTGCTATTATCTGCAACTATGAACAAGGTGGTTTAAACTATGCAAGTTATGGGACTGGAAAAATTAAAACTTCTAATCCATTTTATTTTATTTTATTCTAATCCGTTTTATTTTATTTTATTTTTTTAAAAAACAACCCTGCTTATGTTACAATACTTTGTTTTAATGAGTATCTCCTATGGCTGCACAAAATTCTGCCTGCTCCCAGAGGAAGAAATAGAAAAGGGTTATTACGCAAGAAATTTAATTCCTTTACATGATTTGCTATGGTTAACATATGGTTGAATGGCTCCATCTGCTGGTTTCTAGAACACCATGCAATCATCAACCTCCCCCGCCCCTGCACAGACCACTTGGAAACTGCTAACCACTTAATGACTTTTCTGCCTCTCGTAGCAGTTGTAATGCACTGTGCTAGGTGTTATAGTCTTAATTTTATTTTTATTTCTGCTTTTGTTTCGCATACGTTGTCATTACAGATTGAATTGCAATAAAGTAAAATATATACAGTAATATACAAATATGACTATTCCTTGAACCATAAATCCCCAGATGCAACAGACTACCAGAATAAAGCTCATGGACCACTGGCGATTCATGAACCACAGTTTGGGAGCCCCAATCTAGTTGCTTAAACATAGCTTTTGCAGCTGCAGTTTTAAAACTACTAAGGAATAGTCCCACTAAACTCAGCCAAGCTCAGGTTTTCTTATGTAATACTTTAGTTTCAATCTATTATTAGAAGCAGTTTTCTGCAGTGTAGACAGCAACCCTATAAACACAACTGTGAGGTTGTAACAGTGGCGTAGCGTGGGGGGTGCAGGGGGGGCCGGCTGCACCGGGCGCAACATCTGGGGTTAGGGCAAATCCACAGGTTAGGGGGCGCAAATCCACGGGTTAGGGGGCGTAAATTACTTGCCTTGCCCCGGGTGCTGACAACCCACGCTACGCCACTGGGTTGTAATGCTAAAACTAGATTTCATATTTGAAGTTTTCATGAATAGACATTAAATCCTCTGCCTCCTTACTTCTTCTGTGAGTAAGCTACATAGAACACATTGGGATTTACGTCTGAGTAAACATGTTTTGCATGTTACTTGATTCATTTGTCCTGGATTGCATATGGCTCCCACCCTTTAACCTCACAAATTATTGGTTTTTCTGGTCAGCAGGACATGAGAAATCTGACATTATGGAGCTTATACACCAGATAAGGTCTATTAGAAAAGACACATTTAATTTCCTGAATTCTTTCTTCCTAGAAAACACATTCCCCCCCCGCCCCCGCCCCCCACATTTGTCCTCTCATTTCTCTGGGCAAAAACATCCCTATCAGGCAATCAAGGAGCATGTGTTATTTAAAAATCGTGAATGTACTTTTGTTGTTCTAGATTTTGTTTCTTGGGAAAAGCTATCAACAAGCTTCATCCACAATACATATTTCACATATTATGGGAGAACTTTCTAAAATATGAATAGTCCATAAAAATGATGATCAGGTGGCAAACCTAGGCGTACCCACATTTGACAAAACAAAGCATTTAAAAGTATAATTCCTGGAAGGCACCAGGATGGGGAAGGCTGGACTAATCCTAGGAATATTAACCAGAAATTGTAGGGGGAAATGGTGTTAAAGAACAGCAAGTCAGAGAGATGACAGCAAGCAGAACTGAAAATTGACCATAGACTTCATCCCCAGTATTCACATTATTCTGTCAGACTGGAAGATGATACAGTATGATTTCTATGCTATCGTCCTCCCCATCCCTAGCATTAGACAATTTTCCAAATGTTGGCATGGACACAACCTGGGGCATGCAGTTGGGGGCTTCCCAAATTGCTCTGGTGATATGGGAAAGCAGTACTACTGTAGCAACTCCCCCAGCTAAACATGAACCCTGGACCTTGAGGAAGTAGAAAGTGAGGTTCCGGCAGATGCATATCATACATTTAAAGCACCTTCAATGCACATGACTTCCCCCTAAGAATCTTGGGAACTGTAGTTTGTCAAGGGTTCTGGGAATTGTAGCTCAGTGAGGGTAAAACTAGTTATTATGAGGAACACCATCTCTGATTCAATCTGAATTAGTGATTACAGGTTTTTAAATACTTTTTTTTTTAATCCTGACTGCTATTTCTTGAGTCACTTAATTCCTGGAACTTACTAATGTATTATTATTGTTGTTGCTTTAGTTGTCCAGGCAAGGGGCGATCAAGGCCCTTCTGGACCAGCAGGCCCTCCCGGTCCAAGAGGACTCCCAGGCCCAGCAGGGGCTCCAGGAAAACCAGGATATGGAAGCCAAGGACCTCAAGGGCCACCGGGACCCCCAGGACCCCCAGGACCTTCAACCGTTGGAAAGCCAGGCCTGCCAGGTTTGCAAGGAAGGCCAGGGGAAAGAGGACTAACCGGTGAAAAAGGAGATATGGGCCCCGCCGGTCTCCCAGGGCCGAGAGGTCCCCCAGGGGCCCCTGGAATTCCTGGCCCAGCTGGGGTATCTGTTGCTGGAAAACAAGGGCTGCCAGGGCCACAAGGGCTAAGGGGTGCCCCAGGAGAAAAAGGTGAGCCAGGCATTCCTGGTATCAATGGACAGAAGGGTGAGAGTGGATATGGGGCTCCAGGTCGCCCAGGTGAAAGAGGTCTGCCGGGGCCACAGGGACCTTCAGGCCCTCCAGGACCAGCAGGGGTAGGAAGGCCTGGGCAAAGAGGATTTCCAGGGGAGCCAGGTATTAAAGGGGAGCGGGGTTTTCCAGGCACCTCAGGTCCCATTGGCGCCCCAGGTCCACAAGGCTCTCGTGGGGAACCTGGGGAACCAGGAGTAGGAAAACCTGGACCAAGTGGGCCACCGGGAACACCAGGGATCCCTGGAGCAAAAGGACTTCCAGGTCCCTCTGGCCTTCCTGGGCCTTCTGGTCTCCCAGGATTTGGAAAACCAGGGTTGCCCGGGATGAAGGGACAGAGAGGACCTGAAGGTCTCCCTGGTGCCCCAGGAGAAAAGGGAGAACAAGGACCAGCTGGTGCTCCAGGTGAACCAGGGCCACTCGGACCACCTGGGAATGTAGGCCCTCAAGGGCTCAGAGGTGCAGCAGGTGAAAATGGCCTCCCTGGACTCAAGGGCGAGAGAGGCCCTGTAGGTCCAGCAGGATTCCCAGGTGTTAAAGGGGAGAGGGGTCTACCAGGACTGCAGGGGAAATCAGGATACCCAGGGGAACCAGGACTTCCTGGCCCAAAAGGACAACCAGGTTTGCCAGGTCCGAAAGGGGATGCAGGGCATGCTGGGCAACCTGGCCTACCTGGCCCAATGGGATCACCAGGACCTAAGGGAGTGGCAGGATTCAATGGTGAACCAGGCCCTAGAGGACCGCCAGGAATACCTGGTACAAAAGGACCAATTGGTCCTCCAGGTATTCCAGGATTCCCTGGCAGTAAAGGGGAAACGGGTGCACCAGGATTACCGGGCCCAGCTGGTATTGCTGCAAAGGGTTTAGATGGGCCTATGGGACCCCCAGGACCACCAGGCCCCAAAGGCCACAATGGACAGCCTGGTTTGCCAGGTCCTCCAGGTCCACCTGGGCCTCCTGGAGAAGCAGTAATCCCAGGAGGCCAGGCCCTGGCTGGAATACCTGTTATGAAAGCTGGTGAAGTGCAAGGTCTAACTGGCTTCCCGGTGTCAGCTTTCACTGCCACTCTTTCCAAAGCTTACCCTGCATCAGCTGCCCCTATCAGATTTGATAAGATCTTGTACAACAGACAACAGCACTATGACCCCAGGTCAGGGATCTTCACTTGCAGGATACCAGGACTTTACTACTTTGCTTACCATGTGCATGTGAAAGGGTCACATGTTTGGGTAGGCCTGTACAAAAATGGCTCGCCCATCATGTACACCTTTGATGAGTACAAGAAAGGCTACCTCGATCAGGCTTCTGGTAGTGCTGTTATTGAGCTCATGGAAAACGACCAAGTCTGGTTGCAGCTGCCCAACAATGAATCGAACGGCCTGTTCTCTTCAGAGTACGTTCACTCCTCCTTCTCAGGTTTCTTATTTGCACAAATATAACATTCTGCCACCCCCAACATATAGTGTCTTAGTATTTGTGTTTCTACTTGTAGATGTCCAGAGGAGACTAGCTGAAGAAAGTGTGAACTCAAAATTAAATTTCAAAGGCAAATGCTACTTTATGTTTATCTTAGGTGCTGTTTTTAAAAGACATTTTAAAGAAGGGGTCGGGAGTCTGTGGCTCTCCAGAATGTTGCTGGATTCCAACTCCCATTAACTCCAGCTAATTGTTAGGGATGATAGGAGATGTAGTCCAACAACATTTGGAGGGCCATATGTTCCTCACTCCTATTTTAAAGGGTGATGTTCACAAACTATAATTATATTTCAGTGCAATACTCAACAATGTATTTAACCTGCCCAAACACTGAGAAATACCAATTGTAATTGCCGGGATTAGATCTTTAAAATTGTAAGGCTATGGGGTCTTATCATCCACAGAAGTGTAGAAAAGAAGCATTTCTAAAGATTTCTAAATGCTTCTATCCTGACACTACTTACTCTTTAATAATCTGATTAATGATACTGGTTTAAATGAGTTTATTTTCCCCTCGAAGTAGATTCAAAAATAATTAAAAGAGTTAAAAGAGTTAAAAAGAGGCTGAACTCATAGGTGAAAGACACTATGGCAACAAAGTTATTTCTTTTGAAATCACAGAGGCTAGCTTATCACAGAAGTGTATTTCGGGTAGGAGTTCACCAGCAAGCTCATATACAAAGTTCATATGAATGTGAGTCCTGCGATTATCACTCACAAATCTAATGTGAAACTACTATAATTAGTCATTAGGAACGATAAAGATTGTCACATTGGTTAATTAGTTAACAATGTGTTAAGTTCTATAAGATAAAATTAAATATAAGGTGCTACAGACTAACTGGAATATTCTGAATAAAATTAGTTAAGCATGGTTAGGTTGTGTCAAAAGTCTCTTCCAAAAGAAAATATACATTCAAATGCTTTTAAATAGTCTCCCTTAAATACATAATGGCATTGAGAGAATGATAAATGATGGTGGAGAGGGAAGTATTATTTATGTGTATTAGTTTTACACTATGGTGCTTGTACAATTATTCAGCTATTGTACCAATATGAGACCAGTTACATTTTTTAATGTTAATATTTCACCCACACTAAGTTCTTGATTGCGTTTTTTTTGTCTGTGTGAAATAAAAATAAATGGTCTTTATTATATTCATTTGACACCAGCATTTTACACTTTGTTCTAAAAATGTCTAGTTGTGTTTGTCAAACGTGATTTTTAAAAGCTGTATTAATAAAAAAGTGAAACCTATTTCTGTTTTGCTTGCCATTATTTAGTACTTTTAAAATTGTTTCTTGGAATCATGGTGTTGTGGCAAAGTCATTGTTATTTTCCCAAATGACTATACTGACAAAAACTTATACATGAAATACATTTTTTTAAAAAATAAAAATCTTACCTGAGAATTTGTTCTATTAAAAAAATATGAGTGGGGCTTTTAGCTACCAGCTACATGGCTGCACTGAAAGCAAAACAAGCCTATCTCTATCTCAAAGGATGCAAGTGCTGTAAGGGGAATCTTGAAGTCAAAGGTACTACTATCCCAGTACCATGCGGCCTAAGTCTTTTAAGGCATCATCTTGATCCACAGAACTTCAAAGGAAGGAGGAAAATCTGCCGTGGAGATATAAGCCCGCAGGTACAAGGCTACGTACAGGTTTTAAGTATAGAAATATAGATACAACTCCCTGTCAGCACTGTGCAAAGCTTCAGCATCAATCTCTGAATATAATTTATAATATTGTTACATTTTTTTGGGAACCTGCCCTCAGAAGTGAATTCTGAAATGAGGGTGGGGGTGGGGTGGGAGACACCTGTAATAAATAGAAAGCAGGTAGTCTAGGGATGTCTGTTCTCCCTGTTCACAGTCCACTTAAAAGTCTGGAAGAAGCTATATATGACAGTTACCTCTGGCAAATTTTTCACACACACATCCAGTCAGATTATGTACATCTTACACCATGATATGCTTGAAGAGCCATTCCCGCCTCCATGCAATATCATGGGTGAGGAACTCTTGCAGGGCCTCCTGGAACAGACATCACTCAGACCTGACAAACAGGCCTGGCATTAAACACACTGGGTGTTTCCAGCCCCTTAACAACATTGCTGCATGTACTGCTCTGCAGTGAGCTTGACCCTGGTTGGGTTTTAAGCTGGAAACAGACATTCAGAGGGAAACATAGAAATTTCCAGTGCTGTGTGAGGGCATGAGGTGGGCATTTGCAAGGGAGAAAAAGGAATGGACCGATTGATGTCCCAGGCAAACACAGAACTGGGAAACACATTTTTGTCGCCAAGCATCTTGTTCCATTCTTAGATGCAAATCTTCTAAGTACAAGTATAACCCTAACGTAACATCACTTAACTATGAATTGATAACTTGGAAGACTTTTATCAGTACAGAAGTGACTTTTAGTGCACTTCTATGCAATGGTTATAGTTCGGTCAAGCTAACCATATATACGGTACTGAATGGGCATATTCAACACTCAGACTACTAACTGCCATGAACTGTCAGATACACAAAGAATAGCATTGTTGTTGTAGTTGTTGTAGTAGTAAAAATACCCATCACATGACAATGAATTTGCTTACCTTTAAAAGCTGAAGTCTTATAATTATGCTGTATGGCAGCAACCATATCCTTCCAAAAGTCATACTTTCGCCTAGGACTATGCTGTAAGCAAGAAAAAAACCCAAGAAATCCTTTGAGCTTCCTCAATTAAAAGTCACTCCAAATTTTAACAGAGCAATCACTGTGAGTTTCATAAATTAGTGATTTGAAAGGGAACCTGCAGCAACAGCAAAAATGTAGCTTGACAAGACCATGTTCAAAGGCCAGGCAGCAATGCTCTCTTCTATGATTTTTTGCTTCATTCCCTCACCCCTGGTTGAGTTACAATACCTCCAAAGCAAGTGGCTGTACTTTGCCTGAGGGCCTCTGAACTTTGGAACTCCTTGTCACAAGGAAAACATGGTGGCAAATAATTTAGCAATTTCCAAAGATGGATGAGGCACCAGTAGAACATTATTTCTGTAACTGCCAGCTGATTATTCCAAACTTTGCCTCCATCTGCCTTGGGGTGAAATTTTTGAGAACCACTTGTATAGTCTATTCTGTCACCTCATTCTGCTGTGTGTGTATAGGCCATGCCTGAGAAAGGGAAATGGATGGGGATTTAGATAGGAGTTACAACACAGCTCAGGTTTTAACTCACACTGAAAGGCAATGTCTTGTTTCCTTATCTGTTAACAACCTATCACGAATAAAAATGCAATAATTAATCTTGCGATACTGAAATATACAGATCATTCTGCATCACTTACTGTGTTGCTATTTTGGGTGGGTGGGGGGAATCTTCTACCACAAAATCTGAAACTAAACTGGCAGACTGATGTTATTTACAAAACAGATTAATCACAGGCATCACAGGGGCATGAAAGTGTTTCGGTTTCTGCTCTTCATTTTAACAAATCTGTCTCTTTGCAGTTCAGCTGTTGTAGTAAATTGTTCTCCTTAGTGACATGCCTAAAATTACTTAAAAGCTTTGCTATACAGTAGTGCTTCAACATGGGCCTGCGGAGGCAGCAAACCTTGCATGCCAACCAAAAGTAATACAAACACGTTTCTAAACACAGAGGTAGAGTTACAAGGTTTGGAGTGCTCAGTAAACAAACAAACAAACAAACAAACAAAAACATCCCTGTCCGCATGTACCCCAAACACCAGGAACCAGGCCAAATCCAGGCTGAGGTTCCCTCTCCCCATGACCCTTGCATGTAAAAGAGAGAACACCTTTTTCCCACTTCTTAGGCCTACTTTTTCCACCCCAGCTTTCAAAGCACAGGACGTGCCCTTTCACTGAGCAGAGTGACAGATGCAAGGGACAGATGCAGGGGCTTGGGGCACCCAGTACTGGCTCCAATTTGGGGGGGGGACCCTTAGGCAAGGTGCCCTCAGTGGTCCCCCTTTCTCTGTAGGCCTCCCTCCTCCTCTCCAAAGAATTGCTGCCTGTTCACTTGCCCTATCCTTCTGGGCCCAATCTGCACTGTTTCTTTTGTATTGTATTTCTTCTTGTGGATTTTGCTTTTAGGCTTTTATTGGTTGTATTCGCTTTAACTGATTCTAACATAACTCGCTTTGGTTCACTTCTGTGATGAAAGGAACTGACAAATGTAATTTATAATAACAATGCCAGATGCACCTCTGGGGGGAGGAAATTAACCCACTTAGGGGTTGCCATAGAGAATGGCCTCTCCTAGGCCGCAAACCCCTAAAGTTACAAACTCAGGCGAGTTCTGTCAGCGTGTTTGCACATGGGGTGAGAGAGGTTCTTGTGGTTTGCCTATGCCCTTCAGTAAAATAAAGGAGAGTAACCACAATGTACATTGCAGATAATGAAAGGCAGTTTGTCTGTTCATTCTGTAAAGCTTTTAGAACAGGTTAACCTAGCCTCAAGACTCAGGACTGAAAACCAAGGGATTCATTTGTCATCCATCAGAGAAAACAGGTGTGAATTTGGAATGCATGTAGGAAGATGGTATTTAAGGGTTTATACAATTCAACATCTGGAAGCAGTGTTGTCTGTCATAGGTAAGGGGCAGGGTAAAGCAGGGGGAGTGGGTGCTTCATCAGAACTGCAACAGGGGAAGAAGAGGGTTTGATTTCCCATCTCCAGCTTCTGCAATCCCAATCTCTAAGGCTGCTATTTGCATTTTAAATATGTGAATGTTGAACATCATGTCTAATTTAGCCCCAAGACCACTACTTGGTCATCTACAGAAGTGACTCCTATGACTGCCATGGTCCAACTTATTCATTGCAATGGAACAGGTATATAAAATTCCATCACAGAAATTAAGTTCCTCTTGCAGCATAATTGTTAAGCAAGCCCATTACATAATACCTAAGCAAGGTGAGGAACAGAAAAAGGAGGAACACAAGGGAGAAAAAGCTCTCATTTAAGTTAACCTGGTCTACAGTCCAGTGAAAAAACACCACTGTTAACACTTACTTTGTTTAAACCATCAATAATCCGTGCACAAAGAAGTGCCCCAGGCAGATCAAAGTAATTGTCATAGGCATAATATTTAGCTGCAGAGAAAAATAAAAGAATTTTATTTGTGTATTGTTTATTAAAAGGATTTTAAACCCACCCTTCATCCAGTGGTTCCAGGGCAGTTTGCAGTATTATTTAAAACAGCAACAATAGTCCAGCAAAATAACAGCAAGCAAAATAATATATAATTAAAATTTCTGACATAAAACACATGAAAGCTGCCCCCTCACACCTTCTTTCAATGTTGAAGACATAAGAAGGCAGAGCCAGGCAAGAGGCCACAACATTGGGGGTGCTGCCAGTGGAGAAGCCCTGCTACCCTTTAATCGTATGGATTCCCTCGATGTGAAAGAAACGCAGAACAGTGGCTAAAGATACCAAGAAATCCAGTCACAGATTCCTTCATAAATTTGCATACGTTAGCCAGTGAGGCCCAAGCATTGTTAAATATATATTTCTCTGGTACCTGAACGAGAAACCATTCCACTCATTGTCTTGAAGTGTCGCCATTCCTTCCTTCCATACGTATCTAAGATCTCCTCAGAGGTCATTTGTTTTGTGCCATGGCTTGCCCTGTTTAACATATATATGTACCAAGAATTAAAGGCATGGAGTGATACCCAACATTAATTTTACTGAGAGCAGACCCACTGAATTCACTGGACTTCAACAGCTCAGAAGTTCACCGACATCAATAGGACTACTCTGAGTATGACTTAGTGGAACATCATTGCATGAATTGTATGAAATATTTCTTCTTCTTTCCAAACAGGAGATTCTAAAAAAATCTGCAATGAGATCTAGTAGTCACTAGCAGATTTATAATTTTTGGACTCAAATTTGGCAATATATATAGACATTATAACACCAAATTTGAGCCACAAAATTATGTTCTTTAGACATTTTTCTTGCTCTTGTCTAATCTTTGGATTTCATTGGACCTGGATTAGACAGGCAGATCATTCCATTTGTCGGTTCCTGTCAAAAATTGCTAATATTTTTAGAGACTTGACAAAAGAAGAGGGAAGGGGAAGAAAAGCTGAAAATCTAGGTAATGAATTCTTCCTCTGGTGTAAATAATAAATAGTATAGTTTTATTTTACACATTGCTTTCAACTTCAATAATTTTGCTAACTGACAACATTAAGGAATTAATTAACTTTTATCTGTATTTTGATTGGATTTTTACTTAACTAACTGGAAGAGTTACTTTGCTATATTCCTCTGACAGGTGAAGACTATTGGAAGCAAGTGTAGGATTTAGATGAGTAAAAGCAATTCATATTGTAGAATTATTATGATCAGTTCACAGAATAGTATGATGGTGCTTTGAAAACAGATTCCTCCCCACCCCACACAAAAATCCACAATTATAGGAACTTAAGTACAGTGTTTTTATAAAATAAAATATATTACCTCAAAACAGTTCCATCCTCTGCAAGTTTAAGGAAGTTGCCATCTTCCATGTCCAACACCAAGCCTTTAAAGCTACATTTGTTTCACCGATAAGGTAGAGGTGGGGAGCAGAGTGAGAAAGATGATACATTTAAGCTTGTATACATTTAACCTTATATTCCAAATATATACATGTGGTACCGAGTACAGACAGCAGCCTTAATAAACTTATGGCAGTAAGAGATACTCAGGGCAATGGAGGGAGATGGGTAGAAAAGTTGGAGAATTTGGTCAGAAATGGGAGCATAAACTGCCACAATCCACATGTTCATAAGTCAGGAACTGTTCAGGGTTTTTTGTTTTGTAGTCCGCAAACATTATGTAAACAATTGCATTATTTTCTACATTGTTTTTGGCTTCCATCAAAATGCACTGAAATTGGCAAAGGAATTAATTACATGCTGAAGTATGGGCAAATCTATCATCATTCCAAACAACCTAAGAGAAATTGGCTATGTTGAAAAGACTTCTTGCCAGGCCAGGACCCAGGGCAGGGGTGGGGCCCTCCGGAAATCGTTCGACTCTAACTCTCATAAACCCCAACTGGCATTGCCAATGATTGAATATGATGGGTTCTCCAGATGCTGATCTATGGGTTCCCCAACACTTCTCTGGAGGCTGCATAGCCATTTGTGAGAGGAATCCCCAAGAAAGATTGCCTTTTTGATCTTCGTTAGGCAGTGGCCGGAGGAAAAATAAAGCCACCCAGCTCAATTTTCTAGATGAGAGATTATGGATTCCACAGTGTCACTGAACAAAAGCACCACAGAACCAAGTGGTCGGGATGAGTACCTGAGCAGCAGGAAGTAGGGTTGAGCCAAACAGGACATACATCCAGGAAAATACTCTAAGTAACCCTTAAAGATATGTATGGGTGTGTGCTTTTAATGCATGCAATTAATGAGCTGGCGAGAAGTCTGGAAATAGTTATTATTTTTAAACAGAATCACTTACCAGAAATCCCAGCTTTCATGGGATACGTTCAGCAGTTCTTTATCATAATCTTTCTCTTTTACCATGTACTGAGCAAAACTATCATATATAAGCTGCAAATTAAGAGAAAGGAAGATGTAACGCTACATAAAATTAAATATACTGAGACACTCCAAGATTCCGTCACTTCACACTTTAAAGTTTACCTTATTAGCTGCAGAAGAATGTTCTGCACATAAAAAGGCTAACATTTAGATTAATTCTTAACACTCACATTTCTTTACCCTCAAGGTGACATTTTGAGAATGAAGGGTGAAATGTTCTGAAATGTAATCCAGCCTCACCTCAAGGTTTTCCCCCCTCCTTATGTCTCATAGTTACTTCTTTAATGTGAGCAATGCACCCATAGAAAACTACAGTGGTACCTCGGGTTAAGTACTTAATTCATTCCGGAGGTCCGTTCTTAACCTGAAACTGTTCTTAACCTGAAGCACCACTTTAGCTAATGGGGCCTCCTGCTGCTGCCGTGCCGCCGATGCACGATTTGTGTTCTCATCCTGAAGCAAAGTTCTTAACCTGAAGCACTATTTCTGGCTTAGTGGAGTGTGTAACCTGAAGCGTGTGTAACCTGAAGTGTATGTAACCCAAGGTACCACTGTAGTTGAAATATGTGCATGGAAAGAGCTTGAGATGGTCTTCATCACTAGTTGCAATGTTTACATGGTCAGGGACGCGGACTTATAAAAAATATTGGGGGGGGCCCGGGAAAGCTCATGAATAATAAATAAGCTCATGAATATGCAAATAAAGTGGCGCCGCCTCCTCGTGAGCAAATAGGGGAGAGCGTGCTGCGCCTATTAATCAGCTCCAAAGGAAATTGGGTGGAGCTTTTGCTCGGGAGGGAGGGCAGGAGGCATGCAGCCCGCCCCTCCCTGTGCATTTTGGGCTGGGGGAGGGGCGGCGATGGCGCTCTGCTGGAGGGGCGCCGGAGATTATTGGGGGGGCGGAGCCCCCCCAAACGAATTTTTGAGGGGGCTCGGGCCCCCTCAAGCCCCATGGAGTCGGCGCCTATGTACATGGTTTGTACCTTGGCAAACTCTTAGAAAAGTGAGATGCAAAAATTTTCAGTAAATACTGCAACTTGTGTTTGAACAATAAACGTGCAGTCTCTCTGTCACTAATGTGCACTCTCTTTCTCTTCCATTGGGAACAATCCTGTTGAGGAAGCCTGCCCTAGGAATTTAGAAGTGTGAGAGTAGGGTTCTCTGTCTTCAAACTTCACTTCTCAGGACTCTTCTGGAAGAAGCTATTAAACTGGCATAAAACCAGTTACAATTTCATAAATTAAAGATGCCCATAGATTTTACACCAGGATAAAAGTTGAAGGTAAAGTTTTGCTCTGGTTGTATAAAAAAATACTAGATCTCATGCATGTTGTAATTGCGCTGGACCCATGAGGAGAAACCAGAGTTCTTCCCACACTAACTTTTATCACAGGTGCTCTAATATCACATGTGCTCTTGAATACCTGCCATTCAAATGAGTTGCACTTCCACAACAGAAATTCCCAGGGGAGAGTTTCAAACCTTCATATAAATACTTGAGGATAAAGGGAAAGAGGGGAGGAACAGACATTTGAAGATTGAGGTGTGTGGTGTAGTGGTTAGAATAATGGACTAGGACTTCGAAGTTCAAATCCCCACTGATTCACTAGGTGATCCTGGACCAGTCACTGTTTCTCTGCCTAACCTACCTGACAGGATGTAGTGGGGTGGGGAGAACAATGTAGGCCACCTTGAGCAAGGAGGGACATAAAAATAGTAATAATAATGGATAGCAAGCACAGTAGGAGAGGAGGTTCAGCTTTGTCTGCAGCTTTGTAAATTACCTTGTTTTTTTAAACAAAAAGAAAAGAAAACAAAAACAAAAACCAATGTGTTTTCCCCAAGCAAGAAACAAATATATTTCCTTGCACTGGTTATATTATGATTAATGTTTCAGTTTGTTCTGTAAACAACTTTAAGGGCTTTGCCATGCATATTTTCAAAGCGTAGTGCATACATTTCTTACATGAATAAACCTTGGAAACACAGAAATGTGAGGCACCCGACGTATTCAGCCTCAGGGACATGGGCTGGAAGAAACACAAGGGCGAGTTGCTGGTACGTGATTCCCCCGCTGGATCCGGGCATCTCTAGCCCAGCATCCTGCACTGACAGCGGCCAGCCAGATGCCCACGGGAAGCAACTCCCGAGCCCTCTTCCCCATCCAACGCTTGCCTACTCGGGAGTAAGCTCCACGGAGCCGCGTGGCGCGCCCTTCCGAGCAAGCACGAGCAGCATTGCGCGGAAAGACTCCTGCGCGCGTCTGCTCGGAAGGAGGCTCCGCTGACTCCAAGAGGCTGACTCTGCCCCTGGGCAGCGAGCAGAAATGCGGCGCCAAAGGACTCCAGGGGGGAGGAGTTTCCCCGCTCCGCCAGCAGGCCCGCCAGAAGGCCCGCAGACCTAGGAGGCCCGCCAAAACCACGCCGCCGCCTCAGCCAAAGAGTCCCCTCCCCGAGACGCCCGCCTCGCCTCCTCCGCCCGCGTCGCAGCGCCGCTCTCGGCCGGCGGTGGCGGAGCGGCCGGCCGAGGCTGCGACAAGGGCGGAGGGAGCGGCGGCGCAGCGGGCGAAGAGCGGACGCCGCTCCAGCTGCCCCGGCGCTCGCCTCGCCGTCTCCCCTCGGCTGCCCCTCACTCACCCGGGCGCTCTCGACCAGGTGGTAGCGGCACAGCGTGTGGTCCAGGTCGAAGCCGATCACTTCGCAGGCGGCCAGGGAGAAGGAGGGCCGCGCCATGGCGGAGGAGGAGGAGGCGCACGAGAAGCACGAGGAGAAGCAGCAGCCTCCGCCGCCGCCGCGTCTGCCCTCCACTGCTCCGGGAAGGGAAGCCGCCCGCCGCGCTCCTCCGGCCGCGCCTTCCTGCGGGAACCGAGCCGACTCACGCTGCCGGGGCTCCGGGGGCATCCCGCCGCTTCCGCCCGCCTCCCTGCCCCTTCCTTGGCGCGGCTCCGGCCGGGCCACCTGTGCCTGGCCCTGGACGATCGGGTAGCGAAGTCGTCTTCGGTCCTTTCCTTCTTCTTTAAAAAAGCGAAAACATGATTTTTCCTCTTGGACCCTTAAGAGGACTTGGCAAGGAACGCTTGGGCAACGAAAGGCAGGGCTTCCTCTGAAACGAGGGTAAGCTCAGGACGCTGAACTTTCGGCGCTCATTTCGGCACCTTCCGCAGATCTGTCATTACACACTTTCTCTCAAAGCTTTCGCAGCCCGGTCGGTTGGTTGCCTATAAGCAGTGCCGGATTTACGTATAAGTTAAACAAGCTATAACTTAGGGCCCCACTGTCTTGGGGGCCCCCAAAAAAATTAAAGGGGAAAAACAATGTACATTTCAAAAATATAAGATAAAAAACAAATAAAACAAAACATATATACAGCAATGCAGTCTCCCCTCTCCCAAAATTGCAAACCCCAGATGTCATTGCAAAGGCAGGGCAACTCAGGCCCAGCAACTATTAGACTCCGCTGGCCAGTGGGGCCCAATTTGAAGCAGTGGGGGTGCAACTTGATATTTTTTTTGTAGGTTCACAAAGTCTGCAAAATCTTATATATATAAATAAAATCCTTCTAAATTGCCCTGGTGCAGGTGCCCCCTTAGGAGCAGCCAGCAGGGCCCAATGTGGCCCAATTTAAGGTCAGCCCTGATGAGTCTGTGCAGGGGTTGGACTGACACGCCCTGCACCTTCTAGGTCCCTGGTGTCACCATTCAGAGTACAGACTTAAGGACTTGTTATGGAAATAAGGGGGGGGGCAATTATTGGAAATCAGTTTTGTTATCTCTTACCCCCCCAACCCTGATATAATGAGCCCAGTCACTTATTCACAGTCGCATAAGCACTACACTACAGCACAGCCATAAACTTGTATGTTCAAACGCTGAAATATACACCCAATATGTAGCAATGGAGATTTATGTTACTGCTTTATGAATGAATACTGTGTTTTATGAATGGACTCTGTATTTTGTGAATTCCCTAAGAGCCACCAATAGGGAGCTCTAGAATCTGACAGCTAACCAATTGGGTACTACCATCAGCGACCTCTATTCCTGAAAGCAGGTAACCAGCAGGGAATGCTTCAGCTCAGCCTTTGCACTGTTGACTGAACACCCCCTGCTGTGCAGATAATGGAGAAAGCTCGTAAAGTGTATCCCTTCTGGCATCCTGGCCAACTCTATTATGCTAGTGTAAACCCTGGTGCACCAGAAGCACAGAATAGCAGCAAATAAAATCCGCTCATACGTCAGCAACTGATAAGACTTATCAACCAGTTTTTCCAAAGTCTTCCTAAATTATAAAGCTCCAAAATACAGGCCAAAAGAGAGCAGGTCTGGGAAGAGCGAGGCATACAATGGGCACCACCAGTGAAAAGGCTCTGCTCTGTGTAACTCCTGCCCTGTCATTTGACAGAGTGCCCACTTGCCCTCCTCCTTGACATGGAATGCTCTCTATTGGAGTCTCCAGGTCCAGTACAAAGACCATAAGAAGGGAGAGCAGGGACCTTGAAGTTCCCAACAGCTGTTAAGCAAGCAAGCACACAGGTCACCTTTGCCATAGTCAGGACACCTATGGCCTGGTCAGGCCTGCACCCAATCTTGTTTTTGTACAATCTTATTTGTCCTCAGTAACAATGCAATGCAGTAATCAAACTGCTATATTAGGCCCCACTTTTTTCCTGCACCACTGCCCTGATCAAATCCCCTCTCTCTGCAGCTGCTTTTTACAAAATTACATTGGGCTCTCGAGTCATGAAGCCTCACTCTGAAATCCAGTTGACACTTGACTGAAATCTAGCTGAATCAGAACTGGAGATTTCCTAGCCTGTGGCTCACATTTTTAACCTTTAACCGTGACAAGTTCTGCATGAAGTGGGATCAAAATATGCAACAATTAAGATAACAACCCAGAAAACAATGATAACGCAATCAAATAAATGTTCCAGTAAAAAGCAGGCCAGAATATTTCCTTGTATAATAAAATTGCTTTCCTTTATGGCATATAGGAAACTAAAAGCTAACAGCCCAGCCATAAGATTTTCTGTTCCAGCATATAAGTGCTTAGGGTGGGCATAGTGATTTCCTTCCCAGCTGTCATCTCCCAGCCTACATGCACTTAGCTGACTAGTGCAACTGTTTAAAAATAGAGGACATTACTGTGATTTTCCATTGGAGACTAATGCGGTAGCTCATAGGCTACCCAGTAGTCTCCTTGATTTCTATGGCTGTTATTTATTTTTATGCATCTAATGCCAGGCATATTCTTTCGCTCCCCTCCCCCTTGTTGCGCTAGGAGAGTGGTGCAGAAAGTTTCATTATTCAGCTATAGAATGAGAGGCATCCCATTTTTTAGATCTGTAGAATTAAGATGGCATAAAAACGTTTCAATGCACAGAAGTTTCCACAAAACATCAGGGGAGTAGAACTTAGCGGAGTACAGCGGTACCTCTAGTTACGTACTTAATTCGTTCCGGAGGTCTGTTCTTAACCTGAAACTGTTCTTAACCTGAAACACCACTTTAGCTAATGGGGCCGCCGCCGCACAATTTCTGTTCTCATCCTGAAGCAAACTTCTTAACCTGAAGCACTATTTCTGGGTTAGCAGAGTCTGTAACCTGAAGCGTATGTAACCTGAAGTGTATGTAACCTGAGGTACCACTGTATTAAAAATGACTTGATTTAGAACCAGTGGCCTTTTGATGTGTTTTATTGTCATACATGGGAAGGCACTCAGTGCTACATTGAGCAAGGGCAGAAACAATGGTATTCACGTTCCAGATTCAAGCATAGCTATAGCTACTAATACTCTCATTTATTGGCCAGGCTTGCCTAGAAATGGGCAATGGTCTGATTGGCCTTATATGTATGGCTCTCCAGAAGATGTTTTCCACATGCACATCTAGATTTGCATGCACTTCTAGATTTTCCTACCAAGTGTCCAGTTTCTCTGCATTCTTCTGTCTTGTCTGGACCTCATGCAAGGTGATGGTCTCTGAGCTCCAACCCTATACCACTGGGATTCATTCCTAGATGTCCATTTCTCAGTGAGGACACAACGGCAATGTACAGAACTAAGAAAACACAGACACAACATGACTATATTTGGGTATTACTGTATGTCCTGAATACAGGTATTTACCCAGGCATATGTTTTAGCAGATGCACCATTTCTGTAGCCTCCAATTTGGGTATTAAAGGTAAAGGTAAAGGTACCCCTGCCCGTACGGGCCAGTCTTGACAGACTCTAGGGTTGTGCGCCCATCTCACTTAAGAGGCCGGGAGCCAGCGCTGTCCAGAGACACTTCCGGGTCACGTGGCCAGCGTGACAAAGCTGCATCTGGCGAGCCAGAGCCGCACATGGAAACGCCGTTTACCTTCCCGCCAGTAAGCGGTCCCTATTTATCTACTTGCACCCGGGAGTGCTTTCGAACTGCTAGGTTGGCAGGCGCTGGGACCAAGCAACGGGAGCGCACCCCGCCGCGGGGATTCGAACCGCCAACCTTTTGATCGGCAAGCCCTAGGTGCTGAGGCTTTTACCCACAGCGCCACCCGCGTCCAATTTGGGTATTATAGATGTGCATATACAGTGGTGCCTCGCAAGACGAAATTAATTCGTTCCGTGAGTTTTGTCGTCTTGCGATTTTTTTCGTCTTGCGAAGCACGGTGTCGGAAAAGTTTCAGAAAAGCTTCAAATATCACCAAAGTCTTCAAAAACCTCAAAAAAGGCTACCACACCACGTGCTATGAGTTGCTCCTCAAAGTCAAGTCGCAACTGTATTAACGGTGTTACGAAAAAGGAAACAAACTTGCAAGACGTTTCCGTCTTGCGAAGCAAGCCCATAGGGAAAATCGTCTTGCGAAGCAGCTCAAAAAACAAAAAAACCCTTTCGTCTTGCAGGTTTTTTTGTCTTGTGAGGCATTTGTCTTGCGAGGTACCACTGTATGCCCATACACCCTATAGCAGGGGCACCAAGTATATAGCCCTTGGAAATACATATGGGTTTGCAGTCTGATGTGCCAAGTTCCATGGGGCAGGGAATACCAAAGTTTGTGTTAACTGAAAAAGTTGGCGTTTTGTTTCTCCTATCATAGAATTGTAGAGTTGGAAAGGGCCGTAAGTATAATCTAGTCCACCCCTTGCAATGCAGGAATATAGAGCTGTCCCATATGGGGATCAAACCTGCAACCTTGGCATTAATAGCACTAGCTCTAACCAACTGAACTATGCAGGCTGTTTCCTGCTAATTATTTTTCTTTACAAAATACTTTTTTGGGGGGTAAAATGTATACTTTAAGATGCAAATTAAATTCCCCCTGCCCCCCAAAAAAATTTCATACAAAAACAACTGGCTTACGATGCAATACTTTGATTCAGGCAGATTTAAGCAAATTGGTTTGATTTGCATGTGCAAATACACTAGCTTAAGTGATTTGTAGTGCAGGCCATAATTCATTTAGCAAATGTGCATAGGTCTCCTGAATAACATTTTGTTTAAGTAAACCTAATATCAATGAGTACTTTGA
This sequence comes from Podarcis muralis, assembly GCF_964188315.1. Taxonomy (NCBI): domain Eukaryota; kingdom Metazoa; phylum Chordata; class Lepidosauria; order Squamata; family Lacertidae; genus Podarcis; species Podarcis muralis. Next base: position 68,719,173 of record NC_135657.1, read on the forward strand.
GCTACACATACGCAGATATTTCAAAAAGTAATAGCAATTCCCTACATGTAGCATGGGGAGGCATTTACCGTAGTTGTTACTTTCCAAAACACAATTGTAAAGCATGGTGCCAATTAATGTGCAAATAATAGGTGTTCTGTGTTCCTGAAACCCAACTGTTCCAGCTATAGTCTGCGATTTAATTACCCAGTAAAAATAAATAATAAAATAGTAAAGAGAAAACATAAAATAATACTGCAGTCAAGGTCTTTCCTATGTTAAAATAACTCCTAATTTGTTTATGGAATTATTGTCCTTTACTTGGCTGAGAAACGCGTCTTTTACAGCTGTGTTTAATCATTACAATTATTTTGTGTAAGTAAACAAGGCCTAAGCTGATAGTAAGTTAAATGGAACAGGATTTAATGGAATTAGAGGTAGCAGCAGGCTTTTATCAGGGAAAATGGCACTAACAACAGAAAACGTTCTGTGTAAATGATGTACATCAATAGACTACAAGCTGTGCATTTAAAGCAACTTTAAAACGCTATTATTCCTAGAAGTTGGTATTCTTATAAAATGCTAACAGCAGGAGGCACAGTGCAGGGACATTGAGCAGTTGAACCATTAGCAGTTTATACATTTCTGTACAATTGTTATCCTGTTAACCGCAGCAGTCGATTCACATCCACAACAGCATTTATGCTTAAGCTAAGCCTACACATTTTCAACCTTGGCTCAAAAGTAATGATGAAAACCTATTAATAAACATGCACACATGAGGTCATATCAGGATTGGAGGACAAACTGTTTTGGTACTAGCACTACCCTCCAGTGTCAACTCACTCCTTCTCAAGTTGTGAGCACACCTACCTGTCGCTCACAACTCCACATTCCCTAGATTGCTAAAACTATGCCTCCAGAATCCTTTGCCAAGACAAATGGCCCTTCTTCCTGTCCTGCCTGTTTAAATTCCCTTCTCATTCAAATATGCTAAGTTACTGACCAAAGACCACACTGGGAATTGGTTGTAACTCAATGGCAGAGCACAGGTTTTGCATGCAAAAAGTTCCAGGTTCAACCGCCAGCAACTTCAGGTCCAACTGAGGAAAAAAAACCCTGTCTGAAATCTTGGGGAGCTACTCCTAGTTAAGTGTTGAAGATACTGAGATAGATGGACCAATGTTCTGACTTGGAAAAATTGCAGGATTCCACAATACTTGACATTTGCCACTGCTAAGTTAAATCAGCTTCTGCACCAATTTATATTAAGGAATTTAGCAGCAGCTATTGCTAGGCCAATCTCTTTCACAAACTGAAGCACCATTCCATGTGACTAACCCTGCATATGCTTCAAGAATTTGTGTTTCCTATGGTGCTGTCCTTGAAAATAATCAGAAACATCAACTGGATGGCAGGACACAACATATTTCTCTGGTCCTTTCCAGCTTTCACAGGCTGGAGAGCACAATTCAAAGTGTTGGTTGGTGCTTTTGAAGCCTTGAGGTTTTTTTAAATGACTGGATGCAGTTATACTGGGTCCGTATAGTTAAAGCCATGGTTTTCGCAGTAGTGATGTATGGAAGTGAGAGCTGGACCATAAAGAAGGCTGATCACCGAAGAATTGATGCTTTTGAATTATGGTGCTGGAGGAAACTCTTGAGAGTCCCATGGACTGCAAGAAGATCAAACGCATCCATTCTTAAGGAAATCAGCCCTGAGTGCTCACAGGAAGGACAGATCGTGAAGATGAGGCTCTAATACTTTGGCCACCTCATGAGAAGAGAAGACTCCCTGGAAAAGACCCTGATGTTGGGAAAGATGGAGGGCACAAGGAGAAGGGGACGACAGAGGACAAGATGGTTGGACACTGTTCTCGAAGCCACAAACATGAGTCTGACCAAACTGTGGGAGGCAGTCGAAGACAGGAGTGCCTGGCATGCTCTGGTCCATGGGGTCACGAAGAGTCGGACATGACTAAACGACTAAACAAACAAAAAACAGTTAGAACCTGGGCTTTTTCAGAGGGAACTCACAGGAACTCAGTTCCAGAACCTCTTAGGTGGGTTCCAGGCCTCAAGTGGGCAGCATTGCCATTAGAAGCAAAAGAGGTAGATGTTCATGGTGAGTTCCGGCACCTCTTTTTCTAGAAAAAAAGCACTGTTTAGAACCATCTCCTCTCAATGCTCTGAACAACATTGGTGGCCCTGCTTTAGATTCCCCAACTGACTTAGGTGCATCAAGGACTGTCTAGTGGGGACCTCATTTTTTGGTTTGGAGGCTGATGAGTGCATTTCAGTGTCACTGTGCTGAGGGAGGTAAGTTCGTTAGTTTGTGGACTTTTTGTGCTGCCAGGTTTTTATAGATTGTATCCAGCTAAGGCCCCATCTACACTTTATTTTAGTTTTACTTATTTTCATTTTACTGAAATTTATTTTTAGCCACTTTGACTTTTATTTTGGAGAGAAAAGACATAATCACATATCGTAGTGGTAATCCCACTGTTTATGAAAATGCCATTATGGTGGTGGATATGTGCAGAATTATTCAAGAAAGTTCTATATGTTATTGTATACACTCTGTATTTACATTATACACACTTTTGACACATTATTATCTTCTGAAAGGCAGACCTTTGGGGGAAGCAAGTGTGTGGCAAATGTTGCAAAACATTTATGGAATTGCAGCCCATTTTAGCCTTACCACACTGTTCTTGAAAATTCCACCCAACCTATTGTTATTCTGTCTAATGCGTTCCTATGAATGGTCTGGGTCTGATTAAGAGAAAGATAAGTGAACAGCTTTTAGCGCTGAAAAAAAGAGTTAGAATTAGAGCTTTTTTGCATTGGCAATCAAATAATTTGTATAAAGGAAGGGATATAAAATGTGTTTGCTCATTGGATCAGAGCTTACCATCCGTGTATATTGGCACTGGAACAGTCTCCTGAATATAGATTAAATCCTGGCATTTTATCAACGTATATTATTTTCAAGCAAACTGTATTGCCAGTGAGCACTGCCATTAATCTCAGTATATTTATTTACAGTGCAAGCCCCCAAAAGGAGGGCTTATCATATTTGGTCATGATGTTAATAAGAGTACTAGAAATGAGTTCAAAGAGGCTAAGCAGGCAAGAACAAAACATGATACAGAGTTTATTTAATCTGGAATGGGAGGGTGAATTGCTAAGAGTTGCTACTCCCTCATTACTGTGAAGAGAGTATTACCTTTAGTAACTAATGAGTGTCTGCATTTCTACCAATAATGTTCCTTGATGTCTGGAAAACTAATTCTTCTATCCGTGAAAAGTGGAACCCTTCAGCTAGCAATCAGGGCAGAGAAATTCAAGCTAATGCTCTCTGGAAATCTTATATAGGCTCAGACATTTTGCTGCCTGCTTCAAATATCCTTCCCCATGCTATGATTATATAATTTTTAATAAAGCAAAATACTGATAGATTGTACTTCAGACTGCCATTCATTCCACAGAATCTCAGGATGGACACACACACACACACACACACAAAACTGGACAACATTTAATTGCCGAAGGGCCATAAAGGTGTCAGCAGCAAAGTTGAAATTATATCCCTTCACAATTTTATCCCCAAACATAAGTTTCCCTCAAACTTGGCACCACTCAGGGAAGCAAATAACCTTAATTAATTTGCTGGGAGACTCTTCTTAGACGAGTTTTACACACAACATTAAAAAGCCTCTTTAAGCGTCATTCCTGTTATTTCTACAATTTCTACAATATATGGCTCCTGTTGATATAAGATAGGCCATGGATGAGCAATCTACTGTTATTAGCTAGCCCAGGGGATCCCAAACTGTGGAATGTGAACTTCATTCCTGTGGTCTGCGGATTTGTGGTTGAAGTTGGGAGGTGACATAGCATCATAGATCATAGAACTGACCCTGCAGTCGCTCTTCAGCGTCTGTTCATGAAGCTATCATCTGCGCGTGTGCAATGGCTGTCTCAAATGCACACACCTCAGCTTAACTGTGAAGTAGCCTATGTTTTCCTTGTGGATTGAAGCTGGTTTGAGGGGAAATGCATCAAGCGAGTTTCTCAAGAAACTGCAAGATAGCTCTGCATTGTGGGAGGGCAGTGGAGGCAGACTGTGTACGCATTACTGCATACTCTATGTTTATCTGAGAAATGTGACTAAATTACTATTGAGGATATTGCTCTGCTGTGGTGATTGGTTATGTATAAAATGCAGATAGACTGGGTGAACCACTCTCCACTTCCCTTCAGGGTTGCTAACCCAAGTCAGCAAATCACTGCTTGGTTCTTAAATTCAGAGCTAGGTGACTAAAATGAAAACGTAAGCCAATGCATCACCACTTAGCTGCAAGTCCTGCTAAATAAATCAAGCAGTTAGGTCTGGACATTCTAGAATTTTGTGGAAACTCCCTGTCCTCAAAAAATTAGATTTGTTTTCTTCAGATCTAAAGAATTTTATTATTTGTAACATGTATATTCCTCTTTTTCTTCATGGTGCTCTTGCTCCATCTTATTCTTATAACAACGCTGTAGGAAGAAGAACAAGAACAAAGTATGACAGCATGTTATTATTTATTACAGTATTTATTTAATATTATTGATACTGAGGTTGCAACACAGATGGGCCCTTATTTTACTTATTAATTAAATTTATATCCCAACCTTCCTCCCAAAGGAGCCCAGGGTGACAACACCTAAAACAATACAATTATAAAAACAAATTTTCAAACATCCAGAACAGTTTAAAAATTAAGAATTAATTAAAAATTAAGAATGTCTGATAATTTCAAGGTGGTTGTGGATGGGGATGGTATCTTCCACCCCTTGCCACGTAATCAGGAATGTTTTAAATTTCTTCCTGAATGTTAAGAACGAGGGAGATGGGTGCACCTGAGCAAGGAAGGCATTCCACAATGTGGCCTGGCCATCTGGGAAAGATTTCTGGATTCTTTGTGAATATGAAATAAAAAAGTGCAAATTCATTGTGCAATAAAATGACCATCAGATGAGGCACTGTCATCAAGGAGAGAGTGGTGTATGTGTTTGAGGGACAGCAACACACACACAGTGACCAAGACAGAAGGGGAAAAGAGCAAACCAGGAAGTGCATACAAAAAATAGTTTGTCCACAAGCAACTCAGCATATCAAAGCAACAAGGCAAGTTAGGTTGGTTATTCATTACCAGGAGCTACAATGTGTGCAGAGCCTCCCTACTGCCAGAGTACATTTAAAGAGAATAAAGGGAACGAGGAGGTGCAAAGATAGGGAAGTTCAGCTGGAAGCTCTTTCTACTGTTTCTGTTTACCTGTTCTGTTGCTACAAGATTTTTTGGCCTCTAACGTGAGGATTCAGGTCTTTCTGACCGATCAGAAGAGGAAGTGAAAAAATTCCCCTGACATGAACAATTGCACTTCAGTGCTCAGATTTCAGTCCTGAGCGTGGAGCTGGAAGGCAAGGAGGAAACTCTTATGGTGAAGAAGACTTGGAGGGGGAGAGGACACGTCCTGTGAAATCATTTGCCTTTTGTACTAGAGGAAGGAGTCCTGGGACAACTTTTGAAATGACACTGAATGGAAAAAATGGGTGTGAAGGGATCTTGAATGCTTCAGGATAGGAAGAAGGGGACTGAAGGAATACAGGCCACAAGCAAGAAGGGGACAGAATGGGGAACTGCTGTCGGAAATATTGTGCTTGTCTGGAGCCTTATATCCCTTGGCTTTTCAGTTGTGGGACTGAGGATAAATCTAACCCAACTACCATCAATCCGACTGTGACTGTGCCAGACTCCTCGGGCACCATCTGTATACCCATCCCAGACCCACCGCCTCTTCATCCATCAAAGCAGACTTGCAAATATGTGGCCCTGTTTGATTACCAAGCCCGTACAGAGGAAGATCTGAGCTTTCGAACTGGAGATAAGCTTGAAGTGCTGGATAAATCTCAAGGGAGCTGGTGGTTTGCAAAGCTGCTTGTGGAGAACGGGTCTGCTAAGCATGGACAGAAGCGGCAAGGTTACATCCCTGCCAACTATGTGGCTCCTGACCAGAGCATTGAAGCTGAACCGTAAGTTCTGAAATGCATATTGTTACGTGGTACAGCTGACATATAGCAATAGCTAGACAGAGAGCTGCGGGGGGTGGGGGTGGGGAATGACAGCAACTTCAGGTAACAAGGAAATTTGGAGTAAGAATAGTTTCTGTCATATAGACATAACAATGCAACATAGGTTGCTTCCAGATGACCTGTTTATTGAACATTCATTCTGATTTGTATGCATGGAGATTGCAGACAACATCCTATCAAGCAATGGCTATCCCACACTTCCTAGTGCATTTCCCCATCACATTCATTTCCACAAAATCCCCTTTTTTTAAAAAAAAGAAGAAGCATGTTTGTTGAGCAAAAGTGCCAAATCCACTTTAAGTGTACAACCTGATTTTGCCAATATGCAGTTGCACCCCACCTGTGAAATAATGACAACCTGAAAGTGGTAATTTAGTAATATCTTTTAATTAAAGCAACAGAGCAAAATAGTGACCTAGGTCAGATGTGATAATAAACCATGATTTATTGTGATGGGAATGAGCTTCAACAAGTCTTGGGGTTACATACTCCCAGATCCACCTCAGGCAAGACTGTGAGGTGGAAATTTGAGCTGTTCACTTCCTTTTTAACAACCATAGGTTGTCCTTTCATCCAAACCTGATAAACTGCAATTAATATTTATTATGGTTTATTCAAAACAAGCCAACTTCAAATGATGGCATACAAAGCTATTTTGTTCAATTAACCAGTTAAGAATAACCACAGTTTAGGATTTGGTTGCACTGCTAAACTGCAACTTGTCAAAAGCAGAAGTGAAACTTTTGATCTCTACACGGCCACACCAGTATGGTGGAATTGTGTGAGCTGGAAGTTCTCTGTGACTTGTTCCCATCACAATAATGAAAGCCTATTGCCTACCAAACAATGCTTAAGCTTTTCTTATTAACATATAAAGTCCTGAGCAACTCAGGGCCAGTTTACATGAAGGACCACCTTCACTCTCTGTAAGATTGACTAAGATATTCAGAGGAGGCCTGTTGGCCACACAACAATCTGCAGATTGTCATCTAGCAAAAAAATATAAATTGGCCTTTTCTGTGGTGGTGTTGTAGAAGCTTCTCCCACCCCCATTATTTGGGCAGCATCAACAGTAGCATGCTGCCAATGTTTACTGAAAACACATCTCTTTGCTTAGACGTTTCCTGATCATCAATACTGGATTCTACAACTGTATATTTCTTGATATTCTGATAGCTGCATTTTGAAATAGTTTTAATGGATGTTTTCGTGTTGTGAACTGCTTCAAGATTTTCTTAGCAGTAAGAAATATAACACTATTTGCAATAAATAATAATAAAATACTAAGCCATGGTTTTTCATGACTTACAAACCATCACAGCACTGCTGAAATTGTGAAGTGGTGCAAGCAAATTGATAGGAGTTCATAGGATTGTATGCAATGCTGTTCTTCTTATGACAGAAAGCCCTTTGAGCCAGTGGAAGATTCTAGTCAGCAGGCAAGAGGGGGAGGGGAGTGATATTTTGCATATTCACCCTCCCTCCCCTGCAGCCCCATCCAAAAATCTCCAGAGGTTTGAAACAGCATAAGGGGGTGGGTGCAGCGAGAACAGCAAATTGACAAAAAATAGTCTTCTTCTATACTTCTTGAGTATCACACTTCATAAATAACATGGAGTTCACTTTAAGAGGTTTTATGTGCTAGAGCAGGGACAGCCTCAATATATGGTGGACTCTGACTTCCAACAACCATGGCCAGTGTTTCAGGGATGATGGGAGTTGTAGTCCAACAACATCTGGAGGGCACCCCATTGACTATCCCTGTGCTGCAGATTGCAACAGCAGAGCAGGTGCAGGATTCTCTATACTCGGAAACATCTGGGGAGAACTCATCAGTGTGCGGATTCAAGAATTTCATCTTAATATAGGGTTGCTATTAAAGGAATTAAAATGATAACTATCAACCTTAGCAGCTAAGCCTATCTATTTTAGACCTATAAAATATGAGGATTGTTGCTGTAGTTAAGAAAACTATAAACACACCACTGTATATTATTACACGGGAGAGATTTAATTGTAGCTTTATTGCAGCTTGTTTACATTACACCAAAGTCAGTGTGTGATTTATATTTGCATGAAAAATAAATGCTGCAGTAGCTTCCTTAATTCAACTTACATTTGCAGTGGAACTCAGGGGTATGTGCTGAAAGTGGCTTTGGAGGAAATACCCCATGGAATAGCAAGCAGATGTGGTGCCATGGCACTGGCACATGTCTGCTCTCTGTCTGGGCACATGTTATGTTGCCGTATGTTTGGGTAAAATATATTAGGTGCTGCACAAAAGCAGTTAACTACCATGGGGCCCAGCTCTCAGCTTTGCAATCTAAGATATAGGCTCAGGAGAAAAGAGGAAGAAGTTATGTCATAGAGGCTGCAAACCTTTGGTGAATCCTACTCCAGATTAAATTGGCACAAAGGTTATCTGAACTAGTAAATTGAATAAGGAACTAAAAAATACCTAGAAAAATTAACCGCCACTTTCTTTGTACAGCAGCTGAGTTGTGGGGCATTTTCAGGGCTAAGAGGATAAGCAGTGAAATTGGGCTACTCCTAAGAAAACGGGTACATAGGATTGCAGCCCTAGACAACACTCCTATATCTAGAATCTTTGAATTAAGACACTTTGAATTTACAGGAAATGACAAGATACACATAGCATTGTGCTGCGAGTAAAACATGCTTCCATGGATCAGGGCCCACTTTATCAGAGTGGCCTCTGGTCCCCTTCGCCCTAATAAATCTGCTTGTTTTGTGTGCTACAGAAAGATACCGGTGAGTGGACCGCTGAATGTTGGCAATTAGTGGGCTGGGGATCTCTATACTTTTTTCTTTTTTCTTTAGTTCTGCAAAGGAAAAATGAACAGGCTTTCAAAATGTTTAATCTGGCATAATAGCTGGTTGGCACTGAATGCTATTGTCACTCTCGGTGTGTTGCGACAGCTTGTTCTGCTCCGTGCATCCAAGCTGCAATTCTGCAAGGCAAAAGTGTTTGGCCAGGAATGGTGGTGGCTGGGAGTGGATTACTGGGCCTTGCCAACAGAAGTTTGACTGCATGTGGAAATTGGGGATTCTGCTACACAGTGCTGGGTGTGAAGGGTGCTAGTGAGCAATACAGCCTAGAAAAGACACATTGCTCACATATGGCAAAGGCAGGGAGAGATGGGAGACAGCTGCAGAAGCTATGCTTTGCAGCAAGTATTTTTTCCCATTGCTTACCTGAGTGGGGAGCTGACTAGGCATCTGACCTGCTACCAAGGAGTGGGATTTGGTACTGGATATTTTGAACTGGAGACCCAAGAGGACTTGCCAGAGATGTAGGCAGAGAAGGGTTAGCAACGTGTTCAAATTTCCATGTGCATCATAAGGCCAGTCCATTCTTGCAAAGTGCTCCCTTCATGTGCAATGTGACCTCAAAGGGATTGTGTGTGAATCACAAGTTGTGCAGGCTTGATCTGCATATAAGTTTTGCACACCTCCCTAGATGAGAAGCTTAGGAAAAATGTAAGGCAGGGATGGGGAACCTGTGGCCCTCCAGATGTTGCTGGAACACAGATCCTATTATCACTCACTATTGGCTATTTTATCTGGAGCTGATAGGGAATCTGTGGTCCCCCAATATCCAACTCCCATCACTAGTATAAGGTATGAAGCACATTTCAGTCTCTTAAATTCATACCTTTAAACATGAGTATGGGGTATATAATAGGCTTGTTAACTTTAAAGGCAAAGAGCATCTAAGGTAACTGCTCTTCATGCAGACAAGAAGAAGAAGAAGAGTTTGGATTTGATATCCTGCTTTATCACTACCTGAAGGAGTCTCAAAGCGGCTAACTTTCTCCTTTCCCTTCCTCCCCCACAACAAACACTCTGTGTGGTGAGTGGGGCTGAGAGACTTCAAAGAAGTATGACTAGCCCAAGGTCACCCAGCATGTGGAGGAACAGAGATGCGAACCCGGTTCCCCAGATTACGAGTCTACTGCTCTTAACCACTACACCACACTGGCTCTCATCAACATCCTGTTGGTCTCAGTAGCATGCTAGGGTGTTCTTGGTGCTGCCAGAAACACACCAGGTACGTATTGCTGGGTATTCCTGCAATGCTTGATACCAATTTGAGTGTGGGCAGATGATCACTTCATTATTTAGGGGGGGGGGGGGAAACGCTCATTTATGGGTGACCTTTTGGGTGCGAGAGAGGGCCTTGCATTTTTGAGCTCACCACTTTATTCACATATGGTATGCAGCTTTAAAAACACAATTGATAGGCGGTAAATGACTTTCACAAACTACACATAGCACTGGTGTGACTGTTTTCGTTGAGGCTTTTTTTCTAACCCAACTTATCAATATCACCTCCTCCGAGCTGCATCCCCTTGCGGGCAAAAGACAGCTTACAGAAGGAAATTCTGATTAGGTTTTTAAAGTTTGACCCTATGGTGCTATATAGAAAGATTTGTTGTTCTGCCAGTAAGCTTGTTTCCTCTCCAGTTCTCTTTCTCTGTATCTCCTTGGCAAATGCTTAAAATGATTTGGCCAATATTTTCAGCTTTATAATGAAAACACCTAGAGAGCTTATTTCTGAGCAATATGATTTTCTTTTTAATGACTCGAACTACAGTATAGTAGTTTCCAGCTCTATCAATACATGTAGCTTTATGATATAAATTAACTATTTGGAATGGTTGCCTTAAGTATCCTAACATGCCTTGAATCACCAAGTTTTAATTTTAACGAGTAATACTAGTCACACAACTTAAACGTTTGAGAATATGCTCTCTCTGCTTCTGTCGCTTGTCTATGCCTTGCTTTCGATTATATTCAGCACTGCAAACAGGAACCATGGAAACCAACCCATCACCTGTCCTTGCTCTGTTAGTGCCAATTGTTTTGCCTAAACACGAAAATGTCCTTCTGCCAATGTATTATGGACAACAAATGTTAGCCAGCTGTACTGTTAATTTTAATAACCTAAACCATGGAGGGAGGGCTGTGATTGAAACGACCCCACTTTTGTTTTCTAAACTGGCCACAAAAAAACATAGTATCCCTTCAGGCTTGCTTTTTAATAAAGGCCTCTTTCACTGTTTCAGCCAACATTCACTGAAATATGAGTTTAAGTATCAGTTGAATGTTACGTGTCAATGAGAAGGCAGCACAGGGCATGTGCACTGAGAATTAAGGTGGCAAAATCCTACAAGCATGTACAGTGGTACCTCGGGTTAAGTCAGCGGCGTAGCGTGGGTTGTCAGCACCCGGGGCAAGGCAAGTAATTTGCGCCCCTAACCCATGGATTTGCGCCCCCTAACCTGTGGATTTGCCCTAACCCCAGATGTTGCGCCCGGTGCGGCCGGCCCCCCCTGCACCCCCACGCTACGCCACTGGGTTAAGTACTTAATTCGTTCTGGAGGTCCATACTTAACCTGAAACTGTTCTTAACCTGAAGCACCACTTTAGCTAATGGGGCCTCCTGCTGCTGCTGCGCCGCCGGAGCACGATTTCTGTTCTCATCCTGAAGCAAAGTTCTTAACCTGAAGCACTATTTCTGGGTTAGTGGAGTCTGTAACCTGAAGCGTATGTAACCTGAAGTGTATGTAACCCAAGGTACCACTGTACCTGGAAGTAAGCCTTATTTATCTCAGTGGGGCTGACATTTGTGTAAGTAACACAATGATCTAGGATTCAGACACACCACACATTTAAAGCATGTTATACCCTCTCCCAAATAATCCTGGGAAATTTAGTTTGTCAAAGATGCTGGGAATTGTAGCTCTGTGAGGGGTAAACTACAGTTCCCAAGATACTTTTGGGGCAAATCATGACTCATAAAGTGGTATAAGAGTGCTTTAAACATATGGGTGTGGGCACGATATTTTACAGCACAATATCGGCATTACAGAAAAGGAAAGTTTTGAGGAGGGATTTGAAGGAAGTTAAGGAGGCAGATCAAGGCATAAGGGTAGCAGAGGAGAAAGGGCAGTTATTTTGGGAAGCAGTAAACCTCTTAGTGGTGGAGCTGGATATGCAAATAACCCAGGTAGGGATGCACCATGATTTAGAGATAGCAGAGTGAAACAGCTGTTCCAAGGAAAGAAACAACTTTGCTCCAAGTGAGTGAAATTCTGTCATGTTAATTGTATGCATTATATAAAAATGTTTAGACTGGATAAACACTGAACTTGTTTTCACTGTCCTGCAAATAAATCCTTCACAGCTGTGTGTCAACAGTGCTTCTTTCCATGGAAGCTTGCTAATATTCTGGTCATTCAAAGATTCCCTGTGTGGGCCACTCTAGTTTGAATATCTAGAGACAGGAAATTAACTGCGGGAATTAGAAGAAAGACTATGCCAGCTTAAAGAATTGCCTTGTGTGTTTTTTCCTGGTGACTTCAGAAAAATCGAGTTTTAAAAATGTTCAGATAGGTTTTGCTCACAGTAGATCAAAGAAATTAATGAACTTAACTTAGTAATGTTCATTAATTTCAAGGAATATACTCTGAGTAGAACTTAGTTAAATACCACTCCAAATATTGTTGAAGTTGCACTGAGAAATAGAGATTGTGAAAAATGGGGATAACTTGGATCCAATATGTAAGATAGTCTTACGAGAATGTCTGGAAACAGTGTCAACTTCTTAGATTGTATGTGACCTAAGATCTAGTTATGACTAAATGGGTCAGAAACCTATAAAGAATTACAGGTAGTTCAAGGACCTGCTATGTTCTAACATCAGAAAGAGAATCAAGAATGTTTTTTAACCAAATGTGGCATTTTCCACATCTAAGGCTTTGTGGTTTAATATTAACAAGGCAATAAAAAGATTGCTTGACTGTAAAATACCCCTTGATCTTCTGTTATTACAGTGACATATAAAATAATTGATAGGCACTGAAGATTGTTATGCTAATTGCTGCTAAAATTATCTATGCTAAGCACTAGATGGACTGGGAGTTTCCCACCACTGCACAATGGAAAACTAAAGTGCACAAAAGAACAGGTTTTGAAAGATAAAGAAAAAGTGTAACATTTTAAATTAAAATTCACATACGTTTCTTGATTATTGGTACAACAAAGCATGTACAGCAGCTCACAATAATCATGCATTTAGTTTGTTATAAATCAATATTGATGATTTTTTTTTTGGGTATATGGATGTGTATCATGCATATGTATGTCCCTATAGATTACACAGTAATGACAAAAAGAAAAGAAAAAAGAGTGACATTTGTATAATTTAGTAGCAATAAATGTCAGCTCCTATCTTCAACTGGAGGCAATATCTGTCATATATCCAAATGTACTTTGCCCTGACTTGTAAACAAGGATTTAAAGAAATAAAAAGAAATCAGCTGCATATTGACTTTAGGAGCATGATAACACAATCCTATGTATGTCTACTCAGAAGTAAGTCTGAATGAGTTTCATGGCGCTTACTTCCATTGTAGCATGAGAGCTTTAAAATCAGATAAAATTGCACAAGAAATTACTCTTTGAAAGAATGCAATATGTTAAACCTGATTATGCCACCAATTGTAAGCGGGGCATTCAGAAAGTGATTGTCTGAAGAAAAGGATAACTTATGAATTCAGGTTGATATAATGTGATATGCTGGGCAACTTTTGTGAAGGAATTCAAGCTTCAAAGCATGTACCATTTGCAGTAAAGATTGGAGTAAAGCTATGAACGAGGATCTCTGTGTAACTGGTGAGCACTGATGTGCCCATGACGTGGAAAGAAAAAGTTGCCCCAGGACCTCTGGCCTAAGCTTTCCAACTATGAGGTACTTGAGAGAGAAAAATATCTCCAAAAACACCCTGTTGCCCACCACTGCTTTCCAAGATAGAACCTGTTTCCTCAGATCTCTGTTCTACATTCTAGCCCCAGGCTTGAACTGGTATTTTAAGGGGAAATATTTTTTTCAGATGGAAAAAGTGAGATGAAATACGGAAATATTGAAGCCACTGCTTTTCTCAATGACTAGCATTGGCTCTTTGTGGATATGCTCTCAATTTCCCTTCCCATACTCTTCCTTCTGTTTTCTGTCTTCACCTACACTGCGACCAAAAATAACTCTCCTTTATTAAGAAGCTTAAGTGGGTGGTAGTGATTAATAGTCTCTAGATGTCATACTTTAAATGCACAGATACCTCTTATTTGTTGTTACAATAATTAGGTTATTCAGCTGCATGGATTGGACCAACAAGCATGATTCATAACCTTACATATCAACTGGATTATGTACAAAGAATAATAAATTATGCAGGCCAACATAGCTGTCTCTGAAAACTTGAAGGACTGGTTTTCTTCAGATCAAAAATGGGTTTTGATTATGAGGATTAAGTGATCAAAATAGTGTGTGATCTGTTTGTGTACTTTAAAAAACACACCTCTTCTTTAGTGGGTCCCTACTTCAGGCTTTTGTCTTTCCTCTGGTAATACTAAATGGCAGAAGATTTCATAAAATTTCTGAAAAAAATCAAGTGGCATTGCTTAGTGGTTTTTTTTAACGTTTTGCTTAAATCAGACTAAGGACTGATTCCTATGGTTCATGGGTTTTTTTATCAGTGATGACGCTACAGGAAATAGATGAACAAAGTTCACAATGAAATGGAAGGGCGTAAATTACCTGCAAATAGAGGTGATTAGGATAGTGCAAAGGTACCATATATTGGCACAATTAATGGCATAAGATAAGAAAAAGGGGGAAGGATTACAATGTCATTCCATAAATGTGTTCACATTAAAATGTTTTTTCCCCTAATTACCTGCATATGGAATCATCCCTAAAATGAGGAACAATCAAATCTAGGGATTCTGGAGAATCCATTTTTCATTTCCACCCTGGACTCTTGAACTCAGTCCATGAATCTAGTCAATATGAACTCTTGGATATGGGTTGGTGTGAAGGTTTGGGTTTAATGTCCTGCCTTGGACCACTTCTCTATCCAGGAACTGACTATTCACTCTGGTATGTTTAACAACAGCAGTGCGGTATCAGGAATGATGGCGGTCGAGACAAAAATCCTAAGGATCTTATCTGAAAATTATTTCACTTGGGGACATTCCCACGATGGATGAAATAATTTTCTAACTATCCTGCAGCCCCTCCAACAAGTTGAGGACAGAAGATTATTGATCAATGCAAGTGGGGGGGGGGTATAATGCCATCTGTGTATCAGTTTCACTTTCTCTTAGGTTTGAGTTGAGGATACAGTGGTACCTCGGGTTACATACGCTTCAGGTTACAGACTCTGCTAACCCAGAAATAGTGCTTCAGGTTAAGAACTTTGCTTCAGGATGAGAACAGAAATTGTGCTCCAGCGGTGTGGCAGCAGCGGGAGGCCCCATTAGCTAAAGTGGTGCTTCAGGTTAAGAACAGTTTCAGGTTAAGTACGGACCTCCGGAATGAATTAAGTACTTTACCCGAGGTACCACTGTACAGCCATTTGAAGTGGCAGCACTAAAAGCCCTGTGCTACATCACCCTGTAAACTGTGGAGGCAAGTTCTTCCGTTTGGAGTCCTGCTATATATGATACCAGTGATGAGGTGCCCTAAATAGAGCAATGAATAAGTATAGACATCCTTGGCCTGTGTCCCTTCTGCTAGCAGCTACTAAGCATACCACATAAAAAATACTGCCAGTTCCTACATACCAATATCCAGTCACATTTTAATTAGTGCAGTTTCCCAGTAAAAAGGCAAACCACCCTGTTTGTATGTAGTCACCAGTTAAATATTCAGCTGAAACAATCAAGAAAGAGCTGCGATGTGAGTCAGGACAATACACTCAACTAAAAACAAAACAAAAGCCATAACACCACAAGGAATTCTTGATTGCCGGATTCCTGTTCAAAGAGTTTTGACTGGTGTGCCAGCTTCTAAGCTTTGATATACAAAGGGTCTCTCTCCGTCTCTCTCTGCCTCCATTTCAGCCACTTGACTTATAAATGATCTCTTTTCCTGGTATTAGAAGATAAAAGGAAAGCTGTAATGAAAACTCCCCCTCCCCACTTTTTTTTTACTTTGTGTACGCTTTGGTGATCCAATTTTAGCCGTGCAATTACATTTTATCTGTGTGAAGGCAACCCTACCATTAGCTGACAAAAATGTTCCCTGTGCTAGGCAAACAACGGCTCTGTTATAAATGGAGTTAAGATAGTAGCTTTAGATTCCTGTTTGCGCCTTCTCCAAAGATGTGTCAAGCCCTTCGAAACTGATTTCCAATTAGGGCTAAGATAAAAATACTAACAACTCCCTTCTCCTTCTCTGCATTGCGATTATGTTTTTTGCACTCACAATTTTCGTTTACATTTGGGAAGCATTTGTGTAGGGATGCCATTGACCCTGTGAAGGGCTACACAGTTTCATCTTCATTCCTGTAAAATGGGATGCAAATCTGGGACGCCATCTTTCAGGTTCACACTCCCATATGAGTCACGTGACCCACACAAGATCGCATCCCCCCAAAAAACGCTTTTTCAGGCACAGCACACCAAAATGTGCATCCCAACCTCCTCTTTCGTGTGTACAGTGACGAATGAAAGCCACTTGAAACTCTACAGGGGGGAATTAGCAATACTACTACTACTTCTACTTCTTATACTACAGTGGTATACCTCGGTTTAAGTACTTAATTCTTTCCAGAGGTCCGTACTTAACCTGAAACTGTTCTTAACCTGAAGCACCACTTTAGCTAATGGGGCCTCCTGCTGCTGCCGCGCCGCCGGAGCACAATTTCTGTTCTCATCCTGAAGCAAAGTTCTTAACCTGAAGCACTATTTCTGGGTTAGCGGAGTCTGTAACCTGAAGCGTATGTAACCTGAAGCGTATGTAACCCGAGGTACCACTGTACTACTAATTTATTCTTTATATCCTGCCCATCTGGCTGGGTTTCCCCAGCCACTCTGGGCAGCTCCCAACAGAATATTAATAATAATAACAAAAAAGTGATAAAACATCAAACATTAAAAACTTCCCTAAACAGGGCTGCCTTCAGATGTCTTCTAAAAGTCAGATAGCTGTTTATTTCCTTGACATCTGATGGGGGGGCATTCCACAGGGCAAGTTCCACCACTGAGAAGGCCCTCTGCCTGGTTCCCTGTAACCTCGCTTCTTGCAGTGAGGGAACTGCCAGAAGGCCCTTGGCGCTGGACCTCAGTGTCCGGGCTGAACATTATCATCAAGTTGATAAATGTGTACATAGTCATATCATCCTGGATCATCACATTACAGCATCCTGTTTGATGTATTGAGGTGTTACTCTCACATTCTCATTGGAAAAATAGATACTCTTTAGTTGCTCAGTACCTGTAGGTACCAGTTGTATGAAGCAGTTTCTAAGAACACGCTGATAGTCCTGCTCTCTGGATGTCATAGGCAGATAGGGATCTCTCCACTGCAATGAGAACTCTAGCACTTCTTTATTCTAGCACCTCTTTCATCTTCCCTGCTCCATTTCTCTTAAAAGGGTGGTGAAAATGACATTACTATTATAAACTGTCATCTGCAATATTATGGAGAAAACAATGAGGTGTTTTGTAGATTATAGTTTTGCGTGTACTAATAGAAACTGGATCTATAAATCAATGTCATGAGAGGTGGGAAGCTGAAAGCTGTGAGTGAATCATGTAAAACTATTTCCTATTTGCTAAGAAGGCTGGACATGCCCTTATACTGAAGCCAACATTCTTCTGACTTCACTGAGCCCGTTATTATTTCCTCATTCCTTCTAGAAATGTTACTCATAGTCGAATGCTTGTTAAAATAAATAAGTCACTGTTGTTTCAAAGGCTTCTTTTTGGAATCCACTTTACTTCCCGCTATATAGTCTAAATTTGTCAATCAACTTTTGACCTTTACATGGGAAACTCTCATGAGTTTCACCTGCCTATCCACCTGCAGTGCCAGAATAACGTGATGGCTTGTGATGCCCTGATCTCTAGTAGGCACCTACTGCTGGTATTGGACATGTTGGCATAGTACAGCGAGTGTGCAGTCACTGCAACAACTCATATTTTCCATGATTGTGCTTTTTCTGGTTTATGGCAAGGACAATACTTTAGTTGGGTATGGGGTGTGCTGATGTTGCTGCAGCTTGCCTGGATGCATCTGAGGAAGGGCAAGGTGGCAGCAAAGCTGGAGCTGTGCAGGCGCAGATATGGGAATGTTGGATTGGCTTTGCTGCTGCAACTTTACCGGGGTGTAAGAGGGCACTGGTTTCCATTCTGACCTGTATTTATCACACACAGCAGCAGCAGAAGAAGAAGAGTTTGGATTTGATATCCCGCCTTTCACTCCCCTTCAGGAGTCTCAAAGCGGCTAACATTCTCCTTTCCCTTCCTCCCCCACAACAAACACTCTGTGAGGTGAGTGGGGCTGAGAGACTTCAAAGAAGTGTGACTAGCCCAAGGTCACCCAGCAGCTGCATGTGGAGGAGCGGAGACTCGAACCCGGTTCCCCAGATTACGAGACTACCACTCTTAACCACTATACCACACTGGCTCTCACTGGCACTGTTTCCATTCCAGTTTGGCTTCCAACAAAAACAACAACAATGTAATTCACCTCACTGCCTTTTGTGGCAGACTTTTCTGTATTTAACTATGTAATCAATTACTGCATTATAATAATAATATAATAATAATTTATTACTTATACCCTGCCCATATGGCTGAGTTTCCCCAGCCACTCTGGGTGGCTCCCAATCAAATGTTACAAACAATACAGCATTAAATATGAAAAACTTCCCTAAACAGGGCTGCCTTCAGATGTCTTTTAAAAATAGGATAGCTGCTTATTTCCTTGACATCTCACGGGAGGGTGTTCCACAGGGCGGGCACCACTACTGAGAAGGCCTTCTGTCTGGTTCCCTGTAACCTCACTTCTCGCAATAAGGGAACCACCAGAAGGCCCTTGGTGCTGGACCTCAGTGTCCAGGCTGAACAACAGGGGTGGAGATACTCCTTCAGGTATACAGGACTGAGGCCGTTTAGGGCTTTAAAGGTCAGCACCAACACTTTGAATTGTGCTCGGAAACATACTGAGAGCCAATGCAGATCTCTCAGGACTGGTGTTATGTGGTCCCGACAGCCACTCCCCGTCACCAGTCTAGCTGCCACATTCTGGATTAATTGCAGTCTCCGGGTCACCTTCAAAGGTAGCCCCACGTAGAGCACATTGCAATAGTCCAAGCGAGAGATAACTAGAGCATGCACCACTCTGGCGAGACAGTCCGCGGGCAGGTAGGGTCTCAGCCTGCGCACCAGATGGAGCTGGTAGACAGCCACCCTGGGCACATTGCACACCATTCATTTCAATGCCATGGAAACACAAGGCAAATGGGGAAAAGGACGTTAATTGCACATTGTTTGCAGACTGAAAGCAGCAACAGTGTATATTAGTTGTATTCACTGGACTGATTTCCGTTCTAGACGTGGGACAAATTGGCAAACATCAACAATTGGCACTCTAGTTTCTGTTCGAATTTCCAGTCATTCCTAACCTGCACAGTCCCAACCTCGCTGCTGCACTGCCCCAACCCTGTCTAGACAGAATGAACTTATGAAAGAACCCATGTGAAACTGGCATGGATCAGAAAAAGGCTAATCTGTCAATTCCTAGGGGATGGGTGGCTGAAGACATTAAAAATGCTTAATGGCTTGGTTTGTTTGATAATAGGAACCATCAGCCATGCCAGCATGGAGGGGGCAGTTGCAGGATGACAGAGGTGTGATGTCATCACAGGAAAAATGTTGGGGTGTAATGTTTGGCACTCCCTCCTGCAAAACTCAGGTTGTAAACGTGTAGAATAAATCAAATTTCTTAAAGACACTAGTCTCCACTGGGCCACATTTTAAAAGAACACAAACCCTGGTTAAGTTCCAATTTTGCTATCACTCAGCAGAGATTGAGGTGACCCCAATACCATTTGGGGGTATGGCCTTTCTCCCTTGGACGCGGGTGGCGCTGTGGGTAAAACCTCAGTGCCTAGGACTTGCTGATCGTAAGGTCGGCGGTTCGAATCCCCGCGGCGGGGTGAGCTCCCGTCGTTCGGTCCCAGCTCCTGCCCACCTAGCAGTTCGAAAGCACATCAAAGTGCAAGTAGATAAATAGGTACCGCTTTATAGCGGGAAGGTAAACGGCGTTTCCGTGTGCGGCACTGGTGCTGGCTCGCCAGCTGCAGCTTCGTCATGCTGGCCACGTGACCCAGAAGTGTCTTCGGATGGTGCCGGCTCCCAGCCTCTTGAGCGAGATGAGCGCGCAACCCTAGAGTCGGTCACGACTGGCCCGTACGGGCAAGGGTACCTTTACCTTTACCTTTCTCCCTTACTTAGGCCATACAATAATAGTCATCTGTCCCATCATCAAAGAAAGAGGCAGATAAGCTACAATCCTGGTCCACCACCATGTCCTGCTTGTTTCTCTTACCTCTTTGGTTCTCTCCATCACAAACAGACAATGTGAGGACTGGATGTACCAGCAATTCAAAAGTTGTTTGGGGACTGACAAATCTGTTTTTCTTTGTATCACTCTCTGTGCTCTGAAATAGGTGAAAGATGGAGGAACTTCTAAACCTTCTCGTGTGTGTGTGTTTGTGTGTGTGTGTGTGTGTGTGAGAGAGAGAGAGAGAGAGAGAGAGAGAGAGAGAGACTTGAGTAATGGTGTGTGTATATATATAAGGCCATGAAGTGAATATGTAAAATTTAATGTCTCCCAGCCACTTACATTTTCTCTCTTTTAACATTTTGTATAGCTAACCACAACTTGCTTCTTCTCACCTTTACTCTTCATATCTTAAATTGTGTACCGTTTATCAAGAGTGATAGGTTACTTATTCCTTACATATTATTGAATTACATATTATTGACTAAAGAAATAAAAAGAAATATTATATAAGAGTGATAGGTATATAATTTGGAGTAAAGCTTTGTTCTTAGGTCAATAGCAATATTTTGTACTGTCTAAAAATGTAGTCAAACGTTTGTTTTCATCTGTTTTGTGATTTGTTTGGTTGTGCTACTTTGTAAAACTTTTAAATCAACTACCACATACCCAGATGAAAATCAGCAGTGAGGCAGTAGCCTTTACCTGCTGCTGCTGCTGATAAATAATAATAACTCAAGGCACCTTACAGATAAAAACAAGAATTGCTAAAAACATAGAAAAAGAAATCATTAAAAACACTGAAACATTAATAGAATTAAAACAGTATCCATTTACCTGATCTCCCATCACTGATGTCACTGAAGCTTAACTTGCCTATGGGGCAAATGCATCACTGGGACTGTGGCATTGGCTCTGCCACTGTGTTTTCACCACGCTGGCCTTGCCCCTGTCCCTCTAAGTAAGAGGTGATGGGAGTCAGGCAAAGTGCCATCACCCTGCTGACCACTACTGATGAAAATTAATGCATTACCCAGCATTCCTCAATTACATTTATGGTAAATAGCAGCTTCATAACTTTAGTATCCTTGATCTCTAAAACCCCTCTCTAAATTTATCAATGGTGTTTGTTACTGATGAGCTTTGTTAAAAGGTAAAGGTAAAGGTACCCCTGCCCGTACGGGCCAGTCTTGCCAGACTCTAGGGTTGTGCGCTCATCTCACTCAAGAGGCCAGGAGACACTTCCGGGTCACGTGGCCAGCGTGACATTGCTGCTCTGGCGAGCCAGAGCCGCACACGGAAACACAATTTACCTTCCCGCTAGTAAGCGGTCCCTATTTATCTACTTGCACCTGGGGGTGCTTTCGAACTGCTAGGTTGGCAGGCGCTGGGACCGAACGGCGGGAGCGCACCCCGCCGCGGGGATTCGAACCGCCGACCTTTCGATCGGCAAGCCCTAGGCGCTGAGGCTTTTACCCACAGCGCCATCCGCGTCCCATGAGCTTTGTTAACAGAGTCTAAATAGGTCATTTTAAGTATTGTTTTTATTGCAATGGTTGTTTTCTATTATAAAGGTACTCTGGGCTCCTCTCCTGAAGAAGGGCAGGATAAAAAACAAATGCATAAAGAGTAACCTTTGCATCCGTTCAATAACGACATTCATTTTTTCCCCAGCTGTTCTTCAAGTGCCCAACACAAACATAACTTTGGCCTTTAACTAGTTCTATGGCTTTCTTTCTGTTTTAGGTGGTTTTTTGGTGGTATTAAACGAGTGGATGCTGAGAAACGGCTGCTATATCCTGAAAATCAGGACGGAGCTTTCCTGATCAGAAACAGCGAAAGTCTAACGGGTGAATTCTCCCTTTCAGGTATGATTACTATTTTCTCTTTCTTCTTTCTCCTGGTGTATGTATGTGTACACACACACACACAGAGTCTTGACCTTATTTCTCCTGGGTTTGTTCATGAAAAATCTTCATGATTAGTTCTTTCACAAAGGTACATGAACTAGCAATAACTGCTAGAACTTAATAACTTAAAAAAAATATTTTAAATTGGGGGGGGGGGAGAGGTTTGCTTATAATTGAATATGTGAACTAACAATGCAAGCTTATACTTACCTGCTCTTAAGTAAGCGCCACTGCATAGGGCTCACTCAAAACATTTTGTTACCTGCAGTTGAGGATAAGATGGCAGCTTCAGCTTTTCATCAGGAATTTTTTAATGTCTAATGTTTTACTTTTTTTATGTGCTGTGAGCCGCCCGGAGTGGCTGGGGAAACCCATCCAGATGGGTGTGGTATAATTATTATTATTATTATTATTATTATTATTATTATTATTATTATTATTATTATCTTTCATGTACTGAAGTCGACTAGACTAGCATTTGAAACTTATTTCAATTTTTCAATCCATCATACTCTGAGTTTGATACTCTGAAGTTGGGGGAAAGAGCATTTTCTGATCCAAAATTAACAAACTCAGTGAATAATACATTTTTTTGGTAGTCTTTACATCTCCCTTTAATATCACACTTGCCATAAAGTAGCAACAGTGGTTCCTCAGTTTGCTGACTGTGGTGGTGTCTGAAAGTAGATATAATTCTGTAGCAGAATCAGGACCAGCCCTACCAATGGGCAGAATGAGATGACCGCCTCAGGCAGCAGATGCTGGGGAATCACAGCAGCAGCTACCTGACTATGTCCTAGGGCAGAGCTGTGTGTGTCAGGTGGCCCGTCCTGAACCCCTACAGTTAGTTTGTGGACTCAGATGTGGTAGAAGACACTCTCCTGTTGCCAGAATGGAAATAAGTTTGAAATGCTAGTCTTGTCGACTTCAGTAGATGGAAAGGTGAAGCTGCCATCTTATCCTCAACTGCAGGTAACAGTTGAGGGTGAGCCCTACGCAGAATGACTCCCATCAGTTCTTCCACTTCTCCTCATGCACCCTCTAGCCCCACCATGCATATGGAAAAAGACCCCTAATATATGTAACCTTCAAGTTTGATCTTCATTCAGATTCTCTGTATAATAGTACCATAAAAGCATATGAATTACAGTGCACGACTAAAGACTTGGGGGATAATCTAAAATAATATACTCCATTTGACACCTATACACCCTCTAATGGTAATTTGAGATAACTGCATGCTTGATAAAGCTTGACTGCTTAAGGAAGATAGGGCTAAATATTCATTTAATAAATAATTGCTGGTGATTAAAAACTCAGTTTACATGAAGACCCCTAAAGATGCCTGCCAACTGTATGCAAATAGTATGGGCTGCCAGTTGGGCACATGTAATGTGGAATGAGAGCTCCAATCACATAGACTCCATCTATGTGTACACCCTGTACCTATAAGATACATTTGAAGCCCATTTTGTCTCTCAGTGAGTTCTGGGCAATGTAGTTTATGCGTCACAGAGTGAAAATTCTCAGCAATCCTTCACAAACCACAGTGCCCAGAATTCTTTGAATGTGCTTCAAAGATATAGTGTGTACACACCTGCCACTCTGCTACTGAGAGTCATCGAGGTCCAAGGTTACGATGAAGTTGGAACTAAGCATGGCATATGATGCCATACATTACGCACATTGCCTAAATAGTGCATGGCCCTTAACAGCTATGACCTCCTGGCATTTGGGAGCTTTTTTTTAAAAAAATCGATTTAATATTTCAATCTATGAGTCCTCTTTGTGTTATAAATAGGGCTACTGTACCCCAGAGGTGTCTAAAAATAACTCCTGTTGGAAGTATAATGTGCAGTAATGGTCAGCTTGCCTTTCTATAATGACATAATCATGACATTTTCCTTATCAGACAAGAATATACACACGTGTGTCTCTGAGATTAGTATGCAAACAAAATATTTTATACCATTTTATTAAGGCACCATATGGTACCATATGCAAGTAATACATGATTGTAAATAAATAGGGATATAAAGGTCTTACAGAGCAAGCAAAATTATAAGAAGTCAATGTAATTTTATTTGGGGTAAGTTATCCTTATTTCAAGCTTCATTCAAGAGCATGGCTATTTCCAGCTGAGGTACCCCATGCCTGGCAGAGGGAAAACAAACCTTTAAAACAGAGTTTAACTTTGGCGGGAGGTTGTCAGTTGCATCCACTAGAAATATATGTGTTGTATTATTATTATTATTATTCCCCTGTCATTACATAATACACCATTCAGGGCAAAAGCTCATAAGACTGGGTCACTGGAGACTCATTTAGGAGGCAAGTTTCCTGGCTGGATACTTGACTATATTATATTATGATGTGTGTTGTTTTTATGCAAGTCTTAGGCAATTCACAATGCCTTCCTTAGGGGAAGGGTCGTAGCTCAGTGGAAGGGGATCTGCTTTGCTTGCAGAAGACTTCAGGTTCCATCTCTGGCACCTGGGGGTGGAGTTGGGAAATGTTCCCTGCCTGGATGCTGGAGAGCACCTGCCAGTCAGAGTGGACAACACTGAACTAAATGGCTCAACATTCTGATTTGGAATAAGACAGTTTTTTCTCTGTTCCTTCATTTTTATTTTTCTAGTACGGGATGGGAAGGTTGTGAAGCACTACCGAATCCGACGTCTGGACAATGGCGGCTTTTTTGTGACAAAAAGGAAAACTTTCCCAACCTTGAATGCTTTTGTCAGATACTACAGTCGTTCCAGCGACGGGCTGTGCGTAAAGCTTGGGAGGCCATGTGTAAAGGTAGAGCTAACTCAGGACATTTTCCTTTCAAAATGGAGTGAACTTTTGATGATTGAATTGATAAGTGCTTAACCCTCCTTCCAGCCATGATAATAGTTTAAGAAATGATGCATAACTGCACCATGATATGGGATAGCATATCAATGATAATGAAAACAAGAGAGCCATGCAATGTTTGAGATATAATTGTATGGCCTGGGGGAGAACATGCCAGCATGTTACTTATGAAGTCACAGTATAAACCCATATTGAAATGAAATCGCCATCCTCATAACTCTAGCTGTCTATAAGTACTGACTGAAAAACAAGAACTCAGAACCCCATCAGATTCCTACAGGCAATATTCTGTTATTCTAAAAGCTTGCCTGGTTCTCTCTATCTCTTTCTAATCTAGGGATATAATCATCTTTCAGATTCTAAAAGAAGTATCAACATTGTCCTCCTCTGAACCCATTCCAATCTGTCTACAAAGTTGAAGAGACCACAACCAAAAGAGAAATCCCCCTGAGACAAAAAAGCCCCCCACAACTCTGATTCACATCAGAGACCCTCCTATGTGCCCATCTATGAGAGCCATCCATTTGGTGGGTATGGGGAAAGGGCTTCCTTGGCAGTGGCCCCACAACTGTGAATTGGCTTCCAAG
The DNA here is from genome assembly GCF_964188315.1 of Podarcis muralis. NCBI lineage: Eukaryota > Metazoa > Chordata > Lepidosauria > Squamata > Lacertidae > Podarcis > Podarcis muralis. The sequence continues at coordinate 68,745,026 of NC_135657.1, forward strand.
CGAGATCAGGGAAGCCTCTCTCCACTCACCAGATTTTCAAGCAGCATCTGAAGGACATCTGTTCTCTGCCACTGTTATGGAGCAGTTTTAAGTGGGCTGCTAATGTGGCAATGTTGTTTTATGCTGTTTATACTGTGTCTAACAGCTGTGCTGGGCAGACTGTAGCTTTTATGTGTTGGCAAATGTTAAGGTTTGGGGCTGTTTTATAACCGAAAGTTTAAAATTGCACTTTGCATTGTTGCTCTATGCTCTGCTTGCTGCTTTGTGAGGAGATCCTTCTAAAAAGCGGAATTAAAATCTATTTTTAAAAAGTAAAGAAATAAGTCAAACTAAGATGGAACATACAACAGTGTTGCCTATGATTGCACAGCTTTTGCTTATCCTTGAATAAAGGTCCTATCTCCTGAAAGCAGTACAGATTGCATGTAAGCGAAAGAAACATTTTCCAATAATGTTAATTTTCAAACAGTGTTAATTAATAATAAAGGTATTGTAACTGTAACTTGGGCAAGTACCCCTTGATTTCTATGGAATGTATTGATTCTGCTACACAAGTTGACCTTTTTTATTTTTGATGGGACAGCTATGCATTTGGATCCATACATTATATCGGGGGAATGGGAGACACAGCAGAAAGGACCCTACCCTTTCCTGTCAACATATAATGTAAAAAGCTCCCAGAGTGTGCAGGTCTGTGCCACTCCCTACAATAACATAAGTCCTCAGAAAATGGGCCAGTACTGGTGTATCGCCAGTGTGGTCGCACAGGAGAAGGGATGGTGCCGTGGCTTCTGTGGTAATGTGAAGAATCCAACGGTAAACAGTGACAGTCCATCCGTCACTGCCTCTTTCTGCCGGTTCACACTGCAGGGGACCATTGTGGAACCAGGAACAGGTACCAGCTCTTGATATCTTTGAAAGTGTCGAAATGATGCTTCCCTGTTTTTTAAAAAATAAAAACAACATAGAAAATGGAAGTAGCTCTGGCCTTTAGGGCCTGCTGTCCAAAGCAATAGTTTCCCTCTGCTTCATAATTAAGACCGGACCTTCCTGTTTTCATGGGAGGAAGTGCCATATAAAGAAGCACCTGGCTGCTTGTGGGAAGTTCTGCTTGGTTTACTGCCCCCCGCATTCTGTTTAGCACACACCCTCTTAAATCGGTATACCTGCATAGATACAGTTGTGTTGGGTTTCTTTTTTTTTAAAAGAAAAGCACATAATTTATGTGTGCCATTTTTAATCCTATGCAGACAGAAGTTCCGGCAACCTATGATTTGTCATACCAAACTGTGGATCAGTGGGAGATAGACCGAAATTCCTTACAGCTCTTAAAAAGACTAGGTTCTGGCCAGTTTGGCGAGGTCTGGGAAGGATTATGGAACAATACCACACCGGTGGCAATTAAGACGCTAAAACCAGGTATGTCGAAGAACACCTCTGACTATTTCACCCTCAAAATCTGCATAAAATCTAAATATAGTCTTGATTTCAGCAAGATTTACTTCAATGTATGGGTGGTTGAGAGCACTGACAAACAAATTGTAAATGCTATTTGTAGCCTTCATTGTGTATACTGCATTTCCTGCTCATTCAAACATTGAATTCGATTATTCTCCTAGCAATTTTTATTGTGTTTTTGGTGCAAAAGATCTTACACAATCAAGAATGAAGAACAAATAGATTCACTGTGGGAGTAGATGATGGAAATAAAACTGGTTCATCTTCTGCTCATGGCAGATATTATTTTAAAGCATATAATGGTTCTTTTTCTTTATGTTCTTGAAAATGCACCCAGAATCACAGCTATTTACTGTTAAGATTAATTTCCATCAGTCTATTTCCTCCATTCTTTTAAAAGCTCTTATGTACAAAGATATCAGTCTGAAGTGCCTTCTTAGATATGTGCATGAGCTTTTGCAAAGCCAGAGGGGCTTTTTCAGTTCTCTATCCAAGCAACAATTTTTCCTTCTTGCCATGTGTTGTGAGTGCCTTTTTAAACTTAGGGGAGTGAAAGCTCGTGATGCAATATGATGTTTGGAAAAATACCCACTGCAATCCTTTTTTGGATCAAGGTTAGGGGATTCCTCTGAACCTGGTGGGGCGAGGGCTCATTTGGGCTCTTTTCACCTATTTGATAATCATACATTTGGGGAATCTAGTTGCTTCATTGGTTGCAATTTTCAGTTTTGCCAGTTATTTAGCCATGCACTGAATAGCATAAAGCAAGCCACTTTCCCAGTTACGAAGTAACAATATACCATACATAAGGATAAATGAGAGAAGCTTGCAAACACCATGTGGCATTTACTAGGACTAATACTGGTATAAGGCAGCTGTGATCATTTGCACTTACATAGCATGAGTGTCAACAGATAATGATTTTAGGAATACAGTATAATAGTGTTGTGCAATTGTATCTGCATTCCCTATTTGACAGACAACATCTTCTGCTTATGTATTTACTTATTCTCAAAAACCTAATAAAAAACATTCCAAAAAAGGTGGAAATGGAGAAACAAATGCTAATGTAGCCATTTCTAGTGGCTTCCCTACACACGCCACCCACCAATCATGACATTGTGCACTGATGTTGTTCCCCATGCAAAGAAGGAATCAATCAACACATAGCTGCAACATCATGATTATATTGGCCTAGAGCAGGGGCGGGAAATATCAGGCCTGTGGACTTCTCAGTGTGTCCCCCACAACTCTCCCCAAACCACTCTCTCCAAGCCAAACCCTTCACTGGTACAGCTTTTGCACCCTCCAGAATTGCTTATGCTGGAATGTGTTGTTGAACTCTGATAACACTTCTTGTTTGCCTGGATGGTAAGTAGAGAGGGGTATCTGGCTGTATGGAGTCCATTATAGTTTCCAATTCCTCTCAATCATAAGTTCTCTTAGATCTATTTGCAGTGCTAAAATGTGATTAGTGACATGACATTTTGGGCAGAGCGATGGTGCAACTGAAGCTAGTGGCCACAGGATTTCACTTTAGTTTTTATTAAAGAGAAAAGCAAATAGCCACTGTCCTTTGAAAAAAAACACCACCTGAATACTGACAAGATTTACTTAAATTCTCCTGGCAATATACGGTACATGGGGAATTTGAAAGTAATATCAGATGTATTTGTTCAAACCTTGTATATCATGTGTTGTCTTTTAAAAATTGATTGTATTAACAGGTCTGAGAAAAACATCTATTTGTTTTAATTCATGTCTTTAAAGCACTTAGAGCACTTTATTTACAACTTATCATAAACATTTTTTTAAATTTATTTTCATGTTGGCAGATGATTGGAAAGTCACCCGCTAAAGACTTGTTGAAATATATGCCCTTTATTGTACACAGTGTTGGTCTATTATAGAAGTGTAATAATAAAATATTTATTGTGAAGTAGGAGAGGAAACAATTTATCCATTTAATAAAAGATAGCATAGGGAAATTATTTCTAGGAACACTGATGATTGCAAAGTTGCACAATTAAAGAGTTTCATAAGATAAAACTGCATTTACTCCAAACCATCCTCCCTACCCAAGATTGGTTAAAAATTGATCTTTGATCCTGCAAATGCTGGATTAAAAGTCTAAATGATTAGTCTGCGGCCTCTACATTTTAGAAAGGGCTTCAATTAACCTCACAGAGAGAGGCACAAGATTCCTAATTAAACTGGCAGCAATCTTCATAAAAGCAATGCAGTCCCATGAAGCATTAAGATATTTTATTAATACATCCATGTTGGGTTTGTATTCCCCCCTCCCCCCCCCAAAAATGCCGCCAGATGCATTTGTAAGACAGGTTCACCCATCATGTTGTAACAGCTATTTATATGTACGTTGGCACCAGCTCTGCTGCTGGATGCAATTGCTGTTGAATGTTTTCCAGAAGCCCTTTAATTTTCCAGAAGCTCTTGTAAGAAAGGGGTGGGTGGGTTTCAGACAAAATAATGCCTTGCGAGAGTAGGTTGCATTCTATACTGACTGTCCAATGGATATTTAGCTAGAGACATGACCAGAGCAACACTCCCCTTCTTGTGTTACCCATTAACTGGTATTTAGACTGCCTCTGACACTGGAGCCAATGGTGCCATCACAACTAGTTGCCATGAATATCTGTATCTGTTTAATCCCCCTTTAAAGCTGTCCAAGTGATTGGTGCTCACTGCATTGTGTAGGAATTGTCCCAGTTTAATTAACTGTGCTGCGTGAAGAACTTATTCCTTTTGTCTGTGCTGAATCTCTATTTACTTTTATTGGTTGATCCCAGGTTCTAGTATGATGCAGAAGGGAGGAAACAATTTCTCCCTACTAATCTTCTCCACTTTCCCATCATTTTATATACCTCCATCATGTCCCCTCCCTTAATCACCTTTTCCTACTGAGCTGTAAAGCCCCAAATGTTACAACATTTCCCCATAATGGCGTTTTTCTAGCCCCCTGATCATTTTGGTTGCCCTTTTCTGCTTTACAATAGTCTTTTTGAGGGGTGGGGACAAGAAGTGTACAGTTTTCTGAGTGTGGTTGCACCATAAATTTGCATGAAGGCAAATTGGCACTTTTATTTTCTATTGACTGCCAGCATTGAGTTTAGTATAGTATTGCATTTTCCCTTCTGTAGCTGCACTACTTTTATAAGTCCTTTCCAAGTCTTAACTCCGCCTGGCAAGTTTACTGCATGATAGGTGCATCAGAACCTTGTGTTTTGCCCCTTTGCTGATAAGGTCAATAGTTCTAAGTAATAAACATGCTCTATTCCAAGGTATAATGAGCTTCAACAATGTAGCTTGGAAGAGGCGAATCATTATTGCTTGGGTTTGTACCTAGAGGGATTGATCTGATGCAGGCAACTTAAGATGTTGGAAATTATTGCACTGTTTCTAATCATGGTTACATTTCTAGTATCCGGGAGCAGCAGTTAAACCAATAAAACATTGTGACTACCATTTCAGTCATAAAATGACCAATAGCCTTTATGATGGGCAAAATAACCCGCTATCTACAGTTATTAGAGTTATTATTTTTGTATTAAAGCCAGGGAAAATTACAAAACCTGTGTTCTCCTTTGTCATTTCACTTGCATGAATTCCTTACTTGAATTTGCACTGATGTACATCGTACTTTGCAAAGCGAAAGGCAGCAGCGCTCGTCATTTACACAAGACTGCAGGGCAGACAAGGATGGCCCTTAATAACAGGGGCTAATTTTCTTTTGTTGCTGTTCTCATTTCAGGTTCAATGGATCCAAAAGACTTCCTCAGGGAAGCACAGATGATGAAGAATCTGAGACACCCAAAGCTCATACAGCTCTATGCTGTTTGCACTTTAGAGGATCCAATTTATATTATTACAGAACTGATGAGACATGGAAGTCTGCTAGAATACCTCCAGAGTGAGTAGGAAACATTTCATTTAGCAATACTGTGTACTGCTTGTAGTATAGCAAATGCGCTAATAAAAAAGAGAAGGAAAAGAGATGAGCAGCTCAATAAACTCTGACTGGCTGTAGAGATTGGTGGGGAATCCACAAAATGGCCAGGTGGTCTTTTTCTATGTTTAGATAGACTATTTACATTTTTAAATTTATTTTTTCCCCTTCACAGTTCTTACATTTGAAACAATAAAAGAACTTTTATTCCAAAACATTTGGAATAAATCAAATTGTCCCTTTCTCTTACCCAGCCATCCCTTTTGGGAGGGAATATTTTTTCATATGTGTTGGGCATGTGAAAAGATTACAGCCTTGGTCCAGTATACCTGAAGGAGCGTCTCCACCCCCATTGTTCAGCCTGAGGTCCAGCGCCAAGGGCCTTCTGGCAGTTCCCTCACTGCAAAAAGTGAGGTTACAGGGAACCGGGCAGAGGGCCTTCTTAGTAGTGGCACCCACCCTGTGGAACACCCTCCTACCAGATGTCAAAGGAAAAAACAACTACCAGACTTTTAGAAGACATCTGAAGGCAGCCCTGTTTAGGAAGCTTTTAATATCTGAAGGACTATTGTATTTTAATATTTTGTTGGAAGCCGCCCAGAGTGGCTGGGGAAACCCAGCCAGATGGGCGGGGTATAAATAAATAAATTATTATTATTATTATTATTATTATTATTATTATTATTATTATTAAGGATACTGGAAAATGATTTATAATGAGATGAAAAAATGTTTAAAATAACCTTCCCAAAAAGACCAGAAGCATTTTTGTTAGGAATGGTGCAGTCAGAAGTTCCCAAGTGTTAGAGAACCCTATTTATGTACGCAACAATGGTGGTTTGCATTCTGTTAGCCCAAAAATGGAAAGTGAGAGAGGTCCCGAGTAAGGTTGGCAACTTAAGCCAATAGAATATGCAGAACTAGCAGGTTTAACTAAGACTAAGAGAGCAAGAAAAGTATCTATTTAAAGAGGAATGGATTTTTTTTTGCTGAATGTATGGAAAATGACTACACATTCGAAAACGCTGGTAGCATTTAGATAGATTCAACAGTTTAATAACTAATTGAATGATGTAAAATTGGAAAACTGACAAAAATGGACATTGTAAAATATGCAGGCATAATAGGTAAACAAAATGAACCAGGGAAGAAGAGAAGTCATGGAATATATGGTTCTATGTAAATGTTTATTTTGAGATGTTAAACGAAAACTTAATAAAAAATATTTTAAAAAACCAAATAGTGTTAAAAGAGAAGAGTGAAAGAGAGAACAGAAAAGCAAAATCATTATATATATATATATATGGGTTAAACCACAGAGCCTAGGACTTGCCGATCAGAAGGTTGATTGTTCAAATCCCCACGACGGGGTGTGCTCCTGTTGCTCGGTCCCTGCTCCTGCCAACCTAGCAGTTCGAAAGCACGATGTGCAAGTAGATAAATAGGTACCGTCCAGGCAGGAAGGTAAACGCCATTTCCGTGTGCTGCTCTGGTTCGCCAGAAGCGGCTTAGTCATGCTGGCCACATGACCCGGAAGCTGTACGCCGGCTCCCTAGGCCAGTAAAGTGAGATGAGCGCCGCAACTCTCAAGTCGGCCACGACTGGACCTAATGGTCAGGGGTCCCTTTACACACACACACACACACACACACACACGGGGTCTGTTGTCAGAATTCTTCATTAGCTGCTGCCAGGTAAACAGATGTTCCACATTCCTTCTCAATCACCAAAGAACCCTGTCAAAAACCTCCAAGCTTCTCCAGATGTTCTGCTTTCATTTGGGTCACTCTTTCATTGGCTGCAGGGGTCAGAGACAAGTGATCTGTAGCTGGTCTTGTTCCATCTTCACAAGATCCATCCCTTGGCCATCTGTACTGCCCTTTGAACCCAAGCTGCTTGAGTCTTACTTAATCCCTGCATCTGAGGAGTGCAGCTTACAAATACAGGGGTGGATTTTGAATATTGCATTAGGTTCAGGAGCCTGCAGACGTGAGCCCAAACTACACTGCTGAATGGCGCTGGAGCTCTACATCCCCAAAGCTTACCTTTGCAAGCAAGAACTGCTCTTATTTCTTTTGCAAGCAGCATAACTTCACTGAGATTGCTGGAACGTGTTGTGAGGATGATATTACACCTTGTTTGCTTTTTATTTCCGGTACATTGCTATACCATCACAGATGGTCTGTAAAATGCATGCAGGTTTAAGTACTGATTGACTACTTTTCCTTAACATGTAGCAGATTTAAAATAGATTAACAGGAAATGATCTGTGGGGTAGTTTTCAAAGGCAAGTCTAATGACCGATTTGGACTTTTCATTTTATTTCTTATCCACATTTCTGTATTTCTGTTTATATATATTCTATCCCCACAACACCCCTAAGGTAGTTTAGATGAAGAAATTCTAAGAATTAAGCAGGGATTTGAACCCAGATCTTCCTGGTCTTGAGTCCAGTTCTCACATCACTGCTTGCACGATACTTCTGCTTATCACTTGAACATACATTTGTGGAAAAAGTTGTTTTCATCCCATGGAAAGAGTCATCACATGGAAAGAGGTGATGAGAGTGAAGCCTTTTCTTCATGCTGTGTTTAAAAGGTTTTGGATGGTGCACCCTTGTGAGTCATATTGTTTGAACTGTTTGTCAAACAGTGCTGTGAAAGTATCTGTATTACGGTGTGTTCTTTCCTTGTCACCGAGATAGCATAACTAGCCCCTACACACCTGTGATTAGGCATGAAGGCTTCAAAATCAAAGCATGTAACTTTTAAGCATGCTTGGGCCTTGTCAGCTCATATTTTAGATATCAAGGTCTTCTACGCTTGTCTGTCCTGTCAGAGAGGTGTGTTGTCTTCATAAGAACAGAGACGTGTGGTTGCCTTGAAAATTACAGGAGAGTCATTGTACAAACAAAAGATAAAAACAAAGACAAATAGCCCTTGAATAGATGTGCTCAGGAGCAGTTCTGACACTGTTCTTTCAGAATTTGGATTAGACATAAATAGTAGTCTCTATAAAACATTGCCTTTTAGGACTTAAAGTTCATGTGTAGAGAAAATGCATGGGGTGGCAGCATGCGGTGTGCAAGCTCAACCCCCCCCCAAAAAAAACCAATTGTTTCCATTGTCCTCTGACACATGGAGGGTGACTGTGCAAAGTGGAAAGCCTTCTGAGTTTATGGAGGCCCTGCAACCATTTTAGAAGCCTGCTTCTCTAAAATTCAGGGGTAGCCACAAGGACAAAGGAGAGGCCTTGGGGGACCTGTCCTTAACTAGTAATGATGCTCCTAGACATGCTAGTAGCATCTGCAGCTTTCTGTGCCTTCTGAACTGAACTGAGAAGCAGATAAAAAAAACTTCACATTTTATGCTCCTTGGGACCTAGTTCTGATTCAGGTACTGTACTATAATGCTTGGCAAGAAATTATACTTCTGCAAATGGCCAGAAGCATAGCTTCATGTACGCTGAGTCCTTTTCTTTGTGAAGTAAGTTCTGGTTATTCCTTTCTCCCTTCTTAAATGCAATTAATGGAGGGAGTTGCTTGGGGATGTGGACATAACTAGCCAGAGACGGAAGCTAGCAGGTGGGAATGGGGCTTGCAGCATTTCAAACCAGACCAAAAATTCCATGATCAACTTGAACCAGGTGAAGAAGAAGAAGAAGAAGAAGAAGAAGAAGAAGAAGAAGACGAAGAAGAAGAAGAAGAAGAAGACGAAGAAGAAGAAGAAGAAGAAGAAGAAGAAGAAGAAGAAGAAGAAGAAGAATTTGGATTTGATATCCCGCTTTATCACTACCCTAAGGAGTCTCAAAGCGGCTAACATTCTCCTTTCCCTTCCTCCCCCACAACAAACACTCTGTGAGGTGAGTGGGGCTGAGAGACTTCAGAGAAGTGTGACTGGCCCAAGGTCACCCAGCAGCTGCATGTGGAGGAGCGGAGACGAGTCTACCGCTCTTAACCACTACACCACACTGGTGACACTTTTTGAATCTGTGGGGCAATTGTATTCCATCGCCCCCATTCCAATTTTGTCCCATGTATACTAAAGAAACTCAAGAATTTCCAAAGTATTTTCTCACAAAGACGAACTTTTCATTTACTGTAAGTCTCCACATGTGGATCCATGTGATAACGGAAGTAAAATGCAGCCCTGCTAAATTGCCATTCCGTTGTATGACTTTCAGGGAAATCTAACTTTCATGCTCAGAGAAGAGTAATGCCGCAGCAGTGCGTGCGCATCCTGAGAGCCCATTTAAAAGCGCAAACCTTTAAATCATATAAGCAATACTATGAAGCAGACAATTTTCTCATGAGATCTGTAGGCTGGGCAGAAAGTAAATACATGAAACATCACTACTTTGTGGATGTGCAAACAGTTATTGATGGAAAAGCTACAGAGGAAAAGTTGCCTCTGCAGAGTGCAGAATGTATAGCAAATAGTAAGCTGCATTTCAAGGTGAAATAAAATTGCCATAAGAAAGACACAATGATAGATATTTCAGATTCTTGTTACAATAGGACAAATACTCTCAATTGGGTAATGGTTGTCAAGGAGAACCTATGCAGGTTTCTGCTCGCTATGGAGACGTTGCCTTACATAATATGGTGTTTGTAATGTTTCATCTAGACTTGAAGATAAATCTTAACAGTTGTTGAGCAGCACAGTCCTATCCATGCTTATTCACAAGCAAGTGTTATTTATTTCATTGGGACAAGGCTTGTGGTTTCCACAAGCGATGTTAAGGTTGTCAGTTTCCTCATTTGGTCTTGCAGTGCGCTACTTGTGCCTGCCAGAGAGAAATGATAGAAAATTGGCATTCTAGGGAATGATTTTTTTTCTTTGTTTGACAGATGTGGCAAGGGAGACTCTAAATGTGTGGGACTAGTGCCTTGAGTGGCTGCCTTTGGGAACATACCAGGGGAAGGATAGTATCTGGGGGGATCTGGGTCAGAGTCCTGGAGCCTATGTTTCATTGAGGATGGCATGAGGAACAGCAGGTGGAATATACTTGCTCCTGATGTTATTATATTCCATATGAAATTTTGCATAGCCAATATTATACTGTATATGCTGCACTGTAATTGCAATAGCAAAGTGAGATATACGTATTAAATCTAAAACAAAAGTAGGGTAAATACAATAAAAGCCCAGCATCACATCCATGAGAATTTCACTGTCGTCTTCTCTCTCCTGTGCTAATTTTAGAATGCAAATCTTTTCTCTGTATTTGATGGATAATGGGGGGAAGTGTTGAAAAGCTTTTCAAAGTAGCACTAATACAATCCTTGACTTTGTTTTCCGAAATCACATTGTCGTCCCTGCTGACTAGCTGTCTCAAGCCTTGTATATACATGACTTGTATATACATATGTACATGCATAACCAGCTTACAATTTATCCACAGATGATGCAGGAGCCAGAATCCGTTTGCCACAACAGGTGGACATGGCTGCTCAGGTTGCCTCAGGAATGGCTTATCTTGAATCTCAGAACTACATTCACCGTGACTTGGCAGCCAGAAATGTCCTTGTCGGTGATCACAACGTTTACAAAGTAGCAGATTTTGGACTTGCACGAGTTTTCAAGGTAGGCTGTAGTACAATTTCACAATTTACTTCAGTCACACTTCTTTATCCTGCTCTATGGTTAGTCATGATGCTGTTAATTTGAACTAGGTCTTTGAGAACCCCTGATTTGTTGAATGGTCTATTTGAATGTATTATCTTAATGTTATTTTGTGTTTAAGTGATAGTTTTTTGGGGGGTGTTGTTGTTTTATATTATTTGTTTGTCACTGTATATCTTATATCATTACTTGTGAATCACTCTGTGATTTTTTTTTTATGAAGAGTAGCCTGTGAATGAAATGATAATAACAGTAACATGGGAGTTCTTTTCTTTTTTTTAAATCTGGGGATAAGCATACTCTTCCTTTGCTCTGTGTTTTTTAAAAAAATTGGTCCTGGAGATCAAGAAAATGAAATAAAGACATGCTGTTTGCAGCAGCACCTGCAGTCTTCATTTAAAAATTGAGAAGCATCCTAATGTGCTCCCAACTCTCAAGCAATAAAAGTCTTAGAAAATGGGTCTCAGGAAGGAAACAGACTAACCTCTGAAAACCTCAATTACAAGTAAACAATTTTCCATTTATTCTCCAATGCCTGTCAGCTTACTTTGCCTAAATTAATTGGTGCCACTCTGAACTAATATATTAATCTAAATCTTTCCCAAGTCTCAAGCAATAAAAGTCTTAGAAAAGAGGTCTCAGGAAGGAAAGAGACTAACCCCTGAAAACCTCAATTACAAGTAAACAATTCTCCATTTATTCTCCGATGCCTGTCAGCTTACTTTGCCTAAATTAATCGGTGCCACTCTGAACCAATATATTAATTTAAATCTCTCACAGTCTGTATTTTTAGTCCTGGAACTGTTTAAGTGATGATTATCAAAGTCAATGGCCCTTTGGTGCCAGCAATTAATCACAAAACAAAGGTTCCTGAATGCATTAGCTCTCGCTGTCGCCTTGTCTTCTCACGGAAGGCCAGACATGAGTCCTGTGCCTCTGGTGCCAGCGGGAGGCTTGTGCTGCTGTCATTGCCAAATTCAGGATTCTCAGTGGTAGGCCCCAATTAATGACGGGCGTTTCAATATTGCATGTATGCTTGGCAAAACAAGGCCTAGGAATGAATGAATGAATGAATGAATGAATGAAAAATTCTGCCTCCCTAGCTCTGGCTGGCAAGGCACATCTTTAAAATCCCATTGATTTTTGACATTGTGGTTAACAATGAATGAACAATCTTGCTATAATTAATATGAGGTTTATAACCTGTACTCTCCATGGAGCCCTAAAAAGGAGACAACAGCTTTTTTAAAAAAGGAAAATGCTATTTATTGGGTTCTATCCAACACTCTGCATGCATGGTTCCACAGTGGGGACTCCCCACCACCTTCTGGAATTGGTTTTGAAAGTGCGCAGGTAGCTGGAAGGGGCGGGGGGGGGGGGGAATCATGGTGTCCATGGAAGTCTGTTGTTCCAGCTTGAATCCTAAGATAAGTTAACTTCCCCAGAGTGTTTAAATTATTATTATTATTATTATTATTATTAAAGTTCATGAAAAGAATGTTATCCATCCCCTCCCCCTGCTTACAGCTGGCTACTCCCCCCATTCAATGTCTGTTTTCTTAGAACCCAAGCAACAGGTTTTTTAAAAATATAAAGGTTTTTTAAAAATATAAATTGCAGACAAGACCAAAAAAGCTTTTACTGTCACCGTGACCATCCTCACTTACCTCAAGAAGTGCCACTTATGGGCCTAGTCCCCTTAAAGCATATACACCAGTTTGCCAGATTCCCCATCCTTCCATTCATTCCTATTTTCTATCTTGAAGATCTTTTCCATCTCCCATTTGATGGGCACAGCTCCATCCATGCATATTTTTAACCCCTCCATTTTTTTGGCTGTTCCTAGAACTTAAACAACTGCATGGCTGCTAAATACGGCAATTTTTGCCTCAGTATTCCTTCTCCCACATTCTTGTGCCATTTTGATTGCTTACAACCCCATCCCATTTCCCAGTGTCCTTTTCTGAGGAACTGTACAGTTAGTCTTACTCCTTTCACTATGTGGGGGTGGGAATATATTGTGACTTATGGAACTTTAACACCAGCAGTGGTGATTTCTTTGAGGGAAAGTGCTTCAATTGTAGTTTTTAGGCATCACAAAGAGGCATAAAGAAATTGAAGGATGTCTTTTCATTAGGAAATTGAATGATGTGTTTGAATCCATTTCAAATTTCAAGCTCCCTTGTCTTCTATGCAAAACAAAATGTATATAGAACCAAACATCCCCCCCCCCCAAAAAAAGTACCTGCTACACAGGCAGCTGTTGAAACCATCTAATCCTATAAATTCACTGTTTATATTCTGAAATTGTTGTTGTTGTTGTTTGCATATGATAGCTAGGAAATGAAAATGTGTACGAAGCCAAACATGAAACAAAACTGCCTGTGAAATGGACTGCTCCTGAAGCAATCCGCTCCAATAAATTTAGCATCAAATCTGATGTCTGGTCATTTGGAATACTCCTGTTTGAAATAACCACATACGGAAAGATGCCTTATTCAGGTGAGTGCTTTGTTCAAAAGCAGTAATTGCAAAGACCCTTGGTGGGTCTTTCTAGTGCCCCCCCCCCCATGGATCCAGTCTTCCATCATTTTCCTTAGCTGGAACCAATTCAGTTTTCTGTGATTTCTTAGCCAACTGGCTGTGTACCTAGGCTAATCTGCTAGGAAGGAAGGAAGGAAGGAAGGAAGGAAGGAAGGAAGGAAGGAAGGAAGGAAGGAAGGAAGTTAAAGATGCTGATTCTAGGTTCACACAGAGATTAAAAAGAATTAAGTGGAGGCTCCTATAAGAGAATGCATTATAGATCGATGATGTTTGTAGAATCACCACAGAGAATTCTCTGTATGAACTATCACTTTATACATGCTTTAGTTTCATCATCATCATCATCATCATCATTTATTATTGAAAACCACTCTATTATTTTGAAAACCATTCTGTTTTAGGTTTGACAGGTGTTCAAGTACTCCAGAAACTGGATCAAGGGTACAGAATCCCTCAACCAGAAAACTGTCCCCAAGAGCTGTATAACATCATGCTGCAATGCTGGAATGTTGAGCCCAAAGAACGACCCACCTTTGAAACGTTGCATTGGAAACTGGAAGATTATTATGACATGGATTCTACATCCTATGCAGATGCAAGTGCTTTCATAAAATGAATGACACAATCTTGCTGCTGGTCATTTAAGTGAGGATGAGACCCCCCCAACTGTGTTACTTTAGCAAATATGTTCCTTCTACATTATAATGTCAAATTGTAGAACATTTATTCACACACACACACACACACACACACACACACACACACACACACAATGGACCAAGGTGTGTGCAATATATACGCCTAACATCACCACAGTCTGTTTCTTCCATTGCCAATGAGAGCAATTCGGTTGTTAGGCTGCCAAGCCATCAAGCTATGTAAAGCTGCTATCTCTCTGCAGCTTTTCCGAAGTAACTTTGGGAGCATTCTAACCTCAAAGTAGATGAATGGAGAGGTTAAAATAGTGATGAATAGTAAGGAATGAGTTCTTATTAAAACCTGTGACAATACGCCAAGATCTTGATGGCATCAGCTTGTCTTAATAGATTAAGCAAACTGAAAGGCAGGATTTCTTAAAATAACTTTTTGCTGTATAATGAAGTTTCTCTTCTATTTATTATTTAAACAGGAGATGGCAAAAAGCAACAACAACACAAATCATAAACAGATAGCTTCGGCACAATAGGCAATAAAACACTGCACTTTTTATGTATAGAATTTGTTATTTGTTACTCTTCAGATTCCACTGCTTATCTGCTAAATTCCATCAATCAGTGATTATGAAGGAATGTGATTGCTGTTTTGCACAGCAGGACCTGTGCATCAAGATGTTTTCCTTTTTCTCCTCTGAACATCCCGTGGCTACAATTTTGGTAATGTTGCCTTGAGCGTCTTCATTGTACATGGAATAAATGTATGTTCACTTGAGGGGGGGGGGAAACTAATAGTACATAGAAAATATAAACATTTGTCAGAAATAAAGTGATTCTTGAAAGAAGGTCTGCGTTACGGTACGTTGATGAGCCAAAGATCATAAATGTATGTTTTCCTGTGAATTGCTTTTGTAATACATGTGAACCCAGCACATGCCACTGCAGTACATCCTTTATTTGTTTTAGGGCTTCATTCATTCATTCATTTTTGCATTTCTTCCAAGCAGTGCATTGAAATACTACGGAAGAAGTCCATTTGAACCCACTGATTATTTTGCTTTTATCTTCTCCATAGAACGCTATCCCTGTGTGGGCTTGCTGTGGACACCAGCAATACAACAGATCTGTTGGTGTTTGCACCAGTGTTGAGTGGTTGGGCCCTTATTCCAAGGCTCCTATTTTATGCAGTGGCTATGGATAAAATAGACTGTATTTGTGGGAATATGGTAGCGCTCAAGTGCAAAACTGATAGTGACATCTGTTTTGTCTTGCCGTGGATGCTATTTGTTTAGAATGGTTGCCTATAAAATGTCTCTCTGTGTGTATGTATGTATGTATGTATGTATGATGTGCTTACTTTTTAAAGAAAGGAAATAATTTAAAATTGTTTATTGTTTACATCTTTGGGTGTTATTTTGGGCTGGATTGTTTCTATATGCATATGCTGCAGTTGATTCCAAGGGATCCTCACACAACAGGGTTGATGTTGCCAGCCTTCATGCAACGTTTGCAGACATCTTTGTAACACAGACGTGGTCTGCCAATGGGCCTGGTGCCTGAAGCCAGCTCCCTGTAGAGCACATCCTTGGGGATCCTGCAATCTTCTGTTGTATGTACACGACCAAACCTGCATAGACGTCGCCCAGAGAAGAATGGGAAGATGCTGGAAATGTGGACTTGGGAAAGGACATCTTTGTTTGAGACTCTGTCCTGTCATGTGATGCCCAAAATCTTCCTGATACAGTGCATCCTAGTGGGTGTCAGTTGCCTATGACTCACTTCCCTAAAGCAGTGTGCTCAGCATGAAAGCCTGGTAGAACTTTACCTTGGTATTGGACTTCAGCAGCACATTCTCCCATACCCTTTTGGAGAGGTGAGCCGTTGCTGTAGCTGCCTTGCCAATATGCTTGTCCAGCTCAGCATTGATGGAAAGGTTGCTGGTTATGGTGGAGCCCAGGTAGACAAAATTGTGTACCACTTCAAGAGTGTGGTCACCAGTGCTGATGTGTTGGTGATGCTCTGACCCAGGATGTTGGTCTGCATCAGGCTGTTGGGGCCGGACTCCATGCAGGCTTGGGCGAAACAGTTGATGAATCTCTGTAGAGCTTCCTCAGAGTGTACTGTCAAGGCTGTATCATGTGCAAACAACATATCTCAGATCAGAACCCACTACCCCTTTGTCTTGGCATGGAGATGTCTATGACAAACAGTTCTTTTAATATGTTGTATCCTTTCCCCCCCTGTGGCACTTGTCGTTCTCTAATCTCCTGTTGAGATATCAAAAGCTGATAAATGATGCTTTATGTTAGAAAGTTTTTATCCTTACAACAGCAAAGGATCTTTTGGTTTTAAAAAAAGGAAAAGTAAGAAAAGAGCACCATTCCTTTATAACATTGAGGCTACTAATCTAAGGATGATGAGTCATCTGGCCAGTAAAGGTTAATATTTGAAGCACATGGTCAAGAAAACACAGCACTAGAAATTGCTTCCTAGGGGAGGTTTAGAAGTGGGGACTTTTGAATTTATAGTCCAACAAAAATATAATAGTATAGGTTTTGATGAACGGAAATAACAGATGAAATAACATAAAGGTGCAATCTAGCAAAAGCAATGCACTGAAAGCAATGGAATGGGATTTAGTCAGAAGTAATTTCTGTCCCACTCATTTTGGTGTGAGAATCATTTTGGTGTGAGAAGGGACTGTGCCCAGATCATTGAAACAATTGGGGCAATGCATTAGTGAGGGTAAAGTGTGCTTAAAAATGCATATATTGGTGAAGATAACATACATAAATGCATTAATCATGGGAAAAGGCCTTGCAAAAATGTATGTATATTGGGCAAATTTACATACAAAAATGTGTATATTTGAAGAAATGCTAATGAGGACTATAAAAAATCACTGTTCGTGTTCGTGTTGTGTGAGAACAGCATTTAAGACTGGAAAAAGGAGAATCTGAGAGACACAGAAAATGATAGTTTTGCCTATACCCAGTTACTGAGCAGTATCCATGGGGGTGGCTGAAGTCAAATATGTGGATACATTTTAACAGACCCTGCAAAGTGTAGCTCAAAATCCTGAACAATGGCAGGGATCACTTATTTTGCCTTTCCCATGGCATATTCCTTAAACAAACGTAAACATAGCCTGAAGTGTTATTTAAGTCCTATGAACAATTCTTAAACTCCCCAGCAGGTGGAGGTACAGATTGCTGCCTCAGTTCATCTTCAAAGATTACTGAACAATCCAAGCAGGCCTGGTTCATTTAGGCATCATACTGATATGTTTGCTCACTTATAACCTCAAATCTGGCAACTGCAGAAGGTGTAACTACTACTTCATGAACAGCATGAAGACTTTATGTTTGCACCACCAAAATTAACCGTTAAGGAAAGTGAGTACCTACCAAACACATTCTAAAACCATCCAGGAAATCGAGGAATTTTCCCACACAAAAACCAACATAACAGATCCAGAAAGAGATTAGCAGCCCTGCATGCACGCAGAGAGCAGAGGTGACTTCAAGGGAGCACAAGAAGGGCTTACTAGAAGATTCAAGGCTGTTACTCCCATTTCATATGTTCCTTGTGCTTATGAGTATCCCAAACTCTCTGTCTTGGCTCCCATCCAGACCACGCAGAAAGAGTTTCTTACTTGAAAGTTGCTATTGCTCATAGCTGCTGTGCTGAGACCAGATGACAGGAGGAGTGATGCTAACCAGGCTAAAAGCAGTAGCCCAAGTTTAAGGAGTTCAAGATCAGGGCAAGGAGAAAAGAACTGCAAGGAAACAATGGAGTTGTCCCAACAAGTTGGCACAATAACCCACCAAGCTTTTAAACACAGGGCAAGGCTAGCTTACTTGCAAGAGAGCCAGCATGGTGTAGTGGTTAAGAGTGGTTGACTCATAATCTGGTGAACTGGGTTCGCTTCCCCGCTCCTCCACATGCAGCTGCTGGATGACCTTGAGCTAGTCACACTTCTCTGAAGACTCTCAGCCTCACTCACCTCACAGAGTGTTTGTTGTGGGGGAGGAAGGGAAAGGAGAATGTTAGCCGCTTTGAGACTCCTTAGGGTAGTGATAAAGCGGGATATCAAATCCAAACTCCTCCTCCTCCTCCTCGTGCCTTATGAGACTGTTGAGTGTGCAGGTTCTTGTGGCATTCGAGAAGATGCCTCTGCTGCCAGTGATAGGCACGGCACTGTGTCCCATTTTTACTCTAGTTCCTCCACCCCTAGCAGTTGGCTGATACCCTTCCCATATTCCATTACTCTGCTCCTTTCACTGGAAGACAAGAGGGGAGATGAGAGTCCTGCTTCACCAGCTGGGGCAGCTATATCCTGGGAAGGGGAATTACCCACTGTTCCCTGATTTCAGCCACTCCCAATCTGTGGGATAACCAACCTCATATCATCAACATGCTTAAGTCTAATTAACACATGAAGGAGTCATAGAATTGTAGAGTTGGAAGGGACCTCAAGGGTCATCTAGTCCAATCCTTTCAATGCAGGAATCTCAACTAAAGCATTCGTGACAGATGGCCATCCAACCTCTGCTTAAAAACCTCCAAGGAAGGAGAGTCCACCATATTCTGAGAGAGTCCATTCCATTGTTGAACAGCTCTCACTGCCAGAGTTCTTCCTGATGTTTCGTCGGAATCTCTTTTCTTGTAACTTGCAGCCATTGGTTTGGAGCCTTTCCTCCAGAGCAAGAGAAAACAAGCTTGCTCCATCTTCCACAAGACAGTTGTTTAAATATTTGAAGCCAAGTTTAACTGCCTGTGCAACTTTTTCTGAATGCTGTATGGAAAAGCACATGAATCTGACCTTTGGAGAGTTTGTAAGTAAACCATTCTAACTTACCAGACATATGGTCTTTATCTATACTAAGGGAAGCGGAAAGTTTTGAAACCCACAAGGGCACATTTGAAACGTCTAACAACCTATATTTCCACACTTTACTTTGCTGCATGTTTTGTGATTTAAAATTTATGCTAGGGTTATTTTACCAAAGCTTGGAAATTGGAACTCTGCATACAGGGAATTCTCTTTTCTATATGCCCTTTTCCCCTTGAACCAACACTACCATCTTCTACTCCCCACCCCTTGTTTGTCTCAGCCAGCCACTCAAATCCTAAGCCTGGTGGCACTTCATGACACTCTAAGGAAACCTACAGAATGCTTGATTTGCAGTCCTAACTTTGTTGTATCTCTCACACCTGTGTATTAATTGTAACATTAATATCAGAAAAAAAGGAATCTATTTTATTTTATCATTTGTGACCCACTTTGGGGGAGATACAGTGCTTTCCCCCCCCAGGGGTACTTAAGGGTACACAGTACTGGCAACCCCCCCCCCAATTAAAAAAGTGTGGCACTTACTGTAACAATTTCCTGGTGAGCACCAGCACCATTTTTCCTTAAAAAAGAAAAAAAAGGCACTGGGGGTGAGATATCATTTAGGACAAAAGCTGGCATGGGAAAGCATTATAATATATTATAGCTTGCATTGGATGTTCATTCGCACCTGCTTCCTTGTACTCCTGATTCCCAGGGCTGTCTGAGGCAAAGGACAAGACACCAGTTCCATATATAGAAGCCAATTAGACCACAGGGCAGTATTCTTTATGATACCTGAGGCCAGCAGGCTCGCTTAGGAGGTGCAGGGCAGCCATCTGGCACAGACTCCTCTATCATCCAACATCTCAACACCACTTCCTGCCCACCAGCATCTGCCACCTGAGGCAGCTGCCTTACTCTGTCTAATGGTAGGGCCAGACCTGCTGAGTCACACTGGAATTGTTGGATTGATGTAGAAGGGAAAGCATATTCTCATTCAAGTTGCTGTGCTAATCGGGGCTGCTGAATTTTATATCAGTTTTCTTACAAATGGGAAATGAGAACCATATTCTTTAGTAATCTATTGCATCATGGAATGTACCCAAAGGGCACAGCTGAAATTTTTTTTTAAAAAAAATATTTGGAAGGTATACATTGCTTATTTCCTGAATCCCTTTTTGGTTTCATAAGAGGTGTCAGGCTTTTTTTACCATTAAATTTTTAATGTACTTTTCAGCACTGTAATTTAAATACAGTACAAGCTTCAAATATTGATTTTGAGTTAACTTATGTCTGATATTTAAATCATAATGATAGTATTTCCTAAAGCGAAGCACTGCTGACCTCCATACTTTATTGTCTTTTATATTTTATGAGTAAAATTAAACTGCTGTCCCAGAATGAAGGTGCATCATTATATGCCCTGATTATCACTGCATTTCAACCAACATGAAAAAGTACCGGAATTTTTTCTTCAACTCTCTAGTGAATTTTTTCTTTAATAAATTAAGAAAAGTTATCCACTTCCCATTCTAAAATATTTTGGTTCATGTATGGTGAAATGCTATGGAATTTAGTTTAGAATTAAGTTCCACTATGTTGAGTATGGTTTATTCTCAGGTATGTATGTTTAGGATTACAGCTTTAGGAAAGAGATTTCATCTGGAATAGTCAGCTAGGACTGGGCAAAAGTCCCCACTCTCCATCTCCACTGGGTCTTGTTCATTATGAAATGGGGAGGGTTGAATATTGGAGATCTTCGGAGTGGGAAGGGGTGAAAGTCTGAGGATTTGGGGGTTGAGCAACTTACTGAAACGCGTTAGAAGGCAGTCAAGTCATGTTACCGGTATTTTCTTTTCTACCTTGCTTTAAAAAGCCAATGTATGGACTATTCCAAGCTTGGTAAAGTATACTTGGTAGTCCCACTGCCCCCAAGACGCACTTTGAAAACAAAAACCCAAAATGTTTCTGGGCCACTGCTTGGAGTAGAACATGCATGTGCTCCCTGATGTTGTTGGACTACAAATCCTCATGTCCCTGATATTATCCATGCTGGCTGGCACTGATGGAGCCCCCCCCCAAAATGTTCTGCCCCATACATTCACCCACTCCCAATCTCTGGGAGGGATTCTTTCCGACATAATGATCTCAAACTTGTCAGTAAAGGTTACCAATTGCTTCCCATGCTTTACAAGTAAAGAACGCTGATATTCGGAGATTGCATGCTCATACAACATGGCGGAGCACAGAAGCAATGTCTGAGCACAAAAGTGAAAGGGACACGTTGATTTATTTCCAAAATGCATATCATGCCCACCCTTCCAAAGGAGCTCAGGGCAGGAAATGCTTTGTTAGGTTTGCTATTCAGAAAAAGAAGACTAAGAAACAGTTGGGCTGTTAGCTGAAACATCTCCTGCATCACAGGGCGTTGGACTAGATGAGCCTCATGTTCCCTTCCAATTCTATGATCTGTGGTCTCCTTTTACATCCTAGGGCAACTTGGTGACATTTCTGAAAGGAGCTGGCTAATTTTCAGGTTCATAAATTACAAAGGTTGTTTTCTCACTGTTGCCTAGCCCAGCAATCCTGGGAATCCATTTTGACTGGACAGCTTGTCACACCAAGAATAAAATACCATCCCTACATTTAGTTCAGCATATTAATCAAAGGAAAACAAAACTGGAATAGTAGAAGTAATTCTGACAACTCCCAACTCCTGCCATATACCTGGGGTCTCAGAGTCTGCTCTGCTTTTTGAAAATGAGTAGCAGGCGCAATCTCTGTGGCAGCTCAGAAGCTTCAACACAGCACAGTGCTGTTCATGCACACAAATTTTTGTTTTTTCCCAGAGTCCAGGTGTTATTGTCATCAAAACGATGTTCCATATTATTTCCCCATTTAATCCAGATCTATTGTTTCTGCAGACAATCCGTCTTTTGATGTGGAGACTGCAAAAAACATGCTTGCAACACCAAGTCCATAATAAACTGACCTCAGGTTGTTTCTTCCCTCAAAGTGTTATAGATTATACCTTCTGATTTTGAAAACTTTCTAACCAAAACATTTTCACAACGTTATTGAGCTGTTATCTATTATTTTACAGTGAGTGCTGGTCTGCTTGCTCTAGATTAGGATTTTTCCAGAGTATGTAATTTGCCTATTGCAGAATTGCTGCTGCTTGATTTTAACAGCCTGCAATTCTTTTTGAGGAACATTTTTTAAGGAACATTTTTTTTTTTTGGTTCATTTTCTAGATGAGGACTTGAAGAAAGGCACAGAAGTGTGCAGGCAAACAAATCACCAGGCTCCTATCTGAATTTCTCTCTTTCCCCATTGCAGCCTAAAGGGGCTTGGAAAAAAGTAGAGCAGAAACACACAGCTGTAAATTATTCAAGTGATTCTGCCATTTCTAGAAGCAGGCAGGATGGTCTGCCCATAAAACATTAAAATGACATTTCCAAGTAGTGACAGGTGGTTTGGGAGAACGCTTATGAATGAACAGAGCAGGGCTTTGTGGGCAGAGAAATGTGTTCAGCTGTAAACAAAGTCATACCCCGTTGCTTATTTGCACACAAACTTCCTATTGAATTTTGAATAAGGATGCACGAACATTAATGCACAAAATACTATCTTGTACATAAATTAAAGGAGGTTTGCTCAGTGGAACTCTGAGCTGCAAAATTGGGACAGAGTTTATATTCCATTATCCATGCCTCACCTTTGGAAAGGCAAGCTGTTTGTCCTAGTTCAGAACTGAAACATCCTGAAGAGTATTAAACACTTCTGACTGGAAATATAGAGACTTGGTTCAGTTATAACTGCCCTTGTTTTCCCTAGTGCCAGTTGAAAAGAACAGATGCAAGGAAAGTTAGGACTATTTTTTTTAACCTCAACAGACAGTGCAGGGTTGCCCAATTCCCTGACCGGATAATCACATTTTTCAAGAGGGCAGCCTCACGGCAATGTCAGATGCCCTTCCATTTAATGATGTTTGGGCTTTTTAGAACTAAAATATTACATTGGACAGTCTGAAGACAGACTTCCTGTCGAGCAGAAACTCTCACCGGGCAAGCAATATCAATGAAATCTGTTATCTGTCAAGGCTCGTGGAGTTGAAGGCTTAATAGATCTCTTCAACTTCATCATAGCAAACTGGTTCTATTTCCCACATCAAAATTCACTATGCTTTTTATAATTTCAGCCCATTCTACAATGATGGAAGACCTACAAAAATACACAGAAAGGAGGGATATCATACGTGCTTCTGTCCAGAGAGCTGGAAAGGGTAGTGGTCTTTACCTAGTGATGCTCCATTGGACCTGTAGGGTGCAAAAGATAATTACTAGCAGCATGCCCATTAAAGCTACTTCCACTACCAATACAGTGGGACCTCGGGTTACAGACGCTTCAGGTTACAGACACTTCAGGTTACAGACTCTGCTAACCCAGAAATAGTACCTCAGGTTAAGAACTTTGCTTCAGGATGAGGACAGAAATCGTGCGGCGGCAGCACAGCGGCAGCGGGAGGCCCCATTAGCTAATGTGGTACCTCAGGTTAAGAATGGACCTCCAGAATGAATTAAGTTCTTAACCCGAGGTACCATTGTACCATGTTGGTATGTCAGTCCATTGCAATTAGAAGGGGGGGGATGATACTTCTGAAGCTGCTTGTGTCCATCAGAATGAATGCCCAGGACTGATAATTTGACTGAACTACTGAGGAAATTTTGTTCTGGAGCTGAATATAACTTTAACTGGCGATACTAAGTTCTGAAATGGTGAACATGAAAATGCATAAAATCTGTGCTCTTCTATTGAGCTATGTAATGTCCCCTGATACAGAACCACCTGCATACATGTGTGCGTGCACACGCAAGCACGCACACGGACACACACACACACATGCACAAACACACAAGTTTAGGAATCATTTGCAAAAGAAAACGAGGAGAGAAAGCATATTTTACTTTTGGTGTTCCAGTGCTATTTTTCTAGAAAAAGAGGTGCTGGAACTCACCATGAACTTTGTTCTCTTAGAATGGCAATGGCATCCACCTGAGAGGTGCTGGGACTGAGTTCCGGTGAGTTCCAGTTGAAAAAAGCCTTGGTGTTAACTAAAGTTACATGACGGATGCGGGTGGTTTTGTGGTCCAAACCACTGAGCCTCTTGGGCTTGCCGATCAGAAGGTTGGCAGTTTGAATTCACATAACGGAGTGAGCTCCCGTTGCTCTCTCCCAGCTTCTGCCAACCTAGCAGTTCAAAAGCACACCAGTGCAAGTAGATAAATAGGTACCGCTGCAGCGGAAAGTTAAACAGCGTTTCCTTGTGCTCTGGCATCCATCACGATGTTCCGTTGCACCAGAAGCATGACCCAGAAAGCTGTCTGTGGACAAACGCCAGCTCCCTTGGCCGTAAGCAAGATGCGTGTTGCACCCCATAGTCACCCTTGATTGGACTTAACCGTCCAGGGGTCCTTTACCTTTTTACCTTTTTGCGTTTTTACCCCATGACTAGCATCACATATATCTTCTCAGATTTCTAGACACTATGAAAACTATCAGCTCAGGGAATTGTCTGACATTTATGGCTTGACACCTTTTAATTTCTTCAAATGGACCTAGCTTCCTTCTTTTCCCCCTCCACCCCTAGAATAGGCCACTTCTTCCTCCCACTTATCTATCTGGCCACTGGTGTCTGCGGCTGCTGGCCTGCATATGCAGGTGATAGTCGAGAGAAATATTCAGCGGGCTTCTCTGGCAGCATGTTGTGCTGGTTTCACAGCCATGTGCCAGCCAAACGTTGCCAGAGCGCTCCACCTGTTCACTGTCCATTTTTATCTTGGCTCATGGATTTACCACCTTCCTCCCATGTCTTCTACCTCCAGAAGTAATAATTTGGTTTACCCCAGGATTGCAAAGTGCAAGCCAAGCCCAGCACTGAGGCCAACTGCATAATAAACTTGAGCAATCACGTTTATTCAGCATGGCTTTCTCCCATACACACTCTAATATTTATTTTCATTGCCATTCCGCTATAAACACACACACAGGTTTTATTTTAATGGAACTGAATGCAGTTAAAAAACAAAACACCACAACCCTCATTCTTGAATTGATGTAGAGCTTACTTATTGGGGATAGCAAGCCGTAATGAGAAAAGAAGGCAAGTCTATAATGAGTTCTGCCATTATTGGATGCATCAAAGCATGTTCTCATGCACGCATGAGCAAACACTATCCTGAGACCGGCTTGCTACTTGTAAACAGTGGGTTGTAGCATCTCATGGGGAAACCATGAGTAAGCTTGTCCCTTTTTTTCTTTCCCAGAAGAGAACAGACATAGGAAAAGCCATAATGTGCTGAATTGTTGGCATGACTGAGTTGGCGAAAGCACTGAATGGTTCTTCATTCCCAGCTGCTGGTTGATTGATAGAACTGAATTGGTAATAACTCTGGAGGGAGCAGTTTGCCGTGTCTTCCATCTGGAGCTGCTGTGTTGTGAGACTCATGAAGATGGCGACCAATCAGGCCGATTTGGCAGCACTTCCCTGCCAAGCCAGACTTGTTTGCTGGGGAATAAGCAAGTTGTCAAGGGGTAGGGATCTGGAATGAAGGGAGTTTTGATGCATCTAATGGTAGTCTCTTTCATTAAAAAAAAACAAATGAAGTGACTGGAAATGGTAAAGGCAATCTAAACAAAGGCCCATTTGTTACTTGGCAAGCCAAAGGAGAACTTTATGTACTGAGCTTCTTCCTCGCCATATCTATTGCTTCCTAAGTTCTGACCTTAGATTTGCACCATACACTGTCATTATGGGCATCAATTAAACATATGAGGAGCCAGCAGCTGCCACTGTCTTTAAATTGCCATCAAGCATTTCTGTTCCATATGGCAAAACCCAGGTCCAAATGCTCTCCACAGTTGCTCCCCAATGAACTGTGTGTAACTGAAAGTTTTAAAGTGGATTTCTGCTACCACCTGAAACAAAGGAATCTGAAAACTGTTGTGACAAAGTATGTGTCAGTCGACCTTCAGTTGTCTTCCTATTGTTTCCCCCCCCCTGGATATAGACAGGAATAAATAATTCTTCCGATAGATGTGGGTAGATTTTATTTTGTGGATCCCATATACTGAAAAACATTTTGTTCAACGATCAAGCAATAAAATAGATATTGAAGTTGAATAAGTGTGAAGCAGCATATACTCTTATGCTCTTTCACCAAACTACAGCGCTCTTAATTTCTTGATATGACTATAATATAACAGACATTGCAAAACTTTAATTTTATTTTTTAACTATCTAGTGTGTCTGCGACTAGAAAAATTGGGAAAGTAAGAACATGTGTTAGATCTGTGCCCGCACTGATTTCCACAAGTATTAGTAGAATTCCTTGGAAAGACTGAGAAGCTAATAACAAATCAGTTATTATCAATGGTTTGCTACATCTATGGTCTCAACCATGCTTTTGCTTGACCCATATTATTGTTCTAATTGTGTACTGATTAATTCCCCCAGATCTGGGATTTCTTCCCTCATTGTTCCATAGCTGTGCCTTGCAAAAATTCAGTCTTACCCAGTGAATTGTATCTTATAATATGCACAGAAAATCCAAAGAGAGATTTTGCATGACTGAATAAACAGGAGTGTTTACACAGCCTCATTCTCTATGTGGAGCCTTATGTAGCCAGAACAACACCACTCAAGCGAACTAGGAAAGCATTAGCAAGCTGAGAGGAACTCTAAGGTTTGCAAAAGTACAACAACTGACAATATCCTTTAGGAAAAAGGAAAACATTCCCCACCTCAAAGAGTCCAAATGGGACTGAGCATGTTCAATGGACATGGAATGCAGACTGTTGAAAAGAAAAGAACAATTGAGAAAAGGGATAACTAGCATGGCATATCCCTGGATGTTGACATGGCTGGCAGGCTGAATCCTTGAACAGGAGTACGCTGCACTGTAATATTTTGTTGCAGGCCCCATAATAATGCACTTTATTCAAAGGGGACTGCAAAAGATGCAACACAGGAACATGCTGTGTGTATATGAGGGGGGAATGGTATAGCCTTACTTGTCTTCCTGGCCCTGTCACCTTTCCTCAGCAATGCTGCATCCTTGCAGCACATAAATAACATCTCATCTTCTGCAGATATTAGTTTTCTAAGATTATATATTTATTCAGGTAAGTTTGATTTGCCTCCTCAAGGTCAGTGTGCTCTTGAGAGGAAACCTTCTTCTTGATGTCTTCCCATTCCCTGTTTTTAGAAGTAATTGCTGGGATGTTTATGACATAAATCATAGCCAATCTTAAGAGTCTTGTTTTCTCGCCGGTGCTACGTTTGTATATTATTTCTCTCAAAGAGAATGAGTCAGTGTAGTCCGTGGTTCTCTGTGACATGGAAGGTTGGCATTGCCACAAGTCAACTCCAAGCAGTTGCCAGGGACACATCTTTACAGTGTAACACTTCAGATTCAACAACAGAGGGAATGAGCAATTGCTTTTATTGCACAGGAAAAGTAAGAAGATAAATTAGACTAGGGGGCCTGATGATGCTATAAATAGGGTTCAAAGATGATTGGACAAGAGACAGGGAGCTCTTAGATTGTAAGAGGGGCATTTTGGAGCCAGGAGGAACATTTGGTGTTTTGAGGAGGCACTGCCACAATATTTGGGGCATTGCAATCATACAAGAAGCATACGCTCCAACATGTCCAGGCCAGAAACTGGGATGCCCGTCTTCTGGGATGCACTCCTGGGTGAGTTATATAACCTATGTGAGAAAAAGCATTTTTTTTCAGGGCCATGCTTTCCCACGAGAGCACAGCGCCCAAGAGTGTGTGTTCTGGGGGACGGCACAAGATCATGGTTCCAAAAAGTGCATTGTTTAGGGCAAAATTGTGGGACATCATGGCGCCCAAAATGGCTGTTGAACTCCCGCATGCAAAAAATGGGATTTCTCGGTTTTCCGGGACAGTTGAGGGGTATGCAAGAAGTATACTACTCATACACATTTACCTGGAACAAATTTCACTGAACTATCTAGAGTTCAGTTTAGGAAAAAGGAGAGCAAGATTATACAAGATGTGGAGAAAGTTGATAAAGAAGAAGTTTCCTTTCTTTTTCATAATACTAGAACCGAGGGTCAACTAGTGAAGTTCAGTGTCGGGAGATTCAGAAGAGACAAAAAGAAAGTACTTTTTCACACAGCTCATAGTTAAACTACGGGATTTGCTCCTAGGAGCTGTAGTGATGGCCACCTACTTGGATGGTTTTAAAAGGGGATCCAACAAATTTATGGAGGATGAGGCTATCAATGGCTATAACCATACATTCAATAGCCAACAATAAAACTCTTTGTAATATGAAAATCACACATGGCTGAGTCAAACACATCAGAGAAAGTGAAAGTGAAAGAATGTTGTTTTAAAACAGGCATCCAAAACTTCTTACTGATGGAGACTGTTTAATAGCAATCGGAAGTGTCAGCACTGCTGCACAAAATTCCACATTGTGGGTTCTAGCACAGCAAACATCGCACAGTGTTACTAGAAATGCCTTGCGTAATGATCTTGGTGGTCAGCCAGGGTTGTACAGCATAAGGTGGTCCCCCTGGTGTCAAGTCATTTAAGGCTTTGCATACCAAGAGCAAAATTCTAGATTTGTTCCCATAGCATACTGGCAGATCGTGCAGATCTTTCAGCAAAGGCGTTATATACTATGAATGCCTCATGCCAAATTGGACCAAACTATGTAGCCCCACATGGGATGCGGGTGGCGCTGTGGGTAAAAGCCTCAGCGCCTAGGGCTTGCCGATCGAAAGGTCGGCGATTCGAATCCCCGCGGCGGGGTGCGCTCCCGTTGTTCGGTCCCAGCGCCTGCCTACCTAGCAGTTCGAAAGCACCCCCAGGTGCAAGTAGATAAATAGGGACCACTTAATAGCGGGAAGGTAAACGGTGTTTCCGTGTGCGGCTCTGGCTCGCCAGAGCAGCGATGTCACGCTGGCCACGTGACCCGGAAGTGTCTCCGGACAGCGCTGGCCCCCAGCCTCTTGAGTGAGATGGGCGTACAACCCTAGAGTCTGTCAAGACTGGCCCGTACGGGCAGGGGTACCTTTACCTTTACCTTTTATGTAGCCCCACATAGAGTGCATTGTGCTAATCCAATTTTGAGGCTGCCATTGGCTGCACCACCACAGTTCAGAAATAGCCACAGCTGTACCAGTCTTAGTTGGTGGAGGAACACTTCTAACCACTGAAGATACTTGAGCCAGCAGGAACAAAGATGGATTCAGGGGCAACCCCCGTCTGCCTCTGAGTAGACATGTATAGGATTGCATTGTAGGAACATAAAAATTAAATAGCCATCAAAACTCACATCTCCGTATGAAAGGTGAAACAGTACTAATGTTGGTGGCCTAGCACATTTACATGCAGTAAAGTTTATTTGGACTGAAACCTTGAAACTGGAACACCAGCAATGGGAATGTATGTAATTGGGGCAGGTGGGGATTGCATTTCAGGTAATTGCAGCCTTGTTGCCTCACAAATGTAAAATTTATATAGCATAATATCAGATTATTCCTATTTATGCATTCCCTTCGACTCACATTAAGCAATGACATGCCAATTACCAACATTTCAAATCACTTAGTGTTCCAATTACTGCATACTCCAAAGTGTGTGGCTTTGATTTATGGGGCCGGATCACAAGATCCCCATAGGAACAATGTTTGACTCAAAGCCAATGACAAACTTTCTTCTCACCATTAATTCTCTCTGTGCTTCCTGCATGTCTTGATGGATGAATATTTCGGATGTTTAAGTTGGAAAAGGGTAAAGACAATGCAACAGTGACATGATGTTTATAGATTGCCTTCTGATCCCGTCTCCGTCCTGACTGGGAAATGGCACATTGTTAGATGCTTAAGTGTGAATAGGCAGAGCCCTCATCAGGAAGAAACAGTAACGAAATAAAAGGGTACTCTGTATTAGAATATATAGAGGGCATATAGATTTAGATGCTGTGATTTTTCTATTGATATATTCACAATACAACCACATCCTGTTCACAGTCCCTAAATTTGACTATATATGTATTGCTATTATTATTAAATTTTATATTCTCCCTTCCTCACAAAGTAGCCAAGGGTGGCAAACACACATGTAGAAAACCATCAATACATCTCCAAATGTCTTAAAATATTTCATTGCAGATTCAGACTGGGAAGATCTTCAGTAGGTGTAAAAAAGACAACAGTAGTGGTGCCTGTTTAATATTTATCGGGAAGGAATTCCACATGGTAGGTGCCACCACACTAAAGGCCCACTTCCTATATCTACAGGAGGTCCTATCCTGTCCTATCCTGCAAAGTGCAGTGATAGATTGATTATATAAAGGATGAGACAATCTTTTAGGTGTCCTGGTTCCAAGCTGTATAGCACTTTATATACTAGAAGTTGCACCTTGAACTTAGCTCAGTAGTTAATTGTCAGCCAGTGTAATTCTTTCAGCAGTCTTCTAACTTGGTTGTGATCTCCTGCCACAGTGAGCAGTCAAGTTGCTTTGCTTTGTTGCAGTTGGAGCTTCTGCACCAACCTCAGGGTCAGTCCCACATGGAGTAAATTGGAGTAATCCAGCCTGGGGTTACCAGCACATAGATGACAGCCGCCAGGCTGTCCTGGTCCAGAAATGGCCATAGATGTTTTACTAGCCAAAGCACTATGACAAGGCACTATGACCCATTGAGGCAACCTGGGCCTCTAGTGACAATCCAAAAACATGCATCCACAAATCCTTTCATTTCTCCAGTAACCCCAGCAGATGAATGTGCATGATTTGTTTGCACACAGAACAATACATGGAGAATAGGTTTAGATCCTTGACAAAATATAGGACATGCATAGGATTGTGCATGCATTAGAAGCTATATTATGCATGCCCAATCCTATGCATGTCTACTCATCATTAATCTGAATTGGATTCAATAGGGGTTTATGCCAGGTAAGTAGGTATAATTGCACCCTTAATATGAAGCCTGTCATTGTCCTCTAACAATACAGACATGGTTTCATGCATAAAGCTGGCTTTCCTGAAAGTAAATTGTTAAAATGCCTTTGCCTTGTAGTGCTCTTTGACAGGCACTTGATGGTGCCAGCTAGTTCTCAAATATTTGTCTGCTTCTGTGCCACAGCTGCCAGGGCTACAAAGCAAAATGGACGAATAATAATAATAATAATAATAATAATAATAATAATAATAATAATAATAATAATGTTATTATTTGTACCCCGCCCATCTGACTGGGTTGCAACCTAGTCCCTCCGATTGATATAAAAATGCAAGAAAACATCAAACATTAAAAACTTCCCTGTACAGGGCTGTTTTCAGAGCAGCCTTTTGGTTATTGATGGGCTACAAACCCTCCTCACCTAGTCATCTGGGTATAACATACTTGTGGGAAAACACCTACCATTATGCACAGGCTTTCTATATGAGTGGAAATGCCTTTTTTCTCTGGATTTCCAATAGGGCTATGCACAGCCCCCTCCTTCATATCCATCTCATGGTCCCAATCCAGAGATCCTCAGTCAGGTTGACCCACCATGGGCCAGCATGGGAATCATGGGACTGTGAAAATGAAGGGACCATGGGTTTCCCCAGTCCCTTTTATCCACATAATGGAAGGAACAGAGAAAATGATGGTTTTCCTCTACACAATACTATGCTTTCCCCCTACCCTTACTTACAGGGATTCTATGATTATCACGCATGTGTGAATCGTGATTCATGCCTCAGGTCTGCTGATTTTGTAGGTCAGGGTTAAGTCAGCAGAAGTTTGAAGGTTTATAGCCGTTATTATTTTAATTGAATTTTAACAGGACGTTTTATATTGGGTTTTGAGATCTATGTTTAGTCATGCTGATCTTTCAGGGTGGAGTGGGCTCCAAATTCAGATGAACAAATGACCAAAAATATTAAATGATTCAAATGCTTCTCCATAATTCTTTGTTCTGAAAATGCATGCATTCATTCACAAATGTTTTTCATGGGCTGGTAACTTTCTATTACTATTAATTTCTGCCTGCTGTGCTGCACTTGGTATAAAAGTTGTCCAAATGTAGTGAATGTTGGTTGTTACGTTTGTCTTGTAAACAGTATTTAATGCATACAATTTAAACTCCTTTCCCATTATATTATGCTATCAGAGGACTGAATATAATTGGCTCTTTGGAGTACCGTTTCGTTTTTCTCTGCCTTAATTAACTTCTGCAACAAGAGATTAGACAAGGAAAAAAAAGGAAACTGTAGGCCTTTTCTAATGGGGGTCTAACCTTAAATGATAAAAACGAAAAGCATGGAAAGACTTGAAACTTTAGCATAAGAAATGTGTCTTCTTAGCACACAAAACAGCTATATGGCATTGATTTAGAATTTAGAACTCAGACGGCATTCCTTAATAGATTTCAAGAGTACAGCATATGAATGATGAGTTTATGTGAAGATTTACATGAGAATTACTGTCGGAAAGGTGGATGCCATTGTCTTTGTAAGCTGTTAGTTTAGAAAATTTGTGTGCAGTGTTATTGTCCGGGATGTGCACAACGCCTCTCTATGAAATCCAGCTAATCTTACTGACACTAGTTTGACTTTCTTTGAGGTTTGTCAGAAGTTTTGCCTAAGGAAGACCCCTCTCCCAATTTGCTTTGAATGTCACTAAGTGAAAATATGAGGGCAATTCTAAAATTCCTTTTAGATATCAAGACCATTTTGAAGTGTGACACTAAAAAACGGAAAGCAAGCTACAGCTCGCCCCAACACTTAGATTTGAATGCTTTATAGATAATATTAATAACAGCAAGCACAGTGCTTGAGACTTTCTCATGTTGGAATACTACCTATGTGTATATTGTCCATACAGTATAGAGTGTGAAAGAGAATTCAAATATACAATCATGTCAGGGGACAATTCTGCTTCCGAGATTGTGCACAAACCAATTTAAGCCTTAGAAGATGGAGTTGGGGGATGGGGGAGCTCCAAGGTTGTCAACGAGAGATAAAATGCTACTTTGAATTGCAGCAAATGGAAGATTTTAATGGAAAAGCAGGATTAATATATGCGTCTCAGACACATTGGCACTGGATTCAAACTCCTACCACTGACAACAAGTTTCATTGTGACATTCCATTCAAGTTTGCAGCGTCCACTTAGGCAGAGTTGCAAGCGGAGGTGTCCAACTGGAGTCAGTAGAAGTCTTCCCCATCTGCTGGGCCTCAGCCACGCAGCACAGTGGTCAACAAGTTTGCTTCGAGGCAGCATAGCTGCCCACACCTCCCTCACATGAAATCTGATACACTTGTAAAGGGAAGGCAAACCTACATCAAATGTGTAACTAGTTTTTAAAAAAAGCCTTTCCCTTCTTTCTCATTAATATAATGCACACAAATCACAAAATAGCATTTCCCCCCGCATCATGTGTGATTGATGGCATTTGTAACATTATGCCAGATGATAAACCGTGTGCTGGTCCCGTGGGTTACCCGAGAGGCGAGGTCCAAGTCCAGTCCGTGGTTGAAGGTGCAACGTGGAGGCAGTCTGTAGTAGCTGAAGCTGGGTGCAGGGCAGGAAGTCGGGTGAAGTCAGGAACAGGCTTGCAAGCAGGGAGCCGGGGTGGGTCAGGAGCTCAGGCAGGAAAGCAGGACAGGGTTCATGCAGGAACTAGCAACCAACAATGTTGCTCCCGCAACTTGGGGCTGGGGCTGGCTGGCTTTTATCTGCCCCGAGGCATAGGGTGGCCCCGATCCTCTGGTGACTCGCCTCTCCTGGCCTGCTCGTGCAGACATCAAGCGTGGCTTCCAATTCTCCAGCTTTGTGGAACTTCAGCCAACATGTCTTAGCCTTGCCCATGGTCTTAAAATGGCTGATTTTTGCCAACAAAATACAGTGGTACCTCAGTTTAAGAACAGTCCGGTTTAAGAATGATTTGCTTTACAAACTCCGCAAAACCGGAAATAGTGTCTTGGTTTGAGAACTTTACCTCGGTCTAAGAACGGAATCCAAACAGTGGAAGGGCACCGGCGGTGGGAGGCCTCATTAGGGAAAGCGTGCCTCGGTTTAAGAACAGTTTCGGTTTAAGAACAGACTTCTGGAATGGATTAGGTTTGTAAACTGAGGTACCACTGTAAATGAATCTGGATACAGCAACAATCAAAGGGGAAAATCAGTCTCCCATGGCAATCTTAATAATTCAGTTATGTGCTAATACAAGCTCTGTTGCAATGATTGTAGGAGTGTTAAGCTTAATTTCTTCTTGCTTTGACATTTATTTTGAAGTGTGTCTTACTATGATTACTACTGGCCTGAGGTTTACTACTCTCCCATAGACTCCGTTGCTTACTATTGGTCTGTTGAATTTATACCATTGCACATTAATGGAGATGTTTTAATTATCTTTTTATTGTTTTTTAATCATATTTTACTATTGTGTGGAGCCCCCTTGGCACTTCGACAGGAGGCACTTTATATATGGCAAAGAATATATGACCATGGAGGCTGTGTTCTGTCAACCACACACATGTTAAGTGCCATTGAATCAATTGGTCTTTGGGGCATAACAGTGATGGGACTGCAGCAGTGACAGGCAGTTACGTATGCTTATGCCCTCTTGATTTCAATAGCTCTGACAGCAGACTTGAAGCAGATAGCTGCTTTTCCATAAGTTCCTAAGGCTGGCCACTCAAGACACTACTAGGTCCTTGTGGCAAGTCCGTGATCACCAGCACTAATAAGTTTGTTCTCCAAGGAAAGTGTTTATGGTGCCTTGGATAAAAAATGGTAGAGAATGAAATCTGTGCTGATAGGCGGTCTCCAAGGTGCTTGTATGTCTCTCACATACAGTATCGAAGGAGTATAATCTGAGGACTCTCTAACTGTATGGTGGCATGTCTCAGTCTTAACAACTCTGTGAAGATTTTGGCTTTTTGCTCTTCTCCAAGTTAAGCAAATGCCATTCCCCATTCTGTCTACAAAGTTATTCAGTGCATATATTTGGTGCATGCATGGCTTGAGCTGTGCAAACAAAGGATTAATAAGAAGAAATTCCAGTAGTTCCAACAGTAGGAGAGGAAATTTATTGAGTGTCACAGAAAGTCTGTCAAGTCAAGTGAACAATCTTCTCTTTAATTAAAAAAGAAAAAAAAATATATATTCCATGCCTCTGTTGGACACACTACCTGTCGTATGAGTTATTTTCATTTCCCCTTTCAGAATAACTTGGCTTTTAGCAACCGAATTCAATGGGATTTCAGAACTACCCTGCCTGTGCTGTTCCCCATAAAACCTGTGTATTATATGTATGTGTATATATCTGTATATGTATAAGTACATTACAGAGATACAGCAAGTGTCCATTTGTCTTTCTTGCAAATGAAACTGGCCCTATCAGCTGATTGGCACTGACAGCATAGCTTCAAAGAGGTTCCCTGTAGGTGCTAGTCAGCTGATTGGCAGTTACAGTGAGCCGCTGTGAAGTTGTCACCTGACATCATAATCGCTTGATATCATGACTGACAGGTGAGTGGCCCCTCCTACATGACAAAGTTGGCTTACTAGCTGGATCCAGTTCTGAGTCCTGTTTTAAGAGCTTCCCTGAATTTCCTTTTGCTCAGGAAGGGGGGGGGGTTATTTACAGATTAATCTAATTAAAGTGATGAGTGGGTTGTTGTTGTTTTTTAAATCAAGCTTTATTAAATTATCAAGTTGTCTCTTGGGACCAATAACTCCTCCCAGCTGCACTGTATGGACCATTCACATCCCTACCTTGCTTTTGGGAATCATGCCCTGCTGAAGTGGTGCTTGTGCAGGTTCTGCAGAATTGTCAATAAATCTCTTGGATAAGGGGCTGAGAAAGGGTGCTTCAGCTGGGGAAATAGAGCAAGAGGGAAGAGGAAGACTTGTATGGAAATGGACCCATATTTCACTAACATTGCCCCCTCAGACAGTCAGTGAACACATGGGAGGATTCTTGTGCACACCCAATCTGTCTTTCCCATTGAATTCCTTTGGCAGTAAACGGTACGCACCACTATTGTGTCTTTAGCTCATCTCTACCACTGGTCTCTTTGACTATCCTCCTTCCTGGCTTCCTGTGGGCTCTAAAGTCTCTAATTCTGTTCCCTAGAAGATGGAAGAGGAAGGTGCAGTGGTGCCTTGGGAATAAGGCATGAGGCAGAAGCACAGCAACCGCTATTCCTTCTTGCTGCCTGGAGGCATTTAAAATCTGTGACATGGAAATAGCAAAAGTATTAGCTTTATGAATGAGCACATGATGACCTGAGCCCGAAACTCATATAAGTGAAAAATACCTTGGTTTTTCCAACAACTTTCACGAATATCCCAAAAATCTAAAGTAGGTTCTCCTCTCAGAAGGACAGGGTGTGCAGAGGATCTTTGGGAAAGTAGGGTTTAAATTCGAAACAAGGGAAGTGGCATAATCTGCAATAAAATCTGAAATGCAGCTAGAAAATTGACATTGCCTAAATACCTAATGCTAACGTCAAATAATGGGGAAAAGTTTTTTGGTAGGATGACTGTGGTCATTGCACATAGATAAGACCAGAAGACAGCAGGAAGCAAATTTATTTGCTTCAAAGTCGCATAGGTAGTCAGTGGCAGGGCTAACAATGAAAGTCACATCCGACATCCATAATTGTTCCAGCCCTTAGCAACCCTACTTCTGGATGGAATTTAATGCAATCAATTTAAAAGGAAATGAGCAATGTGAAATCTTTTGTTGAGCGATAGAAAGCGTGCTCTGTGATAAGTGCAAAATAAAAGGCATGCAATATTTTTCTTACTAAAACACACAAATGAGTTTAAAAATGAAGTGCCTGAATTCCCTTTAGAGTATTTGTGCTGTTATCTCTATCTCCAAAATAAAATAAAATAAAA
Source organism: Podarcis muralis (assembly GCF_964188315.1). NCBI lineage: Eukaryota > Metazoa > Chordata > Lepidosauria > Squamata > Lacertidae > Podarcis > Podarcis muralis. The sequence continues at coordinate 68,782,059 of NC_135657.1, forward strand.
ATCATTGCCACTGTATTGGATGTTTACAAATGGCTCATAGTATCCCTTGGACTGCAGCTAGCCATAATTTCTGAAAGACAGAGCAAAGCAAGCTAAAATGCAAGGCTGCTTTATCAGCATTGGAAGTTGCTATCAATTTCAAGTATAACTTTAAAAACATATAAAACATGCCATAGAAGTTGCCGTGCTTAAAAAATAGCATCCTGCCCTTTCCCCCCTTCTAAGCTTTATAAAGAGTTCAATATTTCACTTTAATATCTCTGTTGCTTACCATAAGATTGGGTGGGTGGGGAAAGTCAACCTTACTGGAACGATTTCTTTAATGTTCTTATTCGTCACTCTTTTATGATATTAAATATATGATGCATATATTGCTGATCGTGGCTACTGAGTTACACCAGAAAGGATACTTTTTGACTTGTTTGCTGCTTGTTACCTTTCTTCTCCCAAAGAGAAAAAGTATGGGTAAATAAAATAGGTTTCCTAAAGGTGTCTTTCCTAAAGGTAGTGGTACCTCAGTTTAAGAACAGTCAGGTTTAAGAATGATTTGGTTTACAAACTCCCCAAAACCGGAAATAGTGTCTTGGTTTGAGAACTTTACCTTGGTCTAGGAATGAAAGCCAAATGGTGGAAGGGCACTGGTGGCGGGAGGCCTCATTAGCGAAAGCGCACCTCGGTTTAAGAATGGTTTTGGTTTAAGAACGGACTTCTGGAATGGATTAAGTTCGTAAACCGAGGTACCACTGTATAGATGTTATGTATTGTGAAGCTGTTGAGTGTTGGGCTCTTGACTGCTGTATAGGATGTAGGATAGAATGTGTAATTTGGGCTCTGTGCATTATCAGACAATTCATAGCTCAGTGCTTTGCATGCAGACGATCCTGGGATCATTCCCTGACATTCTTAGGTAGGGCTGGGAAATATTTCTGTCTGAAAACTTCGAAAGCTGCTGAGCTAGATGGACCAGCAGTCTTACCCACTCCCTATATTATCCTATACACACATGGGTCCTGTTCATACAGTTCAACTACCCTTTTTGGTAATGAACATGTATGTCCAATCTATGAAGTGCTGTTCAATCATTCAGTTTAGAGACAGTGCATGGTGGGCGCTTGTGGGGGCTCTACCCTGTGTGGTATCTATTCATTATCAGATGGCTCTGGGAGGAAAGCTTGTTAATAAATAAAAGATGAAGTTATAAAACAATGCTGTTATGCTAGGTTATTAAACCAATGGCCCATCACGTAGTATGAAGCTTTGCAGATGTATGATCATTGCTTTGCACATCATCAATATATTTACATCACAGATCAAAATAATACACAGACAGAGCTTCTCCTAGTCATCTCAGTCATTGTTGTTTTCAGTGGAAGCAGCTGACAAGTTCAGCTGCAAAGTAAGGAGTCATAAATCACTGGATGAGTAACTTCCAAGTGTAGACCAGGCCTTTAATTATCAAAGTCCAGGGGGAGAAATATGCAGCTCTGGACTCTGGTCAAAGTATGAAGCATGGTGGAAGGAAGTGTGAGTCACTTGTACTTCCACATCACATCCGAAACCCCCTAGGTATCTTACTGTCGTCTTGGGACTCATAGAACTCTCATAGTTTGCAATATCGGTTCAGCATTTGTTCCTAAAGCAAATGCTCAGCAGAATGATCGTATCAAAGTTAATAGGTGGTTGGAGCACACATTCACTAAGCGTAAGAACATAAGAAGAGCCGTGCAGGATCAGGCCGATGGCCCATCCATTCCAGCATCCTGTTCTCATGCTGTTCTCAATAATATTCTTATACCCCGCCCATCTGGCCAGGCCTCCCCAGCCACTCTGGGCGGCTCCCAACAGAATATTAAAACCACAATAAAACATCAAACATAAAATCTTCCCTAAACAGGGCTGCCTTCAGATGTCTTCTAAAAGTCAGATAGTTGTTTATTTCCTTGACATATGAAGGGAGGGCATTCCACAGGGTGGGCACCACTACCAATAAGGCCCTCTGCTTGGTTCCCTGTAACCTCACTTCTCTCAGTGAGGGAACCACCAGAAGGCGCTCGGCGCTGGACCTCAGTTTCCGGGCAGCCTTTGGAAAGCCTGCAAGCAGGATGAGAGCACAGCAGCACTCTCCCCACTTGTGATTCCGAGCAACTGGATTTCTACAGCATGCTGCCTTCAACAGAGAAGGTAGAACATAGACATCATGGCTAGGAGTCATTCATTCATAGCTTTATCCTCTGTAAATCTGCATAATTGCTTTTAAAAGCCATTCAAGTTGGTGACCATCCCTACTCCTTATGGAAGTGAATTCTATAGTTTAACTATCTGCTGTGTGAAAATGTACTTTCTTTTGTCTGTCCCGAATCTCCATCCACATCAGCCTTCCGCAACCTGTTTACTTCCAGATGTTCTGGACTCTAAATCTCATCAGTGCCACTCAACATGGTCAATGGTCAGGGATCACTGGTGGGTGTACCAGGTTGGGAAGGATGACCCAGCTTGTAAATCCATAGCTGGATAGATGTGGAAGCCTAAAACTCTCCATGTGCTGTACATTATTTTTTATTTCAAGTAACTTCAGATTTTTCACATCTAAAATTTAGTGCAAGGGTTTCTGATTCCCCGAAGCAACTGTTAACAATGGACTTTCCATGCAGTTTTTGCAAAGAAGCAGGGAAAACCCCCCACACAATTGCAAGCAGAAGAACGAAGGCAGGGGCAATGCTTCTGGGCTGTAGATAATTCCTTCAATAATTGATTATTTGATGTAGTTGCTCCAGATGTGTTGGTTATTTCGCTGTTACGCTGTGTCTGTTGCCATAATAAACTAATTGAGCATTTGGATCACTACGGCTATGGCTGTGTACAGTACAGAACATCTCACTGTTTTGAATCCCAAATCCACCTGCAATTTTGAAATGACCCAAATGAGAATTTGAAGGCTGTTCAAAGTATTTTCATCGGTGACCCTCTTTATAGATTTTGGGCATTTGTGATACTTGCCCTGGGGAAAATGGTGCACTTTTCAAGCCCTGTCCTATAAGCAAAAGCAAAAGGCCATCCATTATGTTCTTCCTCCCTCTCTCAGGTTAATGACTTTATTAAATATTTAACGGGTTCTGTCTCTGGAGTGCCTACATAAGTGATTTTACATTATCTCATCCACTCCTGTCTCTGATTTCTTATAAAGTGTGTTGCCTCTGCCTGGCGTAACTTGGAGAAAATCATGATTGATTTGACAGCCATTAAGACAATGTTTAATATTAACCTTCATCGTCAGGAGGGGGGGGGATGATGATGTTGAAAGTGGGGGGGGGGAGGTGGAAGGGTGAGGGGAGTAAAAGGCAGGATACAGAGCAGATTTTCTTGTACTGAAAAATAGATTCTCTGGAGAGAAGGAACTGTATATATACACACACACGCACCATCTCCCCAATATAATGTGGAAGACTGAATCTCCTCTAAGGGAAAAAGAACCGTGGACGCGTGGAAGGATGTTGAATTGGGTGTAAAGAACAAAAATACAGTGGTACCTCGAGTTAAGAACTTTATTCATTCTGGAGGTCTGTTCTTAACCTGAAACTGTTCTTAACCTGAGGTACCACTTTAGCTAATGGGGCCTCCCGCTGTCGCCTCGCGATTTCTGTTCTCATCCTGAAGCAAAGTTCTTAACCCGAGGTACTATTTCTGGGTTTGCGGAGCCACTGCTAGCCAAAGCAGACAATACTGACTTGGATTGATCAATGGTCCAACTGAATATAAGGCAACTTCCTTTGTTCTCTTATATGCAATGCATCATTATGATCTTCCCCGAACAAACCTAGTATTGTTTTTCACCCATAAAAACCCTTTAAATATATGTCCTAGATTCTTTGGATACCGTATTTTCCTTCTCCTTCGTTTTATTATGATTGTTAAAAACTATTGAGAGATCTCTTAGCAGGCTTAAGGTCTTTTTAAGAATGCATATAAGTATGTAGCATTTTATGTCAGGTATTAATCTTGTTGGCTTTAGGGTGGACACAAATTGCTGGCAGCATGCAGCAGTTGCCACTTGAAAAACTGAAGTATTCAAGAAAAACCCCACAGAACTCCTATTATATAAACCTCCTGTTCACCAAAGCTGTTTTCCTCACTTCACTCTGTGCAGCCAAAGAAGATGCAGGACAAACAGTATTCCCCAAATATCTGCACTGAGCAAATGAAATTGCAACCAACTGTTAGTGCTGTCAGCCACACAATTCTCACCCCAATAAGAAATTAGCAGTACAGGGAGCAACCATTTTAGGCATGTCCAATTGACATGTGATCACTGTTGTGAGGGCCCTCTTGGACCCAGAAGAAGGCAGAATGAGAGCAGAATGGGGTTGGAACAAGGTATAATGGGAGTGGGGTGGAATGGAACGGAATGGGGTGGGGCATGCTTATACATGCTCTGCTGACATGTGACCCCCACGTGAAATGGTCACCACTTGTATTAAACACCTGGGGTGGGGGTGAAATAGACACTCTAATAAAATTGGTTAAGGGAGTTAAGGCTGCACATAATTTATTAGGGCATTGGTTCCTACCACTACCACCAGTTATCCAGATCTATGAGAGCAATGTAGATATCCTTAGCTGACTGTGTGTGTATGTGGCAGGAGAAATGGGAGAAAGAATGAGTGCTGTTAGAGCCTTGGTAATTTGTTAGCAGAGTAGATGGGCTTGCCTGAAAGTAACCTATCCTGATAGGTTCTAGGATAGATTCTTGGCAGGCACGTTCAACTCTAGAACCCGTCGCAACCTTCTCCAAGCCCAACCTGAGCCTAGTACTGATAGGGCTGCTGGAGTGGCTGATATGGAGCAGTTAAATGGTGGAACCTGTGTTAGCAATGTCCATTCATTCCAGCAGGTCTACTTTGAGTAGAGCTAGCATTGGCTTCAACCTTTAGTGTCTTTTCCCTTAGTCAAGACCTTGCGGTTTGCAGTGATGCATCTCAAACAAAGGCTCACTTCCCATTTTGCTGTTTGTGGGGACGAGGCCATAATTTGGTGAGTATTCTGTTACTGATCCTGCTCTTCAGTTTTCCTGCATAAAGGAGAAGGTTGTTAACTAGTTTAAGTCTGTTGTATTGACAGGGCCTCAGTTTCACAGTTCCTTTCTCCATCATTTGCTTAGTACAGATGAACAGACTGCGAAATTTTCCCTCTGTGTCCACCAGGGCAACCTCAGCTCTCACATATGTCTCCAGTCTGCAGTAAGTCCTGACCTGAGTCAAAAGAAATGCCTTCAGTCAGATACTTGCAGAGGGCCATTGTGCATTGAGCGTCTTGATTTCATCTCTACACTTTTACTGCTGCCCGTCTATTCCTAAAGTTGTTCTCTTCGGAGACAGCAGGTTATCTTAGAGCTGAATGAGTCTATAGTCCAGAAATGTCCCCTGGTGCACCTGACTGTAGGCTGGAACCTTCAGGTCACGACAGAGAAGCTGGTAGAGAGACTGACTAAAGGATGCTGCACAGTTTGATGTCTCTGTGGATTCAGCCTTCTAAAATAATAGCAGGGAAAGGAAAGTTTGTGGACAACTTTCACTTCACGGATACACTGTGTCTTTGAAAAGTTTAAATATGAACTTAAATTGCTGTTTATATTTCTAATATGGATACCTATGTAATCACATATTCAGCTTTGGGACACTGCAGTGTAGTTTTCACATGTGCATATTTATTTTAATAGTTTGGATGATGAGTTATTCCCTCCCCCCAATACGTAATTGAAAAGCATCTAGATCAGAGAAGGCTAACCTTTGTTTTGTCTTGAGGGCCAGATTCACCCCTGGCCAACCCTCCGGGGCGGCGGGGGTGGGGGGAGGGACTACATGTCAACAGTGGGTGTAACGATCCCTTATTCTCAAGTGTAATCACAAATGATGCATTCACATACATACCACACAGAAGTCTTTCTCAGCTGATCTGTGTAGATCAACCGAGGAAGGGTTATTGTGCCCCTTTTTATCATAATATGGTCACTCTGATGACTGGAGAGGAAGTTCTTTGCATCCCCATCCAGGTGGCAGGCTGAAGGAGAGGCTTAAACCTCTTTGCCCATTACCACCCTCTTATTTCTTCTTTATGCCATTGACAACAAAATCAGTTGGGTCTTAGAAGGGTCGAAAAATTGATTGGGAGGCCACACAAGGCCCCAGAGTAGTGGTTGGCTATTCTGTTTTATTATATTTATTTTATAAATATTACATGATGAGGCCTGTGTGTCCAGACCTAGATGTTCAGGTTTGCGGGGTCATTTGCAGGGAACTTTCCCATTCATAGCTTGAGTTTGGCCACCGTGGCCTACCTGGCAGTAGTCCCGCAAGCAGCAGGCATACTGCAGCAGCTCGTATGTATCTGATCCACACTCAGCCCTTCATAAAACCATCACGAGGATTTTTCCTTTGACTCCTCTGGGACTCCTCTGTAGTTAATGGTTTGATTAGCACAGGCAGTTCTCATTGATTGGCACTGGGGGTCTTTGGGTTTAATGTGTCTTCTGTAAATGGGGACATATGTTCAAATCAGCCCAAATTTTTAAAGCACTTAGGCTGGCAGGAGTCCTGTTCATTTTTATGGTGCTCCTGCTGACACAACCATTCTGAAGATTGGTTTCTAAGTCATCTAGGAGTTTCCAAAATCTTCTACTTCTGTCACTATTCATGATATATGATTTGTGGCTGTTCCTTTTAAGTACATAATCCTAGCTATATTATCATGAAAACGTCAAAAGGGAATAATTCAAAAACTGATTTAAAATATGAGATCCTCACTTGGGTCACTTAACGTATTATAAAATGCAGAGATGTGTCTTCATGGTGCCCTTTAGTGCCCATTTAAAAGCATTCTTCTTCGTCACCCCTTTTGTCATTACTGTCATCGCACACCCACAATTCACAGGGAATTACCATTGATGTAAACCATGGAGATAACATTTACCATTTACTGGTCATTATTCTTTGGCTGATACATTGGAAGTTACAAGCAAATGGTCAAATGGGCTAGAAAATTAGGATTTGATGATGATAAATAAATAAATAAATAAAATGCCTTTCAGCGACAAGGTACGGGCAACATAGTATTTTATTTTATTTTATTTTTTGGAAAAGTTCGGGAGCTAGAGTGGTACAGGTTTTATTCAATATTTATCTTCATTTGTTGCTAACAGGAACAGGCGGTGGAAATCACAAAGGAGAGCTGCTGTCGATATGAATTTGAAGAGCAATTTTTCCAGCTTAAAACTTAAACACCAGCTAAGAAGAGGAAACACAAACAGAATGTAATTAGCATGTGCCCACAATGATATTAACAATTATTAAAGGGGAGAGGATGGAAGAGAGATTATTGCAACTTTTCCCACCTGGTTACCAAAAATGAAAAGAAGAACATTAGCCAGTTTCGGGGGAAATAAATTTTGGTCCCTAATATGTTTTCTTTTCAAATCTAAATTAATTTCATCCTCAGTAACATGGAATCTGAACTTTATTTCCCATCTCAGTATAGATGTTCAGAGAGCATATGTTAGTATGAACATTAACAGCCTGTCCGGATAGTTCGGAAGTATCAAAGATTCTACTTTTTTATTACTTAAATGGGATGTACACATTGTTTAGTTTGCTACAAGAGTCTCTCAGGATCCAGAACTGTGAAGACTGCAGGTGATGCTCATGTACGTATGAATAAAACAGATTCCCATGCCAAGTGTAAACACATTGGCCACCACATGATCTCCTGTGGCCCAGAGACTCTTCTTACCACCCTGGGAAACTCAGCAGGGCATTATTTATGATTGTAAGGTTTTTGTTTGTCTTATTGAAAGATGTTGTAATTTTGCAGCTAATGGAAGGACATGTTTGAAAAGTGCAGGCATCATTAATATGAGATAGGAGTCTATTCAAGAAAAGAGCACTTAGACAAAACCCTTTGGTGACACGTGAGTTCAAAGCTTCTCTCTGAGTGTCATTTTTTGTAGGGTGGTGCATTGGTTTTGTTTGTGGGCCTAATAATATGTGTGATTCAGGGTTCCAAAGTGTGATATCAATAACCCCCCTCCCTCAAATCAAATCATCCCTTCCCAGAGCCTCATGTTCACACTGTTGCTCTGTTTCTATGTTAAATTTCCTACATATCCGTATGTTTCTCTAGGCCCATGGGCTTTGAGAGAACTGAAGCTGTCCAAAATGTTGTCTGCAGAGCACTGGAGAGCTCTGAGTTGTTTTTGCTTTGTTAAAAATAATAATCTATTGTTGTGCTTTCAGTTAAAAACTTCAGTTGTTTCTTTAAAAAAATCTTACTTTTTTTTAGAGCATCTAAAAACATTTTAAAGCAACCACATACCCTCACAATTACTAATTTCAAGGTTATCAAGGCCAGTCCTTTCAACCAATGATTACAAATTGCATGAAAAACGTGTTTATCAGGAAAAATTCACACCAAAATGCTGGTGAATTTTCATTTTGTAAATTTTGTAATTTTCATTTTTGTAAAAAAGTACATTTGTGAATTGTTGCAGAAATCTGGAGAACTGAATTTCGGATTGGAAACATGAGGAACTAAGAGAACTGAAACTGGCAGATCCTTCCATCCCTACTTCTGAGTAGACCTATATAGGATCACACCGGTAGTTCTGTCTGTTTTGTTAACTGTGTTGTTTTTGTTATCATGCATTGCTTTTATTCTGATTGTGAGCTGTCTTTATTTTTTTCATTGGGGAAAAAATGCAAATAACATCAAGCAACAACTTTTTATTCCATAATTTAGTAATCCTCACAGGTAGCTGCACAGCATGATGTGCTACAATATATATATGTGAGGGAATTTTTCAACTGAAATCATTTTGCCAAACTAGGCTAAAAAAGCAACAGAGAAAAGCTGAATACTAAGTAGTGGGCTCTGCACTGCTGCAGTTTCCCAAATCATCGCTCTAGACGGACCCATCTAAAGAGAGACAGAAGAGCTGTCAATACTTTTATGTGCGCCTTTGTTAAAGGGCCGTATAGACTAATTAGGATGCTTCATGATTTCCAGTCCTTAAGTGCAAAGTGATGTAGAAATGCAAAAGGGCATAAAGTAAAAGGCAGAAGCTATTTGCCCAGCTGCCGGCTGCTCAGAGTCTGCTGCTGCAAGCTTATTTGCCCAGCTGGTGTTTGCTTCCTATCACCATGCTCAGAGAAGCATAGGACAAAGGCAAGACTTGCAGGCAAGGGTCCAATTGCTTCAGAGCAATGGCCTAAATGTGTTCCAAACCAAGATTCAGCCTAAATGATAACATTGCTGGGGGCAGATGCATTTGGAAACACTTTAAAGCGCTTGCTCGTGCACACCAGCTTCTGAACAGAGAGAGCTGCATAATGGGAAAAACACTCTCCTATCTACAGAAACATGTGACTGACTGGTTGCAATGAGACTTTCTAGGTGGCGAGTTTCCAGGACTTTTCCAAATATACCACACAGCTTGGTTTGACATCTCAGAAGCCTGAAGGGTATGCTTTTCAGTTGTGCCAAATTATATCCTGGTCTTCCTTTCAATTGACTCTTCTCAGAAAGAGGTTGTCAGGGGGCCAGTATTGTACTGGTCCAACCAGGGAAATAAAGCATGTTTTGTCACTAGGCAACCAGACCCGGGGTCTGGAAAGTCAGAAAATTCCAGATCTTCTAAGGATCCACCCCCTACCCAGCAAGTTTTGACCTGGCTGCACAGGGTATCCTTTAGAACAACCCCCTCCCCAGATTCATTGTGGTCTTGCTGAATGCAAATAACGCCACTGCCCCATCAGCTGGAGGGGGGGAGCCCTATTTGTATGCCCACTTGGTTTTCTTACATCATTATGCGACTAGATCTGAGCATTATGCAGCCACCCAAACAGCCTGTTATGAAAGCCACAGGATGCCTTGAGAGAGGTACCCTAGAATGAGGAGCTTGAACGAAGGAGATATATGGAAACCATCTGGACTTAGTGGAGGAACGGGAAATCCACATAGGATTATTATACTTGCTATCGGCTTAAGGAGACTAACAGAAGAGATCGTAAAAGAAAAAGAGAAATTATATGAATAAGATATGATGTGGAAACACCAAGATAAGACTGGATAGAATTATGAACTTTGTTTGGATTGATTGGGACTGATTTGGACATTAACTCAGTAATAAGAAGATGATCTGAATCCCCCTTTGGATCTTGAAGTATGGGTTCCCCCAACAAAATTTAAAAATTTGGCTTTGTAATTTGGAATTTATACGATGTGATTTAATTTGATGTGATTGGCCAGTTAATAAAAATTATTTAAAAAAATAATAATAGAATGAGGAGCTTGATTTCCTGACTGAAAGGAGAGTCAACATTTTCTGTGTAGACGTTCTCTGTGTTCTAAACTATGTTATTTCCAGAACATTTGACACCTTGCCATTCCACCATAGCTAAAACAAAATAAAATGGTGGCAGTGGGGACTTGCAGATAAGAACAGAACCATTGCTTTAAGCTTGCGCACATGCGCGCACACAAACACACACACAAGCAAAAGACAAATGGCTTTAAAGGTAAACAGCAGCACATTGAATGTTCTTTTATTGCAACTTGTAAGCTGCTGTGATTATTGCTGATAGAAGAGCAATATTTTTTTCTAAACAAACAACCAGATATTGTGTAGATGGTGCACTATTCATATTCTTTGTAGTGAGGAACAGATGTTCTTCAAATACATGTGTGGATTTCCTGACTTCTGAATGCTCCCCTGAACTAATACATTAGAACTTGCAGCTATGAAGTTCATATGCATAATTGCACTTTGTAAGGCATAAATGCTTCTAATATGCAAATCTCGTATCATTATCATAAATATTCATGTCAACAGCCAAGATAGTCTCTCTCTTTTTTAACATAACTTCATTTAGTGTGGAGAACTAAAATGCAGTTCTTTCACTTCTTTATGTTTTTATGTTCATTAAATGATGCATAATAATTTTCATGTAACACCATTACCTAAAATAGGCTCTGTCCTACACATATTGTTAGTTGTCATAGGCACATGCCCCACCTGTTTTGGATATGTTAGCATACACTTACATGCCCAGGTCTCAATCTCTTAAACCCTGATTGTTCAATGTGTGGAGAATCACAGCAAAATGTGCATACTGGTTCCCTTGAAAAGAATAATTGAGGATTGAGGACCCAGCTCTGAAAGGCACATGAAGCAATAGACTTAGTAGGCCTTCATCTGATGCAACAGGTGTCTTCTAATGTTCTTCTAAGTGCATGAACCCTGGGGACACTGCAAGCATGCTATAATGTTACAAGTTGGGGGTGCAAATGCAAAAACTGTAACTGTTTCGGCTGATGGCCTGCCCAGGCCAATGGCCTGCCCAGGCAAGAAGGAGCTATTCTGGCAGCAGAATCTTGCTGCCAATTCGTCTGGAAAAAGTCAACAAGACTGCCTGGCCTGTTCTGGACAACCTTTGAGATCAGGATGATAGGCAGTATTTGGCGGAATAAGTTCATGAGCAGAGCAACTTCCACTTTTGCAATGGGACTTTCCTTTCTCTTTCCAACCCTGGCCTGTCCCCAAATCTGGGTCTGTATGTCGAGCTGCTGTTCAAAGCACAGCTACAATGGCCACTTGAAAACACTACTTGGGCAGAAGGTGGAAGCTTTTAAAATCACAGGCCACCCACAACCAGTAGCATTTGGCGGGGGGAGGCACTTAGCACATCTCCCAATGCTGACATCACTGTGGCTTGCAAGAAGGTAGAGGAGGAAGGAGGTGAGGTTGATGTGGTGTGAACACACTGGCATGAGCACCAGTTTGGCTGCACCGGTGTGTTTGCACTGTGCCAGCCTTACTCAACCCTGCCAGCGCCAGCAGTGTCAGTAGTGGGAGGTCATGTAAGTGCCAGGACGTTACCCTGCCGACAGTGCTAGCTGCAACCCAACATGGAAACCCTATGCATAACCCTACTAAATCTAGTTGGTTTAATCTTCCTGAAATCTCACAAGATCTCACCAGAATTTGCCATTGTTGCTGCCAGGCACCGCTGCACAATCCAGGTAAGGGAAGCTTGGGCGGTGGTGAAATTCTGTACGCTGAAAGAAAATTATATGAAAATGATGTACTGGTGGTATTTGACTCCTAGTAAGCTTGCAAAAATGTATAAGACAAGTGCAAATATCTGCTGGAAATGTAAGCAAAAGGAATCACCTTCTATCATATGTGGTGGACCTGTAAGGTTCTAAAAGCATTCTGGGAAATGCTATACCATATAATGAATTGGAAAAAAATGTTTCAAATAACTTTTGTAAAAACAATTATTAGGAATTGTAGGTGCCGACATTCCAAAGGAACAGAAAAGACTTTTCATGTATGTGACAACAGCAATGCGGATGCTACTAGCCCAGAGATGGAAAGAAGACAAAGTCCCTACCAGAAGAGGAATGGCAAACCAAGCTGTTGGACTATGCCAAGATGACAAAACTTTGGAGGATTTTAATAACACTTGTAATGTAGCGTATATTATGGACAATATGGAAAGATATAAAATATGGACTATGAAATAATATGCAGTTGAGAAGGTGGACAATAGGATCCCTGGAGGGGAAGGTGGGAAGTCCAGAGATTTGGAGAAATCTCTAAATAGGGATATGTAATTTGGATTGTTATAATTCTATATTTGTAAAATCAAATAAAAATTATTATATATGTAAAAAGGGAGGCTTGGGCGGTGGTGAGTTGGGGTGGCACCTTCCCATTTCATATTGGGTGACGCAACAGGATGGCACTGTCCTTGCCCGTCCCTCAAAAATGCCATCTAAGAAGAGGAAAGGAATTCCTGCAGCAGGACACTTTCCCTCCCCTCCCCTTCTTGAATGTACACTCTGTAAAATGGAAGACCCTGCAGTATGAGGAGACCAGCCTTATAGCATACAGTCAACCCAAGTGGAGGTGACGATCTTCTTGTCATTGCCCAGTCCCATCCTTGAAACTACAGTCTGTAAAGAGGAAAGAAGGAGACACTCTAAGCAGAGCAGGAGGAGAGAACTGCCTTCTACTGAGCTCATTCACAGGGCCGTCTTAAGCATATGCAGTGCCGGGGTGCAAAGATCCACCCAGCATCCCTAGGTTGCCCAGTGTTGACGACCAAAGTTGTTGGCTGTTTTTAAGGAAATAGTTGTTTACCTTTAGAACCGTTGTGGGACACAGGGACTCACAGCACCAACCAAAACGGCTGCCAGCGCCCCACACACAGGGGCGTACAAAGGGGAGTGTGGGTTCCATGCTGGGGGGGGGGCAAAATGTCAATATTTATTCTTGCCATCTCATTTTTGACCACATCCAGCTTACCAAGGTTCTTGATTCTTACATTCCAGGTTCCTATGCAATATTTTTCTTTACAGCATTGGACTTTCCTTTCGCTTCCAGGCATATCCGCAACTGAGCATCCTTTCGGCTTTGGCCCAGCCGCTTCATCAGCTCTGAATCTACTTGTACTTGTCCTCTGCTCTTCTTCAGTGGCATGTTGGATGCCTTCCAACCTGAGGGGCTCATCTTCCAGGGTCATAACTTTTATATGCCTGTTGTCATTGTCCATGGAGTTTTCTTGGCAGGGATACTGGAGTTGCTCGCTGGTTCCTGCTCCAGGTGGATCACGTTTGGTCAAAACTCTCCACTATGACCTGTCCATCTTGGGTGGCCCTGTGCGGCATAGCTCATAGCTTCTCTGAGTTATTCAAGCCCCTTCGCCATGGCAAGGCAGTGATCCATGAAGGATGGGAAATGATATATCGGTACTTTTTATGAGGCTTCTATTTGTGGTATCTGATCTATGATGGTTCCTTAGCACATACAAGGCTTGAATATGCATGTTTTGACAGGGCCTTATAATGCTGAGTAATGCTGGATATGGAGTTGATATGGAGTTGATATGGCATGAGTCAAAAGGCCTTAGTTTTCCCAAGCCTGACTCTGGTTCTTAGAATTTGCTTGCTCTGAACATTTGTTTATATGTAAGTAAGGTATAAAACCTAATGCTGGGGTGGGATTTGCTAATAGGGCACCCTGAGTGAGTACAAAATTTGGTGCCCTAAATATATCTTATTTTCACAATAATGCCTTTTGGTATGGTGGCTTTTTAAATGGATCTTCTCGGTAGGTACCTGTATATAGATATTATTATTATTATTATTATTATTATTATTATTATTATTATTATTATTATTTTGTGCTCCCTCAGTTCAGTACCCCATGTGGGGGAACTGCCCGCACTGCCCTGAATCCAGCACTGATGCAATGATTATATATATTTAAACTGTGCCATTATTCTTCCTATTGCTACTTGCAATTAAATCTTGTTCACATTAATGGAACTTCCACACATTGATGGTGAACAGAATAATAAGCTTAGGTTTCGATACTCATAGCCCAGTTCTGTACACATTTACTGTAAGTCCTGCTGTGGTCAATGCAGCTTATTCCCGCGTTTAGTATGTATAGAATTGCAGTGTAGTCTAAGTATGTTTATGTAGATACAATCAATTTGACTTACTTTCAAATAAATGTGATTAACATTGGGGTTTTAAGTGTCTTTTAGCCATTTGTAATCCATTACCTACCTAATAACCATTTGACTCATGTCAAAACTTTGCTGATCTGTTCCTTTTGTGCTGACTCTTGTCAGATACAAACCATTAGCTGGCATAATAAAGATTAGCTGTTTGCTGGTCATTTCTGAGAGGAATTATAATGTTACACACTATTGGAATTATTTCTTAGAAATGTGTATGGTTATAGGGAATTGTTTGCGTACTTTTTTCTTCTGTGGAGTATTTTAAACAGCAATTCAAGTACTTGCTATTAAAATATTCTAAAAATAAAAGTAATTGATTTGAGAACTTACAGTGCAAACTCATACATGCCTTTTTAGAAGTATGTTTCCTTTCAAAGAGACTTATGCCCAGGTAAGTGAGTGACTGCAGTGAAAATTGAATAATAAACAATAAAATATAATGGCAAGAGAGGCTTTCTTGCTTATTTCTGAAGCTTTAAAGCAAAGAAATGGATTTAGAATGGTTGCTTAAAGATTTGACTTTTGTGGTTAAGGTTAGGCATGTTAGTATTCCAGGATTCCACAGTTCTATCACAGTACAATACAGAAAGCATAATTCAGCACCATTATTATTATTAAAAACTATTCATACTTTTGAGGAAATAAGATTTGTAATAAATGTTTGAGGAATTTTCAGAAGCCAGACACAGAGATCAACAATATTTCTAGTTGAAATTTGGTCTTTAGTGGCCTCCATAACCTCTTAGCTTTATGCCCCTCGAGAAAATGCAGACCATATCAGCAGAACAGTCAAAAGAAGCATTTGGAAATCCAGTCTTTCTTGGTGCAAAACGTGAGCTACATTGGTGCAGAATGAGGGCACAGATGAGGGAACATCACCTTCCCAAAGGCATCTGATTGAGTCCTGTTGGAAACACAATGCTGGGTTAGATGAGCACATGAACTTTGAAAGCTGACTTATATTGTCTAGCTCAATATTGTTTACACGGATAGGCAGCAGTTCTTCAGGCTTTTAGACAGGAGCATTTCTTTGTCCTACCTGGAGATACCAGAGATTGAACCTGAGACTCTCTGAATGTAAAGCACATGCTCTGCCACTGAGTTACACTTCCTCCACAAGAATGATCATCCAGCAAGATCATTATTGTGGTTTTAATTATGATTTGCAATGGCCTATATAAACTGCAGTATCTGGAACCATGCAGCCTATATCAACAAATACATGGCTCCTATGTGACACTGCTATTACAACGTGCTGTGTGTTGCTCTCTGGTCCAGCTAGTTTACTCAGAAGATGCTATGGAATGGTTGAGTCTTCTCACTCACCTCGCAGGAAATGTGAAGCCTCAAAGTGCTTCTCAATCTGGCTCCTTCTCCCTGCTTCCATGAATTAAATGTAAATGAAAATTCAGTTTCACTACAGTGTTCTGGTTAATCATAAAGATAGGGGGATCAGACTATAAGGGCTATTGCCAATTGTTGAATTGGAATTTCTATCAGGGTGGGATGGGGGGATAATAACATGAAATGCAAGTATATATGATGCAATTTTAAATGTTTGAAGAAAACAAATATGGAGAAGCTTTTCCCAGTTGTCTGAAATGACTTTTTGATGTTTTTCAATATCATTTTTCAATTTCCAGTTAAGTCTTATACACCTTTTCAACATGGCTCTGCAAGGCTAAAATCAATACATTCGTCAGAATATTTATCTTCTGAAAGGTCTTCCTGAGTACTTTCCCCATCATCATTTTGACGCATGTCAGTATTTTGCTGATAAGTTGTTTTCTTGCTGCTTTCCTATCGGATGAAAGGCATTAGCAGGCCCACAATACATTAGTTGCTGTTGCTTGCTGGTCAGGTCTGCGTTCTGCCCTTATAGGCACAGAGAGACAGAATTCCTAATGAAAAGAAAAGAGTGGTTATTGAGCAGTTGTGAAAATTGAGATGTTGGAAATGTGCCCTGTGCAATTGCTTTGTGAGGGACAATTATGTGTCACACAAATGCATTGCTTGATTACAGTCTGCGTATGTAAGTTTTCAGTTGATTTCGCAGCCATCAAGCAGTAAATGCACATGTGTGAATGTGCCAAAACATCAAGGATGGATGAAATTGCCTAATATTTCCACAGATTCACTAGCAAACCAGTGGATTTCTCTCCCATCTACCCACAATATGGAAATAATTCTACTTGTTTATTGCCCCTAATCCAGGGGGCTTGGAAAATGAATGGGGGCCCCCACCATCATTCCCCCCCATTTCTAAAGCATACTTCTTAACTAAGCCCAATACATTTTGTTCCCAAAGATGCAGGATAATATGCTCTTCTCAGTCCAGGTAAGAAGATGACTAGATTGGCAGGTTGGAATCATACTTCAATACCTGGTGATGTGAAGGTAGCAATTTGGTATAGGGGGTACTCAGCAGACTACACACATCTCTGACCTCTGACACAAGCAAATGTGCAGGTGGCTCAGGAGGTGCTGCAACAGCTGCCCCACAACATCTGCTACCTGAGGTGGCTGCCTCAATGTGCCTAATGTTTGGGTGGGCCCTGCCCCTTTTGC
The DNA here is from genome assembly GCF_964188315.1 of Podarcis muralis. Taxonomy (NCBI): domain Eukaryota; kingdom Metazoa; phylum Chordata; class Lepidosauria; order Squamata; family Lacertidae; genus Podarcis; species Podarcis muralis. The sequence continues at coordinate 68,799,206 of NC_135657.1, forward strand.
TTTAATTCAGGACCATACACAGCAGTAGCACTGATTATCACCAGGACTTATTTCAGCAGGAACTCACTGGAACTCAGTTCTGGCACCTCTCTGGTGGGCGCCATTGCCATTATAAGAGAATAAGGGAGGTGTTCACGAAGAGTTCCGCCACCTTTTTCTTTAAAAAATAAATGGCACTAATTATCACCAGGATCACAACTCTGCAGGGACACTCTACAGTGTGTCAGGGTGATGGGGGTGGGGGGAGGAGTTAAGGCAAAGAAAATAATCCACAGTGCTGGAAGTAGAAGAAGAGAAGAGTTTGGATTTGATATCCTGCTTTATCACTACCCTAAGGAGTCTCAAAGCGGCTAAAATTCTCCTTTCCCTTCCTCCCCCACAACAAACACTCTGTGAGGTGAGTGGGGCTGAGAGACTTCAGAGAAGTGTGACTAGCCCAAGGTCACCCAGCAGCTGCATGTGGAGGAGCAGGGAATCGAACCTGGTTCACCAGATTACAAGTCCACTGGTCTTAACCACTACACCACACTGGCTCCAGTGTTCTGCCCTGAATTAAAGATAAGTAAATGGGGAAGGTGTTTTAGAATGGAGTGAGAGCCCTTTGGGTGGCTTGGATACTGATCTGAGCTGCAGAAGGATTTAGAAAATGCAAAGGGGTTTTAAAAACTCAGCTCTCCTCCAAGAACTCCAGGGAGTTCATGTCTGAGCCAGGCTGTGCTGAACTCCCATGAGACCACTACTACAGAAAGAATTTTACAATCGATGCTTTTCAAAGAATCATAGGAACATAAGAACTCTGTTGAATCAGATCACAGGCCCATCTAATCCAGCATTATGTTATCACATTGGCCAGTCAGATGCCTATGGGAACAGGGTTTTTCTCACTCATGATCTGCAGTAACTGGTATTCAAGGACATCCTGCCCCTGATATTGGAGGTAATATAGCCATCATGATTAGATGCCACCAAAGACTTATCCTCTAGAAATCTAATCACCTTTTAGGGCCGCCTTGGTGGGTGGCCAACAGTTAGCAATATAATAATAATAACCTGAGATCTAAGCTCTAGCTAGGCATTATATATGGCAGGGTTAGAATGGGGTTAGGACTCTGCCAGAATGTGGTGGTTTTTTTTGTTTTTGTTTTTTAAGTATTTGCATACCCTCCAGGTGTCCTGATTTTCCAGGAACAGTCCCAGAATTACGAAAGCCATCCCAGCTTCCGATTTGATCCTGGAATGTCTCTATTTCCTCTGCCAGTGATGCTGCCTCCAAGCTTGAGAAGTAGGAGAGCCGGTGCTTGTCTCAAGTGACAGCAGGAGAGAGAGAACACCCTGGTGCCTATCCATGGCTGCTGCTGGCCTCCTCCCTTGGGCAGCTTGTAGTGGCTGCTGGAGAGCGGGCGAGGAGGAAGAGAAGCTGCCTCTGCCAAGACCCAGCCCCGTGTGATGCTCCAACTCTGAGGGGCAGGCAGAGGGCAGGGACACCCCGGGCAGGAGGAAAGGGGAAGTGGAGGGGAGCTCAAGGAGTCTTGGTTTTTTAAATAAGTAAGTAAGTAAGTAAGTAAATAAATAAATAAATAAATAAATTTGGGTGTCTGCTTCTAATCTTGCTTTTTTCTAAAAAGAATAAGGTCAAATCAGCATTAAGGGTTTGTCTTAGGTTGGTGGAGGGCATGTGGGCTGTGTCCCATTGAGGAAGTGGTGTGGGATTCACCCTTCTTCTGAGAGGAAATGCTCTGCGGTGGGGAGGGGACAAAAATCAGGGATCGAGGAGAGTCAGTTGTGGGAGTGAGAAATGTCTCTATTTTCATCTGAGGAGTGTTGGAGGGTATGTATTTAAAAATTAAATCTCCGTCCTTGTTAACCTCTGTGGCTGCTTTGTACATGTAGCAGGCCTCATGCCAATCTGGGTTTCTGGAAAAAGGAAGTTGTTTTGTGATATGGCATGAGCCACACTAAGTTCTTTCTCCTGCAAATATATGAAAATGCTAACGGTAGGTATTAGTTGCACTAGTGGCATAATCCATGTAGCTCAGCTTTTAGTTTTTTTTGGGGGGGAAACCACACATAATACAACCAAATGATCATTAAAAGCAAAAAGCATTATCGTTGTTTAAATGGAAACAAGAAGAATGAATAAACAAGGGATATGAAGTTCATTATTTCACTTCGCAAATCAGCAACTCTGGGGAAATTTCCATTTTAATGTACTGTTTGTTTTAACAGAATGACTAAAAGGTTAAAATCACATATATCCTGTGGATAATGTAAACATACATTTCCCCTTCCTTTTTAATTACCTAAACAGAAGTTTGTGCACCAGAGACGTCTTAAAACCACATTTCCAAACAGCACCATTATTCATCTGAGTGCTCTCCACATTGATTTGTGAAGATATTCTAGGACCACTAAGACAGCCAAGATTTCAAAGCCAAGGAAGGCTCTGCTTAGGTTAAAGAGGCAGTATAATACTTGCTTTGTTTTTTGCAATTTTGATCTTATGACCCTACCCTATAACGTTACAGTGATGTCCATTTTTGCTATTTATTACCTTATTGCTTTTATAAACATGACGTTAACAGATCCTTGTGGGGTGTTAAGAAATAAACATTTGGCTTCATAGCCAACTTGATGTGGAACACAAAAAAATAATTTTTACTCACCTGTGATATATCCTAATAGTGAAGCCAGGTGTGGACTATGACAGTTGTGGATCTGAAAGATGGTACTGAGGACCAAGAGAAAAGTATCAGCATGCTTGAGGAACCCCAAATTTGCATAAATATACATGGGGGAAGAGCTAAGTATGAACACTCTTCTAAGAGGAATGGAATGGAGAATCCAAAAAAAAGGGAGTCACTACACTGTGACATTTTGTTGCAGGTCCCACTTGCCTATACTATATTGTCTTGCCAACTACAACTGGAATATATTTGGAAATATATATGCTAGAGGAATAAAAAACTAAACCGCGGAGTCTTTCCCCTTCCTTAGGGCATTGAGCGCAGGTTTTCTGTAATGCATAAAAACACAGTGCCTTGACTGGTAAAGAGAAACTGGTTCAGTAGGTTGCCCAGCAATGCAAAAAGGGGTTCTGAGCAGTGACAAATAGATTTCGCAAGGGAATAGGATCAAAGATGCCCTTCATTACAGAATTAGAGTGTTCTGCTGAGAGAGACTGACGTTCTTTGGCAGTGTCAGACTACACTATAAACATGTTAGTGTCCAGATTGCGAATTGCTTGCCACAGAGATGAATGTTCGTCACCGTCACTGGGAGACAGTTGTCACAGTCTCATGTAGGCCTGTTTATCATTCACGCGGTCACTTCCATTACCATTGCTCAAGCTGCGCTGACCCACTATTAGTGGCTCTAATTTAATTTCCCCCACCCGTGTCATGGGTTATTTCTCCCATTACTTGGAAGATTTAATTTACAGGGTAAACTCCATCACTTGTGAGAAGGAATTTTTGACGAGGACCAAGTACTTTTGGAAGATTAACATTACACTGCCTATTCATCTTGGGCACTGTTCAGGGCTATGGTTTAAATACCACTGTGAATGGTAATGTATTCATTGTCCGCTTGCATGTTACACAATGGGTTATTTTCCTCATTCAAAATGAATTGGCTGCAAAGAAGATTCAACGTGCTGCTTTATTAAAAGAACAGTTTTTTGTGGGTCTAAGTTATTTATTTATATAAAAAATATTCATACTCCTATGGAAAATGTAACTTGAAAAGAGACATTGCACAGACCTTTGTAAACCAAGAAAACTTTAATGAAAATATTTTTTTTTAAAAAAGTATATCAGCTTATGGCAATTATATACAAAACCATGGAATAATAACAATGTGAAACAAAGTCAGATGTCACCTAGCTGTTATGGAAATATGTATTCTTAATTACTTTCAGCAAGCATTTAAAGGTTGAAATAGAAGAAAATTCAAATATTTAGCATAGTGCCTGTATCTTGGGGAATACATTGTCTGTGAACCACTTAAAAGATTACTAGTGTAGTAGTGAAAGAATCTAGGGGTCTTAGTAGACCACAAGCTGCACGTGAGTCAACAGTGTGATGCAACAGCAAAAAATAATAATATCTAATTCTATTCTAGGGTGCATCAACAAAAGTCTAGTGTCCAGATCAAGGGAAGTAATAGTCCCAATGTGTTCTGCCTTAGTCAGACTACACCTGGAATACTGTGTTCAGCTTTGGGTGCTACAATTCAAGAAGGATATTGGCAGACTGGTACATGTGCAGAGGAGAGCAACCAAGATGATCAAGGGTCTGGGACCCAGGCCTTATGAGGAACAGTTGAAGGAGCTGGGCATGTTTAGCCTGAAAAGAAGTGACTGAGAGGAGATATGATAGCCATCTTCAAATATATTAAGGGCTGTCCCATGGCAGAGGGAGCAAGCTTGTTTTCTCCTGACTAAACATCAGAAAGAACTTTTTGACAGTACGAGCTGTTCAACAGTAGAACAGATGCCCATGAGAAGTGGTGGGCTCTGCTTCCTTGGAGGTTTTTAAGCAGAGGTTAATTCTAAGGGCAGTGATGCTGGGCATGTAAGAAAACCTGCCCATGTGTCAAGCTTTGCATCTAAGCTTTCGGCTGCTCCATCTTCAAAGTAAGCACACCAGTACAGCATTTATATGGGGCAAGGACCACTGGACTACTAATGATGTACACACAGCTGAGGTAGACTGCCAGTTTCAGTCAGATGCCAGGTTTGTTAATGCTACACACCCAAGCTTTTTTGTATGGACCTATTCTTGGATCAGGATGAGAAGTGTATCCATTAAAGGCACATTGACTCTCTGCATCACCCTAACAAGAGCTTGTCATTTGGTGGTATGGCACTCTGAACCTTTTTGTTTTTGTTTACCACATCTGTTTCCCTCCCCTTCCTCAAATGAAACACACACACGAGGCAGCCCAAACCAACACATACCGGTATATTCTTAGATGAATGTCCCTCTGAGTTCAGTGGGAATTACTTCCAGGACCATGCATGGATACAGGATTGCAGTCTAAGTTGCCCAAGGCCATTTTTTGAGCCTCATACTTGAGAGAGGGTCTGAAGCTGGACTTCCAACACCTCCAACCGTGCTGAATCTTCCAGTACTGACTTAAGTGCAGTGGCTTATAGAATTGGGTCATTAGTTAATTAACTGTGTTGGTGAAGCTGATGAATTTTAATCAGTTAAAAGCTCAATACTGCAGAATGTCATTACAGCCCCTGGGACTTCCTTTCAGAGACTTTCACACAGTCAGGAACTTATTCTCTTCTTCTTCTCCAGTCCTTGTACCTATAGGGAAATTGTAATGATGCAGCAGCAACAGACCTCTTCATGTTGTGTCAATAAAATGTGTCTACAGAAACAATAGACTCCTGCTCATTCCTGCTTCACGATGCAAGTAAAATCTAGTAAATCTAAGCGAATGGAGTAAAAGGTTTGGGTTTATTAAATATGTATTGCTTCCCACTACAATAATTACAAATAAAGTAAAATAAGAAAATACAATAAAAATAACTTGAGCGTGTCAGAAATATATTCAGAATGCAATATCATAAAAGGATTCATCCCCACCATAACCAGTCTAAGATGACCACAAAAACGAAACAGAGAAAACGAAAATGCCTTTTCCTGGTTTTCCTGAAAGACTAGCCTCTCTAGGGAGAGCATTTCGTAGATGGGAGACTACCACAGAAAAGGCGTGTATTCTCACTGCCACCCTCAGATAAACCTGATGAACTCAGGCACTGGGTAGGTTCATATAGGAAAAGGTGGTACTTTAGAGAGCAAAAGGTTGCTCTCTGACCTGTATTTCTTCAGTAACATCTCACCAAGTCAGCATTTAGCATCTATTTCTTTCCAAATGTCGTAGGTTGGAATCCAATACCTACTTACCTAGGAGTAGAGAGAAATTCACTTCAGTTCACGTTTAAAAGCAAATATACCTAGTTAAAAAGCAAACACACCTAATCTGCACTTTCTGAAGCAATGTGTAAACTGAAACACAGCCATCCTTCAAAATTTGCACTTTTCTGAATTTTGCAATGCAGTTCTTCAGCCATGTAATCTGTGCAAAACTGTATGCGCTACAGTAAAGTTAGCATAAAAATGCACATATTGGTGAACATAACATACAAAAATGCATTATATCATGGAAGAATGATATAATATGCTATGGAAAAATGTGTATTAGGTAAAATTGCATAGAAAATATGTATTTTGGGAGAAATTCTCACTAAAATGCTGGTGAATTTTCATGAGGACTTCTAAACTGCAAACTGAAGTGTAAATGTGGAAAACTGAAATTAAAACTGGATAAATGAGAAACTGAGAGAAACCAAAATCTGCAGATTCATCCTTACCTTCCTTAAAGTCAATGAAACTTACTTCAGGTATAGAGTTGCACTCTTAATCACTTTATATTATTACAGTATATAATAGCATTTTTAAATGGCGCAATTCTATGTTTGTCTACTCAGACGTAAATCCCATTCAGTGAAACTTAATCCTAGGTAAATGTGTATAGGATAGCCACTTAAATCTCATTATTTTTGATGGGAAAGAGTTATGCATGCCAAAACATTTCCCACTGAAACCAATGAGATCTGCAAGTACCTCATGCTCACTGGCCCATGTCCCTTTTGTTGAAGTTCTGGTTGTAACAATTTATATTGCATTTATCTTTGTAAACAGGAGACTCAGCTACATTGGCAAAGAAAAAATGCTTTATATGTGTTGTTTGTGCACTTTAACACTGTGGCACCAGATGGCGCTGTGGAGTTCTGTTTTTGCCAATCCAATTTCTCATACAAAGTTTACAATGAGTTCAACTGAAACACTTCTTTGATGTGTCTAGATCCAGCCAGGGTACCATTTTGTAATGCCATACAGCTAATTGAAAATTCATTCATTGATTCGTGAGAGGCAGCAAGGTGGCAAGGAAAGCCCAAGTTAGTATCTGTGTGTATCTAAGGGTGTCCTAAATTGCGTTAGCTGGGTGACAGAGACTATGTTCCTACCACTGCCCTGCACTGTCCTGAATCAGGTATTTTGAGGGAAATGCAATTATCTCCCCAAAATTCCCACCTTTCCCATACAAGCCACAGATCCTCAGATATTATACTAATGAACCTAAAAGAAAATAACTCTACACTTCAGCTGGAGTGATTAGGCAAAGGGCCAACCATTCAATATAATTGAATTTTTCAAGGAGGGGCATGTCCTTGGGTGATTGGAGAGTAATTTAGTACATTAGGTTGATGCTACTCTAAGCTCAGCTTAGAAATATAGCCATCATTTCTTAAACGCATTTTACAAAATTCTGTCATCAATTCACTGGTGAGATGGATCAGATCCTATAGAATGTTAAAAACTTTCTGATGAGAAGGGGAAGGGCATGCTGGCAGCTCATGTCAGAATAAATTGAGTTGTCTTTAAGGTGGTATAGAACCCTTGATTGTTTTTGATCCAACTGCCGTGTTACCTTTCATGTAATACTTGTGAGCCATCATTGTCAGATTCACATTTCCATCAATGATGCTCCAGATTCAAATCAGTTTCAAAATAACTATTTAGATCAAACTATCCTGAGAATATATTAAGAAGCACAGAAATTGGAGTCTCTTTGCAGGAACCACCTACACTAGACCTATGCTACGCTTCAGGTGGAATTCAATGTTGCACTCTTTCACTGTTCTGTTGTAGTTTGCCAGATGAGAGTATTTTCCCTCTCCTCTCCCTATAAGCTGTCTTGGGAGTTCTGCAGAGACCCCTCTGAGCCAATTTTTGGGGTGCAGGGGGGGGGGAGTAGAAGGAAGATCCCATTGAGCAAGCAGATGTTTTTGCACTGGGCTTCCTCCAGGCTGGCTAGGTCAATCCCACCCATAGTTGCTTACTGGGCCAATGAACATCTGGCCAGTGCCTAAGGTTGAAAACACCACATTTTTTCAAAACCATTTCCCTGTATGTAATGCACATTTCACTAATATGTGCATTTCTATGGGCAGTTACTATATGAATTTTTGTACACATTATTTCGTTGCAGAACTGCATGTAAATGTGAACTAAATTGAATTTCCCACCCAACCCAATCCCAATGAGGAGAGGAGAGACTGTTAGTCACCTCTTTCTGACCGGCAAATCACCCTCCCCTTGCAGGCACTGTCTTAAGTTGGAAGGGGCCTCCTCATGGCCCAAATACCCCATTTCCCGTGATGCCTAAGCCATACTCAGTTGTGCCTGTGTCTGCAATAGAGAGTGCAAAGAATGCAGAGTGTCACCTTGGTAGCAATTTCCAGTTTTCACACAGTTGAACTCATAGGTGCCACTAACCGGATCACTATGGCTGTAGCTGTGGACAGGCTAGATACATTGTAAATCAGATACTTTTTGTGTAAACTGGCTCTTAGTCATCATAATATCCCAGATTACATGTGAAAGGTTTTCAGCTGATAATGCTGATATGGCAGCCTTGAAGAATGCTGACTCCATCCAGCCTTGCAGAGCCTCAGGCACAATGCCAGTTTACTTGACTATATTCACATATTAAATCTGATATACAGGATGTACCCTCTGTTGTGAAGAGATAGCGCGAATGTCGCTTTAGTGATTCATACCATTCCCAAAATGCTCTTGCAATTAAGAGTTTCTCCTGATGCTCAGCCCAAATCCTGTAATTTAAGCTTGTTAGATCTAGCCCTGGCTTCTGAGAACAAGTCTTTGTCCTCTTAAAATAGTATAGTATAGTATAGTAACTTAAAAGGCACTATAACAAACATGTAGGCTACCCTTGTAAGGGTCTATAGTAATAGAGATGGAATGAAATCTGGAGAGCCAGTATATTAAGATTTCAATAATACAACTTCTTTTCCAGTTTTAATCAAACACTCATTTATACAGGTAGGTTACATTATTTCTATAATAAAAAAATAGATGTCCTGTCCTGGGATGATGTTGATGATACTCAGTATTATATTTTCCCTTGGCTTGGGCAAAGAAAATACTGTCCCTCTTACAATCCAGTCTTCCCAGCAACACAGCCATTTCTCATAATCTCATCTTCATCAGTACATTCTTAAAAAGCTATGGACACCATCAAATCTTGTTCCTTGCGTTCCAATCGCCATTGCTTTTACATAAGAGAAATGTATGACCTTTTAATGAGGTGCATGCTTTTAATGAGGTGGCACTGAATCTCCTCTAGCATGGAGGCTTCTGTTAAGTTGGGCCATATTTATTTCTTATATTTATTTCTTATTAGGCTATTTGGGTTCCTGGTGCATGCCAAAAAAATGAAGGGAATCTTGTTCAAGAGCTGACAAGTTTAGCAAAGAATCAGAGAAGAGTTGCAGAACCCACAAAATTTACTCAAGATTCAACCCCCCCCACCTTTTTCTTATTTTTGTAACATTTTACACCATGCCTAATGTGACAAAGAGCAAAAGAGAAAATGGCTAGAGAGAATGTTATCAACAAGGCTAGTTTTCTAATGTAGCCGAATTGCTTCAGTGGTCAACTAGAAGCTTATTTAAGAGCTTCTCCTTCGTTAGTATGATTCATATGTAGCTGAACAAGTGGGCAAATTGCAATAGTACAGAAACACACTGGCTAATGCATTTGTTTCCTAAACATTTCTTTATACCACTCAATATCCAATTTAGTTCTTCTTATTCATGAAAATCAGCTCTTACAGGAAACAAATTGGTTTTTTAGTTGCTTCTTTTTTGGGAGCACAGGCCAATAAATGTAATTTGAATTTAATGCAATAGAGGGACTAAAGAATACTCTTATGAAACAAAGTCATGATGGTTTGGGGAGACCAATACAATCAGGTCTGGTTTGAATCATAATAAAAAAGTATTAGATTATCATTTACAAAATGATAAATAAAATAAATTCCTAGGCAAGGGAATATTGGCTAAATCCGACTTCTGAAGCAACCGGTTGTGTATCACGAACAAGTACAATGATATATGCTACATAATAGTCATTATTAGACAAAATGGTCCTGCAGTTTTTAAGGCTATCTCTCTTTATATTCCATTATTTCTTCTTGGGCTGTAAGAATAAATGTGACTTATTTTTCTGGTTAAGTATCCTACGTTTTGTTTAAAAAATGAAGCAAACATTTCCAATCATAACTCTCGCAGATGAACAGGATAATAATCACTATGTGACATAACTTTGAGGGGTAACCTGTGTCATATAACCAACAAATGGTTTCTCCTCTGCCACTTAATCTTTAAGATCACTCTGTTTGACAACTTTGGTTTACTAACTTCAAAAACTCTGCAGTGACTTTCTCCAGCTGTGTAAAAAAGGATGATGTTACACATATCACCACCATCAGGTATACCTACAGGTAAAAACAGTAGCAACATCCCCCCTTTTCATGCTTTAAATGGGATATGCACTGGCGTGACTGAACCCTCTGTTGATTCGCAGAGGGTTCAATCCAGCTAGCTGCAGGGGTGTGTTTTGGCCCACAGGGCATGTACTGGCAAAGTAGACCCTGTACAGTAGGACTCAACTCTGCTCTTCCACATATCAGCTGACTTCACCCAGTGACATCACCTGACAGCATGGCTTGGGGGAAATGACCTCATGGGCCAAGATTGGCCCTTGGCCTTATGTTTCTCCACCCTTGCTTTAAAACAAAGTTTTCCCATCAGTTCAAGTGGTGCAAAGCTTCTGCTATTTGTAGTGAGAAACCATGTTCTCCTATCATATAGGCAGCATAAGCCTGTCCCATCCCGTTACGCCCCATTATGCCCTCTTCTGTGGCATGTCAGCGGTCGTGCTTCAATTGGAGATGTGCAAAATGGTCCCCAACTGTACCTTGGTTTTCACAAAGTGCTGAGAAAGCTTTGCTTTAAAGAAGATCAACTGCAAGTGTCACATTTATGTGGAACATTACATGCCCCTTTGCATGATACGCACGGCGGCCCTGTCTGCACTCTACATTTAAAGTAGTATCATACCACTTTAAACAATCATGGCTTCCCCCAAAGAATCCTGGGAACTCTCATTTGTGAAGGGTACTGAGAACTGTTAGGTGTGCCCTCTCATAGAGCTACAACTTTCAGAGTGGTTTTGCAGTCAATCTTTCTTCCCATGGAACTCTTGGAATTGTTGCTTTGTGTCTCATCCTAGCAGAAGGAAGGAAGCTGAAAAAACCTCATAGTACATTCAGAGCTGGGGCTCTGCTCATCATCAGGTTTCCCTATTTTATTATGATGCACACCCTGTGCACTGCCCCCCCGCCAGCACTTGCATATCTGGCTATGGCTGCAACTTTCTGGGTCACCACTGGGTTCTGATTCTTACAAATACCTATCCAGGTGTCCTTTCATAATCCTGTAATGTGTCTGTGCTGTACAGTGGTACCTCGGGTTAAGCACTTAATTCGTTCCGGAGGTCCGTACTTAACCTGAAACTGTTCTTAACCTGAAGCACCACTTTAGCTAATGGGGCCTCCTGCTGCTGCCGCGCTGCCGGAGCACGATTTCTGTTCTCATCCTGAAGCACTATTTCTGGGTTAGCGGAGTCTGTAACCTGAAGCATATTTAACCTGAAGCGTATGTAACCCGAGGTACCACTGTATATATCACCCGCCAGTTGGTATTGGAATGGAGAAGCCAGCCAGAAACAGAATGTCAGGGGAAGCTCCATTAATCCCCGTGATCTCAAGCTCTCATTCCCAACAGATGCAAAGCTATACCATAAATTCCTTTCCACTGAAGTCAGGGGTGGGGTGGGGGAGGCTATACACACATACAGTCCTGGCCACAATGAATCTACGGGGTGCTGGATGTGGCAGCTTCTCTACTCTGTTCCCCATCCACCAGTGTATTATGATTGCTCTGTAATTGTATGGCTGCCTTGAAAGGCTATTGTCCTATAAAGCAGCCTTTTAGAAACAAACAAACAGTGTGAAAAGAGCTACTAAATGAGTGTTTTCTACATTTCCAAAGGCCCAATCTCCCCAGCAAAGGACGCCACATTGGAAATGGTCCATCTTTATTTCATTAAACTAAGGCTAGCGGCGAAGCTAATAGAATTCATGCAACCCAATTTTCCTAAGCAGTTAAGAGGCTTTTAAAAGATGTACTCTTCTGGGCTGATGTTCAGAAGCAATTTTGCATCGGATCATGATATCGGGTAGCTTTCACAATGCACATTATTAAATCTTGATATTAGGAAAGAACCGACACTGTAATATCTAATCAGGATTTGCAATTAAGTGAGAATATCATTTATAAAGCTGATTGTAATTGCAGGGTTTAAAATCCTTTTCCCAGAGATCAGGTTCCTCAATTGTAAGCAGAATATAAGAATGTCGAATCCCGCACATAGTAGCACATAGCTTGCAAATAAGTTATTAAATGCTGTTTAATGAATTTGAAATGCACAGTAGGATTTGCAAATAATTCTTGGCTGATATAAACATGTATGTTAATCTGATATAAATGCAAAGCTTTGGAAGAAATATACTAAGTATTAAATGTAAATGATGAAATAACCATCTAGATTAAGTCAATTTAAGGTGCTTCCAGGTGACCTGCTTGTTGAACATTCATCCTGATTTGCCCGCAGGCAGATTAGATGAAGTTAGCTATTTAATGAGCAACTATTCTTATCTTTTGCAGGAAGTTTATATTATCTTGCTTCATGGAAGTATTATCCCACACTTTCCAGAGCATTTTCCCATCACTTTCCTTATCACAAAAAGTCCAATTTTTGGGGTGGGGTGTGGGGAGAGGGTTTACTGTGCTAGACTCCTCAAATCAACTATAATTTCACAACCTGAATTTGCTGGTATGATATTGAATCCCACCTGAAAATAGCAAGCGTCTGAAAATTCCCATAGTCAAGAATTGTTTCATTGTATTTGTTTATCTGGCTTAACATTTTTAAGGCAGACATTCAAGCCAATTTATTGGCACAAGAAAGGAGGGTTTGGATTCTGGGTCTGTTTTTAGCATTGTGCTTTTTGCTGGTAATAGAAAAATTAGTTTAAATCGTTAATCTGTCCTGTCCCAAAAAGAGATGGTTGAGCCTTCTGTACCTTTGAATCAGCATTATATATTAATCATAGAAATCCTCGTGTCAAACCAATTTTGTTATGCAATTGTAACAAGCAGTAGTTTCTTCAGATTTGGAGCTAGAAAAATTGTGTTCACTTGAACTAACTTCACCCAGAACAGAACATATTGGCTAGAAGATCACACTTTGTGGAAGCTCCCAAAGAACAGCAGACTTCTTTACTGTAACCATCCCTGCCATGTGGTCTTTTTTTAAAAAAAGGAAGAAAACAACACCCCCCCCCCCCCGATCTGTACTGTAATGAATCAATGAGTGCTACTTGTGTACTGTGCCCTGGTCACCTCACCTTCTGCTCATCTCTTCTGTTGAATAGAGGACCAGCACAGAAAAATGGGTGGGAAGCAATGGACAAATCAATGGATGAGTTCAAACTAGTGCTGGGCTGAATATCTGTCTCTTCTACTTTCATGGGACCACTTGTACACCATGAAGGTGGCGGCGGCAAGGTATATTCAGTGACTTTCAGTGACTTGAAAAATACTTACATGTGAACATCAAAGGTCAACATCAGATATTTAGCCCAGAAGGCCTGGAAAGCCTGCCCTGTGGTACGCCCTCCCTTCAGATGTGAAGGAAATAATCAGCTATCTTCTTTTTAAAAGACATCTGAAGGCAGCCCTGTTTAGGGAAATTTTTAATATTTAATGCTGTATTGTTTTTAACACTCGATTGGAAGCCGCCCAGAGTGGCTGGGGAAACTCAGCCAGATGGACGGGGTATAAATAATAATAAATAATTATAATTATAATATAAAGCCACTTTATTATTTATTATTATTTATTAAATTTGTATATCACCCTATACCTGCAAGTCTTAGGGCAGTTACAACATAAAATCACAATATAAAAACATAAAATACATAATAAGAACAAAAATAATCCAATAATCTCTCCCCCCCCCCAATAGGGCTTTCCCTTCCTCTGTTCTCACTGTGTACCCTATAAAACTGCGCTGGAAATTCTCCCAATGCTCCAGAGCAGATTTAGGGGTTGTGGCAAAACACAAAGGGAGAGGAGAATCTTGTTCCATGAATAGAAAAACGCATTTGAATCCCGCCCAGAGCCAACCTAAATTAATCCCCTGGATTGAAAATATCAAACTGGAGAACACTGCATGGAAAACACTCTGGTCTGATAGAACACCTCTCTCTCTGCCTAGGTTTTAAGTTGCAAGCAACTCCTTTGCTCCAACTTTGCTCCAACCATAGCTAAACACACCAAGGTACCTTGTCCAGCCATGTGCTTTTGGTGTACACAATGTTAACAATCCCATCCCAAATCAAATCATGGGGTTTGATGCTTTATCATTTTCTAACAGTCTATTAAAGAGCAGCAGTGAAAACAAAGTTTTCTGCAGAAATCTTATGTGTTATAGAAACTCTTTCCAAACCAACCAAACATACAAGTTAAAATGCGGTTCACCAGAACATTTGGACAAAGATGCACATTAGCTCTGAGTCTGATGGATCTGACTGATCCCTCTTTAGCAAATTAGATTCTAATAGCTCCCTCGATGCTCTGGACTATCACCCGTTCCAGGACTATAGTATTTCAAACATATTTAATTCATGGATTATAGGGCCAGCAGACTAAATCAGTGCTATTGACTTATTATGACCCATGAGATGTAGTGAATTTAATAAGATCCCATCTGCTGCATTATCTTGCCAGAGTTGTCACTGTTTCCAAATGTTAGATGTAGACATACACTGGAAATGGTTCGCTTTGAAACATGACGTAATGCAATCTCCACAGTTATAAAGTGACACTACTTTCAAATTATTTGGGTCTGATGTCCATTATCTATTTCATAATTCTGGCTAGAAATTCAATCCCCTATTGCTCATGCCCAAAGTGTCGTGTGGGGTTGGGAGGGCAGGTAGTTTTGCATCTGCTGTGGAGAGAGGCAGGACGCGTGCAAGACAGCAGAGGTGGGGCAATGCACTCTCTGGGAATTCCCCAGACAAGCTTTGGAACCTCATGGGTGGTATAGAGGACCCCTGTGAGGATTGCGCAGAACATGCACCCCAAGTTGTAGGGCAGTGGGGGGGGGGAGGTTAGCGATTTGGGAGGGCCTCCCTTAACAATGAAGGTGTGTCCATCTCCCTAGGAAGATTGGAGTTGTTGCTTTAGCAATTATGCAACTCTGATTGCATTTTAGTGTGAATTTCTCCCAATAAATACCTTTTCGCATGCAGTTTTGACTAATGTACACATTTTTTTGCAAGCAATTTCTCTTAATATAATGCATTTTAAGGTTATTTCCCCTAATATATTCGTTTTCATGCATTTTTGTACACATTGCTTGGTTTGAGAACTGCATTGCAAAATTCAGATAAGGACAAATGTTGAATCATGTCTGTGTTTCGTTTCCCATATTGTGTCAGGAAGTTACGATTTGAAAGATTCACCTTTAAATGTGAACTGAATTGAATTTCTCCCTCTTGCCTACTCACAAGCCATCCCCCTTGAAAAAACAACAAACAGTTTCAACATCACCTGGCTTGGGATGGCTATTAAAAATCCCACCCTAGTTTTGATCTTGATCTTATCCAGCAGGCTGCTGTAACTGGCTTTTGCTGACACAACTGCTTGCACCTCTATCAACCTGTTAGGTTCCCTGCAGGCTCTAGTCTCAGGGACTGTGCCTCCTGCCCACTGGGTTCCCTGTGAGGGACCAGTATTCCGACATGGGACAAATTGAATGTTGTCAGAATTATGACCATTTTAGAAATATGTATGGTCTAAGCTATGCCTGCTGTTGACATTATATTGGATTTTTAGTAAGCCATCGCACAGCTTGATGAGGGCTTTGAAGGATGTTTAAAATAATAATCACATAATCCTATTGCAAATCTGCTTAGAAATGGATGAACAAGAAGAAAAACGAGCCGCTGAAAAGAAATGTTGTCTATCGGTCTGGGAGATGGGGTGACAGTTGCATGCCTTTATTACGACTGTTAATGATGCAAGAAACAAGTTGTGGCCATTCTGCAACATTTGACAGCTCCAAGGGCTGGGGCTCCATCGCAACTCAGTAATCTGAGGCAAAATCCTTCCTCAAGTGTAAAGCAGTCTTCATGAATTGCCGTCTTAATTTATTTTGGCCTAATTGCTTGAGTCACTCAAGGAAAAAAACAGCCCCGTCCCCACATTCCATGCCGAATTCTTTTAAGGCAGCTGTATCACCATCCCAAATTGCTTGTGGCAAATCTGACAGCATGTTATGGCGATAAGGCCTCACAGTTCCTATAATGGTGCATCTTTTGTTAGCACGTCTCTAATCCCTCCGGGCTGTGCCTCCTCTGTGCTCTCTGTTTGGGAGCCGGCAAAACACTGCAACTCAGCACAAAGCACGTGGAAAAGAAAGATGATGGCTGAGCCGGCAAAAGTGCTTACCGAGTCAATATTGAAATGTGATAAATGACAGAGTGCTCTAACTGGGGAAAGGTTTGGAAGCAACATGTTTCTATTTCAGTGCGTCATTTAATATTAATAGATCCATCTGCGGGATGGCGGGGCACTCATGGCTGTTGTTCAGAGGAGAAACGGAGCAGCACAAATTAAGCTCTGGCCAAGCTCTCTTAATGAGGAAAACGATGACAACAGTAGCTCTGAGCAGCAACCGCTGCCTTTGTGTAGAAGACTTTGTTGTGTTGTTGTGCAAAACTCCCACTGGAAGAATCCCACTGTGTTACTCTGTGGTTGCAATGGCGTTGGGCCTAGTCAACAAGACTAGAGTGGTGGGGGGCTAAGACTGCCAAAGACCAGAAAGTTCAGAAAACCAGTCATACCTCAGCTCCCTGAGAGAATTAATTTCATAAGTCGGGTTTTAAATTTTTAAATATTGCTTTTAGTGCTGCAACTTGCCCAGTGACTTTAGGGTGAATGGCGAATAATAATAATAATAATAATAATAATAATAATAATAATAATGCTCAGAGGAAACAGTTGTGCATCCTATGTTGCCATTTCTCATGGTGACAGCTTTTGAACAAAGGATGCCCATTTCATGGAAATGATAGGATTGTAGATTTACCAACATGCTTTGTAGCTGGCCAAACCACTAAAGGACAAAACCACTAAAGACTTCTGAACTTCCAGGAATTTTAGATTTTATTCTGAAGCTACCACCTGTATAGTTTGGCCCCAGTTACAATTTATTATTTATGCTTAAATGTTTGTTTTGGTGTCCTCTCCTTCATGGTATTGTGTTTGCCAAGACAGATGCCCTCTCTGCCCACCCCCACAGGCACACTACTGCATCAGTGGTAAGCAGTATTTGGCCATACATACTGACATTTCCAGGGACACGGGTGGCGCTGTGGGTAAATCCTCAGCGCCTAGGACTTGCCGATCGCATGGTCGGCGGTTCGAATCCCCGCGGCGGGGTGCGCTCCCGTCGTTCGGTCCCAGCGCCTGCCAACCTAGCAGTTCGAAAGCTCCCCCGGGTGCAAGTAGATAAATAGGGACCGCTTACCAGCGGGAAGGTAAACGGCGTTCCGTGTGCTGCGCTGGCTCACCAGATGCAGCTTGTCACGCTGGCCATGTGACCTGGAAGTGTCTGCAGACAGCGCTGGCTCCTGGCCTATAGAGTGAGATGAGCGCACAACCCTAGAGTCTGGCAAGACTGGCCCGAACGGGCAGGGGTACCTTTACCTTTACCTTTACCTTTACCTTTACTGACATTTCCATTTGAGTGGCTTTCTTTTCCTGCCAGTGGGCTGCTACTTTTGCTCACATAATGATGCTTGCGTCTAGGTAAAATGAATTACAGAGTATAAATTAGCAGAGGTTCTGCTAGGTTTGATATAATAGGCAGAATAGGTTTGATATAATTTCTGGGTGCTGTCTCTTCTAGGGTTGTCTCAGTTTGTGTATGGTGATAGGAAAGTATTATTATGCATAGTCACTGACATCAGTCAGTAGCATCCATGCACTTGCATAATGCTGACAAACCTGCCCATTGCCTCTATTGACACCATGCTTGAATGCTGGTGAGAAGGGTATAGAGGCAAACTTATCAGTGACAGTGGAAGGAAAACATAGCCATCCTAGTTAGTAACCACTGAAAACTTTTGCTTTCCTGGCTATCTGGGGAACAGGGTTCGCGTTTCTGCTCCTCCACATGCAGCTGCTGGGTGACCTTGGGCCAGTCACACTTCTTTGAAGTCTCTCAGCCCACTCACCTCACAGAGTACTTGTTGTGGGGGAGGAAGGGAAAGGAGATTGTGAGCCACTTTGAAACTCCTTAGGGTAGTGATAAAGAGTGATATCAAATCCAAACTTCTTCTTCTTCTTCTTCTTCTTCTTCTTCTTCTTCTTCTTCTTCTTCTTCTTCTTCTTCTTCTTCTTCAGCTGTTCAAGTTGGTGAACATCTTATGGGTTGGAATCACATCTATACTTTCTTACCCATTCCCCACGATCTATTCTAGAGTTTTGCCATGTGTCACATATATGGTAGGCTGTTTGTACCAGCATGTTTTCTCTCCCACAGGATCGCTGGAAATGGTAGGTAATTTTGGAAGGGGATTCTGTGCAGGCTCGGCACTGCTCAATACATAAAGCAGATACAGTATTGTTTTTTTCAGTCCTCATTTCAGCCATGTGAAAGTAATTTGAGAATTTATTTGTTCAATAACTTTGCAGTATTAAAGTAAAGTGTGGGGGGAATGAAAGCAGCCTGCTCTGTGGCAACATTCATGTTACTGGCAGCACCCCATAGCTGGTCAGTATGAAACCATAGTAGTTTTTGCTTTTAGCTGTTTGAATCCAGCATTTAATCTAAACCATGTTTAAAGTCCTCTGTGGGGTAGTATACCCCTGCTATCACATTTGAAGATTACGATCGACAATTATAATGATTTGCCACATGAAAGGTATTTGAATAGTTATTTGTTGCGCATGGGGTCCAGTTGGAATTTTTAGTTGCAAACAGTTGCCAGTCAACTCCTGTTTTGAGCAAGTCTTCTAATTTTCTCGAAGGAAGGTAGGCCTTTAAAGATGCCTACAAGTGCTCTCCATGACACCCAGTTCTCCTTTAATCCTGATAATAATAATAATAATAATAATAATAATAATAATAATAATAATAATAATATATTTATACCCCACCCTTCTGGCTGGGTTTCTCTTGTACTTTGCAGCAAAATGTGATGAATTAACCCTATTAAAGACACCAACTAAACCCTTAACACCCTCTGACATCCAGCATAAAATAGGCAAGAAAACCCACCTGACAAGGCCGATCTACAAACAGGCACAGAATTCCTACTCAGCCCCAAAACCACTGGAAAGATTCCTGCATTGCTATCAAGGGTGGGCTGGATGGGTGCCAAAAGGGAAAATAGGCACGGGAGGGGCCTGGTTTGATTTAAATAGCTCCATAACCCCTCCCACTACTGACGTGACTTTGTGTGCTCACCATCCCATGTCTCTCTCCACCATTTGGCTTGGCTATGGAAGACACTCCCAGTCGTAGTTTTGTGTGTGTGCACCAGGGAAGTGGCACCCTGTGTTTACTACAACATGTGACCTGAGAGCTCTGCAAGTATATGTGTATCTGCCTAATCCCGATCCTCACTGTGGAAAAATCCTTTCCACTGCAGAAACTATGAGCAAAATGAGCTCCACATGGCATGAGAACTGTGTCTTAATGTGGTTTTTGATATTTGCTGTGAAATAGAATCAATGCAGTAGCTATGTGACTGCTTGCAACATCTTTAGGAAAAAGCAGCTAAGTGGTCTGCAAATGGTCTGTGAATGATGATCCAAGCAGGCTTAAAATCTCATGTTGACATTCTGGGCTGAAGAATTTTTTTTGGCCCAGAAAAAGTGCTGAAATGATAACATAGCTGAGCAGCACAAATGCAACAATTTTTATATCCACACTTACCTTGACATTACTTTGCTTGTCATACACCTGAGAAAGGCACAGTAGCTAGCGAAAAAGGTGGCGATTCAATAGAGCAGCCTTTGCCACATTGTGCAGAGGTTTGGGAGTGCTGCTCTCATCAGACCCAGCCAGCTCAGCGGCGCTGACTAGACAGAAGGGGAATTTGTAGTCTAAACCATCTGGAGGGCACCAACTTGGCAATGGTTGCTGTAGACCTACCAGTGACTTTGGTGAACAGGGAGTATGCAGAATATTTTTTTTTTCTTTCACGCCATTTAGTTCTTCAACAGAGCAAGGAGATGTAATTGGAATTCCTCCCGGGAATCAATATTGCAAAGAACAGCAATTAAGCAGAAGTCAGCTAGAACAATGGGATGATTCTATTCTTGACCTTTGTTTAAGAGGTGTGGGAGCTATATGGGACAAAAAGAGAAATGATAATCATTTTAAGAAATGTAGTCACTCCATGAACTGAAGGAGCTTCCTGGAGAAGGGTTGCACTCAGGGACCTTTCCCCACCCCCCTGAGCGCAACTTTCCAACTCTGAACAGACTCTCATTCAGTGAATGGAAGGACTAATTTGGATACCATCCTTTATATAATACAGACAACCAGAAATAATGATTTGTTATACTCTCTTGTGGTACAGGGATACAACCCATTTCCCCCTTAACATTATCCAGTATGTGACTCCATTCCTTGTATGCTGTTGGTTTAGAAACAGGCACCATCTGCTATGGTCCACTTTTCATTACTCATATAAGACAGAGCTTTCTTTCCAAAACACAACCATGCAGATTTTTTGAGTGTTTAAGTAGATCACTCAAAAAGTCAAGTTTTGGAGCAAGCCAGAGTGAGGCTCACACATACCTATTCTGGAGCTTCCACAGGAGCAAAGTCTTCGTACAGGTCTGAATAGAATCCCACAGAACATAGGAACCACTCCATTGGTCCATCTAGTTTAGTAGCTCTCTGGGATTTCAGACAAAGTTCTCTCCAAGCCCTACCTATAGATGCTGGGAAAGAGTTGCATCCAGGAGAGGTCTGAAGCTGGAAGCAGAATCAAGGCTGGGTGAGTGCCTGGGATGGCTAGTGGCTGCCTTGATTCTGCTTGGAACAATTTGATCTGTGGTATCTGTATACCCTGCTTTGAATTTTTAACCTGTCTATGTAAGAAGCAGCTGCAGAGCATCCCACTTACTGCCTGGATATTCTGACTGGGACATTGCCTTCTCTCCTGTTCCCTTTTGGCTGGACAGCTCCTCAGATGCTTCTGCAACTTTGGCAGAGCCCAACTGCATGCTTTGCTGGACAGCTCCCCAAGCTCATGGGGAGAGAAAGAAGCCAAGCTCCATTTTGACAAAAATGGGGCATAGTTCCACCGATGGCCAAGGCTCATGGGTGGGGTTACTTCAGGCCCTCCTTAGGGGAGTTGGCAAGAAAAAGTGTACTGTAAAGTGCTGTAAAAAATAAAATAAATATTCTGCAGTGCAAGCCAAGTGGGTTTGTCCAAACAACAGAACACTAGGAGATACAGTGGTACCTCAGTTTATGAACTTAATCCATTCCAGAAGTCCGTTCTTAAACCAAAATCATTCTTAAACCAAGGCGCGCTTTCCCTAATGAGGCTCCCACCACCGGTGCCCTTCCACCATTCAGATTCCATTCTTAGACCAAAGTAAAGTTCTCAAACCAAGACACTATTTCCGGTTTTGTGGCATTTGTAAACCAAATCGTTCTTAAACCGGACTGTTCTTAAACTGAGGTACCACTGTAGTAAGTTTTCCCAAGTCTTACCAAAGCACAGTTTAATCTTCACCAATGTTTAAAGAGAGAGAGTAGGGTTGGTGCTCATCAGCTACTTTGTATATTTGAGACTAAGTTTATCTAGTGTCTCATATGTGTAGCCTGGAGTATGAGGGAAATGAGATATTTTTTCTTTTAAAAGTTGATCACAAGTTCTCATTGTTTCATAAAGAAGAGTGACGTTGGTATAATAGTTTGGCATAAAGAGACAGTTACCAAGAGGCAAATATCATGAGCTATGCCATTCTTCATATTTAGTCTTTTGCCTCTGTTTTAGTATTACCATTCGTATGACTGACTTTCATATTTAGCTACTGAATAATATCTGCCTTGAAAATTAGATGATTTTAGCAGAGCTGACTGATATATGGTGGACATGTTTGAAAGGCTGTGCATAGCTCACAACAGATTGTTTTAAGAAATAAAAGGCAAGAAATAAATAACAGAAGACAGTAATATTTGTAACGGCAATAATACTTCTCATCAGAACTTGTGTGCCTACATATGTATTTTGCTTTTTGTAAGAATATGGTTCCAGATTCCTTCATAGAAATAAGTGGCCTCATATTGTATTTTACCTGCAAAAATAAAATAATAAAATAAAATAAAATAAAATAAAACAGAAAGAAGAGATTGTGTCTGGAAATGTAAGTATAGGTATGTGCAGAATATTTCCATGAACTTCATTAAACATGCTGCACATTGGGTTCTTTAAAATTATAATGCAGCAGGAAGGAATTGAGCACCATGTGAAATAGTAGGTTTACACTTGACTAACAAATAATTGTATATAATGGATCTGGCAGCATGACTGGATTATGGAGATTTCCACAGTGGTTTCATTGCTATGGGGGAAAATACTAATTTAAAGCCCAATATTCCTTTCTTTTGCCTGATGCTTTAGATTTAAACCAGACATAAAATGCACATGTGTTTTACTTTCTCATCTTTTTGTTTTAATAAAAAGCAGCTTCATGGGGTTGTGTATTTGATCAGAAGAGTGGAGGAAGTGCAGGTGCCATTAACTCTTTCCATTGGTCATTTTTCTGAGGGCTTGGGAGAAAAATTGTGCTCCCCTATCTTTTTCCTACAGGAAGAAAAAAAGGCTGGGGAGGTTGTTTTACACACACACAGATTATTGTCTTCCAAAGCAACTACTCCTAGCAAACCATCTCCTAACTATATCTGAGGCAACCCTTCCTGAATCCCAAAATGGTTTTCGACCATCTAGGGGGACAGTGGACATGATTTTCACCGCTCGACAGCTTCAAGAAAAATGCAGAGAGCAAAACCAACGCCTGTATATGGCATTTATAAACCTGACTATGGCCTTTGACACTGTAAATCGTAATGCCCTGTGGACTGTCCTTCTGAAAAATGTCTGCCCAGGTAAATGTGTGAATATCCTTTGGCTTCTCCATGATAATATGACAGCAACAATCACAGATAACAATGGCTCACAAAGTGGCATCAGGGTTGTGTTATCGCCCCCACTCTATTTATTATTTCATTGCCATGATCCTACACATTGTTGAAGGGAAACTCCCCACCAGGGTAGAAATGATATATCGAACAGATAGATAGCTGTTTAATCTGAGTAAGCTGAAAGCAAAGAGTAAGGTTACCATAACTTCCGTCATAGAGCTTCAATATGCCGATGACAACATAGCATGTGCACACTCAGAGGATGACCTCCAAACCATCCTAAATATCTTTGCAGAAGCCTATGAAATGCTTGGCTTATCACTCAACATCCAAAAAACCAAAGTGCTGCATCAAACAATCCCTCTGCAGTGCCCCATATCCAACTCAATGGTGTAATGTTGGAAAGTGTTGATCACTTCTCCTATCTCGGCAGCTACCTTTCCACAAGGGCTGGCACTGATGCCAAAATCCAGCATCTCCTGAGCTCTGCGAGTGCGGCTTTCTCCCGATTGAAGTGCAGAGTGTTTGAGGACTGGGACATTCGCAGGAAAACCAAAATGCTTGTTTACAAAGCTATTGTACTACCAACCTTACTGTATGCTTGTGAAACATGGACCACTTACAAACACAATCTCCAACTCCTTGAAAGATTCCATCAATGGTGTCTCCAAAAATGTTTACATATCACTTGGGAAGACAGGTGAACTAATGTCAGTATACTGGAAGAAGCAAAGATCACGAGTGTCGAAGCAATGATTCTTCAACATCAGCTCCATTGGACTGGTCATGTTTATCATCTTCCAAAGCAACTACTCTAGTCCGAACTTAAAAAATGGAAAGCATAATGCTGGTGGTCAGCAAAAGAGGTTTAAAGACTCTCTCAAGGCAAATCTAAAAAAAATAGTATAACCACCGACAATTATAAAACACTTGTCCGCGAGCGTTCTAATTGGAGAACAGCCTTTACCAAAGGTGTCATGGACTTTGAAGATGCTTGAACTCAGGACGAAAGGGAGGAACATGCTAAGAGGAAGGCACGTTTGGCAAATCCTCACCATGATCAGCTCCCACCCTGAAACCTATGTCCCCATTGTGGAAGGACATGTGAATCCAGAATTGGCCTTCACAGTCACTTACACACTCACTGTTAAGACCGTGTTCATGGAAGACAATCTTACTCAGCTACGAGTGTCCACCAAAGAAGAAGAAGTGTGTAGAGAACTGCAGCTTGAAATGCTTAAAATAAGGCACTTAGAAGTGAATAACTTAAAAATGGCTTTAATGGGAACATCATGTAGGACTGACCCTTTCTAAGATTATTTGATTACTTTTGCTTTTTATGTTACTGATGATATACCTACATCTACAGGTTCATTTGTGCTGAATGAACTTTTCGTTTGCAGTCCCCCCAAACATTTCTGAAATAAGTGCTCATTTCAGCTTACTCTAAAATTGCCTCATGGAAACCATTTTACACAGAAATTGGGAAAGTGCAGACTTATGTACAACACCCATGATAGCCAGAGAATGGGTCCCAGGTGAGTCAAAAGATGGATTCATCTAGGAAGGCTAAAGAGGAAGTGTGAAGATGGAGCTCTTTTCTCATTCTCCTCTTACTGTGGTAATAATAGCCACCATGCATTCCTTAAGTTAATAAACAAGGAAATGAAATACAGAATAAGCAAGTCCAATGAACCAGAAGACCAAGGCAGCAAGACCATTGCGTCCAAAAACAAAAGTAATTGCCAGGCAGGCAAACGTCTTTGCTTGTTTAGTGAGAGTTCCAAAGAACTTGTGAAAGAGAAACTTCAAGGCATTCAAAGGCGTACATTTCTTTACTGGGGATTAATGTAATTGTAACCTCCTGAAAATTCTACCGTGTGGTTTATTACAATTCCACTTCCATCTCAACTTTACAAATTGTTATGCATTATATTCAGCAGAAGAGATTTTCATATCATTGGTTTTGTGGTGGCTGCTTTGGGCATGTACTAATCATGAAATGCACTTTCTTTTTTTTATCCTACTGTCTCTGGCATTTTTGTTTTGGAGACACCATCATCTTTGGTGGCTACTTAAGGATGCTGTGAAAAATGGGCAAGTCCACAGTTCAAAGAAAAAGCTACGGATTTGGCAGGCACCAAGCTATGGGCTATTACATTACCCTTTGTTGTGGATTTCTTTCTTGTTTCATCTCATCTATAAGTTTTCCTAATGTAGCTCTTGAAAGGTCTGTTTCTATAAATGTCTGTCCTTCATTATCCTTATTTCATATGGCAAGCTGCTCATTCCAAGAGCCAAAATTAGATTTTACCCTTTACAATTTTCTGCTATTCATAACTTGAAGTGGGAAAAGAGCAGATGTTATTCTAAAAAAAAAAAGGGATATGGAACCTATGGGCCTCTAGGTATTGTTGGACTCCAACTGCCATCAGCCCCAGCCACCATGGCCAATGGTCAGGGATGATGGGAGTTGTAGTCCAACAACATTTGGGGGTCACAGGTTCCCCACGCCTGTTCTAATAATACTAGTAGGCACACGGCATCAAGCCAGTGGTTCATGTGATCCAGTTTTCTTTCTCTAACAATGGCCAGAGATAAAATGATTCTGAAGATGTAATAGCAAAGTCCACTGTGCCCCATTCCTTGCCATTTAGTCTGAAAATCTGGATTAAGTGAGAAAAGCTATATTACATTTATCAGTGACTATATATTAAAGTAGATATTACTAACTAATTTAAGGCAATGATAATCACACTGTTTTGACAAAGAAATTTCCTATGTTACCATTATGTATGCATTACTACATAGACTTTTGAATTCAGGGCAAAGCTGTTCCATGATATATGTTATCTTAGGGTTCTTGTTTGGTTGTTAGGTTGACATGCATGTGACAGTACTGAGGTTTCAATTATCCGCTTGCATCAATCAATCTTTTAGTTCCCAATACTGGTTGCCTGAAGAAATGTCACAGCTACTTCTCTTTTTTTGTAAGGCAGGAGAACTTTGCTGGAAATGTTATTCATTACAGCTGCAAATCTGTCACCGTGCTTGGCATGGCTTGTTAATGACAACATTTATTTCAAAGAGTCGTGTTTCGCTTTGTTGCTGGAGAGTTGACTTTGCGATCGTAAAATATAATGAAATGCCAAGAAGATGAAGTGAATGAAGTTTGCCAAAAACACAAATAAAGTGATCCACATCTTTAAAAGAAAAGATACATGCAAACACCAAATACTAGCAATGAGTTTCCTTGGAAGCACTTCATCACTTACTTGAGGGCATTAACATGGAGAGAGAGTATACAAAACAAAAGACTAGAGGACTGTAGAGGTAATAGTTAAAATACTATTTTCATTCTAGACTTTTGGAGTGGGTTAGGGCGGAGTTGTTCTGCGTTGTTCATTTAAGGTTTAAATGAATAATTGATATACACTGAGATCTTCAAGAGGTCATCATCTATTTATTTCAAATTCACATGCACTTCCAAAGAAAATCCTGATACTGAAACTGCTTGGTGTGGTTTATTTTTAGCAGTGTGAATATCAGTGCTTGGTTATCTTTTGCTTCTTCTTCTTTTTTTTTTTTTACTTTGCCAGTACTTTAGAGTTTGAAATAAAGTTGACCTCTTCAAGATCATGAAGAATGACCCAAGGAGGTGTGTGTGTGTGTGTGTGTGTACACATATACATATATTTGTTTTAATTGAAAAGATGTATTTTCCACTTTTAAGTACAAATACTTTCAGGGAGGCTAAAATTAAAAAAGTAATTCAAATGAAAATAAGAATTATCTAAATTGAAACAGAAGTTTCAATAGGTAAAAATAGTGATTGATCAAAACCAAGTCCAAAAGTCTTAACATGAGACCAAAAAGTCAGAGAGTAGGGGTTAGTGGAACTTCTTCAAAAGAAATGTGTGCCACAACTGAGAAACACATTTTCCTGCTCATCACCTGCCTATTTAAGCAAGGGGGAGAACCTTGAGAAGAACTTCCAGTGATGATCTTAATGCACACCAGGCACTTATGGAAGGACACAGTCCCTAAGCAACTCAGGTTCTGAGCTGCACAGGGCAAAGATATCCTGAAATTTTCAACTAGTTCTTGATCTAGAAAATGCTATCCACATGAAAATAAATATGCTCTCACGCAAACTAAGGAAGCTTCAGATTAGGTCTTTTTATGCCAATGTCCATGGGTTCTCATTCTCTGCAATGTTCTCCATTTCAAATGCAGACCCAGTATGCCTATTTGTGGCTATCTTCTGTCCTACCATGAGCATAATATTGTAGTGGGGAGGTAAGGACACAGGGAAAAGCATCTACACAACTTCTGTGGGGTGTGCATGGTGACCGTCACTGTCCTCCACACCGGTCACATTTTGGGAGGGGAAGAGAAGAATGGAAGAAGACAGAAGCTCATTGAAGAAAATGCCTGCATGTGCTTCATATGAGCATTAGAATTAATATCAGTACATATTTATAATCTGTATAGTACATGCGCACCGAAGCCATAGTCATACACAAACCACTGAGATCCTGGATTAGAGCAAAACTCGCACACTTAAATGTATCATCTTTATTCAAGCAGATTACAATTAGTATCAAAAATCATGCTCACTGTTTTGCTAATATATTTGTCTTGTTTTGAGGAGCCAGGATGCATCACTTAGGCATAAATTGCATAATGCTAGCAATCTACTTGTCATCTATGGACCATCCCACTATTTGTGAGCCTTGAAACATTGGGTGCTTTTCTTTTCCTCCACCCGCTGCCCCCCGCTTTGGCCACCTATTCCAAGAAGCAAAATGTACAAGCTGCATAATTGTTGGTTGTTAATTTCCTGAGAGAAAAACATGAACTCAATTTGTCTAGACGTGCTGATTGTAATCCATCAAGCAATGATTAAAGAGTAATTCTCTTTCTCATTATACTGAAAGAATGTTAAAGAGATCCTTCATTCCTGAGTCACAATTAGAATTCTTCAAGCACAAAACCATGAAGGGGGGTGGGGTGGACATCATCTGCAACATCTTTTCAATAAACAAAAGGCTTTGCATGAAGACTTATTCAAAAGAGAGGTTAGGAAAGCCTGGAAAATAAACCATACACTAACATTATTCCCAGTAAATCAGAAAATACATAGACTGAAGTAAAACGACCATTCTTTTAAAATGAAGCAATTTTTAAACTCCCTGATGTTGTGCTTCTTATATGTAAGTGGTGTAAATGGTGTATATAACACAAAATTAAAACATACTTCTTCTGAACCAAGATGCAAACTGAAACACAGCTATCCTTCAAAATTTGCACTTCTCTGAATTTTGTTATTCATTTCTGAAAGCAAACACTATGTACAAAAATACATATATTAGGAGAAAGTGTGCATAAGCATGTGCATTTAAGTGAAAGTAATATACAAAAGTGCATTATAGTAGGAGAAATTGCTTGCACATTAGGTAAAATGGCAAACAAAAATGGGTTTATTTTGCACAAAATCGCTGATGGATTTTCATGAGGGTTAAGAACAAAGAAGCAAATCCTGCAAATAGATGCAGAAATGAGGACAACTGAATTTAAGTTTGGACAAATGAAAAAAGGAGAGAAAGAAAATTTGATTGATTCACTTATCCTCATACAACACACGGAGCCACTTCAATGTATGAAACAGCTCTTATTTTGGGGCTATTACTGCATCAAATTACCAGAGTTGGGATTCAGTTAATAAGACCTGTCAGCAGAAGATCTGCACTAGCACTTCTGCTTTTGCAATGGGGTTCCTTCCTCATGCCCTGTGCCCCTGAAATTGGCTTGGGGGGGGGGGTTCGGGAGACACCCCCCCCAGAGCAGCATCTGTGGGGAGGTGAATGGGAATCATTCAATTTGGCAAGCAAAAATGCTTGTTCTTATGGAAGAATCAGAACGATGTTATGTTTAATTCCTCCCAGGATGTCCATCTATTACCACAAAGCTGTCATAATACAAAACTGATGAGAACCTTGTTGTTTTCTAGTCATTGGGTTCATCCATGTGACACTTTATTTTGGCCTCAGTGATGCTTATGCTTGGAAGTTGTTGTTTGCAGTATCCACATGGCATTGTCACCGTCAGAATGCCAGCCCATATTTCTGCTTTGTTTAATCTGGATTTGCCTTTAGTGGTGAAAATCCAAAAATTACCCATTATACATACCTAGCTGCTGCTGCTTAAAAAACAATACATGTTTGGGGCTGCTCTCTGCATGTGTGTATGGCAGGGGGCTATGTGTGTGGCAATCTTTTTGCCAATTAATATAAATTCTGTTTCTCAACCCTCTCCAACTGAAGCTCAGCAAAAAAAGCACCCAGGGGTTGTGTTGCTGGTGGGTGGAGGAAAACAGAATCAAATCAGTCCTGAGCCTCTTCTCATTGTTCTTTCAAACTTCTCCAAGGGTCTCCTGCAGCAGGAGGAAACGTCATCAAGCAAACTATCAGAAAGTGGTTTTGTTTGGGGGGGGGATAGCATGAAGAGCACCTCCATGAAGCAGGGAGTCCCTTTGCTACTTCTTGCTATGCTTTCCCCCCTTTCTTTTCCTCAAACTTCTCCAATGCTACAGGAAACTCTGGGGAAGGTTTGAAAAAAATGATGAAATGAAGCTCAGGACTGATTTCATTTGACTCTTGCAACACAACTGGATCCTTTGGTGCTTTAAGCTGAAGTTGAACGTGAGTTGGAGAAGGTTGGTTAACAGAAATTAATTGACAAATATTTTAGCGCATGTACTCACCTCATCCAGAGCATGAAGCAGCCCCATTTTGTTTCTATTATTGCAGCGATTGATGAGAGAGGCAAAAAGCCACAGCAGGAGTAATATTTTGTGTCAAACTCTGCCCGCTGGTCCACAGCAGAATGGCAATCCATATGACGTAAAGGGGAGGGGAGGAATGTGTGGACCCTCATTTGCCAATTGCATACATACACAATCAGATCTGAACAACTAGTGTGTAAGAATATCCCCATTGGGACACAGCCATGGGATATAATGAAATGAAGTAACGAAGAAGCATCCCTCAGCCTCAGTTCTCCAACAGCACAACTGGAGGCATAAGGACCACATCATGAGATTGCTGTGAGGACAAAGAGTACTTTGCACCTGAAAGTGATGTGTAAATAGTAACCACAGAGAAGCTGATGTGGTTGTGATGGCTTGCTTCTGTTGCAGTCAGAAAGAAAGGCGAGGCCTCTGAGCGAGGTGGAGTTGTATGTGCTGATTAATGTGAGCATGTGCAACGTTCAGAGCTAGCTGGAGTCTAATGCATATTCAAGTGGCAGGCTTTCCTAGGGCAGTGAATCACCCGTGATTATCAACAGACAATTGTAACAATCCTGGGTGATTTGGTACAATTGAAGGGTAAGCTGTCGAATAAGAATAATTGGCAGTGTGTTTGATCTTTTCATTTGCTCTTCTTGTTTCTGATCCTTGAACATTTTTGCCATCACATCCTTGACGGCAACTTCCTGGCTTGGAAAAGGGAGAGGTGATGGTAGATGGAAGTGGCTTGCTGAGGTGATGGACTCTGCCTGCTGAATGAGACCTCCCATAGCTACATATCCAAATCCCTCTCTTTCAGCTTCTTATAGTTCTGCTAAATATTCAACATATGCTCAGACTCTAGGCTAGTTTTTTATGTTGCAACTGTAAGGATATACTTGTTCATAGAGCAAAGATATAGGGCACCACATGTCTTTCCTCTTCAGATAATAGTTGGGTGAGGAAGCTGACTGGTGGTCAACGGAAGGTCATGGCTTATCTTCCTTATGCAGGATTTGGTCTGACAGTGGCAATGCCCTCAAGGAAGTGAACTGGAGAAGAAGCATTTAGCACACATCAGCCATATGGCATGTAAAGTATTCGCTGTACAATTCTTCTCTCTCTCTCTTTTTGCGAAGTCAATTATACTCCTAGTTACTGAAAATTCCAGTTTGAAGACAATAATCTATTTAGTATGCCAAATAAGTCATACTCTATATGGACAGACAGTTCTTCAAAAGGACCATCTAGGAAATAAATTCTTATCTCTCATTAAAATAAAACCCTTTCCATAATCTTTGAATAATGTTCTTTTCCTCTGCTTTATTTATGTATTGCAAAAGGCACATTTTAGAAGGCATCAAGTGACTTATTTTTCCACATGAGTGGGCCTTTGGAGTTACTTGTAAATAATCTGGAATAGTGCCAGGATTCTGAAATGAATACAGAACAGACTCACCATGGTAATAGCTTTCAAAATTCTATATGGAATAAGAAGGAACTATAAACTCACACCATAGAAAGTCAAGATGACAGGATGCCCCTTGAAATACATTTCTGAAGAAAAGATGGCATGAAGGAAGCCATTTTTTTTTTGGGGGGGGGAATAGTCAATATGAAATTGCATACCTGGCCACACAAAGGGCAACTTTGTGAATGTCTTTCAGTAAGCTGAATGTTTCTGCACCAACTCTGAACCAAGTTGTATGTGTGCATATATATATATATATATATATATATATATATATATATATATATATATACACACACACACATAAAATATTCATAAAATATTTTCAGCGTGGTTTATACCCGTTATACTTAAAACCATACAATAAAAACCATATAGAATGTTAAAATTAGAAAACAACTATTATCGAAAAAATTATTCTTAATTGCCTGCATAAGCCTGACACAACAGAAAAGTTTCCCACAGGCATTTAAAAGTTGAAACCAAAAGGTACCTGCAAGGCAGTTTTTGCCATCCCCCACCAAAGATAAGGTTCTTGAGAAGAACTGGAATAAAGGTTATCATTATTAAACTATAACAAGTTGGAGGAGCTACAAACCAACATTCAACCAAAGAACCAAATTCAAAGAAGCACGGACAGTGGAAGGTTCAGCTAACTCTGGGCATGTAAGGCAGTGAAGGATGAAAAGGAAATAACTTCCTCCTTGTGAGCTGAGCCTTGGACAGGAATTGTTGTCCATGTTACTAGGCCTGTTTACAGTTGTTTCGAAGCTTCTAAGAATCAGGATGCATAGAAAAGTTGTTTACTCATAGCAGCCCCAGTGCAGACTTCAGAAAATAAAAACTTTTTTCTGGCTTGGAGTATAATATGACCAAGAAGTGAAAATACTTTATATATCTGCCCCTTCACTGACTTTTGGCTATGGGTTTCACTTATTTCTAATCTAAACCAAGTGTCTAAGTCTGCCAAAGCCTCAAGGATGTCAATCAAGTCTCCCACATGAGCCTTAACCTGTCTCCTTTTTCACTGCACATGTGCTAGACTCAGATGGAAGGCCATCAGTGTATTATAAGGGCCAGTTTCCAAGGATTGAACTTTAATAAAACAAGTAATAACATTTAGAAGGAATGTGAAATCCATCTCTCTTTTAACTCAGGCCCACACAATGAAACAGAATAGTTAGAATTACAACAATTATTTTTAATTGTTTCAGAATTAAAGCAGATTAAATCTATGACCCACACATCAGGTCCCAGAGTGGTTACCGGTACATCAATTTAAAAATCAGTATAAAGTTAAAGCAAATTACAGTCACAGGAATAGAGTGGATTCTGAAATGAAATCATACACATAAAACCAGATTTATTTTTATTTGATTTAATATTTGTAAGATGCTTTTCCAACAACCAAGCTGAGCTCAAAGCAGCTCATAACACAGAGAATAGACAGGTTTTTTTATTTAAAAATCATGCTACAAAGAAATGTACAGTAGAAGTACAATAAAAAGCAATAAATGAATCAAAACAATATAACAATAAAATCACAAAATATAAAATTAGTCAAATAAGGTTGATGTTAGTAACACCAATGAACTTTGTAGCAGATTTTTTTTTTAAAAAAAACCAACAACCCATAAATCAAGCCTGTAACAACTCAAACCTGGAAGATTGGAAAATCCTGTGAACTTGGCATGCAACATTCCCTTGTCTTCCTGTTTCTCACTCAGGAGGACAAAATCGAT
Organism: Podarcis muralis; assembly: GCF_964188315.1. Lineage (NCBI taxonomy): Eukaryota > Metazoa > Chordata > Lepidosauria > Squamata > Lacertidae > Podarcis > Podarcis muralis. Next base: position 68,832,461 of record NC_135657.1, read on the forward strand.
TCTTCCTCTGTTAATATCCCTATCAGCAGATAATACACATCCTGTAGTTTTTAAAACCTGGAGGACACTATGTTGACACTTAACCAAATCTATTATGAAATACCATTTGCATATGGAAAATATCATGAAATTACTCTCAATGCTATTGTAGGAACAGAAAGGGAAGAAATTGCTTGAATTATTAGAACTTTCAGATGCGGATGCCATGCTTCAGGCCCTCCTAACATGTTGTGCTGCACTTAACCAACACTGAATATTATCTGCCAATTTATTGCCCAGTCACCTAATTTTATGACATGCTCCTGCAACTCTCTGCAACTTGTTTTGATATAAATGGACTTGAATAATTTATTAACATCTGCAGATTTCATCACTTCACAATTGCCCACATTTTCTAGATTATTAACTACCATATTAAATATAAGGCCAGATCCCCAAGGCTCTCTACTTCCCCGCTCCCAACTGCATAAATGAACTACTTAAGGCAACCCTTTGTTCTTTAGACTAAAGTGATTAAAGGAGGATTCCGGCTACACCCTCAGCTTCCCAGTTCAGCTGTCTATTCCTTTGTTATTTGTAAAAGAGCTGAATTCCATTACTCAAAATGTGTATATTATTTTGCAAATGACAAAACAAAAAAGCTTGTTAGGCTCGCAACATCCACGCAAAGTTCAGAGGCCCAGAGGGTGGGTCCTCAGCCTGACCTCTATGATATTGTGAGCGGGGAGAAACTGGGAGAGGTGTGTGAAACTGCTCACCCCTATGTGAACTCACACAAAGGTGGAAGTGAGGATTGGAGAGTCAGAATAGCTACCTTCTCCCAAGCATGTTAATACAGTCGTACCTTGGTTGTCAAATTTAATCCATTCCGGGAGTCCGTTTGACTTCCGAAACGGTTCAAAAACCAAGGCATGGCTTCTGATTGGCTGCAGGAGCTTCCTGCACTCAGCTGGAAGCCACGAAATCCGCTTCCAAAAAACATTCACAAACCAGAACATTCACTCACAGGTTTGCAGAGTTTGGGAGCTAAAACGTCTGAGTACCAAGGCGTTCAACAACCAAGGTATGACTGTACCCAGATTGGGAATGGAAGGTAATCAGAATAATTCATCTACTTTATCATTAAAACAATTATGGTGTCCTTTAACTAAATCAACAACTTAAGACCATAAGACAAGTCCTGCTGGATTGGGCCAAAGGCCCATCTAATCCAGCATCTGGTTCTCGCAGTGGCCAACCAGATGCCCATGGGAAGCCCACAAGGAGGATCTGAGTGTATGAGCATTCTCTCCACTCATGGTTCCCAGCACCTTGTATCAGAGACATACAGACTCTGAAAGTGGAGGTAGAACATTGGTATCAAAACTGGTAGCCACTGATAGTTCTGTCCACCATGAATATGTCTCACCCTTGGTAGCCATCACTGTGGGCTGGATTTAGCTAAGTAGATGTGCTAGTGGGAAGCCAGGGCAATGAGTCCTGGTAGCACAATTTCCCCCCTCTCTTCTCCCCATGTCCCAACAAATAAACTCTAGAGGGTCTGCCAGAAAAATATGCACGGGGGAAGAGAGGGAAAAAATAATTCTGTCAGATATCCTATCCTGATGGAATGCCTGGAAAAATATGGTGTTGAATTCCACCCTATTTCTTGTAGTAGCAAGTCCCACAGTTTAACTATAGCCCATAAGAAGTACTTCCTTCTTTCTGTCCTGAATCCTTCGTTAGCATTATGAGAAAGAGAGAAGTTCATTTTCTTCACGCCATTCATAATTTTATACTTTCTTTCTTATGTTTCTAAACTAAAATGTCCCTCAACCCTTTTGGTAAGTAATCATCATGCATTTCTTCTTCCGACTCTTGCATCCATGGGCAATTTATGACCGTGAAGTGGAAAAAGGAAGAAAGCACAAGAACAGATAATCCAGTCCTAAAAATAAAGTGTATGAATGCTATTACTGAAGATGAGGCTAGTTCTTTTTTGTTATATTAAGCATTAATATTTTTCATTTCATGTCAAGAGAACCAAGAATCTGAACACAGGTCTCTTTGGGGACTACAGCTGATTGCCTTGACCGAGGCAAATCAGGGTCAGGGTCAGACTGAAGAATAGATATTTAGAAGCAGTCATCTGAAAGCATCATCTGTTCTTTCAACCTTACTAGATTCTGGTATTTAACTGCAGCACAGACTGCAGTAGGAAGAGGGAAGGGAGACTAAAAAGGAAACTGAAGCATCATGTTATAAAGAGGCAAAAGACTCTCATCCATATTTTAAAGCACACACAGTGGGGTAGTAGCAAAAGCACATAAAAATTCAGCGAGATAGCAGATGCTATGACCTAAAACTAAAGTTAGTGTTCTTAGCTTAAAAGATTGTAGGAAGAGTCTTGGAGGAATAGAGCCTGGTGGAAAGGTGATGTAGATCCTTTAAATACAGGACTATTGCTGCAGATTTTTAACTGAGCTGTTCTACAATGTGAAAATGGCTATATCTTTATGTTCAATTTTATGCCTTTTTCAAGCATTTGGACATTTATTTCTAACAATTTTGTGAGAATGTTACTCTGATAGCACAATAAGCTGGATAGACTGTTTAAAAATTTTCATGGCAGCTATGAACAAAACAAAACAAAACAAAACAAAACAACTGAGGAATGAGTGCCCTGATGACTGATAAGGGAGAACACTGCCCACACCCCCAAGCCACCAGTAGTATCCATGCAATCCTATCCTTGTCTACTCTGAAGGAAATTCCCCTTGATTCAATAGGGCTTTCTCCCAGGTATGTGTACATAGGATAGCAGCCCTCGTATATCATTGCCGCCTCCCAGGCCCCCAGCTTCTGCCATGCTTACTCATTTTGCCTTACGGTAGGGCTGGCCCTCAGTGCTTTGCATGATGATAAAGAAAATCATCAGCTTCTTATAGCAAAATTCAAGCTTAAACTGAAGAAAGTAGGAAAAACCACTGGGCCGGTAAGATACAATCTAAGTCAAATCCCTTATGAATACACAGTGGAAGTGAGGAACAGGTTTAAGGATTTAGATTTGGTGGACAGAGTGCCTGAAGAACTATGGATGGAGGCTCGTAACATTGTACAGGAGGCAGCAACGAAAACCATCCCAATGAAAAGGAAATGCAAGAAAGCAAAGTGGCTGTCCAACGAGGCCTTACAAATAGCGGAGGAGAGAAGGCAAGCAAAATGCGAGGGAGATAGTGAAAGATACAGGAAATTGAATGCAGATTTCCAAAGAATAGCAAGGAGAGACAAGAAGGCCTTCTTAAACGAGCAATGCAAACAAATAGAGGAAAACAACAGAATGGGAAGAACCAGAGATCTGTTCAAGAAAATTGGAGATATGAAAGGAACATTTCGTACAAAGATTACCATAATAAAGGACAAAAGTGGTAAGGACCTAACAGAAGCAGAAGACATCAAGAAGAGGTGGCAAGAATACACAGAAGAATTATACCAGAAAGATATGGATGTCTCGTACACCCCAGGTAGTGTGGTTGCTGACCTTGAGAGTGAAGTCAAATGGGCCTTAGAAAGCACTGCAAATAACAAGGCCAGTGGAAGTGATGGTATTCCAGCTGAACTATTTAAAATTTTAAAAGATGATGCTGTTAAGGTGCTACACTCAATATGCCAGCAAATTTGGAAAACTCAGCAGTGGCCAGAAGATTGGAGAAGATATGGAACAACTGATTGGTTCAAAATTGGGAAAGGAGTACGACAAGGCTGTATTTTGTCTCCCTGCTTATTTAATTTATATGCAGAATACATCATGCGAAAGGCTGGGCTGGATGAATCCCAAGCTGGAATTAAGATTGCCGGAAGAAATATCAACAACCTCAGATATGCAGATGACACAACCTTGATGGCAGAAAGTGAGGAGGAATTAAAGAACCTTTTAATGAGGGTGAAAGAGGAGAGCGCAAAATATGGTCTGAAGCTCAACATCAAAAAAACAAAGATCATGGCCACTGGTCCCATCACCTCCTGGCAAATAGAAGGGGAAGAAATGGAGGCAGTGAGAGATTTTACTTTCTTGGGCTCCATGATCACTGCAGATGGTGACAGCAGCCACGAAATTAAAAGACGCCTCCTTCTTGGGAGAAGGGCAATGACAGGCCTAGACAGCATCTTGAGAAGTAGAGACGTCACCTTGCCAACAAAGGTCCGTATAGTTAAAGCCATGGTTTTCCCAGTAGTGATGTATGGAAGTGAGAGCTGGACCATAAAGAAGGCTGATCGCCGAAGAATTGATGCTTTTGAATTATGGTGCTGGAGAAGACTCTTAAGAGTCCCATGGACTGCAAGAAGATCAAACGCATCCATTCTTAAGGAAATCAGCCCTGAGTGCTCACTGGAAGGACAGATTGTGAAGCTGAGGCTCCAGTACTTTGGCCACCTCATGAGAAGAGAAGACTCCCTGGAGAAGACACTGATGCTGGGAAAGATGGAGGGCACAAGGAGAAAGGGGCGACAGAGGACGAGATGGTTGGATAGTGTTTTCGAGGTTACCAACATGAGTCTGACCAAACTGCGGGAAATAGTGGAGGACAGAGGTGCCTGGCGTGCTCTGGTCCATGGGGTCACGAAGAGTCGGACACGACTAAATGACTAAACAACAACAACAAAGAAAGTCTGCAATATTGTATTTCCTCTACAGGTTCATGTCAAACTTGTTGTGGAAGTGTTTGGCCACGACCCTCACCCTTGTGCAAATTAATTGAAACAAAGCATGTTTTCTATCTTACTCATAATCCTGTACTCAAAACAAACATGAAAAATCAGTTGATCGTTATGGTGTCAGAAGCCTGCAGCCAATAGAAGGAATGATGCGCTCACCACAATATATTGAGGTTCTACGAAAGAGAGTTATTCCAGAGCTGGAAAAGAGGTATCCTGGCGGTACTGGGATATTGCGGCAGGACCTAGCCTTCTGTCACACATTGAAAGTGGTGAAGAAATTCATGGCAGAGCAGCAAATACAGGTACTTGATTGGCCAGGGAATTCCCCAGACGTAAATCCCATTGAGAATTTGTGGGCTATATGAAAAGTCGCCTCTGTGCTGTAGACTGTACAACTATGGAGAAGCTCATTCAGGCGCTGATTCAAGTGTGGTACAGGGATCCGAAAATCAACAGCGACTGTTCGAAACGAGTAGACTCCATGCCAAACCGTGGTCAAATGCTGCTTAAAAATAGCGGAGGTAATATCCATTACTAATGTACATATATGTGAGTTTTGTACAATAAACTAAATTGTTTGTTTCAATTAATTTGCACAAGGGTGTAGTAGCAGAGGGGAAAAAAATCTGTGTTGAGTTATGAAAGGTTCCCTGCAATGTGACTCAGCACAGAACTATAAATCCTGCATTCCTTCCAATATGAAAAATGCTTTTTTTTTTGGCAGGTTATTGCACCCCAGTGCTACTCCAGCCATAGCAAAGAGACACTGTAATTCTGTAAGGGAAAAAGAAAGGCAGGGGGGAATGACACTGAATAGCAGAGACTGGGGAAATCAGTCTGGTGAAAAGGATAACGATGGGGACTGATGTTCTCAGTTGTAGGGGGGCAGTTAACAAAAAATATAGGGCCTCAAAAGCACTACATTTGTCCAGGCCTTGTACCTTTCTTCGCTAAATACCTGGACCATGTGATGGGCTGTGGATATACTTTTCATTTTTTGAAGCGACTTGCAGACCCAGTATGCAGAAGCAGTGAAGAAGAAGAAGAAGAAGAAGAAGAGTTTGGATTTGATATCCCGCCTTTCACTCCCTTTAAGGAGTCTCAAAGCGGCTAACATTCTCCTTTCCCTTCCTCCCCCACAACAAACACTCTGTGAGGTGAGTGGGGCTGAGAGACTTCAGAGAAGTGTGACTGGCCCAAGGTCACCCAGCAGCTGCATGTGGAGGAGCGGAGACGCGAACCCTGTTCCCCAGATTACGAGACTACCACTCTTAACCACTACACCACACTGGTGTAGTGACACTTGTTAGCTACTCCAAAGAAGTTACTGCCTCTTTAAGAAACACAGGCGGCAAGTTTCAAAATGCTGTAGTAGCTGTACTAGCTAGCTGTCTCTTTAAAGGAAAAATAACAAATGGCTGCCCTTGCACCACCTTGTAGGATTAGTTTATTTGGTGTGGATTCCTCAGGTAAACTGTGTTCCAGACCACACATTAGTGCAAGGTGAGAGGTGCATTGTGTGAGTTTGCCTAGGATTTTAGACCCAACAAATTCATCCCTCATCCTGATGCCATAATTGTCATCTTTGTATTCTTCAGCTTTCTGTACAGGAAAGCTGGGCTGCAAATGAGTCTCCAATGCCAAGGAATATGTGTGTGGAATGTTTCCGTTCAATGTCGTGCAGTTTTTCATCCTCAGCTGATTTGACACTTCAACTCATCACTGTCATTTTTAGAAGCTAGATCAGCACCTATGGCCTCAGAAAAAGACTCCTCAAGATTAAAAAAAAATGCTGCCTGTGTTTATATTTTAAAGCATGTCAGTTATTCTAAATGTTCCCACATGCTCATATTTTAGACCTCTTCATTGGTTATGGGCCACATTTTTTCCCAGTGACCCAAGAAAACTGAATGAATTATGGAAGAAATAGTTATTTTTACATGGTTGGCAGCAACTATTTTTCACCTCGGGGATTGTTTCACAAAGAGATCTTCTTTTGTCGATGAGGCAAGCAGGCCTTTTGCAACAGCAGAGTACTGTCAGGCATGACTGTGTCGACTTCCCTTGGCCTTTGGCATTTTGAAAAATAGCCACCAAGACTATTAATGAAATGTTACATGTGTATGCATTGTTAAATTCATCTTGTGTGATTACAGCAACCTTTATTGCATGCCTCAGTTGCTGTGAGATCAACAGGAGAAAATTAGGTTTTCAGCATACTAGGAAAACCGGAACAGCTCAGGAAATGATGGAACCTCTTTATTCTGGCAGATTTCGTGGCTTGCCAATAGGCACCAGTGTGATATCAAAATGTAGGGACCTTTGAGGTTCAGCAGCAAGTTAGTTTCAGTGAAGATATGTCTATTTTAATCTGATTTTAATTTTAATTTCATTTATTTATTGAATACTCACAAACACACAAATCAAATCAGGTTTAATGAAATTAAAATTAAAGTCCTGTGGGATATTAATCTGGAAGAATGAATAAGAGGCCCTGAATAGATGCATTTTGTTAGCATGATAGTTAACAATGGGTATTCATTCAATGCCACTGACATTCATTCACTGGAAGGTCACGTTGTTCCTTCAAATTCCCATCCTTCCCTGTTTAGGGAAGCTTTTAATGTTTGATGCATTACTGTATTTTAATATTTTGTTGGAAGCTGCCCAGAGTGGCTGGGGAAGCCCAGCCAGATGGGTGGGGTATAAATAATAGATGATGATGATGATGATTAAAAAATAATGTATTACAGGTTCTTGGATATCAGTTTTTTTCGTCTTCAAAAACGTGTACGCTATATATTTACATTTCCCTTAGCCTGCATCTTACCATTCATGCTTAGTCCACCCTAAAGCTCTCTCAGAAGACTATTGTGAAGATAAAATGTCTGTATTGAACATCCATGTACACTGACCTGAGTTTCTTGGAAGGGGGGGCATGGTAAATATGTAATAAATATATGTATTTCCACTGTAAAATATGTGAGAAACAAGACCTAGTTCTTTTCACACATTTGAAAGGAAATTTGGAAACATATAAGTGTCCTTCCTATCTTCGTACACTTTCTCAGAAAGTCATATCTGAACACAGGCTTCAAGAGAAGTTGCCAACAGATTCACTGAAATTAATGAAGTTTAAATGCTTTTACTGTGCACTTCAGAGTGGGACACAGGAATTGCATCCATGTTCTTTTGGTTTGAAATTCTTCTCTGTGTAAAACAAGGGCAGAAACAGTCTAATGACTGTAACAAACTGGTCTATTGACTATAATAAACTTGAAGAAACTGGGAACATAATTATAGGGTTGAGGAAAAAATGGAAATAAGGTGAAGGGTAGCATATATGTGAGAAAGAAGCATCTTCTTTCAGTTTATACTAGGAGATAATCTATACATTTGGTTCTGAGGTTCAGGAAATGATATAGTATGTGCCCTTTTGTTACTGCCATGTCTTTTCTGGTAAGTATTCAACAAGAAAAAACTTTGGCAGGTTCTTGTATTTGTCCTTGTTGCCTCATGAAAAAGATTTCTGTATGATTCAAAACTCTGCTGCTGCAATTCCCCAGCATCTGCTGTCTGAAGCGGTCATCTCATTCTGCCTATTGGTAGGGCTGGTCCTGATTCTGCTACAGAATTATATCTACTTTCAGACACCACCATAGTCGGCAAACTGAGGAACCATTGTTGCTACTTTGTGGCAAGTGTGATATTAAAGGGAGATGTTGTTGTTGTTTAGTCGTTTAGTCGTGTCCGACTCTTCGTGACCCCATGGACCAGAACACGCCAGGCACTTCTGTCTTCCACTGCCTCCCGCAGTTTGGTCAGGCTCATGTTTGTAGCTTCGAGAACACTGTCCAACCATCTCGTCCTCTGTCATCCCCCTCTCCTTGTGCCCTCCATCTTTCCCAACATCAGGGTCTTTTCCAGGGAGTCTTCTCTTCTCATGAGGTGGCCAAAGTATTGGAGCCTCAGCTTCAGGATCTGTCCTTCCAGTGAGTACTCAAGACCGATTTCCTTAAAAATGGATAGGTTTTATCTTCTTGCAGTCCATGGGTCTCTCAAGAATCTTTATGCGACTCTCAAGAGTCTCCTCCAGCACCATAATTCAAAAGCATCAATTTTCTGGCCCTCTTTATGGTCCAGCTCTCACTTCCATACATCACTACTGGGAAAACCATGGCTTTAACTATACGGACCTTTGTCAACAAGGTGATGTCTTTGCTTTTTAAGATGCTGTCTAGGTTTGTCATTGCTTTTCTCCCAAGAAGCAGGCGTCTTTTAATTTCGTGACTGCTGTCACCATCTGCAGTGATCATGGAGCCCAAGAAAGTAAAATCTCTCACTGCCTCCATTTCTTCCCCTTCTATTTGCCAGGAGGTGATGGGCCCAGTGGCCATGATCTTCGTTTTTTTGATGTTGAGCTTCAGACCATATTTTGCGCTCTCCCCTTTCACCCTCATTAAGAGGTTCTTTAATTCCTCCTCACTTTCTGCCATCAAGGTTGTGTCATCTGCATATCTGAGGTTGTTGATATTTCTTCCGGCGATCTTAATTCCGGCTTGGGATTTGTCCAGCCCAGCCTTTCGCATGATGAATTCTGCATATAAGTTAAATAACCAGGGAGACAATATATAGCCTTGCCGTACTCCTTTCCCAATTTTGAACCAATCAGTTGTTCCATATCCAGTTCTAACTGTAGCTTCTTGTCCCACATAGAGATTTCTCAGGAGACAGATGAGGTGATCAGGCACTCCCATTTCTTTAAGAACTTGCCATAGTTTGCTGTGCTTGACACAGTCAAAGGCTTTTGCATAGCCAATGAAGCAGAAGCAGGTGTTTTTCTGGAACTCTCTAGCTTTCTCCATAATCCAGCGCATGTTTGCAATTTGGTCTCTGGTTCCTCTGCCCCTTCGAAATCCAGCTTGCACTTCTGGGAGTTCTCGGTCCACATACTGCTTAAGCCTGCCTTGTAGAATTTTAAGCATAACCTTGCTAGTGTGTGAAATGAGTGCAATTGTGCAGTAGTTGGAACATTCTTTGGCACTGCCCTTCTTTGGGATTGGGATGTAGACTGATCTTCTCCAATCCTCCCGCCACTGCTGAGTTTTCCAAACTTGCTGGCATATTGAGTATAGTACCTTAACAGCATCATCTTTAAAAATTTTAAATAGTTCAGCTGGAATATCATCACTTCCACTGGCCTTGTTATTAGCAGTGCTTTATAAGGCCCATTTGACTTCACTCTCCAGGATGTCTGGCTCAAGGTCAGCAACCACACTACCTGGGGTGTATGAGACATCCATATCTTTCTGGTATAATTCTTCTGTTTATTCTTGCAATGAAGCAGGGCAAAGGCTAATAGAGCCCTGTCAAGAGAACAAGCTGGTCATCACAAACACTCTTTTCCAACAACACAAGAGATGACTCTACACATGGACATCACCAGATGGGGAGCATCGGAATCAGATTGATTATATTATCTGCAGCCAAAGATGGAGAAGCTCTATACAGTCAGAAAAAACAAGACCTGGAGCTGACTGTGGCTCAGATCATCAGCTTCTTATAGCAAAATTCAGGCTTAAACTGAAGAAAGTAGAAAAAACCACTGGGCCAGTAAGATACAATCTAAATCAAATCCCTTATGAATACACAGTGGAAGTGAGCAACAGTCTTAACGATTTAGATTTGGTGGACAGAGTGCCTGAAGAACTATGGATGGAGGCTTGTAACACTATATAGGAGGCAGCAACGAAAACCATCCCAATGGAAAGGAAATGCAAGAAAGCAAAGTGGCTGTCCAACTAGGCCTTAAAAATAGCGGGGGAGAGAAGGCAAGCAAAATGCGAGAGAGATAGTGAAAGATACAGGAAATTGAATGCAGATTTCCGAAAAATAGCAAGGAGAGACAAGAGGGCCTTCTTAAACAAGCAATGAAAAGAAATAGAGGAAAACAATAGAATGGGAAAAACCAGAGATGTGTTCAAGAAAATTGGAGATATGAAAGAAAGTCTGCATACTTTCATCTAATCGTGTTACCCAATAATCAACAGAGTCCTATAAAAAAGGGGGAAATTATAAGCAAATATTTTAGAACAGCTAGAAAACCTTGCTTGCTCCCAAATAATTTCTGGTTTCTGACTTCTTTTTCTTTTAATTTCTTAACTTACTTTCCCCTCTCCTACACACCTTTCAGATTTCTCAGTACTCAGCGGGGTCAACAGCAATTTTTAGACTCGGGCATTATTGACAGCTGAATAGTTGAAAGGCAGCAACTTTCTGGGCCCACAGAGACTTGTCTGTCAATCTGAATCTGAGACGAGCATGTAACCCCAGCTCCAGAATAATTTCATCATCTACATTTGTTATTTTATTTCTGTCACGGAAAGCCTCAGAATAAGAAATTTCTACATTTTCAGAAGGAAGAAATATAATCACTGCTGCTAGGAATGACAATGAATTAGGATTAATGAGTACACTTGCCGTAACATCACTAACACAAGATCTAGGTTTAGTACAGGCACTGCAGTTGGCAATTGCTAGCTGTATTTCATCCTTCTTTTTATTTTCACACAGATGACCTGGAAAGCTGTGAAAAACTATTTCAGAGTGGAAAACATCATTGCTAAAGTTAAGGCTGTCTAAAAATATTTAAAGCAGCTGAGTCTGGACAACGTATGCAGAAAGGGAGAATGGATAACGGTAGCTATGCCCATGTCAACTGAAGCCATGAAAGAGTTTGATTCAAGGAGCTTTCAGAAGCTTGCAGAGGTGTGTTAAATCTTGAAGTTCAGCACAGGCTGAGATCAGATTCTGAATTCTACTTTACAAAGGGCAGAATTGAGTTATGCATCGTGTTTTCCTTCATCACTAAAAAGTGGCAGACTGTGTTTGCTTTTGGGGTATGATGTCTTGGATTGCAGATAGATTGGAGGACAAAACTGTGGAAAAATAAAAGATATTGAATGATGCTTGAGAATGCCTTCTAAGATCTCTCAGTGCCCATTCAGGAAGGATAGATTGTTTCGAGGGTCGCCCCACAAAAAGTGAAATTCCGAACTGTGAAAAATATGAAGTACAATGTTGAAAACTTTTAACCCCCCCCATGTGAACATGACTATGAATATACATTAGTGAAAAGGATACTACTGATTATGAAAAACAAATTACAGATGTGAATATGGGACACAGTACACCAGAAAGCAACCCTGAGGGGAAAATGAATAAGAAATCTGTTCTCAAGATGCACTATGGTAGCTGTGTGCTGTAGGTACCACTTAGAAATTCTGAATATTAAGCACCAGTATATAAATATCTGGAATAAAGGAAATGAAATCATTGTGTTGTAATTTCCATGCTGAAAATACATTGATCATATTTTGTTGGCTGTGGGGTGGTACTGAGCCTCTGCATTGCCTAGATGGTTTTCATAACTCGTGTTTAAATAAAAAATTATGTTCCCCAACATACGCAATTTGAATGTAACACCCACCACGATTAAAATGAATTTTCAGATACAGCAAGTTGTCTTCTATTTCCTGCTTTAAAACATCTATGTATATATGCAAATGGTGCAAGAGAAAGTCTAATGAGATGTTCGTGTCCTGGATGAAAATACCTTATCCATCCTGTGCACGCTTTCTATGAAGTATCCCCCACCATGTCCAATTGGCCTTTTCCAGGTAAGTGTACTTTGAAGATAGTGAGTTCTGTGGAAATAATGGGATTTACTTCTAAACAGACCTTTAGCCGTAAGTTTATGTGAGGAAAGCCCAGAATTCTAGCTCTCTACCTCTTTAAGAATATTATGATCGCTGATACTCTGAGTGATCACTAAGACATACTCAGAATAGACTCACTGAAGTCAGTAGACTGATTGAAACCCCTGATTTCAATTGTTCTATTATGAATACGACTAATATTGGCCATCACCCGTTCCTTCTCTCAGGGTAAGGTGAATAACACATGTAGGCACTGCAATTTAGCTGAATACAGACAATAATGTTTTAAATCTGTGTTAAACTTATCAGACAGAAACCAAAAAGAGGAGCAGAAAAACAGTAAGTGTGAAATGTGTCAAATACCTATTCCTCTGTTCTAAATTGACTCCTCTCAAAACTGCATCTCTGTGCTGGAAAAAAAGATGTTTGGCTTCTTTAGCATGTGTTTGCATATAACATGTAATAGCATCAGAAAAGATATGCTTTCTCCCCATTGCTGACTGACAGGAGCCCCATCCCTAATCCAGATGCCTTTTGCGCAATATACTTCTATGTATTGGAGTCCTGACCATGTGTACTATTTATTTTAGAAAATAGTTCATCTGTATCTCAGTTTTTTGGGTTTGTTCTCTTTGCCTCTAGAGGTGTCATCACCATATTCTGCATGAGGGTTCTGTTGACATTTGGATGCCAGTAGCCATTTTGAATCAAGGTGGTGGAATGAAACACCACCACTTTGGTGTGACTTTGCCTGTTGTTTGGCATAGGTTCAGTTGCCTCTCAAGAGATAAGGGCAAACTTAGCACAAAGATTCCTAAAGTGGTAGTGGTGGACTTGGTCATCGTTTGGATATTGGGTGCCATTTTCAATCAAGATGGTGGAATGAAACATCTCCATTTAAAAATCATGTGGGAGGAGGTTTGCTCAAAATTCCTGGGCAGCGCCAGGGACTCCCCACAACTTTGCATTAAAAACAATGCAATAAAACAGTCTTCCCTGTGACTGAACATTTCTTCAGTTTCACCCAAATTTAAGGAAATTTGATGTCAGACAAGCTTAAATATCTCACAAAAGGACTGTATGAAAAGTTAACATTATTTCACACTTAAAATATAGGTACAGTTTGTTTACTGTGTAGCAAATTTGGTCAAACACACAAACACTTTCCCTTGTGATTCCCACAGCCAATTCAGTGAGCCCCATAAACCTCAAACCCCAATTTGTAAGGCTCACAGATTGAGAATTGTTGGCAAAGAATATAAATATAGTTGTCAGAGATTTAGAATCTGGATTAATAAACATTGGACCCCCAAACATTTTAAATCCATTTTTTAAAAAACTGAGAAGCACATACACTGAAAGAGAGGGAGAAAGATTTTCTCTAAGATGTGAACATATTGTTTTTAATATTTATTTTAATATGAAATATGTATTCATTCATCACAGAGGTTATGGGGAAGCAGTGCATCTTATCAACCATCCTGATGATAAATGAGAATATCCCTTTCTTAGCAGCACAATAAATATTTCATAAATCCACTTGAATCGCAAAGAAAAAATATATTATTTGCTTACCCAGAACTCCAAATTTGAAAACAAGAGCTGTCAACAACATTGCCATTCTCTTAGAATCTCACACATAATCCCATTGCATCATCTAGGTCCTTGCATATAGGCAAGTGCATTTTTGAGAATCATTCATATTTATACAGAATAATTTACCTGGGCTGATTTAAATATTTTATAAGTATGTGTCTTAGAGAACAGGGAGCTTCATCTAGTAATTTGGTTTAAGGTTAAGTTGCTCCAGGAAGGTTAAGTTGCTCCAGCTAAAACTGCTTCCACATTGATTCATTCCTTGTTCCTTTCCTATTCTGAACTCCTATCCATCTCTCAACTGAGGAGAACATGTTATTCCCACACAGTGGATTATATCCAACTAAGCCATACTATGAGCAGGACCATTAAAATCAATGGACAAGTTAATTACATCAATTGATTTCCGTGGATCTCCTTTGAGCATGACTTAAGCTGCACTCAGATGTGGAGTTACTTTTGTTGTTTATAATGCTAGTGCTTCTGTTACAATTCCTACCATCCCTTTTAAATGGCAGTACTGTTGTATTATGGAACTCTGACCTTTTGATTGCTAAATCACCATGTTGCACTAAATTTTAACTGATGGGAAAGAACAGTATGCCAGGATACTGCCCCAAACTCCATCTCATGGAATTGCAACGCACAACTCTTGCAACTTTCTGAGTCCACGGGCTTGTGAACTTTTTTAAAGGTACGGTTAACAGGGAAATGAGTGCTAAACTTCTACCAGCTTTCCAGAAGTAGCTTTCAGGTCATATGGAAGGTCATATAAAATATGGAAATTATCTGGTAAGGAAACACCAGGAAAATAGAATAAAGTACTGCCTGAAGGCAGCCTTAGTTGGATTTACTGCACAATCTCTGTTGGACCTCATATAAAAATACAGAAGTCTCCCAAGAATAGAATTATCATGCTATGAATTATCATGCTATGTCACGTTGCTGGGAACCTCTAGAACCCTCATAGAACATACTGAGTTAGCTCACCAAATCAGAAGCATTTTCTTCTGTGTGCTTATGTACTCACTGTTTGAAAACAACCTTCAGATTGCTTTCTCTGATGACAGTTAATGACAGAGTATTTGAGTGCTTTCTCTGATGACAGTTAATGACAGAGTATCTTTGTGTGCTGTTTTGCTTTCTGCCTTAATCTCTTGTTTTGGCCTTATTCCAGGTTGTCACAATTTAATTCCTAAGACTTGTCACTTTTCTTGCTCATTTTCTTCTGCTCTATGGACACAAACAACTTGCTTTATGTTCCAAAAGGGCTTTGCATCTCCCCTGCCCTTCTCCACCACAAAATGAGACACTTTGGGAAGTTGGGAGAATTTTAAAAAATAGTTTGCATCAGGAAGAAACTGCTGTTTAAGAAAGAATGAAAAATAAGTGTGTGCAACAGCCTTTGGGCATGCCTAAAGGAACTTCCTGGGTTGTGGGATATATATAGATATAGACACAGAGGCTTACACACAAATCAAAATGGCACTGTAGCCCAGTGAAGAAGAAGGATAATGTGAGTACAAAAATATAAAATCGGTATTCTTATTGTGATTTGATTTCTTACTGAAAAGTAGCAAAAGGCAAATGATAATTATATAAACACAATGCATTCTGAAGGAAGCTCTTCATCATGATATGTAGAAAATGTATGATCCTTTGTTGAAAAATGCACAAAACCTAGAAATGAAATAAACAGTTGTATTCTGAAGAACATTTCCTAAACTCATACAGAACATTGCATGCAAGACAATTATTATTATTATTACCAAAAAAACCACACCCCACTTCTGGACATAATGACTCCTGGAATAAATAAATATGCATCAACTTGTAAACAATAAGTATCTAAAGCTTCAATCTGTTGAACATTGTGTGGACAGAAAAATAAGCAATAGCCATAGCATAAAGAAAATGTTATTATCCAGTGGAGGTAGAACATAGTGATCAGAGGCTATTCCTTTATTGCCCATGAATCTGCCTAATCCAATTTTAAAGCCATCTGTGGGAAACCACTCAAACTCTAGGCATGAGACAAGTGGAAGTGGCATGAGCTACAAGTTGATAGCCATTACTACACCTTGTGGTAGTTAATCCTGTAGTTCAACTATGCATCATGCGAGTAGTTCTTCCTGTTCTCTGACCCAACAATTTGCCAGGAACAAACATCATTTTGTACCTCCCCTCTCAGAACTGCTCCATGCAGTGATCATTCTGCCTGGTTGTTACGTAACTGCAGCAAACAGTATGAAAAAGTTAGTTCCTGAATGTGCTTGTTCTGCTTCCCATTACTTTTGTATCACGTCACTTTGATTGCGAGCCATTATTTTTAACTGTAAACCATCTTGAGTACTTGGGCAAAAAGGAAGCGTATAAATATGGTAAATAAGCCATCTTTATACAAGCAATCCAGGCTTTTAGGAGGTCGTCACATCTTGGTATAGTGGATTCCAAAAGGTAATTAGATATTATGTGAAGTCAAAGTTCCTGCCAATAAATTTCATTAGGTGACTTGAAAATCTAGTATTATGAAAGAGAGGGAAAATGTTTCTCTACTTTAAACACATCATTCTCAATGTAATGCTCCACACAACAATATAAAGTTCTGACTGCTATTGTCTTTCCTCATAAGGATAGTGGTCTGATCCCCTTATCATTGTAAAGGACAATTGCAGAAATGTCAGCTTTCAGCTAATTTTGTGTATATGGCTCACACAGACTGGACTGAACAAGAAAATCTTGTGACATGAGCAGTTTCAATTTGGTCAACCCCACTTCCTTGGATTATGCAACATTGAACCCAACTTTGCAATGATTTTGTATCCAGTATGTATACACTTGGCTACATTTGAAGAAGAAGAAAACACAAAGCAAAACAAACCTTCCATCCTTGTCCATGCATACAAACAGCAATTACATTCTCAGAATAAGCACTCTGGTTGCCTCCCTCAGCTCCTAGGAGCAGCCTCTGGTTGCTGAACATTTTTCAAAACTATGACTGCTTTGCTGAGGAGCTTTGTGCCAACCAAGAATCCGGCATTAATAATCTTTCCTCCCATTTCATCTGTAGCTGTAATTCTTTCCCAGGCAGCTGGGAGTGCTTATGGATTTGGCTATAAATGGCACAATCCACAATCCGCAAACTACGCTGAAATAAATAGAGGTTTTGCAAGAGCAGTTTATGGCGGCTTGCAATCTCTACAGCAGGTGCAGGGCTACAGTTGAGAGCCAAATCTGTGCCACATGAGAGACTTGGAGGTCACTACTGGTGCTTACACAGTATTTAGTTGAATATTGGGCTGGTTTAATGGTGCCCCAACTGTACTCAAGGGTGAAATAAGAAATGCTTCTTTGTGGTGGTAGCTCTATTCTTTATATTTCTTAGGGGATAGTGGCCCAATGCATTTCCTTTCAGAAAAGGAACCGTTGTTTTCCTGCCCAAAGCACATTGTGATTAAGATGCACCTTCATTCACCAATCCTCAACACATTTATTGGAAATATGTTCCAATGAACCAAGGAGACTTACAATTTTAAAAAAATCGCAGCTGTACACCATGACTAGTTTAGATGTTACCAGTCATCATTGGCATAGTATGGCCTTGCACTCCACAAACATCCGCACAGGAACTTGGAATTCTGGAAACTTGGAGAACTTCAGTGGTTTCCTAGTCTCTTCATGAGTACAGTAGTTTACAGTTTGTCTGGTTCATTTGGGCAAATGGGCACTGCCCCACCAACCCGAGCCTGCCTTCACACTTGCAATGAGTCCATGGGGTGGTCCTGGCTCTCTGTTTCCTCCTTCTTAGTCCCGTGGCAGATCCTTGGGTCTCAAATTTCAATGGGGCCCTGTATGATGCCAATATCTGGCACCTCCACCTCCATTGCCTTCCATTCTACATCTTAGTTCCACCGCCCCCTTTGGTGCCTGTGAGGCTCCGCCCCCAGTGTGACCAAATTGGTCATCCTCATCTAAATCCACTGCTGCTTAGAGTTGCTGCAGAACTTAGCGGGGAGGATCCAGTCTTACATCTCTGGGTAGCTAGCACAGGATACAATGCCATTATTTTAACAGTATAGGGGGGCACGATAGAGGCAAGAGGAAATACTGCACGGCCAATGAGAAAATATTAATCTTGAAAAACACATTTGGAGAGAGAGAAACTGGAAGTCAGGATCCAGTTACCCAACCGTGGTTTTCAGTACAATTTCTCCTTCTACGAGTCCCACGTTTTGAAAGAATATTAGGGTTCTATCCTATGCAGCATCCCCCTTGCACAAATGAACTCCCCTCCTCTCTCCTCACATGTCCCCTGTGCCTGCACCTATTCTGCTGCTGAGGCAAAACCCAGAACAGATTTTGGTGTGTATGAGGATACAGCAAGATAGGGAGAGGGAGTTATGTTGTGCAATTGGAAGTCCTATTCATTGCTGAATACAGCCCACAAGTGTTCCTTGGTACTTCAAACTCACAGGGAGTTGAGACTACGAAAGCAGAAAATGAAATGAATCTTGCTGGCTGTCCTGCACAGATTTAGAATGATAGCAAGCCGACCACTTTGAATCCTTAGCTCTGAGCTTGGCAGGTGGCCAATTAGCTTTGGTGTTGGCTATAGAGTGCACTGAGAATCAGGAGGATGATAGAATATACAAAGAACGGTCATCCTTGACCATTGGCTGGAGTTGATAGGAGTTGTTGGCTGTGTCTATCTCAGAGCTACACATGCCCTATGACAGCTCCAATAGGCACAAAACATTCCCCAGCCAGTGTGGTGTAGTAGTTAAGAGCGGTAGTCTCGTAATCTGGGGAACCGGGTTCACGTCTCCGCTCCTCCACATGCAGCTGCTGGGTGACCTTGGGCTAGTCACACTTCTCTGAAGTCTCTCAGCCCCACTCACCTCACAGAGTGTTTGTTGTGGGGGAGGAAGGGAAAGGAGAATGTTAGCCGCTTTGAGACTCCTTCGGGTAGCGATAAAGCGGGATATCAAATCCAAACTCTTCTTCTTCTTCCCTCCCCAGGCTTTATCTTTTCCTGCTCTGGCAGCTAGCTATGAAGATGAAATTCTGACTGTGTCTAAAATTTTAGCTGCTTGGTCCATGACATTGGTAGCCCATGGTATGCCTGTTGAGCTACTAGAAAATGAAGGTGCATGTGAAGGGTGGGATCAGATGGATATTGTCTTACACATGTCTTGTACCTGCCAGCCTTCAAAATTGCCACCAGTGCACCTCAGCAGCCAAGAGATTGATTGTATTACTCAGAATTGCCTTACTACCCTTGTTTGAGGAGGCCTCTTCTTGTGTTCTGTTAGATACAAAACCATCAACTTTGAATTTGTCTGGGGCTGCCAAGCAAGTGAAGAGTTGAGGAGCAATAAATGCGCTGGCAACATTATCAGACCAGCAGATGACTTGCTTAGCTTTTGAATATGCAATAAGGGAGACAGGAAATGAATGTGATTTCTATTCATGACTCAAAAGAATCTCATAAAGCTCAGGCCAGTAAGTTAACTACCATATAGCTTTCAGTAAATAGCACAATCAAAAAATTGTCAAAGCAGGTTAAGAACTTTTAGAAAGTAATTTTACCATAGGTTGTTTTTTTTTAATCGTCTCAAGGTCTGTAAAAAGTGATACTTTTCTACTTGACTCACTTAAAGGGATCACATAAAATGTTCACTTTTATGCCAGGTCTCTCTGGAGTAATGCTAGGTAAATATTCAATGACTTGTTTCTAAATTTACAGCATTAGACTGCATATTTCAGAGACTATATTCTTCATTGCTCACTGCCAAGCATTTCTTTAATTGTGGATAAACCATGTTTTTACAGAAAAATCAACAGCTTTTAGCCAGGCAGTAGGTAACATATATTTGCTCATTTAATATGTTCCTAAATGTTAGGAACAACCATATAAAGAAAGTGGGGAGTGAAAGTGTTCTTAAATTGTTCTTGTCCGTTTCCTCTGTTGTACGATGAGGAAGACGGTGAAAGAGACAGGAAGTTGGTCTAACTCAAGTGAAGCTCTTCTGTTGTTGGATTTTTAAAGCTGAAATGTGTTTATAAGGTCTCTTTGAGTATCACTGTGATAGAAAAGTATAAAGATCAAATAAAATCTAATCTAATCACCAGGCCACCCAGTGTTACCCATGCTTGGTAAGACCCAAAGACAGACAAAAAGAATTGCTTAAAAACAAACAAACTGCTGCATCAATGGCTACTGCCACCACTAAATTCTCACATGGATTTGGGATTACTGTGTCTCTCTGTGTGTAGTGTAGTGTATATATATGTGTGTGTATATATATATATTCTTTAATATCAACAAAAATAAATTAGTCATGACTTCCTTGTCCTTTCGGTTTCAAATGGGGCTCAAAATTATGTGTCAGACCCCCTCTGCAACCCAAAATATGCAAGCAATTGTTTCCATTCTACTGATTGCATCCTTCATAGCCCTCTCCTCCTGGACGGTGCTTATCCAGGCTAATTCACCAAGGTAGACCATGAAGAGGTGCCAAGCATGCTGATGGACATTGCAAATAAATGTTTCTTTAGCCCGGCAGATGCACTGGTGGCATGGTTCCCCCCTTCGGGCTCCTGGCTACTCCCCACTCTGATAATGTGAACGCTCCCCTGCCACATGTTTTCAGCTTCACCACCTCTTGCCCCCTTAATCCATAAATCACAGGGTGTAGAGTGAGCAGCTTATTGAAGCATGCTGCAAGAAGTCTCCTTGTTGACCTGACTGTCAATCAGTTAATCAGCATGGCTGTTGAAAACACTCACTTTGGTAGGCAGGGCAGAATGAGGTCGGGGATGAATGTTACTACTTTCAGCGTACAAAGCTACAGAACAGCATGAGATATTGATGCAAGGCAGACTATCAAAGGTGCTGAGAAGATTGCAGCACAAAAATATTCAAGATACAAAATGGGTGTTTTACGCTACATTCTCCATTTGGTGAGAGATTTACATGGATGAGATAACGGTGTCAGATGAAAGGATTTAGATCTGGGAGACTGATGGACTTAGCTACATTGGCAAACAAAAAGTGCTTGATATGTGTTGTTTATGCATTCTAGCACTGTGACACCACATGGCGCTGCCGAGTTCTGTTTTTGCTAACCCAATTTTGTCATACAAAGTTTGCAACAAGTTTAACTGAAACACTTCTTTGATGTGTCTAGACCAGGTACCCCCAAACTTGGCTGTTTTGGAACTACAACTCCCATCATCCCTAGCTAACAGAACCAGTGGTCAGGGATGATGGGAATTGTAGTCCCAAAACAGCTGGAGGGCTGAGTTTGGGGATGCCTGGTCTAGACCCAGCCAGACATTTGGATCTGGGGGGGGGGGGGGATTCAAGCTAGTTCTCCAGAAGAAACATTGAACTCAATGGATACTAATGCACATGAACGGGTGATTTAATTCCCTCCTTCAGGCTCAGGGCTGCTTAGCCCTAATCACCGAAACAAACTTTTCTTTCTAGTCCTACCTGAAGATGCTGAGGGTTGCACTTGGGAACGCCTACCCTTTCCCAGATTAAGCCAATCACAAGAAGCTATTTTACATGGAGTCAGATCATTGGTTCATCCAGCTCAACATTGTCTGCACTGGCTGGCTGTGACTTTTCATGATTTCAGACCAGGAAACTTTCCCAATCTTAGATTCCAGGGATAGACTCTGAGACCTTTTGCATACAAAACAGAAGCCTTACCGCTCTGCTACAGGCCTTCCACAATCTCATACTTATACACTAGGGGCTTGTTCATCACTAGGCACAACCCATGCAAGCTAAGAAGACCCAGTATGCTCAGGTCTCATTTTGGTCCGTTGATGCCAACTGTCTCTATCTCACCCTTTGACGCTGCGGTGTGAGTAAGTGGCAAGTCTTGTATGTAACCAATACTTCATATTCAGCCTGACTTCTTTGTATGATAGCCTTTCCGAGAATTTTGTGAGGATCCTGCCAATTTTTAGAGGAGTGCTAGACGGAACAGGAATGCATATTTAGCACCTTTTTTTGGTTCAAATGCATCTCCCAAACAGCAAACATAACTTTGGCAGAGACCACGCTGCCATTTAAATTTTTCGTCTCAGTCAAGTTAGGGAACAGCGAGAGCGAAGGGCTGTCCCTTGTGCTTTGCAAAACACCTTGGCAAAGGCTGTCTAGAGCTGCTGTATTTTCAAGTTGCTTTGAATTGGTAAAAGACAGCTTGTTTAACATTTGGAGGAATGAAATAGCACCATAAAGAGCTTTCCCAAGCTGTTTTCATCTTTGCCAGCTTGCAGTATCCTCATGTATTTTTGGCAAATAAGACTTTGCATCAGCTCTGCTGACAGCCCCTTGTGAATTTTAATATACCATCTCCATATTCATGTTAGGGCTCTCTCCTGGCTCTTTTTTTTTATTTAAAAAATACAGTAAAGTGTAGAGCTGTACCAAAACATATCTTTGAGTTGTAGATAAATGCTAGATAACTGCGTCTGTAATTATAGTAATACTGCTACATAATCATCTGCTTAATGAAATTTAGTTTAAAGATTCATTTCCAAAATTGAAATTTCCATAAATACAAATAAAAGTGTCGTTCACTTAGATAATTATTCTTCACTGGTGTCTTAGGACATGACCTTGAAGATTACACACACACACACACACACACACAGAGAGAGAGAGAGAGAGAGAGAGAGAGAGAGGTATCTTGGTTATCAAACTTAATCCGTTCCAGAAGTCCATTCCAAAACCAAAGCGTTCCAAAACTAAGGTGCACTTTCCCCTAGAAAGTAATGCAAAATGGATTAATCCATTCCAGACTTTTAAAAACAACCCCTAAAACAGCAATTTAACATGAATTTTACTCTCTAATGAGACCATTGATCCATAAAGTGAAAGCAATAATCAATGTACTGTACTATAAAATAAATAAGACAGTACTGTAGATGATAAAAACTAAAATTATTATTTTTCCTTACCCTGCGACGGCGGCGTAATGGGGGCGGCTATCTCTGCTTGAACATATGTTCTCCAGAGCTGGCCCATCCCCCCCCCACTGGATAACCCTGATGTTGCCTAGGTCCCCGGCTGGGGACTGGGTAGGGATAACGCCCAATGCCTGAGCCAAGGTCTACCCACATTTGAAATATAATAAAGTTGTGGCCAATTTAATCCCATTGCACGTTGTCTTGAGTTGTTATTCCACATGACGGAGGGGCCGCTCGGGGTCTGGGGGACACCGCCTGTCCACGCAAAGAGAATACAGCCCCATCTGATTCCTCCATTGGCATCTTTGACCATCACCTATCGCCTGTAAATAGCAGGGTGTGAGTCCCACCCCACCCATCCTAAAGACATAAAGGAACTAATCACTCAAAAGGCCAGTGGTAGAGGAGCTGAAAAAGCTATATACTGTTTTCAGTCTTCTGGAATTGCTAAAAGGATAAGTTAGTTCTCTGGGATAACCACTGGTAATGCTAGATGTATGGGTTTGAAAAAATGCACCCCGCTGTGGCCGTGAACTGGCTCCTCTTTATGAATATAATGGACTAAATTGTTTTATTAACTTCAAAAGTAGATACCTGAATGTATTTCCCCCTCCTTGCTTCCAGCCATTTGCATGTCCTGGTTTTCAGCAATCCTATTTTCCATTGATTTCCGTAAGGCTGATATTGAGCTCGAGTGGGGGGGGGGGGAGAGGCTGCTTTTACTTTTGAGTCTAAATATGGATTTTCGGTCCCACAAGCTTAGGAGCTCAGGTTTAAACACTTTGACCTAAATAAAAGAATTATAAAGAAAGCACACCTTTGGAAAAAAGATTTTCTAAAGCAAAGATTAATCTTACCTTGAGAGTTTGAATACCAGCTGCATTGATTCCAAGTATTCTTAGAACATTTGAAAGTCAGCCGTCCTCTGTGTTGCTCCGAACTTTATTATGTGCCCAACTTCATCAAGTCTTTATTAAAGAGATGTGGAATTTGAAAAGCAACCAAATAATTTTGGTTTCTCCTAAATTTCTCACCTTTCCAATAATAAATTTAGTTTCCCAGATTTTTGCAGCAATTTGTGATTTTTTTAAAAAATCCAGGAATCTTTTACTGTAAATTTTTAACAAGCACATTTTGGAAAGTATTTTTGTCTCATATTCAGGTTTTTGCAAGCATTTCCCCATAATATTTGTGTGTTTTTTTCATGGAAATACAGACTTTTAGGCATACGTTCCCCTAAATTGTGCATTTTTGTACATATTGATTGGTTTGAGGATTGAAAAAATGTGGAAAAGAACAAAGTTTGAAAAAGAGCTGTTCATGTAATGCTTCCAGAAAGGAAAGTAAGGTAGCTTCACATTAAAATGAAAATAAAATTGTATTTCTTTGCTGCCTCACCCCCAAAGTCCACCACTCTTATATGAAGTACAGTGGTACCTCGGGTTAATAACTGTATTTGAATATTGTTTAGCATTTCCAGCTTCTTTTGTGGTATGATGGTTCTTGTGTGAAAAGCAGATAAACAGTAGCAGAAACTTCTGTCATCACAGCATCTTGATGATGGGATCACCTTAAACCTGCTGAACCCCTGCAACTCCTGCAGCTGTTGAAGGCATAGGAAAAAACAGTTCCAGGGGGGAAAGCATCATCAGCATCTTAGAAAAAGTGGCATCAGTATTTACAACCATAATGTATCTCCAATGTGGTGAAAGAGACTACAATGGTAGATTTTCCATACTGAAACTCTATATAGTCTTGTAGGTCAGGAGAAGAAGAGTTACATCAGGGGAGTCTAACCTTTTTGGGCCTGGGGGCATATTTGGGAATCTAAGAAACAGTTGGAGAGACCACAGAATATTTACTTCACAGATATAAAAACCCCAATGACCTCCACCCCACTAAAATGAGGCAAAACACCAACAGACACCAAAACAAATAAAACAGACAAAAACCAGGCAACCCCCAACCAAACAATAACACCCCCCCCAAAAAAATCCCCAAGAGACCTGATTTTTTTTTTTAATGTGAGGGGCAGGGGGATTTGGCTGCGCAGCAAGGAGGGTGTCTGAGGCTGCCTTGGTGCCCACAGATGCCACCCTGAAGAAACCAGAGTTAACATATTATCAAGTAATTTCCAACCCACTGTGTTGTGAGTGCGAAATCTATTTTTCATTATTCATGAATTTTGTTTTTTATTTCGATGCAGTGATTAGGTCTGGCTGTTAGCGCTTTGAAAGAGTTCCTCCTCGAAACTGATCCTCAAAATACTTTGTGCCACAAGTCCCAACAAATGTGGAGAGGAAAAGCTGTGCTTGAGAGGAACCCTTGTGCCTGCCTGCGGCAAAGAAGGGCTGAAGTGATAAATTCTGTAATAATGGCCATCTATGGTAAACATCCATGTGTTACAGGCTCAAGGTTTATGAATAATGACTTCATTTTGAAATAATTAGAATCTAGTGCCATTAACAGCAGGATACGTGGATAATTATATTTTTGAATGAAATGTCTGGCACGAGGCCTTTTGTGTTTGTGTGACAATTAGGTTATATGATAAATGTTAGAAACTACAATATCTAATATAAATACAGAAGGAAAAAATTAACAATATCAATCATGACTGACACTATGGAAATAAGGCAATATTGACAGACATGGGTAAAGGCCATATCATGTAAGATTTTCCACCACATTTTCCCTGCTTCAATAGCAAAAAATCTACATCTTTCTAACAGCATGTCTCTGTCCTTAAATAGCCACCAACGGATGTAAAAGTGTCAAATAATTTATCTTTTGCGGTGATTAATACTCATGATACTGACCTCTATTCAATGAAGAGTGGGTCAGAAAATAGCAAGAATTGTTTTTGCAAGAACCAGAGAATAGTAGTGACTCCTTTCCCCCTCTGCCCTTGTGAAATACACACGCAGTCATGCCACTTTTTCAATTGTGTGTGTGTTTGACAAGCCTTAACTATTGTGTTAACATCTATCCCAACCATCTTTTTATTTCTCTGAACACATATTTAATAATTCTATGTCACTCAAAACAAGCAGCCTAGATCATGTTTTAAAACAACACTTCAAACTGCTGGGCTGCACACAATTACTTATTTCATTGCTCACCATGGCAATCAAATCTCTGCATATAGAAATATAGAGTGTCGGTGAAATGACTAGACTGGAACCGTTATGCCTTACATCTAATTTTCAATATTCTGAGATGCTCCAGCTATGGTGTTGTTGTTTTTTGAAATTGGACGCTCCATGAAAAATTAACCCAATTATCTGTACTTGTAGAGTAGGC
Source organism: Podarcis muralis (assembly GCF_964188315.1). Taxonomy (NCBI): domain Eukaryota; kingdom Metazoa; phylum Chordata; class Lepidosauria; order Squamata; family Lacertidae; genus Podarcis; species Podarcis muralis. The sequence continues at coordinate 68,858,764 of NC_135657.1, forward strand.
CTAACACAGCTCAGACTGAGCTTTTTTGGAACAATAGCTGGTAAATGACAGGGCTGGGCCATGCAGATTAATCAGAAGCCATGGGACAAGCCATGGGGCAAATTTGAAGATGACACCAAACTGGGAGGGCTAGCAAATGTCTCAGAAGACAAAATTGGAATTCAAGGTGACCTTAACAGATTGGAGAATTGGGTCCAAACTAACACAGTGAATTCCAATAAGGTCAAATGTAAGGTTCTGCACTTAGGCAGAAACAATCAGCTGCACAGATATAAGATGGAGGACACCTGCCTTGCCAGTAGTACATGTGAAAAATTCTACCACATAGTTCAGTGGTAGAACATGTGTTTTGCAAGCGGAAGGTCCCAGGTCCAGTCTAGTCTCCAGCATCTCCTGGCAAGTCTGAAACCCTGGAGGACCATTGCCAGTCAGTATAGACAATATTGGCTAGATAGACCAAAGGATTGATTAAATATAAGGTAGTTGTTGGTGTTCCTGCACCACACCTGGCCGGAAGGATTCAATAGGTAGCCTGGGTGAGCATAGTAAGTCCAGGGCCTGAAAGTACTTCACTGAAAAAGGCTTCCACCTGCAATTTATATATTTATTGAAATTTCTTTAAAATATATATACGCATTTACTCAAACCCTTGGAAGCATCTCCTGCAAGCATCCTGGAGCTTCTGGAGCTGACATGCTGAGGCTCCGGGTAGCTCTCACAAGATAACAAGGGCGGTCTGAGTTCCCGTGAGATCTTACAGGAGCACCCCAGATCCAGCGTGAAGAGAGGGCCTTGCTCCCCCAGCTTAAAAGCTCTTTTTTGCACTGCATTTTCCTAGCGCAAAAGGAGCTTCTACACGTTGCTTGCATTTAACCTGCAGGATTTTACCCAGTGGCCTTCAGCTGTGTATTTTTGAAATCACACAAGTTAAACGTGTCTAAGATGTGATTGTACTGTACATTAAAAAAAAAATCCTTTGGAATGTATGTACTTGACTTTAAAAAAATCAGTACAGTGATTCAGCTTGCGGGGGAACTGCACACAGATCCAGGAACTCCTGACAGGAATACAAGAGGCATTATCCAACTCACTGTGCATTTTTATGAGCTGTTTTGTCACTGTAGAATTCAATTTTATAAAGCTTTTGTGGTGTCAATGCAGCCGTATAGAACAAGGAAGAAAAGCACTAGGCGCTTGTGAAATCTTTCACACAGATAAACACAGTTTTAGAATGTATATTGCATTTGATAGCATAATTTAAAATCTTCAGGGATAAAACAGTGGTAAATAGCAGTGGTATCATTACAAGAATCATTATCTTTCCTCCTGCCCATCATGAACATAGCCTTTCATTTTAATTTCTCTACACAGAGCATCTGTAGCATTTAATACTCTCCATAGCCCAATCAAGACTTCACTGCTGAAACTTCATTAGACTGCAATTCTATACATATGCTTACCTAGGAGTAAGTCTCATTTAACTCAATAGGACTTACTTCTGAGTAGACGTGTGGAATTATGCTGTTAATGTTCAAACATTTGATCAGCTCCTCCCAGTTTAGCTGGGGAAGGCAGGATAAATCAGTTGCTCTCTGGATACCACAGAACTCAAAGCATCATGAAAACAAATTACAAAGTAGATGATGTGGACTTCTATAAATTAATTAATTAATTAATTAATTAATTAATTAAAAACAGTACAAAAATGGCAAGGAATAGTATTTACATATGGACAGCTGGCAGGTTATAAAGTTAATCAATCTAAATAATTTCTTCTGAGAAAAATGTATGTGTGTATAATATATCTATCTTTCTATCTACCACACACAAACATACACACAGAGCAAAAATTAAGGAAGTAATTAAATGAACTATATATGGCAAATGTGGAGATGTAATGATGAAAAGCATCCTATAAATTTGCTAAAAACCAGTAGGTGATCTGGACAAAAAATAATATAGATCCACTGATAAAAAAGTATGAAACAAAACTTGGGGAAATGGTCCAAATTAAAAGTCTTCCTAACTAAGATTTATCTTGGCCAGGTAGCTAGCCAGGTGATTCATATAAAAATGAATATATTAGAAAGAAAAGAAAGAAAGAAAGAAAGAAAGAAAGAAAGAAAGAAAGAAAGTTTTTTTCTTTTCAAAATAACGTATGTCTTTTTTCCCAAAAGATAACATTTCTGCCAAAAATTGAATGTCACATCAATGAATTCTGAATAATTTTATTTTAAATTATAATATAACATTAATATAAGCAATATCTTCTATGCAGCAAAGGCCATTTGATTAGCAGGCAGTGTGGTGGGGCAGCACCATAGACCTGCCCTTTCTAATACACCAGCAGCCATACTGCTTACCTGGATGGCGTTGGGATGGGGCAAGGTAGATAGACTGGTGGGACTGTCAGGTTGGCTCTGCTTGATCTCAGACAGCTCCAAACTTATCTCTACCTTGCCCTGCCTCAACCCTATCCAGGTAAGATGCAGTAATGTCAGTGTCTGGAGGGTGTCATCACCACACTGTTCCCCCCACCTTTAATGGTGGCTAGTGGTTAGCAGGGAGCTCACCCCGCCGCCCAGCTCCTGCCCACCTAGCAGTTCGAAAGCACCCCTAAAGTGCAAGTAGATAAATAGGTACCGCTTTCTAGCGGGAAGGTAAACGGCGTTTCCGTGTGCTGCGCTGGTGCTGGCTCGCCAGAGCAGCTTCGTCACGCTGGCCACGTGACCCGGAAGTGTCTCCGGACAGCGCTGGTCCTCGGCCTCTTAAGTGAGATGGGCGCACAACCCTAGAGTCGGACACGACTGGCCCGTACGGGCAGGGGTACCTTTACCTTTACCTTTAGTGGTTAGCAGCAGTATAATGCAGCAATTCATGTGGGCAAAGTGTCCATGGTGGAAAATAAAATGTACCCATTTAGATTGGTTGACACAGCAAAAATATATTCTTATAGCATTAAGGTATTGGATTAAATGGGCTGGGGGGGGCATGGAATCATAGCACATTGACAAAGTTCCAGCATGGAACTTCGTATCAAATATATGGAAAATGTAGTAACAACTCCAATCTAATCAATTGCTTCTGTAATACATACTCCATAAAAAATTACATTTTCTCCTGACCAGGGAAGTAAGCAATTTTAACAGATGGGGTTTGTTTTTTAAAATATCTTCACTGAAATGCGATTTGTGACCTATGGAGAACTAAGATGGAAAATAAAAGAGCATAGCCAATATTTACAGTTAGAGATCTAGCAACAAAAACACGAAGAGCCTGATGTGAGAAGAGAGTTGACTGAGACTGAATTGCTATTGGCAAATTTTGAATACATAAAAGGCCTCATCAAATTCCGTAAAAATTAAAATGTTGCCTTGAGGTAAGTATTGAACAAATGGGAAAGAGATTTTAAAAGAAAACCATAAGAACATCTCAACAGAAATGCTTCTGCACAGTAGGAGCAATGATTTCATTAAACACTGCAGTAAAAGATAATGTCTTCAAAATAATGTCTCAATGGTATTACACTCCTGAGAAAATTGTTGAAGATAGATAGTAATGCTACTAGAGCATCCTGGATGTGTAAATGAAAGTAAAGATTTTAATTTTTGTGCATTGAATGCTATTATAAAGATATGCATTTGAGTTGGTGTGCCTCGCTGTTAACCAGGAGGTTGGTTTTAGAGGCTAACCTCCCCTCTGTTGAATTACAGATTTGGCGTAGGTTTTGGTGTCCTGGTTTTTACTGTTTGAAATATGGCAACCCTATATTGACTCAGATCCTATGATAAATTAACATGGAAGTCCCTACTCCTCACACCTCTCCCTTAAAGTCTCTTCAGAGAGGAATCACGTGAAATTGAGTGGACATGAGTTGGAATGATTTCAACACACCCACAAACCCCAGCAGCCTTCAGGCCTCAACAATCCCATATTGTTTTAATAAGGCCCCACAAAAACTTCCACTCAGACTTTCGCTCTCTTCCTTGCACTGGCCCCCCCTTCTGCCTGCACAGTTTTGAGGATGATGATGATTATCTCAAATACGTGAAAAAAGTGTCGCGTTTGAAGTTCAAAAAGGACAGGGGACATTTTTCTCCCCAAAAAAGGATGATCATGTTTTTCTAGGGATGGGTGGCAACCATAGAAATAGGAGCAAAGTTATGTCCAGTGATTTCCCTTCCTCTGCAGTCTTCTGAGCTCTCCTAAAGTAGCTCCAGAGGGTTCCTCGATCCTCTCGAACAGATCTGAATGGGAGACTACAGGAGAGAATTAAAAATATATATGTATATATCTCCCCTTCCATTGATGGAAGCCAATATATAACCCAGCAGAAAGAAAACAACATATTGTATTTTGTATTTTAATTTAACAATGACATATAACCTATTAATTGTTGTACCATATATGCATTAAAAAATTACAGTGGAATGTCTCTCTTCCCCCTACACCCCATAAATCAGAATATATGGTGATTTTTTTCTCATTAAGAGCATTTAAGGTCCATATTTCCCCAAATAACTCTGCTCTGTTGCTTCTATGAACAGCTTGAAAATAATGGGGCTAAGTAAGTTAACATGGCAAAACAGAAGGAACTCTTACTCTTTTCTGTTCATCCACAAGCCTCTCTCTACTTTCCACTCCTTTTCTATCTTCATATATCTGAGGTATATTGCAAATAATTCCACAGGCCCCTTCCCCATTCAGCCCTGCCATCTGCCAGCAAATTCAAAATCTGACATGAGCAGCCAACATCTCAAAGGTGCAAATCAATTTGGTGTCAGCACTGGATTGGTTCCAATGCTTTTCCTCAGCAGAGATGGAAAAAGCATGTCATGTCAATGCAACTGCATATGTTTATTATTATTATTATTAAAAAAAGAATCTGCTGCTGACTTGGAACAGAACAAAAAAACTTCAAAATAATCTCATTTAATATATTATTCAGAGTGGGACCAAACTTTATTTAGCAAATTATGCACAGAATGTAGCAGAAGAGAGAGGGAAATTTATTTCATTGACAGACTGATGAAAGATGGAGACAGATGTAGACTGGAATTGAACAATGTAAAGATTGGAGAGGGATTTGCACATTAAAGTTGGAATCCTGCACATAATTTTCAGGTTCAGAATTGTTACCTAAATGTGCTGTGTACCCACAAAGTAAAATCTGCGGTGTGATACCCTAGTGGTTCTTCAGAGGTTAAAGTGTGAACCTGAAGAAGAGCAGGGCTTCAGTGAAGGAGGGGCTCTCTCCCAAGGAAGAGGCATTGTAGTTTCCACTTCAACATGGCTGGCAGTCTTTCCTTTGAAGGTGACTTGGAAACTGCAACTAATCCAGAATGCGGAAGCTAGACTGGTGACTGGGAGCGGCTGCCAAGACCACATAACACCGGTCTTGAAAGACCTACACTGGCTCCCAGTATGTTTCCGAGCACAATTCAAAATGTTGGTGCTGACCTTTAAAGCCCTAAACGGCCTCGGCCCAGTATACCTGAAGGAGTGTCTCCACCCCCCATCGTTCTGCCCGGACACTGAGGTCCAGCGCCGAGGGCCTTCTGGCATGCCTCTAGTTAAGAACAGTTTCAGGTTAAGAACAGACCTCCAGAACGAATTAAGTTCATAACTAGAGGTACCACTGTATCCGACTTTTAGAAGACATCTGAAGGCAGCCCTGTTTAGGGAAGTTTTTAATGTTTGAAGTTTTATTCTGTTTTTAAGGTTCTGTTGAAAGCTGCCCAGAGTGGCTGGGGAAACCCATCCAGATTGGCGGGGTATAAATAATAAATTATTATTATTATTATTATTATTATTATTATTATTATTATTATTATTATTATTATTTCCTTCATTTAGCTTGGTGTCAGAATGGGATGTTATTGTTATTGATCCAAAAGAAAGCGAATGCTGTAAGAGTTCATGCTGTAAGAAGAGTGAGTGAAAACTAAAAAAAGGAAAGAAATAACAGAAGCAAAATTTTATAATTAGAGAAAACAGAGCAAGGAAAAATCACCGCAAAGTAAAAGAGAGCAAAAGAGAGCATTAAAAGAAATAAAAGTTGTAAAGCTATGAATCCTTTAACACGGATGGCTCAACCTCAGAAGTTTGATTTTCAGAATCTAAGCGGTTGGCCCAGCTGGATTAAGAGATTTGAGAGATATAGGATGGCTTCTGGGTTCATGCAGAAACCAGGAGAACATCAAGTGAATGCTCCCATTTTTGCAATTGGAGACACTGTGGGTGACATTTTATGTAGCCTATTCCTCACAGCAGAAGACCAGAAAAGCTACAAGACAGCAAGAGAAGCTTTTGATAACCATTTCATAGGAAATAAAATGTTAAGAAAGAGCAATGTTTAACCTGAGGTACCAGGAGCAGGAAGAAGCTCTTCAAGCTTTTATCATGACTGTATGCACCCCGGCCAGACACTGTGATTATGGAACGATTAAAAAGAGGACATATAAGGGACAGGATTGTTGTGGGAATAAAGGTGAAAAATGGCCAGCTCAACTTCAGCTGGATCCTGATCTCACAGTAGCCACTGCAAATGTGAGAATGCATGAAACTGTAACCAAACCATAGCTGCCCCACAAGCACAAATGATAATGTGGATGTTGTAAAAATAATAATAATAATAAAGAATAAGGCTGTAAAAAAGGGAGTCTGATCCAAAGCACAGCACAAATCCTAACCACAATAAGAGCATGTGGGACCTAGACCAGAATGTGTCAGATAGTATATGGCAGGGAATCTACTCAGAATTGTCAGCAACGTGCTGCAAAGGAAGTAAAATGTTGGTGATGGCACAGAATAGGGCATTTTGCAGTAGTATGTAGAGTGTCTGCAACTATAGAAATGATGCAAGGACAAAAAGTGATGGACAGTGATGAAGACTCTGGAGAACATCTGGGCAGGATTCAGCTAACAAGTTCCTTCAGCAGAAGTCCTGGACAAGGGCTTCTGCTTGAGCAATGGGTCTCTTCCACTGCACCCCCCCAAAATTGGAGGAGGGTTGGGAGACCCTTTCTGTTATGTGTTGAAGTTCTCACCCTGGCCACCAGGAGTATTGTGTATATAGTTTTCACTCAGGTCCACGTCAGTTACTTTAGGCGGGAAACCCTGGGTTGTTGTTGCTACAATGTTGACAACCGGCTGCCTATAAAAGCAGGCCGGCTGAGCTGTTTGCTGTTTGTTCAGTTCTGTTCTGGCCTGTGAATAAACGAACTGTTTGAAGAATCGCTGTGTCATCTGATATGTTCACCCACAACTTAACACTTTCCCTGAAACAGTGCATGCGGCGGGGGGGGGGGGGGAGAAGTTTGCAGACTAGTATGATTTTGAGCACTACACCAGCAATCCACATTATTCTCAAAAGAATGGATGAGTTGAAAGGGCTATGCAGACCATTGAAAATCTTTTGAAAAGGGCAGAGGATTCTTACCTGTCACTCCTAGCATAACTTCTCTGGCTTTGGGACACTTTCCAACATAACTACTTATGGGATGTTGACTGCAAGAGTACTTCAACAGAGAACCCATGAGCTGTGCACTGAATTACATTTTCATATGATAAATTAAAGTGCTATAAATATATTTCATATTATTTCAAATGCACAATTAATATAGATAATGAAATATATAATGAAACACACAATTAATAAATTAATTAACTATATTAATAAATTAATTTAATACGCAGGTGCGTGTGCTTTCATTCAGAATGCATGACACCAAAAATATTTTTTAAGGCTTTAAGATGTTTTTAATTCAGTGTTGTGGAGGGCTGCCAAAAAAAGCTTGTGGGATTTTAGATGATGATGGTTTAGATGATGATGATGATGACAACAGTAATTCTATACTGTAATTTGAAGACTTGAAAAATGCAATTTCCCTGCAACAATAATGCTTGCTTTAGAGAGAACATCTAGATTCTTTACTAAAAAATGGAAACAACTACACTCCAGTTATTCAATTTTTTCATTTTATAAAAAGGTCCTAAGAGGGTAGATTATTTTCAATGTATGCAGCTTCTTCTTCTTTAAATCTGTTATCTCTGGAAGCCTCACAATCCTCAAATACTAGTCAATCAATCAATCAATCAATCAATCAATCAATCAATCTTTATTGTGGTCAAAGACCAGACAACAAAATTAACAACAACAACATATGCCACAGCTGCATAAATAATAATTACATTGCTTCAAACCCATTCATGAATTGCATCATGTGCATTCTTTATTGACTCAGATTTAGGGTTGTCATATTTCAAAAAGTACAAACCAGGGCATCCCCAAAGTTGTTGAGCTCTTTTTAGGAAGCCCCCTAAGACTTGCCTAGGATCCAGGCCTTTTGGAAAAATCCCCCCTGGACATCAATTCCGCCTTTGATATCCTGGTAATGTCTGGGGAAATCCGGCTGTATGGCAGCCCTACACACATTTGCCACCCATGGTTGGAGTTCATTATCAGGGGTCTGAGTTGGTCAATTTCCTCTTCCTCTGCTCTTCATATTTCTTTTCCTCCTTTGGTTTCTTTTCAATATTTCCATGGCCTGTCTGTGCTTTTGAAGTTGTCTGTGTCAGTTTACTCACTTGGACCTGTATTTACTTGTGTGCACCACTTCCAGGGGACTGTTGCGTTCAGCCAGAAGTTAAGCAGTTCTGACTGAGAGAATACGTGTTTAATGTGTTTCTAAGTGGTCCAAAACAGGCCTACTTCTTCACTTATGAAAGAGTGAAGAATCTGCTTGGGGAGAGTACGTAAAAATATTGTTGCACATCAGACCTAACAAGCAAAGCAGTCTACATCTGAGGACAGTTTGTATTGTAAATGCACTTGATGACTGTGTGTTTTACTTTCTTTATCTGACCTTGCTCACTCAAAAGATGCACTTGCTACAGAATGTCAGTCACTAATGAGGCCTAAAGTAATTGAGCCTGATTGAACTGGCAAGATGGTGCCTAATTATCATGATAAATGGAATTGGCTGATCAGCTATGAAGGGCGAATGGCATGGAGGACATTAAGCAAGGTCATGCAGTCAAGGAGAGCCACTTCTTTCACAACTTCTTTGCGCTGCCACTTGTGGGTGTGAGCTGTTCTTTCGGCTATATCACCCCTTCAAAGTTAGGACAGAAGCCATCTGTGGACACAGTCATGTGGGACCAAAACACCAGCAAAACGAACACCTCGGACCCCAAGATGCTCAGTGATGGGGACATTGCACAACCCACTTTAAGAAGATGGAGTCTATTGCCATGCAAGAGAGGATTTGTTGGGGTCTGGCTGGTCTCAGGGCAAGAATACAATAAAATGAAACAATAAAATCATACAATATGTCAATAGAATAAGTCATTCTGGTAGGCTTCATTCTACATCTTGTTGTTTTAATGAAAGTTTGCTTTGCCTTGATTAGTTCCTCTCTCAGGATATTTAGGTAATATATGCAAGCAAAATACCAGGATTTCCCCACTGCTTGTTAACTGCTGTTTCAGAAAATCTTCATGTTTGACTAATTCTGCCATAATATTTTATTAGATGTATGTCTTCATATGAATGAAGCCAAAAGTCTTTCTGAAAGGATATACCTAGAGTATTACAAATTACTGGATTACAATCCTGATTACCAAAATTGTTTTGGTTTGTGGATAACTTTAACTGCACAAAATATTGTCAGCAGATGCCTGTTGCTTTCTGTTAATGAATGTGCACAGGATCTGATGTTAAAAGCAATTCCATGTTGCTCAGATGCACTGTTTCTGAGGTGTCCAGAGACATCTAAATCTGAATAAAAAGAGTAGGAGCAGTAAAAGACAGAACAGCAGCGATGTTCCTTTTCTATACTTGTGAGGCTTTCCCTCAGACTTGTCATGTGAGGTTTGGCCCAGAGAGAAAAAACTTAATACTTCACAAATATTGAAAGAGATTAAGGAGGAGGGCCTGAAGAATTAAGTCTCTGGTTAATATAATAGCAAACAATTTCCATCAAAGCATTTTGCTTGCTAAGTACACCTGAGGAACTGTTAGAAAGCAAATGCCATCACATCGGTGGCTGTAGGGGGTTGCTTTAGATGCTGTTTATTGAAGTCGGAGTTCAAAAATTGTAAGCTTTAATGAATCTCGGTGGGTAGATTTATCTGCTAATTGCAGATCATATTTAGGAGAACAAGTCATTAAAATCGATCTGTAGATGCATTCAGGCTTATTTGAAAGTCAGCACAATGTTTGGATTGTACTTTTAAAGTAAGTTTCTGTCTCTTTTATTTTATTTAGGTAGAAGCAGAAAGGCAAAATCTACTTAGATTTTTCTAATGACTCCTTGCCTTCCATGCTGTTCCCCCTTTCATTAAATATTGAAAAGATTTACACCAAGCCCTGAAACAAAAACAAAGAAACTCTTTCATTATATATATACTATTGCATGCTCTGGTTCTTATTAATATCCCCAAATCATTATATTTATTTAGCTGTGGAATTATAAATATTTTATTTCATAAGGCCTCTAGTATTCTTGGTATAAACACAAGGATCTACAAGAACAAAATCTCAAATATGGAACTCCTAATTAGCTAAAAAGTCTTTTTTAATGACCATTGCTGTCAGGAAGTTAAATGCTAAGCTATTGAAGAAACACACAAACAAATGCACATCAAAAAGATGCAAAGCCATTGAATGATATTTGCACAAATTAACTATATATAAAAATAATATTAGTTGCTGCTTGTCGCACTTCTATGTGTCTATATAGTCCTTGTAGTTTTGGCCTTACTGGGAGCAGTGAGTCCAAGCAAGGCAAAACTCATGTTACTCTGCCTAAGTGGTTTATAGATTTGGCTTTCTGCCGCTGATAAGATGATACCCTGAATGTGTTGAAACTAGGGGTGTGCACTGCTCATAAGATTCAACTTGTACAGTATCTGCATCTGCTTTGAGAAGCAGCCCAATCTGTTTTGGAGCCATCCTGTGTCAGAAAGACACAGCTGAATTGGAAACTCATTATTTGGGACCAAATTGGATCTGCTAAAAATGAATGTTGGTTCTCCCTACCCAATAATGGGATATCTAAAAATGGCTCTTAATGATGTTTTCCCCTTTTTCAAGGAACTGGATGAAATTTGTAGGAACCCATCCAGAGAGGATAAAGCCTGCCAAATTGTAGGAGGATGGAGGAACCTTGCAATGTTGATTTTTTAAAAAATAGAGGGAAAGTTAGTAACTTGCTCGTTTTCTGCCAGAATTGGATATAATTTGCTGGCATGGGCACTCTTTCTGAGTGAGTGAAGCTTGCCAAATTTCAAAATGATATCTGTAGTGGCTCTCCCACAAGGGAGACGTTGCCATTTTATGGGGGGGGGGGGGTTTCAGTAAGACTCATGGGGGTTGGGATGGTGATGGGGGGAAAGTGCATGGCTCTTCAGCAGAGGCTGGAGTGGTGGAAAGATCATTGGTGGTGGATGGGCTTGCACTACTGCAATGCGCTCTACATGGGGCTACCTTTGAAGGTGACCCAGAAACTACAACTAAGCCAGAATGCAGCAGCTAGACTGGTGACTGGGAGCAGTTGCCGAGACCACATAACACCTGAAAGACCTACATTGGCTCCCAGTACATTTCTGAGCACGTTTCAAAGTGATGGTGCTTACCTTTAAAACCCTAAACGGCCTCAGCCCAGTCTCCACCCTGATCATTCTGCCCAGACGCTGAGGTCGAGCTCCGAGGACCTTCGAGTGGTTCTTCAGGACAGTTAGGACTCCTGCAGTAGACAGACTGTTTTTAAAGAAAGAGCTTTTAATATTGCTGTGCTGTTTTTGCTGGATTTTACAGATTTGTTATGATATCATTCTAATTCCATTATAATCCAAGGGCCTTCTGGTGGTTCCCTTCCTGCGAGAAGTGGGGTTACAGGAAACCAGGCAGAGGGCCTTCTCGGTGGTGGCACCCGCCCTGTGGAACGTCCTTCCATCAGATGTCAAGGAAATAACCAACTACCTGACTTTTAGAAAAATCTGAAGGCAGCCCTGTTTAGGGAAGTTTTTAATGTTTGATGTTTTATCATGTTTTTAATACTTTATTGGGAGCCGCCCAGAGTGGCTGGGGAAACCCAGTCAGATGGGTGGGGTATAAATAAGAAATAATAATAATAATAATAATAATAATAATAATAATAATAATAATCTTCTCCTGCTGTAATTGAGTGCTAGACTTTTCTGTCAAAAGTAACGGTCCCCTCCCCTCTCTATCCCTCCCCTCTCAAACTCTGGGGGTTTCCACAGTCAGCTTGGTTTCATTTCTCAGCAAGCAAACAAGAAAAAACAGTTGTGTGTTTTTGAGACTGGTAAGTCCACAGAGCCACTCAAACATTTATGGAGCCCTTGATCCAAACTGAGATGTCTTGTTAACAGTGCAATCAGACTCCCACAAACATCCCGATTCACTTTTCAATTTGGGGTAGAACCCCTTCTTCTGGCCGCATGTCTGTAAGCCATACACACATATTGAGGAATGTACACGAAGCTTTTCTGCACAAGGATTGGATGCTGATTGGCATAGATTCATCCGAGGTAGAGGAGCTATATCTGACTACATTTCTATGCACATAGCACTCATCTTCACATTCATCAGACACATTGCTGGCAGGAGGCATGGCTAGTGCATGTGTCAGTGGCAGCAATGTGGCAGGGGTTGTGATCTCGCTACCCCACTTTATATGTGAGGACTGTTGGTCTATTGCATTCCTAGTGGTTATCAATAGACTGGTAGGGTGAACAGATGCGAAAGAGGACAGAGATCCTGCACTGTTATTAGTTGCATGGAAGAGGGGATTTCAGCAGGTGTGGCTTGACACACAACATCAGTGGCAGATAATGAAGTTGTCCCATCAAGGTAAAGGTGAAGGTAAAGGTAAAGGTTCCCCTGACCATTAGGTCCAGTCGCGGATGACTCTGGGGTTGCGGCGCTCATCTCACTTTACTGGCCAAGGGAGCCAGTGTTTGTCTGCAGAGAGTTTCTGGGTCATGTGGCCAGCATGACTAAGCAGCTTCTGGCGAACCAGAGCAGCGCACGGAAATGCCGTTTACCTTCCCACCGGAGTGGTACCTATTTATCTACTTGCACTTGACGTGCTTTTGAACTGCTAGGTTGGCAGGAGCTGGGACTGAACAATGGGAGCTCACCCTGTCTCGGAGATTCAAACTGCTGACCTTCCGATCGGCAAGCCCTAGGTTCTGTGGTTTAGACCACAGCGCCACCTGCGTCCCATCCCATCAAGGCAGCTGGGAATAAATTAAACCAAGCAGGTAAACAAGCAACTCCAGAAACTCCCTTAAAATTATCAAATGGAGGTGAATAACAGTGCCAGGCTTTGAATGGGTGAGCTGAGTGCTGGTTCTGGACATGCAGCTGCACGGGGTTTTGAGCTGAGCTTGGTGTTTGTTGAAGGTACTGTTTGCAGTGAGGCTGAAGTTATTTGAGGTAGCTCATTGCCCTTTACCTAGAAATTGTTGGGAAAGCCTGGGAGCAGTAGAGCCTGTTACACAGCTAGGTTTAGAAATCCTGCACAAGCTACAGAGCTTGGTAGCAGAACTGACTGGTTTTGTGTGTGAGAGAGAAACACACATATTGCCCACAGCACTATTTATCATAAGCCTGGCCCTGGGCATCTCTCTTTAGGGCATGGGTAGCTAACCTGCTGATCTGCAGCTTTCCTTGGCCCCAGCCAGTATGGCCAATGGTCAGGGATAGTGGAAGTTGTTGGTTAACAACAACTGGAGGGCAGCAGATTAGCCATAGTACCACTATATTCATTATTTTTCAATAAAGATATTCATTGCCAATAATCAGATACCAAGCAAACCAAGCAATCATTGTCAGTGGTTACAGTGCCACCATTTAAAGCAACCTTCAATGTGGCTTGTTTATGATACAGGCACTATATCTGGAGAGTCTATGTCATGATGACTTTTTGACTTAAGCCCCCTTTCTTAGTGAAAACAGAAGAATTATAATAGAATTTATTAGACCAGCTAAAATAGCTCATTCAATTATGCCTGTGGAAATGTCAATATTGGCACTTGCAATAAGCTTGCGTGTAGCTCATAGGTATACTTGGGTAATGCTATCATGCATATGAGATTATTTCTTATACTAAAAAAAATCTGAAAGGTTAAAGACAATAATACTAAAAAAATGGCATGATAAAAGGTCTTCAACACCTCAGATAGAAATTTAGATTTATGAAGTATAATGGTATTACAGAACAAGATGTGAGCTTTGATTAAAAGAATGTTATGAAAAGGAGGTGACGAGTATATCTCATTAATGTGTCATTGTATGAAAGGTTCTTCTTCAGAGGCAGAATTTTTCTGATAGAATATTGTATTTGATAGGAAGGAATTAATGCTCCTGTATTTCATAAGTGAGATACTCTATCATCGCCATTCATAGAAAATTACTAAAACATAAATGTAGAGTAGATGAAATATAAATGGGTTATTATGGTGATCTGGAAGCAATTTCACCAACTAATCGCAAATTCAGATTGCAAAGTAGATAGAAGGCAGTAGAGTACTGGCTATAGAGTTTGACATGGTGTTGGAACGCAATTCCTCTGTGTAGTTTTCCATAAGCTCACATTAATTTTCCTAGCATGGGCTTCTGAACTTTTACATTACTTTGAAATTTAGTTTCTCCACTAGAGAAAGGAGGACAAATCACTTAAGGTAGCACTTTCAAATATCTTCTGGGTTAAAATACCTAAGTGATTTACTCCAGTGCGGTAGCAAAGTAGCTATCCTCCAAGAAGCAATTTCCCCCAAATGAGAGGGTTAGTTAACATGGAGGGGAGCTCTCAGCACAAATGATGGTTTGAGCCCTACTTTCCACCTCACTGTCTGCTGCAGCCTGATGCAATAGCAGCTTAAATAATTATAGTCAAGTAGAGTCCTCACCCACCTGCTACCCACCTCTGTTCCTTCCCCAAAATTTTGCTTGAGAAAAAGAGAACAGAATGTGACAGCGGCAACCCCAAAACTGAGCTGGGCTCAATTCAAAGGGGATGTACCTAACTTAAATGGATTTAGCCTGTTGAGAGGGATATGGGCAGGGCCATGGTTCAGTGGTGGAACATTCATTGGAGAAGTCACTTCAATGCTGCTAACACAGCAAAAACAATGCAGGAGGCAACTGTTACAAGTTACCAGTCTCTACAGCCACTGGGATTCTCCAGTGGTTTGACTTAACCCCTGAGTTACACTCCATTGTCTCTTGAGACAGACAGATGTCAACAACTAAATAGTGTGAGAGCTGGCTCTATCATGAGTCAGAGTGAGGTAGGGCACCTCAAGCAGTAGATACTGTGAGTGGTGGCAGAACTCCCCTCTACTGGAGGAAACAGCTGTGGGCACCACAAAGCATGCTCTGCTACTCTTAAACTCAGGTGCTGTGGAAGAAACTAACCCACTGACAGTGCAGAAGTATAATTGGTGTCTGTTATGCAAAATGGAGGGTGCTATATTGCCCTTTGCCTCAGGCAACCCTCAAAAACGTTACATTCATGTCTGAGTGAACTACAGGTGTGTCAGTTAGTGAGACAGAAAAAGAAAGAGAAAGAGGCAGTCATAGAGTTGGCCTGAACATTAGCTGTTTCTTTACATGGATTTTGTTTTTTTGTTTTTTGTTTACCTCTGGAGTCATAGAAATAGCCTGAAGGCATCACTTTTTAACCATGCTAATCAAAATGACAAATCTGAGGTCTTCAGATCCATAAAGAATTAGTTTTTTCATTGTGCCTGAGAGAGTCCATAGGATACACATGCTGGCGGGGGTCTCTTTATTTACTTCCCAGAAACAAATAGCACCTGTGAAGTTGACCTGGCTCTACTATATGCTCTTTATTGTTTGTGTTTGCAGGAATTGGAGCAAATATTCTGCGAATTGCTGAGGTTCAGTTCTTTCAGACATATAAAACATCACCCAAAAGGACAGCAGCTGCATTTCACCTATCAAAAAGTCTCTTTTCAAACTCATTTCCTCCTGTAGTTCTTGTGAGTGATGGAATTTTATTTTACAGCTGTGAGAGAAATACAGGTCATTAGCTCCTTTCATGAGGGATGTGAGGTGTTTCTCTCCCTCAGAAGTACTACCACCTCATCAGCTGAGACCAGTTTGGAACAAGCTGCTCTTCTTGATGTGCCTTAAAGTGGAATTCAAGCAGATCAAAGTGGGGGAGGGGAGGGGGAGAAAGGGAACAGAAGGGAAATCAATGTTCCCACCCACTGAACATCTGATTCTGGCAAGATTTCCAGGAGAAATATGACTGTGGCTAAAATGCAATCATAGTGAAATTGATTTGTTGTGACTGACCTCACCGTATGTAGACCAATATGCTGAGAATTACTTTAAAGGAGCAGCGTTGCTATAAAACAGATTGTCAGTCTCAACAAATACAGAGGTGTTTTCCCCGCTCCTCCAAGCCACCCTCCCTCCTTCATTGTGCATTGCAGAACCCCTGCAACCGTTTGCTTCAAATTGTAGATTATAGATAGGACAGCACTTGTATTTCAAACACCCAGCTTCTTCATTGCAATTCTATACATTTGTTCTTTTGCTCTTTGATATCCCTGAGCAAGGGAGGTTTTCACACACTCGTGACTCATGGTTAGCTGCCTGGTTTGTTTTGTTTTTTCTGGGGAGAATGAAATAATCCTGGTAGCAGAGGACAATGGGACGCATTTCCTGTTTGAGATAGGTGGGTGGTTTGGTGATGCTTCTTTTTCATCTTTTAATTGGGGAGTTCTTTCTTCTTCCCCAGAGTTGTGATTTTTCTGTCGTATATTGTTGCTTTGATTGATGGTTGATGTATTTCATTGCATTTCTGTTGCATCTTATTTTTTATTGTAGTAATTATAACTTAATAAAAATCGGATGCAATATGCTATCCTAATATTATTAATAATAATAATAATAATATACCAATTTCTTATCCAACGTAGCTATAACACTTCTAACTTCTAAGGCCCACTGTGACATTAAAGCAGACCAGCATGAAGTGAGGTCAAAGAGGACGCTGTAAAAGTGGACAGGACAGAAGGATGGCAGAGCAGAATGAAGGTTCCTTTTTTTCACCGTGTGATACAGGGCATGTAGTTCATACAAAAGGCATATGGATGAAACCTATGGAGTGTGGGTTGATAACAACTGTGATTCCGAAATCCACACAATTCTTTCATTTCTGGCTCTGGCCCATGGAGCTATTTCTGCCGCTGTCACAAGAAGACCTGGGCTTACATGCACAGGACCTTGTCACTGGAAATGAAATCGCATCGAGTACCTCTGTATGTTGTTGCAATACATAATGTATTCCGGCTTTGCAGAATCTGAATAGCTTTACTGCAGAATTCTTTATCGCCTGCTAATAATACCCAAGGAAATGGCCTATTTCTTTCAGTGTAGAGGGATGTACATAGAATAATAAGTAGGACGGCATAACAATAGCAACAAAGAGTTACCTTTTACTAAATTATATTCTGACTGCTCCTGTCTATTTCTCTCTCTCTCTCTTTACTTTTCAAATATATACTTGCCGTTGTAACAAGAGGACGACAGTGGGAGGAAGCCGGAGCGCCGAACACTTTAATAAAGTGTTACATCATGTGACAGAGCACATGGGCAATTGGGGAAGATGAGACTGTCATCCTCAGCAAAGTGACATTGAGAGCTTTCAGAGATGCTTGCTGTGTTCACGCTAGAGAAGAGCCATTGATGTGTGCAACAATCTGCAGCCAGAGCCTTGAACCTGCGTCTCCCCTCCCCTGCAGTTCTCAGTATAACAGCGGGGAAGCTGGGAGATGAGCAGGAGAGAGAACTCAAGATGCACTTAAAAAACACACCAAAAAAACCTGGGCATTGGGGATGGGTAGGCGAGAGGTTTATATTATTAGGGACTTCTGCTTCCTTTCCCCTTTCAAAGGAAAGAAAGGGGGGGGGGAGTCCTACTGCGCCTGTTCTGATCTACCACCACTGAGTATCGGCAGTGGGCCAGCCCTCATGCATAATTCATGCAATCAAAAGTTTGCAACTGTGCAAAATTGTGTACCCCACATCCTGTGCCTCCAAATCGGCTTCCCATAAACCGTGAGAAGTTACAGCGGCGCAGCTCACTCAGCGACCGTAAACTGAAGCACTAATGAAGCTGCCTCAACTGCACCACAGAGAGTTGTTTAATCAGACTCTGTTTTTAATTTTGGTCGTCTGACAGGTGGCCGAAAGTGTTGTGGGAGGAGGAAAAATGGTCACATCATTACACAGCTGAGTAAGAGAAGTAGACAAAGAGATTTTAGCTGAGGTGCTCTAAGGGTTGAAATGAAATGTTGGGTGCTTTTTTCTTTTTGTTTTAAGTGTAATACACGAGGAGCTCACACAAAGAGCTGAAAAGTCAAATACCAGATACAGCAAGGATACATACGTTATTGAAATGAATGCCTTGTGTATAATGACTTTTGATTTCAATATATTTATCACCAGCACTTTGACAATTTGATTGAAAAACATTCTTTATATTTCCTTTCATGCACTTTGCATCTTTCCTTTTGTGTTTGATTTTGAATGAGCTTTCTGATTTTGGATAGGGATGAATGTACTGTAATGAGGGTAGCATGCCTACCTACACAGCATATCAGTCAATTTATTGAACTGACCAGCAGACCTCACAGCAAGATGTATACATCCATTAAAAAGCAAAACTGAGATACAAGTTCAAATACCTCTGTTGGGAAGCATCTATTTCCTCCTCTCCTAAAATTGGAAAACACATTCTCAGTGTAAATATTCTGGCTGGTATTGTCAGTTTGCTCCCACAGGCTTCAGAGGGAAGGGAGGAACCAGCAAAAATTTCCTCACCCTTTCCACTGGCAAGAGTTCTGCTGGTGGAAAAGGTGAAGGCAGGTTTTCTCAGATCTCCTTTGCACCCTCCAAAAATCTGGCCTGGAGAGTTGGGAGAGTCTTCGGACCAGCACATATGTAGAGAAGGGGTTAGATGCATGCGGAGAGGGGAATTGGTGGAAATTCCCTTCCTCTCCTCTTACAAATTAGGGCAGTAGTACTTTTGCAAATGCTTCCTTAATGCTTTTAAAAGCATCCTTTAGCATGCATTGTTCGACTTCTTGCCATTTCCTCTAAGGATCTAATACTTTTACCTATTGTTGTAAGAATCAAATGGGGAGAGGAGGCTTGCTTGCTTGCCCCACCCTCACATCCCTGTCATACAGAAATTGGGAGGAAAGGTCTGAATAGGGAAGCCTGTTCTATAAGCATGCATCCACATATCTGCAGGGTCAGTGTGAGATGTACAGTGGTACCTTGGTTTAAGAACAGCTTAGTTTATGAACAACTTGGATTAAGAATGCTGCAAACCTAGAAGTAGATGTTTTGGTTTGTGAACTTTGCCTTGGAATAAGAACATGTCTCGCTTCCTCTTGAGTGTGTTCCATTTGTAAATTGAGTCCCCCATTGCTATGGGAAAGCATGCCTTGGTTTAAGAATGCTTTGGTTTAAGAACGGACTTCCAGAATGGATTAAGTTCCTAAACCAAGGTACAACTGTATTGGCAGGAGCAGGGCTAGTCCTCTTTCTATCCAATGACAGCAACTGTGTGAGGTACATACAAAAAGCTCTTATTCCTGGTGACAGTGTCCAGTTCCTACTGTATATGTCTCCAGTTCTTAGGAATATTGGAAGAGCCCTGCTCTCACAGATCAAATTTGTACATACCTAGAGTTCTGTTTTGGCAATTTCTAGGCAAGCTGCCTCCAGAAGAAACATGAACAGTTCCTTATAACACAATTGTTCATTTGACTCATCTATAATCCCTAGCAAGGCTAAGAGAGATTGTTCCCAGCTCATGTGCTGTGTCACATTGCCTCCAAATGTGAAAGAAAGTTGCTGCTGCTACAGCATATCCTCAGCATAACCTGGGACTTACAGTGTCAGACATTCAAGATAATTCTACAGGACAAGGTACCACCTATGTAAGATCTTAATTGAGTTCTTCTCCCTTATGTGTGAAGAAATTGAGCACAAATGGGTTTTTTTTATTCCAGAGAGCAGTCCATTGATTTGGTATTTCATTTGTATTTCAGCTTCTAGATCATTTTCTCAACGAATTTTTGCGTGACATAGATTACCGAAATTCATGTGAATGTTAAAGGCTTGGGAGCCTTTTAAAGGAGCAGAAGTTGGCAACAGTATCAGCATATTGGTACTGATAAATATGTTGGAAATAAAGAATCAATTAGCTATGAACAGCTTAGAAATTAGAAGATTATTGTTTATTTTACAGAGGGATCAAATGCACTGAAAAGAACAGGCAAACTGTATATACCTGGTTATATTGCTTTGTACAAAGTTTAGAGGCCAGTCTTTCTTTGCATCTCCCCACCCCCAATTATCCTCCCCACTCCTGCACACTTCATTTTCTAACGTTTGCTGTGGTAATACTTTTTGTATATCAAAATAATGCCTCTTGCCAGAGTAAGTCCAAAAACAAAAAAACAAGGCAATTGTGAACTTTATGGGAAACTTGAGGGTGGGAAAAGTTCATGAAAATATACAAGGAATATTTTAGCAAAAAAGGAAGAGAGAACCATCAAGGCAATTACTCATAATCCTGTGAAAACTAATTATGTATAAACACAACAGTATCTCAAATTATGTCTAGCAGGAATGAATATTTCTCACTACGAACACAGCTTGAACTTCCACAGCAGTGTTTAATTTTAAACCTGAGGCATATCCTCTGATCCTTCTTCCAGATTAATCCTTCATACCTAAATTTCATGATTAATTGGTTTTGTCTTACAAAAAAGCACGTGCTAAGTGTTGTGTTCGTGCTCTAAGAGATATGTCCTCATGTTATGTCTAAACATATATTCTGGGTGTTGTTTCAGGCCGTTACTTTGCTATAAACATGCTTAACTTTATCAAAACTGACTTGCTTGCAAAGCATATTAAAATCTTTGGATTCATTTGTACTGCAAGCATCCAGGGACAGCAGCAGTGTATTCCTTCCAACCATGGTATTGTTGGTACTTACTGAGATGTTGCAAGGGCAGGGCAGCATCATGCTTGGGGAACACTTGTGGGGACACTTGTGAAGCCAATCCCCCAATGGAGGCTGGTCCATTAGGGCATTGTCCCACCAACCTCAGTCTGCCCCCAGCCAGGCCCAACTGGCTTTGGCCTTACACAACTTTGGCCCTGTATGCCTGAGGGAGCGTCTCCATCCACCATCGTTCAGCCCAGACACTGAGGTCCAGCTCCGAGGGCCTTCTGGCAGTTCCCTCACTGTGAGAAGTGAAACTACAGGGAAGCAGGCAGAGGGCCTTCTTGGAGTTGCACTCGCCATGTGGAATGCCGTCCAGACAGATGTCAAAGAGTTAAATAAGCATATATAATTTTTTGTTGACATCTGAAAGCAGCCCTGTTTTGGGGAGTTTTATATGGCGGTGGCTGTTTCTTTTATTTTTGTTGGAAGCCTCCCAGGCCTATTGTTGACCTTGTAGAACTCAACAGGAAGATGGCGACAAAGCTGGAATTTGTTGGTTCTGCTTGCTATTGGCTCTGGCTCCACCTACTGTTGGGCTCTCTGTCTTCTGCCCTACCAGACACAACTGGCACTAGCTTAAAGTTACTGGTCGTCCTCGTTTCCTGGGGATAGTCCCCGGATTTACAAATCAGTCCCCTGACATAATCCAATCATTCCTACTGAAGTTGAAAAGTATCCCTGGATTCATTGGGGAAAAAACTGGTCACATTACACTAGCTACATCTGCTGGTGTGAGCACACAGCCCTGACCTTGACACTCCCATTCAAATAGGTAGAACTGTTCCAGCACACTGGGAGTTCCTGGATCATGCACTTTAAATAGTTGTATAAAAGAGGGAATTAATGACAAGCTGTCTGCGGACAAATGCCGGCTCCCTCGGCCTATAGAGAGAGATGAGCACACAACCCCAGAGTCGTCCACGACTGGACCTAATGGTCAGGGGTACCTTTACCTTTTTACACCTGCTGAAAACCCCTCTTCTATTAAATGTGCAGGAAACCTGTCCCCACCCCCACCCCTTTTTAAAATGCTTTCTGCACTAAAGATACAAAACTACTGGGCTAAATAATGGAGGTATTATTAGCAATTTGCATTTTTGTGATCAGGCTCATAGAAGCCAGTACAGCTGGATTTAGACTGGGCTTTGCAGTCACCAACATTGCAAAGCTTGCTTACTCAATGGATACTTTGAAAAGCAACATATCATAAAACTCTCTTGATTAAAAAAAAATGTTTTGGTGCCTAGATGTAATTTGTGGGCAATTCTCTCTGCTGTGTTAAACCACAGATGAACCACATATTTCTTTTCACTCTCACAAACGACCCCCACAAGCATGTCCTTACAATTTGTCCTACGCTTTTGTATGATATACATTTCGGTGAAGTCTCATATTGTTAGTCCATTGCCCGAGGCTCAGAATTTGAGCAAATCAAATCCCAAATGTCAAGAAAATAACCCACAGAGAAAAGCCTTTATTTTATACTATTACCTTCAGGTTCTGCACTTTCAGCAACATCAACCAAAAGTGAGTTACAAGGACATGAAATTAGGGCTATTACTTCAGCTGCTAGGCCAGGAGTTATGAAGTGAAAGTCAAGTTGTGATGTTTGCTGTGCTACAACAATCATGATGATAAAAATATACAACCCAGTTTCTTATTTGCTTATCTGAAAGCTCTGGTGAAAGACCAAGGCCTCAAATTATGATAGCAAAAAAGGAAACGTTTACTATAGAGTGTCATAAATTTGGCATATGTGATTTTTCTAAATGTTTTCAGCAGTGGCATGTGTGTGAGATTTATTTAAAAGGGATGATCTGCAAATTCCAAAAGTATTCACAGTCTTCTGAATTGGCTTATTTGCCCCCAGTGAAATCAGCCCATATATAGTCAAGTTTGATTGGCTATTTTATGTCACAACACCATCTAATTTGCTATATTATGTCAAAAGGTCTAGGATTGCCTATGTGATTATTTGAGGAAGATGCAATGAGAAGAAAAATGTGGTGTCGAAGCACAACATGCTGCAGAAGCAATGGCAGGGAGCAGGACCAAAACAGTGAACATTTTGGGTGGGGAGGATAGGAAATATTTCTGACCTAAATTTTTCTCATCTAAAGCACTCTTTGAAAATTAGACCACTCCAATTTCTTTAAAATAATGTTTTAAATGGGTTTTATTTTTCATTGCATTATTTTTACTACATTGTTGTTTGCTGTTTGCTGCCCTGGGATCTTTCAGGGGGAAGGGCAGGTGAGAAAATAATAATGATGATGATAATAATAATAATAATAATAATAATAATAATAATAATAATAATATAATTTAATGCTTCAAAATAAAAATGGGAGACCACCTAGTGAAGCCCCAATTCTTGCTAACATTATTGCTATAAAATTGCACGGGAAAAGAGAATGAGAGTCTTTCCATCTTGGTAGTGAGTAGAAAATATTACATAGAAACATTTTATTTGCCTCCTTTGGCTAAAAACATTTCTCTTTGTCCCTCACTCACATAAAATACATTGAAAAATAATAATAATGTCCTGGAGTTATCAGCCTGCTGTCTTTCACAAGCACCAAATCTGTTTTTAATATTATTGATAAATAAATGGAAGAGTATTTGGTGGCATTCCCTGACAAAATCACATTGACCATCTAGGCATACAGAGGGAAAACTCACTAGTTTCAAAATATTAAGGGCATATATTAAAAGACAAAGACAAAATATCAAAATGACTCACACTTTTAGAATACAGTTTACCTTTCATGTGTCATAGGAGGAACTAACTGAGATGATAAAAGGCACAGGAAACAAAAGAGTGGCGTGAGATGATTATCGCTCATGGTTAACAAAGAGCATTTGAAAATGGAGCCACAAGATAAAAACATAGAAGATGTAAACAATGGGGCTGTGCACCAATTTACAAGAAGCCAGAACCAAATCAGGCCATTTTGATTGGGTTGAAACAGCCCCAGATAATTCTGGATTATATCTGGAGTAATCTGAGGCTGTCAAAAGGTGGGGTAGTCAGGCAGGAGTGAGGAAGAAGGCAGAGGCAGGCAGCCTTCATAGAGTCTGCTTCAAAATTGTGGATTGAGCCCTGGATCAGATGCAGTGCCTGTGCAGCCCTAGCAAACAATTACACATAATGGAACATCTTTAAATTATTGTTATAGTTCTGCATGCATTGCTACTCCCTTTAACATTCTTTACCTGGGAAGATGCGTAAGTATAAATAAAAACCATGGCTGAGAGCTTGGAGATTTGAATTTCAGTGATCCCAACTGCCTTTCATGACATGAGAATTTTAATTTTCAATTAAACAAGGCATTTGTTTGAGGAAAGGCTTGTGAGTGAGGGTTTCTTCACTGTTTTAATTGGTGAAATCTTTTACGAATGAATGCCACCTTAGAACATTCCCCATGATCCCATGAATGACTACATGGAGTTGCATATATATATCTGAGGAAGGGGTGCTTGATAAATTCAGTCCTTGAGAATTTAGGCATGAGATTGTTTGATTAGAACCTTTTGGACCAATATGGAGATATGAACCATGTTTCCCACCCACATCTGTACTTCAAATTTCACATTTTTCCAATGTGAAAAAGCTGAACAAAACAGACCCAACTTTTCACCTCAAAGCAAGGGAATTCTCTTTGCTACAGGTCCTAGCTAACACAAGCTTCAGAATGGGGAACAATTTTGATGGTGACTGTACCAACCGCTGTTGCTGATTCAGGGCTGTGGGTCCTTGTTCCAGCAATAGAGTAAGAGAGCAGGGTTCCAATACATGAGGGATGGGGAGCCCAGATCACCAACTTAAGCTTTGTGTTGCAAAGGAATAAGCTGCAAGCTAAACTGCTCAGTTCACCTATTCATCACTGTGTTCGAATTCTCTCTGTACTACATTATACACCAGGGGAAGCTAAAAACAGAACTCATTTGTGTTTCTAGTGCAATTAATGACTATATTTAAAAAATGACAGATATCTAATGAATAATAGGGTAAAGGGAATACTAAAATGGAGAAGTTCAACTGAAAGGTTAGCAATTAAAAGCTTATCTGTGCTCATGGCTTATTATTTAATGCTACTCTCTTAATCATGCAAGCCAAACCTTCCAGTACTGTAGAACAACTTGAGGCATTTGAATTATTTTGGAAAATAGTAACAACAGGGCAGATTTAATTAGCAATCATTAGTAGAATGCATGACAATGTCTTGTTTACACACAGATTATTGTTTAAGTTGATGTCAGAAAAACAATTACATGCTTTAACACTTGGGAGAATTTTTGCATTATTTATGGAAATGATGGATTCTTTTGAGCAAATCCCCCATTCAGCAAACAATCTGCCACTTCAACCCCACTGTCCATGGTGTAATAATAATTGGAAGACTAAATGGGGATACTGTATGGCAAGCTGGCTCCATAGTTAATGGAATTCAGACTCACTCATTGTGTGGGCTCTGGCATTGCTGCTGCTATTGCTGCTGTCTCAAAGCTCCCTAGGGAGAATTCAGTTGATGCTAAATTTGAGCCCTGCAAGTAATAGCCCCATGCTGTGAGATCTCGCTGCTTCCTCAATTAAGAATGATTCTGTTAGGGACTTAACCAGTAGCAATTGAGTGGATGGCAAATTCTTATTACCCATGGGTGTTTCAAAATATTGCTCCTATCTATATCCCTGCTATGTAGCAAATGGCACAATTCAATGTAATTCCTAGAAGTATAGGATGTGAAAGCTTCTATAACTGCATCACAATGTCTGAAAAGCCAGGCTTTCTGTTGCAGTCTCCGTGGATTACAAAAAGAGATGCTTTCAAGGGCACAGAAGACAAATGGGCTCACAACCTGTAGTTACCAAGCCATTTCAGCGTCTGCCAACAAAGTGCTTACTCTGGCACAAACTCAGGGATGCTGATTGTGTCTGTAGGACAACGGACTTAATTTTTGGTACCGATGTATGTTAGCTCTTCATTAAAATATTCTGCCCTCCCCCATCTACTAGATTATTATGACAACCCCTCTTCACTCATCCAGTTTGTGAACCTTATTTATTTATTTTATTTATTATTACATTTATATCCTGTCTTTCCTTCAAGGAGGTCAAAGTAGCATACGTGGTTCTTCCCCTCCCCAGTCTACCCTCACACAAACACCTGTGAGAAATTAACAGACCAAGGTTACTCAGTGGGCTTTATGGCGAAATGGGAATTTGAATGCTGGTTTCCCAGGTCTTGGTTTGACACTCTAACTCCATGTCGCACTGATTCTTTATACCACGTTTTTCCTTGCCACACTAGACAACCACTCTGTGGGATTTTGTGTTGTATGATTTTAGGACCCGCTTTGTTTTTATGGCTGTGGGTTGTTTAAATTCTGCCCTGGGAACTTCATCTCTCCAGTCCGAGTCCATTCTCTAGGCACCATATCACACTGGCTTTCAAAAAAACCTTGTTTCAGTATCACCTTTGTCACGCTGAGGGTATTCAGTTTCAAGCACAACTTCTTTCTACTCTTCTTGATAAGCCAGAAGCACATGTGTCAAGGAAGCATGGAAAAGAAAGCATGTTACTGAACTCCTACCCAAGATTGCTCCTAAGGATTATTCCGTGCCAAAGCCAACCTAACCTTGGTGCAAGGAATGGAGGGGCATGTATACAGATTACTCCATAATACCTTTGCAACCCCGTGAGGTAAGTTGAGTGAGAGCTGGCAACTTTTCTAGGGAAACCAAGAACCAGAAATAGATGGGTGTCCACCTGACTACTGTTTCTCTGTGATGTTGATGCTGGACATCAGGAAAGCTTGGGCCTGTTCCCCATTCCTAAACTCAAATAAACCCTTATTGTGGCAGCGTTATTCATGCCTTCTTTGCCTCTTCCCATCCCATTTTGCAAGTCAGAAACTGTGTGGTTGTTTTATAAATCTTTGATTTAAGCCTGAAGCCTACCTGAAGAACACCCGTACTGCATTGTACTGTAAGGCTGTTGTGCATATTAGCACATATTGGGCTGTCATTAATCATTTTAATCGGCTGTTTGAACAACTGCCCATTGACTCTGCCTGCCTGAATTTACAGATTTAATCTCCTATGGATAATGACTCCTGCAGGAACTTTAAACCTGAAAAGCAATACCTATATTCTCTAACACATTGATCTCTGTAGTATTTGTGTATAAATCTGATTCCTTTTGTGCACCTTCAGTGTGCTATTTGAAAGTCTCCTAAGAAATCTCAAAAGCTTGCTTACCTACTATTAAGTCTGCAAAAGGCTTATCTGGGAGGCTAATTGCTGTTCTTGACTTGTTTTCCAATGCTGGTGCTGGAAACACCCACTATTTTATATATGAAGGATTAATTCTATGCCTGTATATGTGTATAAATGCATGAAAGAGAGAGAAGATCATCTCAAAAAAGCAAATTGCCTTTTTTACTTGAGGACTGAATGGATAAGAAGGCCTAAGTTCAAGTGGATGGTCTTGATTAATTTTACCTGACTGTCCAATCAGTTTCATGTCACATATCATTGTAGTAGCATTGTGCTGTTCAGCGCATTGGATAGAATGGTCGTTGAGATGAATATCTGCAAACTTGTACTTACGAGAAATCTTTATATAGCTAAATGTCTGGTCTCTTTTTTTATAAAAAAAAACATTAGAAAACATGTGGGGGGGAATAAATTAATTCCTCAGAATAAATTTATGCTCATTTCATAATTGCGTTCCCACCAAATTCAGAAGCTAGAAAACATATCCGTAGAATCTGCAGAATTTCTGAGAAAAAATCCTTTCCTCAGAAGCTACATGATTTTATGTCAGTCAGTAAAGAACCATAAGACTGAGATGGAAATGAGACTGAGGTGAAAAGTTGGCTGGTACAAGAGCTAGTAACTGGTGTGGATACAGAGGTGAACTTTGGTTAATGGACTAATAGATAGATAGATAGATAGATAGATAGATAGATGATAGATAGATAGATAGATAGATAGATAGATAGATAGATAGATAGATACTCTTCCTATGCCTTGAAGAATACCAGTGTGTCCCTAGCTCCAAAGAGCATCTCTGAAGTATCCCATATCTTTGCTGTAGGACTTAGAACTCAAGCACAATTTAGAGGCAGCTTTACCCTCAGCCTTCCACTTTTGGTCAGACCCCATTGATTTGCTTGGGAAATGCCTAACAATATGCCAGCAGGATATTGGATGGTTTTTAAAAAAGTTTAGACAAATTCAGTGGCTACTAGCCATGAAGGCAATGCTCTATCTCCACTGTCAGAGGCACTTGCTGGAAACTGCAACAGAGGAGAGGCCGTTGAGCTCAGGTCCTGCTTTTAGGCTTCCCAAAGGAGAACAGGAAGCTAGACTAGATGGGCCACTGGCCTGATCCAGCAGCACTCTTATGGTGATGATGTCCATGAAGCTTTTCTAGGTACTCTGCAAAGATTTATAAAACAACCACACCGTCTCTGACTTACAAATTTGCACACATCATACAAAAGGAAAATGAGATGGGAAGAGGAAAACAACAACAACAAGAAGAAGAGTTTGGATTTGATATCCCGCTTTTCACTCCCTTTAAGGAGTCTCAAAGCGGCTAACATTCTCCTTTCCCTTCCTCCCCCACAACAAACACTCTGTGAGGTGAGTGGGGCTGAGAGACTTCAAAGAAGTGTGACTGGCCCAAGGTCACCCAGCAGCTGCATGTGGAGGAGCGGAGACGCGAACCCGGTTCACCAGATTACAAGACTACCGCTTTTAACCACTACACCACACTGGCTCTAATTACTGGCAAGGCATTAATTATTCCAGAAATTATATAAATGAAGAAAGACCAGGTTGAATGATCACTGACATGGTTCGGGGAGATGAGAAGCCTCTCAGTGGAGCCAAAGGAGAGGGGTATTCTGTCTCGCTTCCCTCCTGTTGGTGCAGCAAGGAGGAACAGCTGAAAAAAAGAAAACAGTTATGAAAGAGGGGGAGACAAATGATATGCATTTCCCAAATAAGTTTCTCAACTAACTAGTCAGTTAATTTCATCTGCAGTGTGGCTCTTAAAGCATTTATTCATTTATTTGCTGTATTTCAAATTTGCCCCTTTCAAGGAAGCCCATTGAGGAAGCAGAAACAGACCTCTGAACTCCCTTAGTGACGGGAAGACTGGCACCCTGAGAATGTATTTGCTGAGATTGCAGACAACACCATGTGTCAGTTGTTTCATAAGTCATGGGGGCATGAAAGAAAATAAGCTTGGAGGAAGATGGAGAAATCATAGCAATTTAGTTGCTAAGATGTCCAGATTGAACCTAAATTGTTTTACTGGTATAAAGGGTGTGAGTGGACTGTTTAAAAGCCATTTTGCTAGATAGGTGGCATTTTGCTATTGTACATTTTGTACTCTTTATATTGCTTCAAGAGTACAAAAGAGAAAACTAAACTGTTCTGGCTTACGTTTGCTACAGTCCTTGAACAAAAGGAGGAGAGTGTTAGCACGAAGATGCAAAAGAGAGGATAGACTTTTCACTTAACAGCCGTTGAACAAAGCGTTCCTGCAGATTTGGCTTGTCTGCTGAAGCCATTGAATTTGAAGAAAAATTGAAGAAACCTGCACTGGTCAAAATTGTTGTTGTTGATGATGATTAAAATAAGAATCTAAACAATAGATATTTTGCTAGCTAGCCTTTAACGATATCCCACAACCTGTCATCTGAACCCAGTCACCTCACCATTTATTAGTAGGGCCAGGCTGGCATTACAGTAATTTAAACATTGTTTATCCTTTAACAATTAATCCTGGAGGGTTGGCTCCTATGTGCTCTATCTGAGGCTGGAACAGGAGTGCCCCCCCCCACTCATGAGCAATATTTTTCTTCCTATCTTAGAGTTGTGATAGAGAAAAGAATGGGATACCTAAAAGCAGACTGTCCCAAGAACTCCCAATGATGGGTTTGTGCTACCTCTAATTCTTACTGCACATCCTCACAAAAGTCTTGAAAGATAGGGAAATACTCCTATCAGCATTTTGCAGGTGCAGATCAGCAGCACCCAAGTACCAATTGCCTGAATAACTTGGCTAAAATTTATGCAGGAAGTCTGGAGCAAAGCACTGGATTTAAGACAGATTCTCTCAAATTTCAGGTGGATGACCTTGCCTTTGTGTGAACCGCTGCCATCTCCTCCAGAAGAGAGAATAAGTAACAAACTAACCCTGTTTCCATCTCCAAGTAACTGATAACTCACTTTGGGTTTCAATTCACAGGCAAACTTCTTATTATCTGACCCTGCCAGGAAGCATCACTGGTAAGTGGATGAGCTGCTTGAGATTCTTCTACTCCTAACAGCAATAGCATCAAATCTTT
Organism: Podarcis muralis; assembly: GCF_964188315.1. Taxonomy (NCBI): domain Eukaryota; kingdom Metazoa; phylum Chordata; class Lepidosauria; order Squamata; family Lacertidae; genus Podarcis; species Podarcis muralis. The sequence continues at coordinate 68,889,228 of NC_135657.1, forward strand.
AACAAGATTTACCACCATACAGTATGATGAATACGTTTTAAAAGGTCACGAAAACACAGGCAGTGTTATTGCTTTGCCTTATTGCTTCTTATCTCGTCTGTTCCTTTATCTCCATATGGTGACCTTTCATAACATTTCTTTAATGATTTTTTAAATGCACAAACACACAACACAGACGTTAAGGATCCCACAAGACACAAAACCTATTTAGTTTTGCAATGCCATGTGGTCCAGCGAGTAGCATGTCAAACATACACCTGGAAGGCCTCTTTAGCCCTACTAAACTTACCAGCTCACTTGAGAACTCACTGCCTCTGGTCTCAGTTCTGCATCTGTAAAATGGAAACAAGAGGCCTGGTGAGGAAAAGTGAGGAACATATTGGAAATATATGGCATAAGAATATAAGCAGAGTCCTGCTGGTTTAGGCCACAAGCACAAAATGGTCCAGCACTCTGGTATCACAGTGGCCAACCAGATGGGAAGCTCCTAGACAGCATCTTAAAAAGCAGAGATACCACCTTGCCGACAAAGGTCCATATAATTAAAGCTATGGTTTTCCCAGTAGTGACGTATGGAAGTGAGAGCTGGACCATAAAGAAGGCTGATCACCGAAGAATTGATGCTTTTGAATTATGGTGCTGGAGGAGACTCTTGAGAGTCCCATGGACTGCAAGAAGATCAAACGTATCTATCCTGTAGGAAATCAGCCCTGAGTGGTCACTGGAAGGACAGATCTTGAAGCTGAGGCTCCAATACTTTGGCCACCTCATGAGAATAGAAGACTCCCTGGAAGAGACCCTGATGTTGGGAAAGATTGAGGGCATAAGGAGAAGGGGACGACAGAGGGCGAGATGGTTGGACAGTGTTCTTGAAGCTACCAACATGAGTTTGACCAAACTGCGGGAGGCAGTGGAAGACAGGAGTGCCTGGCGTGCTCTGGTCCATGGGGTCATGAAGAGTCGGACACAACTAAATGACTAAACAACAACAACAACAACAACAACAACGGGTAAGTTGGAACAGGACTGTGGCCCAAGGTGTTAAAACAAAGATAGTAGTGGGGCTACTCATGTGTAAATTGGTTTCCCCAGCAGTTCTGTCTCCCAAGTTAGAGTGAAAGGTAGAGAGACTGTAACACTGGTGTACCACATTTAGGAGTAAAGAGGCAAATCAGGGGCTAGAGTCAATTATTGCATCTGCTTAATGATGGGATGGATCTTAGCATAGATGCAAGAAAGTCCTTTGTGTACTAGCAGTAGGCAGTAGGCAGCCCAATCCAGTTTCAGTTTTGCTGGTTTTTATTTTCTGCTCTGTCCGTCCCCCCCCCCCCACACACATTTGTTCCTGATTTTATCTGCTGTTGTTTTGATGCAGCAAGAGTTTCTCTGATTGTATTTTCATTATGGTATTTCTATTTCAAATTTGTTATTTTATATTGTGAGCTGTTCAAAGAACCTTTTGTTATGGGGCAGTCCCTAAATAACAAACATACAGTACACGACTTACTCATGATTTTGTTTCATCCTGTACTTTTTGAGGAGCTATGCAAGGGGCAATTGGTACAATAAGGTTCATTGAAGTTGAGGAGATAATCTCACATCTCATGGTGAGAAGCTATGAAGCTATGAACTGAGCCTTTCCCCCCACACATGTAACCCCTTTACGAATTTTGGGGTTCAAGGGACATAAGTCTTCAGAAGAGCCTTCCTATGGCCATGTTTCCCTCTGCAAAAATGCCAAGGCTATCTATTTCTGATGAAGACAGAGAAGAGGATGTGTGCACAGCCAGAAGCTCATATGACTATCTGAACCAGGACGTCATGTATCAGTTTGAAATCGCATAAGACAATATATCCTGCTGAGTAGCCTATACTGTTTTTCATTCCTTCAAGCAAGGAGTGGCAAAGCTCTCCCGTGAAAAATAAAAACCTGACATTTTTCAAACAGCCATAAGAGGTATAAATGGATGAGGTTGGGAAGTTGTATTTCACTGCCTTTATTAAAAAACTGGCCCAGTTCTCAAAGTTCTTGATTTGCCTTCTAAATCTCCACTGCAAAAATGTCTAATTTACTTGAAAGGGAATCTAATGAATGGGCACAATGAGTATTTCTGGGTGAGATCAACATTCTCTTTTGAGAATAAACTATACATTAAAAATTCAAGTACTTTTGTATCGGCAAAGAGGGTTCCTGCTCTAAATGAAAGTTGCTACTGCATTGGTGCAAAGATGCGAAAGGATAATACAGTACAATATTGATAGAATAAAAAATGAATTACCGTATTTTTCCATGTATAAGACGATGCTTTTTGCTAAAAAAAAAAAGTCAACAATTGGGTGTCGTCTTATACACAGATAAGTGTATGCAGAAGGGGGGGGGACATTAATGGCAGCAGCAAGCAGGAGATTGGCAGCTGTGATTGGGCAGGTGATTGGTGGCTGTGGCAAGGCCTGTTAGTGATTGGCTGTGGCTGTGGCAATTGGGCAGGCGATTGGCGGCTGTGGCAAGTGGGCGGGTGGGCTGTTGGTGGCAGCGAGCAGGCAGATAATTGGCGGTTGCGACGAGGTGTGCGATTGACAGTAGCTGTGGCAAGCTATTGGCAGTGGCAGGCAGGCGGGTGAGTGATTGGCGGAAGTGACCTCCTCCCAAAAGCTAAACAACTTAATTTCTTAATTTCGGGTTTTAAAAAATAAGGGTTGTCTTATACATGGGGGCGTCTTATACACGAAAAAATACGTTAAACCTTTGATATGCATAAGGCCATAGCATTAACTCTACTATATAAAGACCCCTTCTTGGCTTCAGCCAGGCCCACAGTGCTATTCTTGCCTGCAGAACCTCTCTCTTTTTTTTGTGAGGCTTCAATCCAAGTCTTCTTTCACAGAAGCTGGGCTGCAACCATTCCAACAGCTTTGCTCCCTGACCTGTTGGAATGTGAGGGACATTCTATGCCAGAAGCTTCACTGTCACCGTGCTGTAGCTATCTTGACAAATATGTTCTCTGTTAATGCAGATGAGGATGCCAATTGAGATTTAAAGGAAAGTCTGATGTTTTCTTCTTAAAAACAAAACAAAAAAGCTTTTATCAAGGAAGAAGTGATTGCTAGCAACTGGAGCCAGGATTTGATATTTTTATGGTTTTGATATCCTGTCAATTCTTTAGTCCTTCATAATTTATTCAAGAGGGGATTGCTGCTGAATTTCCAGGGGGTGGGGAAAGGGGGAGAGAGGACACAAAATTTCTGAGCCTGGCCAGGCTGAACCTACCATAAAATTGTGCATGGGGAAGGAGTTTCCCAAATTTCGTGGTGCATCTGTAGAGGTCATTAAAGTTTTTTTTGTTTTTGCTTTTAGGGGGGAAAGCCTCACTGCTCTGCCTTAACAAAAAGCAACAGCAACAGAGCCTTTCTGTTGTAGAACCCAGCCAAATGAGCGGGGTATGTATGTATGTATGTATGTATGTATGTATAAATAAATAAATAAATAAATAAAATATAATTATTATTTCAGAACGCCAAGGGCAGTGTCCAAGGCCCCTCCTTGTAAATGCGATTGGAGACCTGTCAAGGGTTCTGGGTATGCCTATAAAGCCATGGAGGACATGAACATCCACCAGATAGTGTGGTGGTGTGAAGCTGCAAAGCGTTTTTTTTTTTAATGTACAAGAAAGAATTAACACCTTAATTATTTTATGGTAAGAAAGGTACAGTCCCTGCTCCACCTACCTCATAAGAGACTATGGAGGAAAGTGAATGTCTTCTGTGTCCCTCAGAAGGCTTGAAGTTGATCATATGAACCATTATTTTATAGGACACAGTTTTGGTTTTAGGGATAGAAATTATTGATTTCACATGATCTGTAACATTTGGATATAGTTTGTCTGTTAGAGGCTGTGACAGATTGGCTTTTCTTTACTACCACAATCTTACCTAATCCCACCAACTCTGTGTTGGAGGCCACAATGCTTCTGAATGCCAGTTGCTGGAAGCCACAGGTAGGGAGAGTGTTTTTAGCTCATGTAATGCACCTTGGTTTCCCGCAGGCATTGGACTGGCCACTGGGTGAACAGCTTGGTGGACCAGATGGGCCACTGGCCTGATCCAGCAAGCTAATCTTATGTTCTCTAGATGCAAAACCAGGCTTTCAAATCCCACCAAGTTCCACTCCGTGTGAAATAGTTATCCTTTAGCTGGGTTGGGCCATAGACGTGAGATGGACAGGCAAACCAGATTCATTTGAAAGATGAGCTACATATATTAATATTTATATAGAAGTTATTTACAACACAGAAATTGGTCCTTCCAGCCACAGCCTGTCATCGGGTCACAAGCTACTTTCGGGCAGACCAACAGTCCTGTGGCCTATCATTAAAGGAGAATGAGTGGTGACAGGAAGTTCACTCCTAGATCTATCAGTGCCTGGCCTTAGGTCCCCTTTTTTATTCCTCTGCCAAGTATTTAAAAATAGCAGAGGACTTCTACTGACATAACTGTAAACCCTTCAGGCAATAGGTATTTTCTTCTACATAACAAGAATATCAGTTCTGCTGTTGCTTGGCAAGCTGCCAACTGAAGGCTATCAGACCCATTGTAGTTTTTACCTTACGTAGTAGACAAACTATCGATTTTTCTTCCTCAAATTTGAACTATATTTTTGACATACCAAATGATATTTTTGTGTTTATCTTGTATTTTTATGCTGTGAGCTGCCCTGAGATCTTCAAACAAACGGCAGAATACAAATTTAATAAATAAATAAGAATGAAAAATAAATTATATCACAGCAAGACATTCACAAGTAGACGCTTTTCTAATGCTCCATAAAACTTTTAGTCTCAGGGTGCACTGAGATGTCTAAGTAGTTATGGGTTCTTGTAATGTTACATACCTGTACTTGCACTCTTTGAAAGCCCATTTAAAATGGATAAAGGGGTGCATCTTTGCAACGCTGAATGCATCAGAAATGAACACGAGATGCAAACTCCTCAAAACTCCTGGGAATTTCTTGGTGGTTCAAAACGTCTGATATTCACACTTGTCTAAAGCTGTGCCTCTTATTTCCCAGTTCTGATTTCCAGGTAGTAACACCAATTTGGCATCTCTAGTTCATTTTTTGTCCCAACTGAATGCTGTTTTTTAAATCCTTCCAGATTAGTCACATGAGCAATCCCCTCCAGAGATCATACAGGGAATAGGATGATATTACCACGCTATGTGGCTAATACCACCAATGGATTTGGTTACAAAATGATGCCACTGATAGGATGGCAAGTGTTTTGAGGACAATTGACGATGACAGTGAATGTGGGCACTGAAAGCGAATAAACAAACATTTTTTGAAGGGAGTGCTGAACGATGCCTCAAAGAGACTGGTATTTTTCTTTCTTCAGTATTGAAACATGGTTAGCAATACAAAGCAGCTTCATGTCAGCTCTGCGTTTGACACTGAGAATGTTGAAAAGATGTATGCCTGTGGCATTTTGCAATTCCTCTCTTGCACGTTTTCAAATGTAAAAAGGGTTGTACAATACTGGAAGCATCTCTTAGGGCTGCTTCTTCATTACACAACTTCACCTAAACCAGTACTTTTAGAACGGCTTCCTCTATAATTGGGCTACTTGGTTAATGTCAATTAATACCAATACCATATTCTAGGATGTAATATGCAACCAATGAATTGTACAGTCGCTCCAAATGAAGCCAAGTGTAGTTTGTTAAGGGTGCTTGGAATTGTAGCTTTGTGAAAGGTAAACTACAGTTCCCAAGATTATTTGTGAGTTATATATGCTTAAACGTATGGTGTGTTCACCGCCTAAGTACTCTGAAGTAAGCTACTTAGGGGCTGCAGCATCATAATGCAATCTTAAAATGTGTTAAAGACTTGTTTGTAACATGGCAATGTCAGAAGCCATATTGTACTATGTAATAGGAAAATACACAGGAATCTGTGTTTATGCGTTAAGAGTGCCAGCATTCTGTGCTTGGGAATATGCTGCAACAGACAGATAGCTATTCCCTTAACAAATGTAATAAAATTGTCTAAGGTTCTGTTTTCTTGTTCCACAGAATCATTTTTCAATCTAGCCTCAGCAGTTATGCTCAAAATATTTTGCCAACAATTTAAAAAGTCTTACTATGCAATTCAGGCACCATTTTCTGCCTCTTTGCATTGTCCTTCGTGGCACTGCCTGGAGCAAGTTGTTTGCTGTGTTGCAGGCCCAGGCCCGAACTTCGGCTGTTGCTTAGCCTGAGTGGTTCCCTCCAGATTTTTTAGACTACAATTTGCATCAGCCCCAGCCAGCACAGACGTTGGTAAGGGATTATGGGAGTTGTATCACCTTATTGTATTATTATAAATAATAAAAAAAATCATTTATCATGAAAATAATAAAAAATTAAAGCCCTAAACGGCCTCAGTCCAGTATACCTGAAGGAGTGTCTCAACCCCCATTGTTCTGCCCGTACACTGAGGTTCCGTGCTGAGGGCCTTCTGGTGGTTCCCTTGCTGCGAGAAGCAAAGTTACAGATAGGGTCTCAGCCTGCATACCAGATAGAGCTGGTAAACAGCTGCCCTGGACACAGATTTGACCTGTGCCTCCATGGACAGCTGTGAGTCCAAAATGACTCCCAGGCTGCGCACCTGGTCCTTCAGGGGCACAGTTACCCCATGCAGGACCAGGGAATCCTCCACACCTGCCCGCCTCCTGTACCCCCAAAACAGTACTTCTGTCTTGTCAGGATTCAACCTCAATCTGTTAGCTGCCATCCATTCTCCGACCGCCTTCAGACACTCACACAGGACCTTCACCGCTTTCACTGGTTCTGATTTGAAAGAGAGGTAGAGCTGGGTATCATACGCATACTGATGAATGGAACAGAGGGCTGGAGCCAAATGCCATCTGTACTGTATATTGACACTTCACTCTAAATCTCCAAATTGTAGTGCACAACACCCGGAGAGCACCATGCTGGCTACCCCTAGCCTAAATTGATTTATTTGACAAGATCTGCATTCTGGTTCATCCACAAAATATATAGTATAAATAAGGTAATCATGTGCAAATGTCATCCAGACATCCCTGGAAGGGAGTGAGTTGAAGTAGTGATGTTTGAGGTGTACTTAATCCCTTCCCTTCCTATTGTTTTTCTACTCCGGATCACCCCAACCCCAGCATGGTGCTTCAGACAGACGCCACTTTGCTGTGAACAAATTCATTGTTTCGAATTTAACATAAAGCAAAATACCTGCTCTAAGACTTCATCTCTCCATAGCCAGGTTTTTGACTGCCTCATTATGAATGTTTCCTATTTCAAATGCTTATTTTTAAAGAATCCTTTCTCTTTCTGCTGCTAAAAATGATAAATCTTGTTCTCTTTGCAAAGAAGCAATTCAACTTACACTGCACTGACAATGCAGATGAAAAATAATCTGTGCTGGAAGTAAGGAATGTGCATTGCTTCAGCCATGTTTCTATGTTCTGAGTTTAGATTAGGGTTTTGAAAAAATGATCAGAATAGCTGAACATTTATGAATTCAGCATGGGTGTTTGTTTTCATGCTTTCTTAGGCTTTCAGAGAAATCTTTGACAAGCTCTTTATGTCGAAAGAAATTTAAAGCCCCTTTGAAATTCCCTGAGCTGCTAAAAGATCTCATCAAAAGATACTGGTGTTGTAGCAAGAGTGGTTTGAAGCATTACACCTTAAAGTTTTTCCAGAGATCTCAGCTTCACTTTTACTTTTATTATCAGGCAGAACTCTGGCTTGTCTACCTTTGGGCTAGGCAATTTCGGCGAAACTGGCCGTTCTGCTTGCAAAGTCTTTCTCTCACCCCTAATTCAGAAAAGGTGTTCCTTCCCATCTACACCTCTCTGCTGTTAATTGCAGGGCATTCACGCTGCATTCAGGAAAAAACTAGAACAGAAATAAAATATAAAAAAATATCCTTGAGGGAGAGAAACAAAATCTACCAGAGCACTCTTTGTCTGCTTCCCCCTTTGACAGAGGCAAATATGTGAATAATCAATGACACATGGCAAATGTGTGAGCCACCCTTTACTTATTTGTGCTCTGCTCCAATTCTACCCTTCCTAATCATCAAAGCTTCCAAGCCAGTCACTTGATTTTGTGCAATTGGCTGAATTGGTTGCTGTTAAATCTGCTATTGTGATCACCTTTCTATTTGTCGATGGAATTACCCTCATAGCTGGGGAGAAAAGAAATCTCTCAATTTCTTTAGCAATTTCACCCTGCCACCACGGCCCAGCAAACAACTTCCACCTGATGCAGGACTCAGAGTGTAATCCAGAATGCGGCAGCTAGACTGGTGACTGGGAGTGGCCGCCAAGACCATATAACACTGAAAGACCTACATTGGCTCCCAGTACGTTTCCGGGCACAATTAAAAGTGTTGGTGCTGACCTTTAAAGCCCTAAGCGGCCTTGGCCCAGTATACATGAAGGAGCGTCTCCACCCCCATCGTTCAGCCCGGACACTGAGGTCCAGCGCCGAGGGCCTTCTGGCAGTTCCCTCGCTGCGAGAAGTGAGGCTACAGGGAACCAGGCAGAGGGCCTTCTCGGTGGTGGTACCCGCCCTGTGGAACATCCTCCCATCAGATGTCAAGGAAATAAACAACTACCAGACTTTTAGAAGACATCTGAAGGCAGCCCTGTTTAGGGAAGTTTTTAATGTTTGATGTGTTATCGCTTATTATTATTATTATTATTATTATTATTATTATTATTATTAATTCTGTTGGGAGCTGCCCAGAGTGGGCAGGGTATAAATAAATCATCATCATCATCATCATCCTCTTTCTCTGTGTGTGTCAGTAATGGTTTGTGTAATGCAGTGGAGCCACTCTTCTAAAACCTGCAGCTTTCTAGAACAGGGCTGGGACAGGGCAAGGTGGTGATCAGGTTGGGCTAAATGGACACTTGGTAGGAGTGCCTTATTGGGTCTGCTGGTGTGTCCACAAGATCCTGACTTCATCAGCTATTCTGCCCCACTCCAACCCCTTCTACTAAACTGTAGTGATGTTGCTGTCAGAAGGGCGGCTCCACCCTACCCCACCATATAAGGTGCTCTGGTGTATGTGTAGAGCTAAAAAGGTAGGTAAAGGACCCCCTGGATGGTTAAGTCCAATCAAAGGCAACTATGGAGTGCGGCACTCACCTCGCTTTTCAGGCCAAGGAAGCCGGCCGGGACAGAAGCCAGAGTGCACGGAAACACTGTTTACTTTCCGGCCACAGCGATACCTATTTATCTACTTGCACTGGTGTGCTTTTGACCTGCTAGGTTGGCAGGAGCTGGGATAGAGCAACAGGAGCTCATCCCGTCATCGGGATTTGAACTGCTGACCTTCTGATCAGCAAGCCGAAGAGGCTCAGTGGTTTAGACCACAGCACCACCCGCTCCCTCCCAGTGTTTGTGTATGAGAGAAAGATACGGGTGAGATGTATTATGGCCCTTTTCTTGCCAGTTTCGGTATCTAAACTTCTTTCTCTGTCTGTGAATGAGAGGGAGTGAATTGCTACAATATGCAGAGCCTGGTGGATGGTTTTCTGGGTCAGAGCACTTTTGGGAAGTTCCATTTTCAACAGTGCAAAGATAGAGGGTTTTCATGTTCTTTCTTCAGGTGAACATCAAGAAGTATGCAGATGAAACCTTCAATTTTCCAGAAAGTTGTCAAAGAATGTTACTCTAATTTGACAGGCAGAAGTACAAAGGCTGACAGCAGCTTTGAAGATGTCTCTGGAAAGTGATGAAAGCTCTCTGCATTGTTTTATCAACACACTGAGACAATTCAAGGGCAGCATAAACTAGCATGATCCCCTCATATTGTTATCTCGGTCAGGAGATCACTCCTTAAAATCATAATGTCACTTTAAAAAATATTATACTACTAATTGATAGTAAAAGGTGTGGGCAATTGGATAAAATAATAATAATCTTAAAAATAAAAGGATATAATGGCTAGTTAAAAGAAACGTTTTTCAACATTTGCTCCTCTTGAATCATTCTTGTACTCAGAAAAGAAAAAAGTAGCTTGCTTCATGTAAAGAAAACGGAACCATAAAACACTGTTCATAAATGTGTGTTTGCATTGCTTTTGAGGGCAAACAGATCAGGTTTTCAAGATTGGTTAGAATTTCCCCAGATCATGTGATTGAGTGGACGGGGTCTTTCTTCCTGGGAATATGGTGGGGTGGATCCTATTTCTCCCAGAAGTTGCTTGTTACACAGTATAGTTTCCTCATTTTATTTAATTTCACTGTTACAATTCCCTGGAATGGTTTAACTATCAATCCCTCTTCTCAGGGAACTCTGGGAACCACAGCTTTGTGAGTAGATAGGGGGTCTCCTAACAGCACCCTTAACCAACTACAGTTCCCAGGATCCTTTGGGGAAAACCGTGACTGTTAAGTAGTTTGATACTGCTTTGAATGTGCAGCGCAGATGAGTCCACAGTCTGGAAGTCTTGCCCAGCCTCACTTTCTCCTGTGCCTCAATGTGGCAGAAGAAGTTGCTGCCCCTGCTCCTGGTGGCCTCTCTCTTCCTGAGTTCTTTTGCTGAGTCTTTATCCCAGCATTTTTGGGGAGAAGCGCAAGACTGAAGTCCTGTTTGCTTCACCAGCTGGGGGAAGGTTGAGGGACAAGAAGAGGAATGGTGTGGGATGGCTCTCCTGGTGCTGCCTGTCACTTGTTTTATTCTTTGAATGATAGGAGTGAGAGAACAAATCCCAGAACATCCAACTCTCATTAAAATATATAATGGAAGGACTGGATGCAATAAAAAACTCCAAGAAAGCAAAAGACAGGGTATGAAAAGAGCAGAGCACTGTGCAATCAGGGACTCTTTTTATATCACAAATGAAATCATTAATAGGTGAATTGCATCCATTTATTCAATTGCCCCTATCAGTACATGAATTCAGAAGGGCAGTTTGTTGGTTTTAAAATGAAGTTGCGGCCGTTTTACTGCATTGTTTCCCTGTGAGACAGGGCAGTAAAAGATCACACAGCTCATGCGGGTGGGTACCCTGTCCATTGTAAACAGTTTATACAAACTAAACCATAAACTTCCCAAACCTGCTTTCATTTGCAGCAGCATCCAGCAAGGTTGGAATCCTGCCTACCGACTGGGAGTACGTCCTGCTGAACACTGAATTCCCAGTACTGAGCTGCATTGCGGCAAGGGAAAGGGCTGGGCTTTGTGGCTTCACTTTCATGTAGTTTCTAACATACAGTATTTTTATCTTCCAGAGTGCTGCTATGGGGTCCTGACATAGAATGGGTCATCATGACAGGGGAGAGGAGCTAACCCTTTTCCTGCACAGAAGAGTGCCCATTGCAGTTCTCTCAGCAGCTGCTACCAGCCTTCAAGGAAAACCTCCATTACTAATAGAAATTCCGAGAGGCAGGACTTGCCTCTGACAATCCACTCAGTGGGGGAAGAGTTTAGTTCACTTGTTTATGTCACAAAGACATGTCCCAAAAGGGAACCGTAAATTATTTGTTGTTGTTGGCATCCATCAGTCTCGAGAGACAATGGAGTGCGCCTCTGGAGGTGAAGTCAAAATGCTGCATTAGCAGCACCAAAGAGACCTCTCTGGGACACAAACCTGGGCAGTGTGTATGGAGGTCCTGGGCTGCTCAGATGACAGGACCCCCCTCTTGGCCTTGCTGATGTGGTTCAAGGGAAAGCAGAGCAATATGTGTTTGGCACCAGCTTGACTGCAGGAGTTGGCGGAAGGAGGCATACAAGATGGAGTCCCTAAGACAGATGGACGGGCTGTAAATAAAATGAAATTAAAATTAAGCATTCATCTCCCTTCACTGCTGGTGTCTTTCAGGACCTTTGCCTTTGCTCTGAGGGGAATCATGGATCTCTCATATAATGTAAGAATATAAGAAGAGCCCCACTGAATCTGACCAATGGTCCAGTTAGATCAGCATATCGTTCTCACAGTGTGCGGCCTATGGAAAGCCTGCAAACGGGACCAGAGTGCAACAGCATTCTCTGTACTTGTGAATCCCAGCAACTGGATTCAGAGGCAAACTGCCTTCAAAACTGGAAGCAGAACATAACCATCAAGCCTAGTAGACATGGAGAGCCTTATTCTCCATGAATTTGCCTAATCTTCTTTTAAAGCCATTCAAGCTGGTGGCCATTGCTACATCTTGGTGTGGGAGCAAATTCTATGGCTCTCACTGAAATCAATGGGATGAGTTAAAAGTGCTCAAACTGTCATGATTGCCCTGAAACTGGGTTTTTATTTTCACAGATAACCTTAATCTCTGTGATTCCCTTTTCTATAGGGAACATCTATTCATAATAGTGTGTGATGAGAGTTTAACAATTGGCAGCGGAGGAAAAAAATAATAATTTAGATTAATATCTGAAAAGGGAGGATTCTTTTGCAATCTCATTAAATTACGAAGCCTTGTGAGGATTGCCTAGTGATACATCTGACAAGACTTTCAAGGTCACTGGTGTCAACTTGGAGAACTCAGTAAACTGGAAAGGTACCCAGGAGGAAAATTAAATGAAGAAGCTTATATCTGAACTGAAAGGTAATGTAGGTAAGGTAAGTCTACCTTTTCTGCTTGTAAGAAGGAGAGCTATCCCCATCTGACATACCAGCTTCAAATAGCATCAACTGTGTCACTATTGCATTCAGTTCCTCTTGAGTGAAGCTGGAGATGACAGGCCTCCTGCTTCTTTTCAGCTATCAGACAGGCTGGCTGCATAAATATCTGCTTGGGGAGATCACACCAGATGGAAAGCACAGACTTGACTTATTGAGGGGGGAAATCCTTCTGAACTAAATAAAGGAGAACATTAAGTTAATGCTCCTGTAGTATAGTGAGCTCATACTTGTGTTGTAACCTTACTTACTTAATTTGCCAAAAAACCAATGCCCACCTCTAAAGCAAAAGTATAGCTAAAGGCCAAGTTATCAGTGTTGCTCAATAACAATTGGGGGGGGGGGCATTTTTCCTTGCATTCCTCAGCTTAGGACACACAATATTAATTCAATATAAAGTAATTCAAGGACGAATATTACAATTTAAGCATTTTCAAATAAGGTGCGGACTTGAGACAAGCCAGGTACAATGCTTCCTCTTATCTATATGGTGCCAATGCAAGAGCACCAAAGGCTGAGTCCTGAGTGAGTGGGTGTGGAGCTGTTTCCCACACAACAGTTCCCACACAGCAAGACAGTTTGGATCTGATTTAGGGGGCCGAATCATGAACAGAATCCTGCTTTCTATTTATACATATGTTTGCTCTAGAAACCAGTTCAAGAATTCATGACTTATTTATTATCACATACACAATGCTGCTCCAGGAAAGCTACAAATAATAACAGACCCTCCAAGAACATACATTTGGCATCTTGCAACAAAATATCACAACGAAGTAAAATATTCACAATATAGTTGCCAACTTTTCTGGCAAAATCTGTGCAATACAAAAATCTTAGCATATGCCAAGAGATGGACCAGGAACTTGCTGATCACGTCTACACTGAGACATAGAACAGAGAGATCAGTGGTGCTCATGATCTCAACCATCTATGAGAGAAATGCAGAGAGCAATATCACTTTCTAATTTCTGCATTCCTTGCTGGTCAGTGGAATAAATCTTCTTCAGATCCTTGAGAAAATCAGTTGCTTCCCAAAGTCTCTCCAGCTTGCCACCTAATCTTCTCATGACAATATGCTTAACATAATGTGCAGTGCACCTGAAACATTTGCAACTGAAAGTAGAGTGAAACAGAGTAGCGTCTTTAAACTCCCCCCCCCCATGCTCTTACATGGTGATGCTGCAGTTATGTTGCTTAGAAAACTGTGGCACATCTTCATGAGGGAACTTCTGTGGTCAGATGATGGCATGATCATTACCGTTTAACAGAGCATTCTATAAAACCATATTGACTGTATTTTGGAAGATGTTGCATGGTTTCCTTTGTGTTTAGCATTGAGAAAACTATAGCAATGGGAGAAAGCATCCCAACAACATATAATAATTGCAGAATATACCTCCTTTGAGATAGGTGATGCAATTGCTACCATGAAATAACTGTGACTGGAATTCCAAGGAGGATGTAAGAGGAAGTGAAGTATTCTCCACTTTTGACAGACTTATGAAGCAAGGCTGAAATTTATCCTGGACAAAGATGATATTCCATGCCTGGATCCTGTCACAGTAGTCTATGATATTACCATGTGATCTGGGACATGTCCAGAATAGAAACTGAAAAGCATCTGTTTCTACCGCTTTCTCATCCTTGGTGTTTCATGGCAAGAAAAGCTCACCAAAGTGAATGTTCTTGCCCAGGCCAGTCTTCCAAGCTGTTCTCAAACAGAAAGTCGCACTGACTTGGGCATGTGCTCAGAGGGCAAGATGTGTATGTGTGCACATTCCAAATGGCATGCTTTCTTGTGAGAAAAAAAAGTGCTAAGAAACCGAGTCCCAGAGCTTAGCCAAAACATTAGAATACAATTAAAATGTTTATAAACATGACTTAATAGACTTTGACATCACAAGTGGGAAACTCTGGCAAGGAGGAGGAACATCTGCCATCACAGATTCTGGGACGGCACACAAAACTATTATGAGAATTGGCTCCTTGAACTCCAGAGCAAGCCTGAAAGAGTAAGAAACAGACGATCGGTCATAATCTTTTCACTGAAGACCACGGGTCATTCCTGGGGTAAATCCCACCAATCTAGAATTTACCTCTTGATCCAACAGAGGAGATGTACTCCAAATTATTCAAAGTAATTGAAAAGGATGCTTCATGCCCACCCTGGGCATGGACAATTTACATAAAGATAGCAGCAAAATACATAAATAGTAATACTTGTACTCTTCATTTCCACATTGCAGAATGAAACAAAATAATATGGCAAATCCAGATGAATTGGGAACAAAACATCATTATGCATATATCAGTTTCTTTATTTACAAATGCAGGTTAAAATAATTTTATGGGAGAACATGATTAATGTTGCACTACCATGCCTACATACTTGGGAATAAACTCTACTGAGCACAGTGGGGCTTAATTCCTCTCAGACTTCTCTTTTAATTTTATGTTTTGTAACTGCAGAAGAAATACAAATGCTAAATGAGACCTCTCCCTGCTAGAAACACAATTGCTCTTCACAGTTCTCCAAACTCTCTTGCATCTTTCTTTTTCATCTGTGATCAGAAACCACATTACTTTTTATTCTCCTTTCTTGAAAGATCTTCTTTTGCCATAGGATGCAAGCTAAAATGTCTGTGTTTATTTGCCCATCGATTTCAGTAGCATTTATTCAGATTTTTATTTACATATTTCCCCCTCACCATTCCCACCTTGAAAAGGTGCCCACAACAACTCACAACATAGTAAAAAACATAATATAATATATAAAACAGTAAGAGCTCACCACCTCTGACATGGTCATCTTGTCTCTTCTGCTTTTCAACCTGTAGCAAAACTAATTCTACGGTTATGCAGGAGGGCATGCTCCACTCCCACACTCGCCATATTGACCAGGGAAAGAGGCCACTGCAGAAAAGAATAAATGTAGAATTCACAAGGGCTTGGGAAATACATAGGATTCAGTTCGACTGGAACATGTACTGTCAGGACTTTCCTTCAGACACACCATGGCCTGCCCTTTTTGAAGATGTTTGTGTTGGGATGCATTGTGTTGTAACAGAGTTTACCAGGTGGTATTATTATTGCAGACCCTGAAAGCCACAGGTTCACATATTATTTAACCACACACCCCTCCATTTCCCATTTCTCAGAGTATATATATATTTGTGGCTTTTGGACTTTCATGCATCAAAGACGGAATTTTAAGCAACTACTGTGAAATGCTTATTCAAAATGAATTTCAAATTTGTTCAGGCAAGGAGAAGGAATATGCTTTGAGGAAATTTGGGACATAGACAAACATCCCTGAAGACTAAATACTCATAGTCTGAGGGTTGTAAATCACACAAGAGACTCAAATTATTCATAGAAGTTCTTCAGCAAATACTTTTGTGGATAATTGATTAATAGGGAAAGTGCTGGAATGTCATTCATTAATGGGGAAAAAAACTTACTTGAAATGATTTATTTACCCAGGTCTATTCAGGATTATACAGCAGCATAGTCTATAATGTGATAATTGTAAATGCACTTGGCCTAGAGAGACTGGCTGTATGCAGCACAAACAATTCAAGTGGTATTTGTTGTTGCCTTATCAGGTGCTGGAGTCAGGACTGGGTGAGCAACAAAACACCCGGCGTCAGGGAAGTTAACTCTTTATGCAAAGAAATCAAAACAGTGCAGGCCTAGTGATCCCAGCAACTCTTCCCAGTAGGTCTTGCCCCAATGAGGCAATTGCAAGGACTGAAGTTCCCTACCTTCCCACAGCTCCTTCAGTCTCCTCCTCCCCTGGGTTCTTCCCAAGCAGCCTAAAGCTCGTTTGTCATGTCTCTCTTTGCTCTGCCCTCTTCATTTGTCTCTGTTCTGGGAGATTCCATGGCTTCTTCAGCAGCCTGCCTGATATCTGCCTCTTGGCTCCCACTCCTCTACAGTCTCTGCTTCTGCCTCTGATTCTGGACTGCTGTCTGCCACAGTCTCTTCCTGCACACTAAACCTTGTTACCTCTTCAGCTTCCAATACCTCCTCCTCCCAATCTGCTCCCTCTTCTCGTTCTGATCACTCCTCAGTGTCCCAACACCAATCCCCTGGTTCTGAGCCTTTTCCCCTTGGGGGTTCCTCAGCTGGTACCTCTGACCACTCCTTTGCATCCAGCCAGTTCATGAGACTGGATACTACAAGAAAGGCACTCAAAGATGGACAGATCATGATGCAAGCTTCTTAAATTATCTCATGGTCATGGACACTATTTCATTGAGCACATCCCTTGTAGGCATTAAACAATTTCACCTTTCATTTGGGGACTAGGCAAACAACAGCATGGTTGTTTAAGGTTAATACACTGCCAGTGGCGGAGCTTCATGCTCCGGCACCAGGGGGTGGAGAGCAGGCGGGGCTGGCACGCGTCCCGGGGATGTGGCGCGCTGCCACAGGGGTGTGGCGCATGTCCTGGGGGCGTAATGCGCCACCTGCAGAGGCGTGGCACCCAGCAAAGGTGGGGGGCAGCCACGATGGCACCCCACCATGATCGCGCTGTTGGCGGCGGTGCGCTCCCCCCCCACTCCTCTTCCTCTGCCAGTGTACACTGCTTCTATGATGTTTCAGGATTGCTAAAAAGGAAGTAGAACTGTCCATCTTTTCAGGAAGCCTTCCTTCTGGATTGGTGGCCATCCTGGGGTACTTTTGAAGAAACGCTGGGACACAAATTTAATAAACAAATAAGTCTTAGATAAACACTGGTAGGTACAAATTAAAATGTAAACATTCCTTCAGTTTGCCTGGCTTCTGCTCCTAAACACGCAAGCAGGTACCCGTACTTGGAAGTAGGAAAGAGCTCTTTATCCAGGCAAATAACAATACAGGCTCAGAAGAAGATTCAAGGTTCAGGAATCACAGTTTAAGAGTTCAAGAGCAGGTCAAGAAGTTCAGAACTGGATGGAAGCAATGAAGATGTCCTAACATGTTTCCCTGCCCCACCCACCAGGCTTTTAAAAATGAGGTGTGATGAGCTCACTCACAAGACTCACTCACTTTTCAGAAATGTTAGAACTGAAAATCTTGGCAGTAGTAAGATTCATCCACAAGACAGAGAAAGTTAAAGTTTGCATTATTTTAATATTTAATATGGTCATTAAAAAAACCAAACAGTCTGCAAATGGGACATTTTAACACATTTATCCTATAAAAACTCAGGGGATAAAATATATGTCCTAGTAATGGCCAGTATTCCAGGAAAGAGCAAGCCAAGCAACAGATATGGTAGAAGGGATGTGGGAATTCCATTCGTAAACAGTTGAATGAGACTTACGTTGGCAATACAGTGTAGTGGCTGCCACAGAAATGAATCTGAAAATGTGTTAAGTGCATGAGTAAATATGGACGAGTGGATCTGATGCCTTTCAGCAATTGTCCTATGGAAAGAAGAGGTCTGCAGTTGTAACCAACAGGTCTAATCATTCAGGATGGAAGCTTTGTAGTAGTATTCTCCTTTCCTATAGAATGGGATACTTGAAGGGTTATTTAGGCATGGAGAATGTTATTATTTAGCAGAAAATTAAAATAGATTTATTAATACCCCACTTTGTGTATCAACTGGATCTGGGCTCAATTCTGTGATGGCCTGTTTGTGATGGTACGAGTCCATGCTAAGGTCCAGGTGTTGAAGTCTGTACTGAATTTGCAGTACTTACACTTTAGCTTAGTGTGCTGCTCTTGAATTATTTGTTTGGGTTATTGTGCTTTGTTTGTGCTTACTGCAATGACATTACTTGTCATAACAACTGGGAAATCACCGACACGTATAATGAATTTAGCATAAAGTTCCATTGAGGGAATAGAAAGAGAACCTTGCAATTTAAACTAAAGAGAAGATGAATATTCTGGCAATCTCTTTCGATCCTACTGAAGCAGAAATACTTTCACTGCCAAATTTTCAGGATTATACCCCTTTGAATCAGAAACTAAGTAGGGCAACATTAAACATTTTATAAAAGCCCACTTTCCTTGACCACTAATAACTATTTCAATGCTACCCAAACAAAAAAGGTTTCTCTTATTCAGTGTGAAAAGCAAGCACTGCTACGGTGACCTATGAAAGGGCTTAATTTTGTTCCACGTGAAATTGCTACCTATTTACATTGTGCAAATGTTTGAGGGAATCTAGACTTATGGCTGCTTCCAGATGGACATTTAATATTGTAAAAGTGTCCTTGAGATATCACAAAAGAGTTGTTGGCTTTTCTTTTCTTTTTTTGTAATTTATCAGATTCTCCTGGAAAGGTTAAATCTGGATTAAATTGGTGGTGGGGTGGTGGTGGAGCAGACGGCTGGCATTTTAATGATGTCATTGTGTAAATGTTGCAAAAAATGCATGCATGAAGAGCACTGATGCAACAACAACTACCAATTTAGAAGCAACCTGTATTGGATTCACTCACAACCACCGAAGACAGAAAACATACAGGCCAGAAATGGGGATCCTATTGCCCTCCAGATATTGTTGGGCTCCAGCTCCCATCATCCCTAGCCAGCATGGCCAATAGTCCAAGAGTCCAAGAACCTCTCAAGAGAGCCAAAGTTTGCATCCCTGATGTTTGCCTTCCCAAAGACAGCTTGTTTTTAGAACTGGGGCATAGTTATAAATAGGTTTCAAAATAAAACTTTTTGATCTATTAGTCAAGCTTCTTACATGATCAGTCTATGCCCTTATTTTATTTTTTAGAGTAAGAAAGATTTAAAAGCCCATAAAGGAGGCATCTTTAATCAAGCATGGCCTGTTTATAGCTCAACTGGCGATCCCTCTAACTGCAGTTTGGAAATAGCTTCAAAGTGCTCCAGCACTTTCTACCCACACAAATAATGACCTACAGGGATAAATGTGCCAGAAAGGCGATCTGGGTGTTGTTTTTGATTTACAATGTCATCTATAATATTGGGGTGTGTGCGTGTGTAATGGAATGGGGACAATGAAATAGCAAGAGAGTGTACTTGTAAAACCTTTAGGTAATTTAAAACTGGCTGAATCAGATTACGGAAGTAACTTTCACAGAAGTGCAGGTGTGCAAGGCCTTTTCTTTTCATAACCCTAAAGTAGCAGTGTAACTCTTTCTAAAGCGAATTGATGGCACTGAAGCCAATGGCCAAGGTTCCGAAAATGTGCCAGCAATTTCTCTCACACTCCAGCTCCACTTATTATTACTAATTTCTCATAATTTGTAGCATTTGTGTCTGTACTTTTACTAGTAGGGCTTTAAAGTCATCCATTCAGCTGTACGCCATCAAAACAAGGCAGGTGAAACAAAAACAACAACAACCCCATCTTACCTGCATTCAGGATTAGCTTCATTCATTCTCTGGAGCTAATGTTGAAGTTATGATTTGTTTCAGATTTAAGGGTTTCTCTCCCACTGATCTGAAGCCTTGATGCACCAGCAAGTTAAGTGTTCAGACTTTAAAGTGTTGACTCGATTATCATGACTTAAGGACACAATAGAAGTGGGGATGGAAGAAAATAGCAGTCCATGCTATTTTTGCATGACTTCACCCTTATACCCATTTCACCCTTTTCCTCAATATATCTGTATTTTTAAAAAACAAAACTCTACCCAAACATTCACATCGGAAAATGTATTTGAGTACTACCGTATTTTTCGCCCTATAGGACGCACTTTTTCCCCTCCAAAAATGAAGGGGAAATGTGTGTGTGTCCTATGGGCTTCGCGCAGCGCTCCGCTAGCCGTGGGAGAGCTGCACGAAGTCGCGCGGCTCTCCCACGGCTAGCAGATAGCAGCCTGTTCTGGGGGCTGGGGTCGGGGGAAGCTCGGGGGGGAAATAATATTTTTTTTCTTTATTTCCCCCCCAAAAAAACTAGGTGCGTCCTATGGGCCGGTGCGTCCTATGGGGCGAAAAATACGGTATATTGGGACATTTGGAAAGTACAAAAGCTGGTGGATAACTGTTTGTGTATATAAAATCTCCTTTACTTAGACAAGATAGCAATGAAGCCAGAAGAAATATGTTCTCCATTATTATGATGTGGCAGGTACTGCTAGTGACTAGGGTAGGGGAAGGGCAGCAGCAACACTGTGGCAGAAGCCAATGACATTAAATAAGATCATCAGGCCCAAGAGCTTTCTGCCTCAAAGCCTGTAGACCATGAGTGGTGAAACTGTGCCCCTCCAGATGTTTCTGGCTTTCCTATCAACCCCAGCTAGCATGCCCAATGGTCAAGGGTGAAGGGAGCTGTAGTCCATCAACATCTGGAAGGCTCCTCATCCCTGCTGTAAGGCCTGTGTTGAGCAAGTGCTTGAAGTGCTTCTGTCAATATTTGATACTATTTTATACATGGTGCTTCTAGAAAGGCAATTTCAACATGAGTATACAGTAAAGTGGGATGGCTGTGTTAAAGAGATATCAGAAGCATATTTTCCCTCACTAACATTGATTTGGATTCTAGTTATGAAGGACCTATAAAACAATTGCATTCTTTGCCATTAGCTTAGTTTCAGCCCATCAGACTCTGATATAATTCAAAACCAAACATGCCCATATTTAGCCTAGGAAAGCTTATTATATCGCTTGATTTAGTGCAAAGGCAGAATTTAATGAAATCTGCTTACAGAAGACATCACATTCCTTTTGTTGAAATAATAATAATAAAAAGAAAACCTTATTATCTTAGCTTTCTGTTTTAGAAAGACGTAAGTCACTTATACAACGTTTTATAAGAGAAAAACAATCACATTGCATAACGTGGCTGGATAAGCCAAATGGAAATAAACAAATAACTTTAATTAAAATGTGAATACCTCGAGTTACAAACACCTCAGGTTACAAACGCTTGAGGTTGCAAACTCCGCTAACCTGGAAGAGTTGCCTCGAGTTGAGAACTTTGCCCCAGGATGAGAACAGAAATCGTGTGCCGGCAGCGCAGCGGCAGCAAGAGGCCCCATTAGCGAAAACACACCTCTAGTTAAGAACAGTTTCAGGTTAAGAATGGACATCCGGAACGTACCACTGTACAACTTTATCTATCATATCAAAGACAGTTACAGTGGTGCCTCGCAAGACGAAATTAATTCATTCCGCGGGTTTTGTCGTCTTGCGATTTTTTTCGTCTTGCAAAGCACGGTGTCGGGAAAGTTTTGGAAAAGCTTCAAAAACCTCAAAAAGCTTTAAAAACCTCAAAAAAGGCTACCACACCGCGTTCTATGAGTTGCTCCTCGAAGTCAAGTCGCAACTGTATTAACGGTGTTAAGAAAAAGGAAACAAACTTGCAAGACGTTTCCGTCTTGCGAAGCAAGCCCATAGGGAAAATCGTCTTGCGAAGCAGCTCAAAAAACAAAAAACCCTTTCGTCTAGCGAGTTTTTTTGTCTTGCGAGGCATTCGTCTTGCGAGGTACCACTGTATAGGCAGAACAGGGAATAGGGATTCGGTCTGTGCTGGAAGGGGTAACACTCCCCGTGAAGACACAGGTTCGCAATTGGGGCATGCTCCTGGACTCAGACCTGGGCATGGATGCCCAAGTTTCTGTGGTGGCCAGGAGTGCATTTGCACACTTAGAACTAGTGGGCCAGCTGAGATGTCTAATTTGGCCACAGTCACACACACCTTAGTTGCATCCCATTTGGATACTGTAACACGCTCCGGGGCTGGTTATAGGGAGCTGGTTATAGGACTCTCTTGCTTCAACAGCTCCACTGGCTACCAGCTGTTTCTGGGCACAATTCAAAATGCTGGTTATGACCTATAAAGCCCTATACGGCTTAGGTCCATGTTATTTGAAAGACTGTATTCCCTTATATGAACCTGGGTTCTGAGATCTTTGGGAGAGGCCCTTCTTTTGGTTTTGTCACTCTCACAGACACGCTTCGTAGGGATGCAGAAAATGGCTTTCTCAATGGCTGCTCCCAGACTTTGGAACTCCTTCACTAGAGAAGTTATACTGACTCCCTCTTTGTTGTCCTTCCGCTGTCAGGTGAAGTTTTTCTTGTTCCAAGTGCATTTTGTGAACTTATGGATGTTAATGAAGGCACTGGTGTCATGCTGTTTTTATTGTAATTATCCATATGTTTTTAATAAATCTTTTATATTTATATGTAGTTTTAATTCTATCAATGTTAATTCTAATTATTGTTAATTTTTTTTTAATGATTCCTCCCCCTATGTTTTTAGCTGTTCCTAGTTTATTTGTAAGCCACCTTGAGTCCGTCAGGGAAAAAGGTGGGCTATGAATAAAAATAGAACAACAGCAACTACAACAAAGCAAATAGTGAATACCAAACACTCTACTGCAAGCAGAAAAGTTATCTTTGTATTAAAAATATATTACCCTGAAGAGTGGTAAATTTAATTTTTATCTCCAGTGTCAAACCATATGACAAACCGAAGATAACAACAGTGGTAAGATATAAACTATATGATTTTATTTTTGAAGGCTGTTTGCAGGATATTCCTTTTCACATATGAAAAGAGGAAGCATAAGAGAATATGCCATAACCTACATTAAAATCCAGGGGTAATAGCCAGCTAAGACCCACTCGAAGCAGACTAATAAGAATTTAATGAAGGCCTTATCCTGACTATACATTCAAAGCAGTAACATACAGCGCTTTTTCTAGGAAAATGTTTAGGAGTATTCTCGTTTTCCCACTCATATTGAAATACTGCCCCTCAATGAGGCCAAACTTCGATTCACAAAATGTTTAGGGGTATGTGTACCCCTGCGTCCCCCAGAAAACAGCACTGGTATCATACCACATTAAGCAGTCATGGCTTACCCCAAGGAGACCTGGAAACTGTGGTTTAATAGTCAATTAGTCTTCATGGGGAACTCTGAGAATTTTAGTTCTGTGAGGGGTCTCCTAACAACTCTCAGCACCCTTAAACTATAGTTTTCAAAGGGTCTGCTCTGAGTAGGACTATTATTATTATTACATTTGTATACCACCCTTCATCCACAGATCTCAACATAAAAATACAAGATAAAAACACAGAATACACAAGAACAACAAAAAACACAAACCAATACCCTCTCTACCACCCCATTGGATACTACTTTGAACTACGTTGGATACAGAGCTAGAAGAAGGACTGCATTCTATGCACTGTTTTAAGTTTGATTCTCACCATAAAACTGGCAAAGTATGCATGTACCCAAATGTTTATTGAAAGCCTCAAAGGAAACAGATGCCACAACTTAGGCATGCTCTTGTGCATGTACACGAACCTCATGCATGTGCAGGGAGCATTACTTCAGTGGTATCAGCAGGCCATCCACATCACAAATGGAGCATCATATAGAATTGCCCCCTTGCCTGAAATAAATGGGGAAGCCTTCAAAGTTGGTGCATTGAGTATGCCCATATCTGCTCCTGGTTCGGTCTTCAGGATCTGGGTGGTTGTTTCTTGTTCAGTTTTCTGTAAACATGGTGAAGAATCGCTATCCTTTCTGATCTATTCTAATTTGTAGGTGATTTTTTAAATGTTTTAAAAAGGAGAGAATTAAAATCAACAATGGATTCCTTATTACAATTCTTTTGGATTTTATAAAGCTTTTCCTTATATAATTATTGTTTATATTTTATTCAACCTGTTGGACACTTGGGGAAAAAGTTCTCCATATGACTCACAACATACTTAAGAACATAAACATTAGGTACTGATACAAATACATTGCAATAAAAACAGCCTAAACTTGCAAGCTAAGACATGGTTGATTTAACCTTCTAGAAAAAATAATCCAGGATGCTTTAAGGCAGACTGGATTTTCCTTGCTATTACCCCTTTACTCCCCCTTAAAAAATTGTTTTGTGAAGAAGTAAAAAGTAGTGTTTACTTACATAATCTAGATCTTGAAGCAGTAATTATGCTAGCAAAATAAAGGCAGGTTTAGAACTACTATGTAAGTTTCAAAAATACAAAATGTAAGTTCAAAAATGGCTTGGAAGCATGATGAAGAGAAAGGAGGCTGCCAAGGCAGACAAAGGAAGTGACCGCACAAAGTTGCGTGGTGAGTTTCCGCCTCCCCCCTTGTAAATAAAGAAACGAGACACAAGAATTTGAGTTAATGGGTCAAATTAGGCCACAACTTTATTGATTACAGGAATAGAGTGGTATTGGCTTAGGCATTGGTTCTAACAACTAACCGGTTTCAGCCCGCTTGCATGAAGGCCGGTAAGGGTTAACCACCAATAGGGGAAGTCCTGCTGATGCACGTCAACTAGGAGCTCCCCCCGGAGTTACCGCTTGGGGGCGTGCCGAGGGCCCACACCTCCATAGGCTCAGGACAAGGTCACACACCCCGGAATCCTTTACCAGACTACCCTTTGTTTTGGGGGAAGGTGATGTCGCCTCCTTCCCCCTCTTCATCTGCGTAACAATAGAACAATACCCCTACCAATGCCTAACCACTAATACCGAGGAGTTGTGACGGATTGCTACGAGGTAGGTGAAAACCAAGTGGCTGATGCCAATCTGCCAAATGGAAAAATTCCTACCAGGCCCCTTGATGGCGACCAACCAGAGTCCATAGCAACGTCAGAGAGCCTAGCCTAACAGGTGGGAAGGGAGAGAAAACCTGTCTGGAAGCAGCGTGGCAAAGAGGGAGACCCTCGGCCGCGCCAGACCTAAATGAGGCGAGGCCATGCCTCCCGGTCCAGCTGATTGGCTGGGCTGGGGATGACGTGTCTGAGGATTCCCTGGTATCGCGTGGGGTGGGGCATGAATCCTGCAACCCCATCTCCTCCCTAGCTCAGAAGCGGCTTTCTCCTAAGCAAATTTTGCAGCAAAGCTCTGTGAGCCTCAGCCCCTTCATGAGCCCATCTGGCGAAGAATGAATTGACTGCAAGAATGTCCCACAGCAAATAGAAGGAAATGAACGGTAGGTCCTCCATGTGCAACCAGAACACTGTTGTGCAAGTGGGACACCACAATTGGCTATTACCCATGGGATCCCTCACTTCCTCTAATCATGACTTCATGGGTATGTAGATAATGAATAATGATTTAAGCATATCCTGGAATCGGAACATTATTTATGCAATAATGCAACATAAGTGAATTCCAAGATAGATTAACTTCTTATCATTTAGCTTTAAAATTAGTTTACACGTAGCAATTTAAATCAGTTAAAACTGCAATTCTCTTTAAGCTCTTAAATTCTTTTTATCAGTCTTAATAATGCATCCAATCCAGTCTAGAATACGAGCCTTGCACTTAATCCTAAACAAGTGAGATTTCAATGGCACTTAGAACTGAAATGGAATGATTGATCCCAGAGGACAAATAAGGTGCATTTCTGACCGAGCACTTGAGCTGTTTACATTCAAATGTTTCATTCTGAAGTGCTTCATAAATAATACTTTTTAAAAAGATTTTTGGAAAGATGAGAATAAGGACATATGAGTATGTAAATCTAATCCCTATTAAATAGGCTTTTTCAACTCTGTGGCTGTTACTTAATATTTTATTAATATTCTTTTGTAGACTTTCCTTGGAAATAGTTCAGATAAGCTGTTCAAATGACAGAATGACAAGAAACAAGTTGAAAAACAACCAATTAAAAGGTAAGAGGAAGGGAGCCCAGCCAAGGATAGGTTTTGTAAAAACTATAATCATCATTCTACTGTCATCTACATTTAACCAACCAAGTATAGAGTACATGACAGTGATGAAAAATGGGGCTTCAGTCCAGAATAAATCTATTTAATCAGCGTCAAGAATACCAAGGCAAGGCTTCATCAGATTTCTATGCAATCAAACAAAATTACAAAGTTTGGAAGTTGAAAAATTTCACTTCTGATATCTAGAAGATTGTACACAGGCTAGGTTCCCACCCACCCCCAGCCATAAATCAGAAGAGTCGACTTTGTCAGCTGCTGTGCAGTTACAGAAAGAATGCAGACCCTAATGGGAAATGCATGAATTCATGCTTACAACCTCATGGTCCACTAGCCCTCAAGCCTTTGGTTAAATCAATAAATACTGCAGCCGTCTTGTGGTCTTTCCATTACTTTAACATACAGTCAAAGATCCAGAATTTGGCCCAAATTCTAACTTTCAGATGCAACATAGAAAATAAAACATGATATTAAAAGGTTGAGAAGTTGAATCCCAAACTCCTTCAACAGTGGTGGGGTTTATCATTGTGCTCAGAGACCTCTATGAACGGGCTCTTTGCCACCATCTAATCAGAAAGGCAATTTCATTAGTCTTTAAAAAGCAATTTTCTTCATAACAATTTTAGGAATCAATTTCATTGTTTTTTACTTTCAGGAAGTAATTCTGATAGGCATTTCCCCCTACTATTCACAAATGCAAAAATGAAATTACTTCTTTAATGTTTTCACTCTGCTCTGACACAGATAGAGAAAACTGTTGATTATGCCAGTGTCATTTCCTTCCAATTACACCAAAAACAGATACACACTCTGAGGGTAATTGACAGGCTATAAACACTGGTATAGTCACATGGACTGCAAAGGAACCACATAATGACAAAGCGGTCAAGAAACAGAGCTTTAATGTCTGAGCATTCTTTGGAAACATTGCAAGAGTGGTGAGATGCTGTGGGCTTCCTATGTGGACTCAGAGTTAATTGGGAATGATTGGAAAACTTAATTTTGATTTTTTTTAAAAAAATATTGTTTTGCTTTGTTATCCCCATTTAGGCTTAGGGGTCCCCAGGTATAACTGTAAAGAAACAAATTTTGATTAGCCTCTTCAGAGATAGTAAAATTCACCAAAGGAGTGGAAGGAGAAATGGTGGAAGCCTTGTATATGTGTAGAACTGGGAGAGAGCAGAACGCTGTCTGAAACCCTGAAAACCCACTGTCCATCAGTACTGACAGTACTGAGCTAGATAGAAGTGTCTCAGGGCCATTTGGGCCTCAGGGTTAAAGCAGGCCTGAAATTTACACACTTGGAAGGCATTTGATATGTTCTGCAACATTTTTATGCACATTGGACCAAACTGTGACACACTCCCTCAGCTTAGAGCTGCGACTCAAAGCAAATAAGATACGTGATTTGGTGGAAGACGTAATTTCTCCCTAAAATGATATGGATTTGTCATATTTTGTCATATCCGCTGTGGCATTACAGGGAAGTGAGATTTTTCCTCATTAATTAGTGCATTTGCATGGGAAAAGGTGAGAAAAGCATTTGTTAAATTTTTTAAAAATCAAGTAACGTCTCACTTTTCTCTCTCGCTCTCACATGCCTTTTTCATTTTTGTGGGTTGTCATTTTTTTTTTATTAGGGCCAGAGCAGTGTAAGTTGGTTCAACCAGGGCTTAACCCTACTAATTGAAATGCCAATCAATTACACCCTTCTTCTTCAAAAAAGAAATCTTAACGCCACACTTTTTTTCTCAGGGAAAGACTTTGGTCTTTCAAATGTCAGCAGCACTCTGTGTGAGGCAAAAATTTGATGGCCTCCCCACCTCTTGCCTTCCATTCTGTGTGTGCAGAATAGTTGTGGTGCTCTGTGCCCCTCCCTGAGAGCCAGTGTGGTGTAGTGGTTAAGAGGTTCTGGGGAACCGGGTTCGCGTCTCCGCTCTTCCACATGCAGCTGCTGGGTGACCTTGGGCCAGTCACACTTCTCTGAAGTCTCTCAGCCCCACTCACCTCACAGAGTGTTTGTTGTGGGGGAGGAAGGGAAAGGAAAATGTAAGCCACTTTGAGACTCCTTACGGTAGTGATAAAGCGGGATATCAAATCCAAATCCAAACTCCTCCCCCTTCTGCTCAGCTTGGCACCCAGTGCGCTGCCCTAAATCTGCCTCTGCTTTCCTGTTCCTTACAACTTCCCACAATACATTTGAATCAAGAGACTCCTCCTGGAGACATTTCTATCATTTCCCCCTTTCTCACCAATCAGCAATCTGCAGCACTCAGCCAATTTCAATCCAAAAGTATGGCTATGGCCCAATGGTATCACCCATCTGTCCCCAGAAAAAAACAACAAAAAACCATTTACAAGAGCTACTGGTTCTGAGCTTTGGTTGTACAGTTTTCCCATCCTTCTTGTCATGATGGCAACTTTATTATGAATTTAACCTTAGCAGGCCTACCCCTTTGGTAGAGTCAGGAGCCAAACAAGAGCACCAGAGGCTCTGGAGACCTGAATTAAATATCTTCCCCTCTCTCATTGCTTCACTGTGGGTGTTGGTTGAGTACATTACTTTCATATACTTTCAATCAAAGGGGTAGCCAACCAGCCATGGCTTAGAGCAGAAATGGGAGGTGGGGATAATGTGGCGCTTTAAAAAGGTAAAGGTACCCCTGCCCGTACGGGCCAGTCTTGACAGACTCTAGGGTTGTGCGCCCATCTCACTCAAGAGGCCGGGGGCCAGAGCTGTCCGGAGACACTTCCGGGTCACGTGGCCAGCGTGACATCGCTGCTCTGGCGAGCCAGAGCCGCACACGGAAACGCCGTTTACCTTCCCGCTAATGTGGCGCTTTAGAGGCTACCAAATGCAGTGCTTTTTTTCTGGGGGGGCGCAGGGGTACGCATACCCCTAAACATTTTGTGAATCTTTGTACTTTTGTCCATTTACTGTACTTATTTTTCCTGATTTGAACTATAAAACGGTGATTTTCTTGAGTCAAAAGAGACCCAGAGACTCCTTGAATCACCTCCTTCACCCCACAGGTCCCTGCAATGTGTGACCATTTAGCAGCACTTATAAAATATAGCTCTGCTTTCATTCCTGTCCTAATTCCTCGTGTTAGACTGGAAGGCAAGAGATTTACGTTCTCCAGTGAATGACATCAACACTATACTGTGAAAATGCTCACCTACTTGAAGCTTTTAATTGTGCTTCCATTATTTACACAAGCTTGATTTCTGTGACTGTGGGTCTCAGCAGCAGACAATTTCTTTTTAGCTAGCCTATAAAGGATGCGCCATTGCCAGCTAGAGTCCAGGTGTTGAAGTTCCAGACAAATGTCCCAAACAAACATTGTTGCCTAACAAAAGACATGGATGCTTCTGGAATCCTGTGATGAAGAAAGAAGCTCAGGAGAAGTTGGCTTTCCATTCAGAATAGCTCAAATAAGCTTTTAGCTAAAACAACAGCAACAAAAAGAGGCACAGTGCTTTCCTGCCTGCTTGCCTTTTATGCAGTTTCCTCCTTAAAATCCTAATCCGATAGAATTGTCTCCCAGTGTCACTTTAAATCAGAATTCCACAAGAAAAGAATGGGAAAATAGGAGGTTTTGCCCTTGTCCAGACTAGGGATGAACAAATCTGACCATTTTACTTACTCTCAGTTTCCCAGTCTTAAATTTAGAACTCTGCATTCCTCATCAGTTTGTATTTAAAAAAAATAAAAAGGTCCTCATGAAAATGTATCAGCATTTTACTGCAAATTTCTCCTAATCACATACCGGTAAATCTTTAATGCAATTTTTGCCCAATGAACACATTTTTGCAAAGCAATTTTACCTAAAAAGCATTTTTGCATTTTTTTAATTTACACTAATACCTGCATTTCTGTGCACACCTCACCCAAGTATATCCATTTTTGTACACATTGGATGACTGGAGAACTGTACTGAGAATTCAAAGAAGTGTAACTTTTGAAAGATGGTTTGTTTGTTTGCATACTGTTTCAGAAAGCGCAAATTTGAATTTCTTCTGACTCTAGCTTAAGATGTGCTGCATGTAAAGTCCATTTTCCAATGTCTATCAGTTGCTGGAAAAAAATGCTGCTCTGACTTTTGGACTTCAGCTCTGCCTTTCTGTCTCTGAATTGTGCTGTCTACAACACAGGTGCGGTTTTAAAACAAAGCTGCTTGTGTGTTGTGTAGAGGGCAGGCATTTCATTTTCTTTTTAGCCCAAACAACCCATGGAACTCTGCCAATAAAAGCTTCCCTATATAATTTCCTGTTGCTGGATGGCAATAAAGCCCCATTCCCCTGGTCCTCTGCCACATATACAATATTCTGACATATTTCAAAATAATAAAAAGCTGAAAATCACAGGCTTGGCCCGAGCTGCTACTACTATTGATTTGAGGATTTCAGTGACAGCGGTAAAAGTGCAGAAGGGCACACAGTTTCTGATTCCTTTTGTGATACTGTTATGTCAGCGGCAGTAAATCAAAGGCAAGAACGGACTCCAGCTGCAGTAAATATCCTAAGGCTAGCTCAATCTGTATTCAGGCCCGGTTTGTGGAATAGCACTGTATTAAACCTACAGATTTCTCAGTCCTATTCTACATATCTGTTCCCTAGGAACAAAGCCCAAAAATGTGACATAGAAAAAAACAAAGCTTTTGCCTGTCAAACATTTAATTTCCAAGGGCAGCTTTGTCCGTGGCAAAAGAGAGGGGGCCGATCAGCAATAGTAATATCAATAAGTATTGCCATAATCTATGAACAGCTTGGTAGGTTGGCTTCCAGCTTCTGACCTTGAGGTTTCTGATCTGCGCCCAGCAGCCCTTGACAATTGGTTCTTAGAGAGAAGAATGGGCTTGTGTCCAGTGCTGCGGAGATCACCTCTTTAAATAAGGAGAGGTATGAGCAACTGCTTTATGGAATAGACCAAAGGGCAGAGCATCAATTCCTCTTTCTAAAACCTGCTTGCCTATCTCAGTTTTAAAAGCAAAGCGGTCTGGCACCACTTTATCACACCTAATAGAATCTTAGCTATTATTGCATAATGAAAACAGGCTGATAACGTTGAAGCTGTCTGGATAGTCTTACATATAGAGATGCCTGAAGCTGGAAGTTGGCTAAATAAGGTTGTGATGCACCAAAAGAAAGCACCCCTCCCCATTTTTGAAGGATTATTTGTCCACTGGCAAAAGTAGTGGGGGGATATTATATTAGTGAAAACAACACACAAAAATACATTATATTATGCGAAATACACACTGCATTGCTGACAATTTTTTGTGAAGACTTTTTTTGCAGCAAAATGATACAGCTATGTGGTGAACTTAAGTTTGGGGTGGGGGGCAGGGAATGACACCAATGGATTCACACCTTTAGTTGGGGAAAACAGTTCCTGGATTTTCACTGTGACCTGTTGGGGCACAATTGAAGTGGTATATGGTTTCTTGACAAGTTCAATAATTGGGCAAACCATTGCAGATCAGAGAGTAGACTTGCATGCTGCTGCTCCTTCCTGAAAGGACAGTACAGAATAAGGCAGTAACAGAATGGTTGATAAGGTGTCCCTGAACCAAATTCTGACTACTGCTCTGGGTTTCTTAAAACCTTCTTAATAAAGTAGAAAAGCAGAAAAAGCTTACACTGACTTCATATACATACATACATACATACATATTTATTTATTTATTTATCACCCAGATTTCCCCATAACTGAGGCTCAATGCAGCTCACAAAAATTAAAAAATGCACTGATAAAACACAGAAAGCTAAAAACATATAAAATACAATAGTTTAATTATTATTATTATTATTATTATTATTATTATTATTATTATTTATACCCTGCCCACCTGGCTGGATTTCCCCAGCTATTCTGAGCAGCTCCCAACAGAATATTAAAAGCACAATAAAATATCAAACATTAAAAGCTTCTGTATACAGGGTTGCCTTCAGATGTCTTCTCAAAGTTGAATAGCTGTTTATTTCCTTGACATCTGATGGGAGGGTGTTCCATAGAGCAAGCGCCACTACTGAGAAGGCCCTCTGTCTGGTTCCCTTTAACCTCACTTCTCGCAGGGAGGGAACCACCAGAAGGCCCTCGGATTATAATGGAATCAGAATATCATAACAAATCTATAAAATCCAGTAAAAACAGCACAGCACTATTAAAAGCCCTTTCCTTAAAAACAGTCTGTCTACTGCAGGAGTCCTAACTACCCTGAAGAAAAACAAACAAATGTTGATGATAGGAAAGGAAATATGGGGAGGAGGCATGGGATCCAACTAAAGTGGATAATTCGTCAAAAACAGCTTAGCCATGAATATCGCCTCAGCTTTGCTTCCCTGACCATTCCCTTCCTCATGAGGTCAGGGGCATCCACCCATGAGGCAGGGTGAGGTAGCTGCCCCTGTGGCACTGGGTTCTGGTGAGATCTCACAAGGCAGTGCCTCAACTGTGGTGGTGTGTGGTTGGTGCTTGATTTTTTCCTGGTTGCCTTCTCTCAATGCATCACAAACAGCACAATGGGAAGAGTAGCCGAATGAACAGGCAGAGACGCAGGTAGCCTGGATCACACACTCTAGCAGGTATTATATGTTCACAAACATTGCTCTGCTCAGGTGATGCTGCGTGTGGGTGCCACTACTGCCACATTTCAGCCTCTGCCAAAGCACCAGGCAGGCACAGGCAGAGTACTAAGGGAACATCAGTGAGGAGTTGTAGGTCAGAGTTCAGAAGTCAAACCATCGGAGAGTTATAGCGCCTGCTGTGGTTGCAGAGACCAATGTGGGAGAGAAATGTTTTGCTGCAGTTGGGACATATGAAGGCGTCCAGTTGTGCTGCTGCAGATGCGCCATGTTGTTTTTTTCTCTCTGCACTCCTCCCAGCAGTCATTCCTCCACTGGTCACTGCTATAGATACATAATCTGACAGTCTATCTCCAGGCATTGTGATCATCTGCAAGGGTGGAGTTAATGTAGCCATCCATCCTGTCCCATTTGCAGACATCTTTGTAACACAGAGTTAGCAGCTTATAAACAGGTCTAAGTGGTTCACATAATGGTGATGTGGATTCCATGTAGATCGTGCAATAGTTGTTGTTAATCGACATCTTGAGACATTTTATGCTTATTTAAACTTTTGATATACCCCTGAATTGCTAATCATGCAACATTCTAATTTTTATTATATATTATGGCTACTGTACTATTATTGCATATAAATTTCACTTCATTTTCAGTGAGAGACTTTGGACAGCATGCATTTGTAGAAAATGTGAAATGTAAACAAACTGACTATGGATAGCTAGGTATGCCAAATCCATTTTTCTCTTTTAATAGACTCCATGCTTGTCTCATTTTCGAGTGCAACTGTGTGCGCAGCATTTTTCTGACACTTTGCTTTGAAAGTTGCTTTGCCTTTGTAGTGCGGAGATTAGAGTGGGCAATAAGTTCCTCATAGGATAAAGGAGGTTTCAGCATGAGGTTTGGGTGTGACTTTTTGGTGCCTTGCAAGTAAAAAGAAAAAGCAGGATTGCTATAGGAAGTCTGAAGCATGGAGTTGGGTTCACTAGGCTTGCATTAGAGCATGAGCAGATATCTATTTTGTTTGCAAAACTTATAGTCTCAAAAAAAAAACCACAACAATTCTGCATTTTCAGTTATGAATGATATTGGACCTGTAGTATATAACAACTCATAAAAGTATTATCTGCAACAAGCAGATACTCCATATTATTCCCTCAAAATTCCTCAATAAGAATTAAGTGCAACATTCTAAAACTATACTTAAAACTTGAATTCCAAGAATGACAAAATCAAAAGGAGCTTTCTAATTAGCCAGACTGAATTGTTTAGAAATTCAGGTAGCATTTTTTGTGCTGTCCATTTCCCCATGAATGCTGGCATCCACCCTCAAAATTAGGAATGTTTATAAATATGCCATAACATCACAAGCCATCCAGTTGCTAGGAAGGCTTGCGGACAGATGACAGAGAATTTTTCACACTCTCAAATACCTAGCTATATCTATCTCTGCACATAAGGACAGAGGCTGCCTGTGTATATGACAAACCACACAACTGTCCTGTTTTAAGCGGGGCATCCCTGATTGACAGAAGCCACCCTGGTTTATGATTCCAATCTCGGATGTCGTGTTTTGGTTCCTGTGCTTTGGCTGTGCCAGGATGTGGGGCCAAAAGACAGGCTTGCCCTGCACTGTGGTGCAAGTCAGTTGGTTCACAACAGAATGGGGGGGGGGGGGGAGAGGAATCAATACCTTACTTCTTCTGTCATGACACTTCCAGAAGTTGGCTTCTGGAAGTACATCTGTGGCACTGGTACAGGAGGCAGAGGATGATGATGTGGAAGACGGTACAAGGAGTGGAGGGAGGGGGCGGGTGGGCAGGTGGCAGTGGCGAGCGAGCTAGCAGTCAAGGTAGGGAGTGGCAGCAGCAAGGTGGCAAGGGAGGGAAGGAGTGGGTGAGCAACAGGGGCAGCAGGGTGGTGGTGGTGGGGTGCCCCAATTTGCCATCCCGAAACATTGGGGTGTATGAGGCGACAATGGAGAAAAAAACAGTATTGATTACAGTTGTACCTCTGGTTACGTACTTAATTTGTTCCGGAGGTCCGTTCTTAACCTGAAACCATTCTTAACCTGAGGTACCACTTTAGCTAATGGGGCCTCCTGCTGCTGCCATGCTGCTGGCCCATGATTTCTGTTCTCATCCTGAGGTAAAGTTCTTAACCCGAGGTACTAATTCTGGGTTAGCGGAGTCTGTAACCTGAAGTGTTTGTAATCCAAGGTGTTTGTAACCCGAGGTACCACTGTACTCTGACTGTTAATGGCTCTACAGTATTTCAGAGCAGGCCTGTACAGAGGGTGGGCGCAACTTGCCCCAGATCTCGGAGGTCTAAGCTGGTGAGGGGACTCTGTCAGGGCCTGGCTGCTTTTTGGTTTGTTGCTTCTCTGATAAGCTGGCACATTTAAAAACTGGATTTACTTATGTGTGTTTTAATGGATATGAATAACATGTATGAGAGTGTGCAACGTATATGGTACGTGTGTGTATTCAGTTTTGACAATGGTTCATAAAATGGTGTACACAGCTGCCATTCCAGGTGCCCTTACCTGGGAGTAAGTTACATGGAATACAGTGGGACTTTCTTGTGAATGTTAACATGTACAGGGTTGCACTGCCAGTCAGCAATTACTTCAAGAACAACGACAGGTGTGTCACATGGCAAGAGTCCGTTCTGTTGCCTCTTCTCAGCTACATCTGTTTTCACCTGTGCACAGCAAACATTTCTACTGCAAAATATTATGACATTTACAGGGATGCAACACATCCCCCCAAGATCAACAATAAATGTGGCATGAATATTGGATAGGCATTCACTTTCCATGTTACTGAAGGTGAAGTTTTCTTTGGGTTCCATCTATTACTGCAGTACTTGGCTTAAATGATACAGAGGGACTTATTTCATTTTGCAATGGAGGATTGTAAAATTACCGGCCCTTAAGAGCCTGTAAATTTTCTAACTGGGCAGGAGGGAGAGAGAGAAGGAGCCAACCCTGATAAAATTATAAATGGCTTTCCTATCATTGCTGGAACTCTAATTTTCTTGGTTATTGCTCGAGTTGATAAAACAAATAAAAGAAGGAATCTCAGAGAGATTTCTTTAATATGCAAAATGAATTTCAAATGGTGTCTCCTGCTGGTATTTTTATGGAAAACCTGACTAGATGGTACACATGGAACTCAGAAATCTGCATTTAGATGGAAATATTATGAAATGTGTGATATGGTATAGGGTAAGTCTTTTAATGTCAATAGCAAAGTGTCGCATTATATGGTTGAATGGAGAGACAGCATGCCTATAGGCTTTCATGTCCTAGTGTAACCAACTGCCCTGATTTGCCCAAGAGAGTCCATTTTCTTTTAGTTTGAATCTAATATTGATTTTTTAAAAAATCAGCTGGGAAAAGAGTTGGTCCTTTACTCAGATACACTTTGACACCCGCACGTGAATCATAAACTGTAAACAATAACAGAACTCTGCTCTAACACACCACCTTTCATCAAAAGGTCTCAAGAGGCTTCAGTCCTCATGTGAGGAATGCAAAGACTTCATTTCCATAGACTTACATGGAGTCATGTTCATATATTTATGGGTCTCAAATGAAAATGTAGATCTTTGAACATTTTCATGCATACTTCGAGCACTTCTTACTCTCTTTTGTGCCAATAACGCAAATCCAAACTTTTGATAGTAAGCCACAGAGAGCCACATTCATACTGAATATACATAATTCCCTGTATAGTTTTATATTCACATTTCATAGATGAGGATGCAAATCAAATCACCAGTTTAAGTGTCACATATATCTGCTGCAGAATATCTGCTGCAGAAAACTTGCTTCTTTGCAAAGGAATTTGAAATGAGCCATATTAACTGCTGTAGTCCGGGATATGATTTTCATTGCCCCAATCCAGGAGCTTTGTGTGCCTGCAGGAGTTATAACGTGTGTCCAAGCTTCATGTGTTTCTGTGTCAGGGAAAATAGTTGCTTTCCTAAATGTTTATAATCCACACTTTTATAAAGTATATCAAGGTGGCTTAGAACACACTGAATATAATGAAATCTATCTGTATTTATCTATCAAACACCATGAAATATATCAAGAAAGCATCAGTAGATATTTGTTGGTTAAAAGGAGAAATTAATGTCATGAAGGCCTGTGGTTTTCAGAAAAAGTTTGAGCGAAAGCAGGGGTGGTTCTTGTCAAACATTTCCTGTGATGGAGTTCCACAGGGCAGGGTCTACCACACTAAAAGCTTGGCCCCAAGTGAAGGCCAACTGAATTTCAGCAACATGTGGATTCTGAACACTGTGCTTTAAGTTGGCACAGAAAAATTGTGCAACATTTCATCACAATGTAACTATATTAACCCATAACCTCTTATGAATTGATTCATAAGAATCAATGGGATCAGTATTTTGTTTTCTAAAATAAGGTTACAGTCACATGGAATGTCAAGAGCACCATTCTGTGAAAGTTACAGAAAGAGGAATTGTATTTTTAAGTCGAGTTTTCTTTTTCATTTCTGTGTGTTCAATATAGCTTTTTAATTACATTTACAGAAACAAAAACAAAAAAATGATTCAAGCATCAGGTGTCTGCTTATTTTTATTAATGCTGAATACCCTTGAATTTGTATTATGTGCCCTATGATCTCATCCAATTCAAAACATCTCTGTTTTGAATTTATCCTTGTGGTAATATATACTATACCAGCCATAGAAATGACAACAGTGTGACCTTATGGTGTTTTTGGATGCCCTCTTGCTATTGCTATATCAATGAAAATAATGGGCACACATGAAATGACATGGCCTTGGGTGTGCCAAGGGGACATAGTTCTCTAGGGGTTAATGGATGGCTATGTTTTAGTTGAGTAATCAAATATAATACCGTATTTCAGAGGCTGTTTTCAAAACACAGACACGTGCTGTAGACTAATGACTATTACTCTAATGTGCTTTCAACCTTGAATACTTTTGAAAGGCATGACTTTGTCTGGCCAGA
Source organism: Podarcis muralis (assembly GCF_964188315.1). Taxonomy (NCBI): domain Eukaryota; kingdom Metazoa; phylum Chordata; class Lepidosauria; order Squamata; family Lacertidae; genus Podarcis; species Podarcis muralis. The sequence goes on from NC_135657.1 coordinate 68,927,090, forward strand.
GTTATGACAAATAAACATGCTTTTATTTCTGGGAGAATATTATGAAGAGAGGGACCAAACACAAAGAGGCATAGAGATCTGTTTTAATCAAATGTGTAAAGGACACCATGTAATTTAGGAAAGGTGATATTACTTTTAAAATATCACAGTGGCCACAAACTCTGAGGCCTTTGCATGACTAGATTATTTTCACAAAATATAAGCTAGTGAAATGAAACATAAATGCACTATTAGATGCAAGCAGAGGTGTTGACTTGCACCCAAGATTGGATGTCCCCCCACAATGGATATCTCTTTGTTCTCCCCCTTCTTCCTAGCACATATTGATAAAAACTTTCCTGTCCCTTCACACCCAGTTACCCTGGCAACCTCTGTCTGCCCAGGCCCAAGGATTCTTCTTAGATGGGCCATCAACACCTTTTGTCATGTTAATGCCTCTAACCCAGGTGAGGCCTTGGCTTGGAAAGGAAGTTTAGCCTGTCTTTTCCCACTGGTATCCAATCTTCCCCTTCAATACTCCAAATAATCAAAACCCTACCATTTATTAATTTCTAGGGCTTAGGGGTATGTGTGTGTGTGTACACACACCCACCCACCCACCCCTAATCAAATCCATGAAAGACTTTATCAGCTTTCTTTTTCACAATATATTCCGAAGAAAGGCTTTTAAAAGGAAAAAGACCTACCTTGGTAATACAGTAAAACTACACTAGCAAACAGCTCTTGCATGTAGAAAAGAATAAACTGTTCTAAGCAATTTAATTCCATAGTTTTGCTCTGACATGCATCACTGGGGTGAAATGCAGCCTATGAGCAATAGAACAGATGGAGTAGCTTTAATAATACAGGCAATTTCAGCTGAGCATTCTGCTCCTCTTGTTAAGTTATTCAAGCTCCAGTGTTTGGTAGATTAGATTATCCAGAACAAATCCATCTTCTAATGATAAATTTCTAGTATGGTGAAAAAAAATGTAGAGCTGTTTGTTGCTGTTTTGTTTTGCAAATATAACAGATTTTCCTTTATAAGTATATATATATATATTGCTTTAAAATGTTGTAAGCTACCTTGAGTTTGTTATGCATAGACAGGGAGGATATAAATGTAAGAAATAAGTAAGCAAATTAAATAAATAAGCTGCTGAAATCATCACATATATTCAGTGGTTTCAGTGCCGTCATCCTATGTACTGTCTGCAAATTTGTATCCCTTTAAGAGCCATCTACTATCATAACTGACTACAGTGAAACTAGACATAAGATTTGCTCAAATAATTTGGGATTCCATAGCTGTTTTTTGTTAAACAAATCGTCAACACACAGGTGTCTTTAGCCAGATCAGGATCATGGCGTACAGCAAGGGCCAGTGGTGTAGGCAAAAGGTTAAAGCTTCTCTCCCCTACTGCAATCACAAATAGACCCCCCCCCCCAAAAAAAAGTCTTGCCGTTTGCTATGGGAGAAAAACTCCCATAGTGATTTTGCTCTCCCATGATTTTGGGCCAATATCTCACCTCAAAAAAAAAGGTTTTTGGGGGTCCACAGTCTCCTGTAGAACCCCAAAATGTGCATTTTTAGTAACTGTGCCTGAAAAAAGTATTTTTGGGGGTCCACAATCTTGCATGGCACCCCAAAAAGTAGAGTGTCGTGCTAAAAAAGCAAATTGTCCAGGATGCGATCTCATGCAGGTCATGTGACTCACACAGGATTTCAGAGACGGAAGATGGTGCCCCAGATTTGGGCTGCTTCGTGTTGCAGGGTATGCCATAACAAACAGCAGGTGAGAGAGCAAAGGGTTAAAACTCCCCCCGCCCCACCCACACACATATATTTCCCATGTTCCAATCTGGCTCAGAATCCTCACCCCAGATAAATCACATGACAAATACCATGTCTAGTTTGGTTCAGGATACCCTGACTAGAGGCCACCTCTCTAGCTGAACAGGCCCAGAGCTTACATAAATTTATTTGGTGTCCACATCATAGGTGCTCTCTCCATGTTCTACCCAATATTATATTTATCTCCATAAATACAGTGGCTTGTAATATTATGTTTCAATTTTGTTCTGAGAATCAACTCCTGTTCAAGTGTCAATACAGTATCACATAAGATTTAGCCATGAAAGTGCTATATATGTTACTAATTAGAACATTGGTAATGCACAGAACACTCCTAACACTGTGACTGAATGAATTCTGAGCACAGTAAAACCAATACTCTTGTTTATAGCTTTTTAAAGCTCTCATGGAGGAGGCCCTTCTTTGTGTGTCTCCTCCACGAAACATGGCAACATGAGAATTGGCCTTTTCTGCAGTGGCTCCCCGTCTGTGGAATACTCTCCCCAGGAAGGTTCACCTGGTGCCTTCATTATACACCTTTAGGCGCCAGGCAAAAACGTTCCTCTTTAACCAGGCCTTTGGTTGATTGACATTGTATGCCCTTTTAAATGTATTGGGGGGGGGGGAGTTATTGAGTTTTTCTTGTTTTTACTTTGATTGTGTCTTTTGTAGTTTTATATTCAGATTTTATTCTGTGAACTGCCCTGAGACCTGCGGGTATAGGGTGTTCTACAAATTTAGTAAATTTAAAAGTACCCCTGTACTCTCTGCTACTTTTCTGATATGGTTTGAAATACTCTTTTTTCATACCGAAACATTCAAAAAGAAAGCTTTTCAGTATTAACAGTCTACTAAGACGATCCATTAGACTCAACCATTAATGCGATTTCATTTTTAGAAATGCATGTTAATGCAGAAGTCAAATAATAATCAAGAATGACAAAGTTAACGTTCTTTGATGGATTAATGATTGACAATTTTTTACCCCAATATTGGCAAGCTGAAACAATGGATGTATATTATTCTTCATTCCTTCCATCTGTCATATTGAACATAAGAAAACTTGCTTTCCTTTCTTCTGTTTAATGGACTGTATGGTATTGACCTGGACCTACAGACTGCTCATTTCTGTGATTGATGGACTTCTTCTAAATAACATATAGTCAGGTGTTTTTTGTGTGGTTTTTTTGCATGCAATGTAACAGTTTTGAATGCATTAAAAAGATGTTCAGCATCTCATAAATTCTCCCTTTGGTTTTTTGGAGGGAAGGTAGTTGATAAATATGTCAGGTTTTTTTTAATAAAAAAAAAAAACCCTGACAAGTGAGAAATTAGATCTGAGAAAATAGCATTCTGCTTCTGAGGAGGATAAGTATAGAAGAAACAGTTATGTAAATATACTCCATGGTCACTGTAAGTGACAAGGAAAAAGGCATTGGTTCATCACAGAGGGTTAAATCCAACATAGTCAAGCTCAGAGACACACTGAGATCAATGGATATGACTAACTTATATTGATTTCAAGGGATCTACCACTGTATCTTCTTTACTGGCCCTGTTCCAACTACCCTTGCCAGACAAAGTGAGGCAGAGACAGAGTCTTTTCAGTGGTGAGTTCAAATGGAAATCAGTTATGACTCTCTCTCTGGCTTCCCAGCCTGCTTCTCAGCCTGCAGCTTTTCTTCCAGCTCACATCACTCAACCCATTTGTCCTCTGGTGCCAGCCACTTCCTTTATTCTCTTAGTGGCCCATTACTTAGGCTATCACCTCACCAGGAATTCAAATCCTTGCTTGTTTTTTAACACTTGCTGGATCCAGGGATTAGAAGAGTCTTCGCATACAGCTACTCCCCCCCAAAAAACCCCACACCTCATAACATTATATTAGGTTGTACTATACAGTGTAAAGTGTGTAGTATGGAAAATTGCTCTAGAATCTTTGAAGAACATTACCTTAGACTTAAACATTTATATTGATCAAGCAACAATTTTTGTGTGGGGGTATATTTGACTCCACATTAAGCTATAGTAGTACCTCAGGTTACAGACGCTTCAGGTTACAGACTCCGCTAACCCAGAAATAGTACCTCGGGTTAAGAACTTTACCTCAGAATGAGAACAGAAATCGTGCGGCGGCAGTGGAAGGCCCCATTAGCTAAACTGGTACCTTGGGTTAAGAAAGGTTTCAGGTTAAGAACAGACCTCCAGAATGAATTAAGTTCTTAACCCGAGGTACCACTATACTTATACCGTGAGATGCTGGACAATGCTGGAAATGCCTCTTGGAGGTATGAAGTGGGCATGACCTGTCTTGCATTTGCGCCTGTGTTACATTTGAACTCACTTAGTTTAATGTAAATAACAAAAGAAGGAAGAAAATAAAGTCTATGTCTGGCATTAATAAAAGAATATTAAGATTGTATCTGGTACATTTATTCAAATGTGAAATATTGTTAGGATTAGATTTACCTCTGCTCTGATACCGTTTGGCAGAGGAAGGCCATAATGGCATTTTCATATGCCCCACACTTTTTAGAACGTTGATTTGAGTCTGGTTTTACATTACTTCAGCCTCTTAATCTTTTTAAAAGTTCTGAATATGCTGCACTGAAAATAGTCTGTCTGCTACCACTTAAGATAAATATGACGTATTTTATTTAGAATGCAAAACAGCAACAGTACAATGGGGACTGCCTTTCCATAACAAATATTAATTTGGTTAGGTAGTGTTGAATCTAATTTCTTTTAATTATGTAGTACTCATGTCTTTGGGAGACTGATCACTCTTGTGAGGAACTAATTTCCAGACTGCTTTAGTATAATCAAGGAGCTGAAAAATGAAGAAGCAGAACAATGGCACCATCAGCTCTTATATTATCATAAATCTACCGTAAATGTTCTGGGTATTGGACCAGATGAGGCCATTATACAATGTGCGCATCCATTTCTTGAAGGCGGGGCAGAAAGCAAAAGGAGTTACAAATCATGCTCAGAAGCAGATATGGTGACTTGGAATGGAAATTCCACTCTACTATTTAGAATGTGTAAATTCCCATAATCATATAATTCTCTGCTTCTTGCGCTTTTGATAATGAGCAATTTTTCAAATGCAAAGTTTTACTGTAGCCTGTGAAATCAAAAACATCACATAGCTAGAACATATATTCATTTTTAAATTGGCTGTCACACAATTTCTGTATCTTGCCAGAACAGCAGTCATACATGATCACGTGCTAAGGATGTACAGCTACAACTTTCGTTCCTTTTCATATAAGTGAATGAAATTTGGAGAAAAGGAACCCCTCCAGGGTGGACTAAGCCTGTTCACTTTCAGGCTGATCCATCTAAGGCAGGCTTCCTCAACCTTGGCCTTCCTGATGTTTTGAGACTACAGTGGTACCTTGGGTTAAGTACTTAATTCGTTCCAGAGGTCCGTTCTTAACCTGAAACTGTTCTTAACCTGAAGCACCACTTTAGCTAATGGGGCCTCCTGCTGCTGCATGATTTCTGTTCTCATCCTGAAGCAAAGTTCTTCACCTGAAGCACTATTTCTGGGTTAGCGGAGTCTGTAACCTGAAGCGTATGTAACCTGAAGTGTATGTGACCTGAGGTACCACTGTACAATTCCCATCATCCCTGACCACTGGTCCTGCTAGCTAGGGATCATGGGAGTTGTAGGCTAAAAACATCTGGAGGGATGAGGAAAGCGTGAGGAAGCGTGATCTAAGGGCTTCCATGCAGGGAACTATTAAGTTTAAACAAAATCTGTTCTCTCTGTGTGGTTACTCCTTCTGTGGGGAAGCAGCCTGCCAAATTTCAGAAAGGTAGAAGTGGTTCTTCTTCAAGAGAAGATTTCATTATTTTGGGAGAAAATTGAAACCCCTTCCCTAGTTTTTTGGGGACAGTCACTGGACATATGAGGGGTTACGTGTAGATAAGAAAGTTCAAACATTAGGTCCAGGCTAGATGGTTTTACCCTCATAAAAACTGGAGAAGTTACCTTTTTTTATTGTCACCCCTCTCCTCCTATAATTATCATTTGCAAAGAAAACATGTTATTTTAAATTATTTCTTGGTGGGTGGGGGTGACAACAAGAACAAAATGCATACACCCTGCTCTATGGCTTACACCCTGCTCTCAAAACTTAGGTTTCCCTTCAACATCCTCCTACCAAATCACAGTGATTGGAGTACCCAGGGGAAATAATTTACTGTGATTAAAAGATAGAGATATCTGTTAAAATCAGTGCTATTTTTCCAGAAAAAGAGTTGCCGAACTCACCATGAATGCCTCCCTTGTTCTCTTATAATGGCAATGGTGCCCACCTGAGAGGTGCCAGAACTGAGTTCTGGTGAGTTCCAGCTGAAAAAAAGCCCTGGTTAAAATGAAAGGTCCACCTCAACTACTCCACTACCTATTCTCTATATCCCCTCCTCTTTTGAAGTTTAGGCATTGCTCCGGGCTGCTTGGTTTTGTTTTTCAGAAAAGCTAAATAAAAAGGTCAGCGAATGAAGCAGTCATGTGTTGAACTTTATAAACAAACTGAGGCAATGAAGCAACTCAGGAGGTCAGAAGCTCCCTGATTCACCTTGACACACATCCATTAATTATGCAACCATTTTCAGTAATGTGAAAGACTATGAATTTACTCCAATTAATCTGATTTGTTAGGGTACACATAAATGAACCAACGCACACCCCTAACACTTGCACAGAATATAGCACAAGAGAAACTTAACGGTGTGTGAACCTTTGTGCGAAAACATTGAGGTTTTCATCCTTAGAACTTCAGTAGTATTTCTTAAATACTTAAAGCTCCTTTAGTATTAAAAATTGGGTTCATTCAAATTTGGCCCCCCTAAGAGCAGAAACATCATTCTAAATATGTGATTTGTTTTAGGTTAGTTGATTAGCATCTATGCAGGCCGGCTTTAATACCACTGTATATCAAATTATTTCATTTTCTCTCCATGTAACTGCATGAAGAAAACAAATATTTGGGGGTACTTGGTTTTTGCTTTTTTGCTTTTGTTTTAAATAGTGGGGTATTATGCATGCAGTTCTTAGAGAAGTTCATGCTTTACACGGTAACCCTCTTTCATTCAGTTTCATTCGGATTCATGAAACCTTGTTTCCTGCATTTAGTCCAAATCTCAAATGACAGAATGAGTTGTTCTGCACTAGATCTTTGTAAAAAATAATTTCCCACCTGGCATAGCTGGATGAAAACAGGCCAAATGAAACAAGCCTGCTATTCCACTAATTTATTTTGACACATTTTGGTATAATACTGTTGAGATTCACTCATGAGATTTTAGTGTCCAACACATGCATGAATAAGTAGTGAACAGTTTTTCAAACTTGGCTTCTTCTTTTGCAGCCTGCAGTGGCAATTAATTACATTGAAACTTCAGGGTGTCTCCCTCCGCCTGCCCCAGACACACATTGGCATATATCAATATACATCTCACTAGCACCACATAGTCCCTTTTGAACAAGTTGTGCTACACGGAGGTTGAAATATTCATAGTTGGAAGTGATACAGGAGTGATGACTCTTTACTCACTATGGTGTAAAGCAGAGATTTTCAACCTTTCTGAGGCCACGGCTCCCTTGACCAAATACATTCTTTTTGCAGCTCCCCTGTGGGGAAACACATTGCGTCTCAGGAGCTCAGTCATGTCGTCCCTTGTCTGCCCTAACCTCTTTTTGGACATCCTCCCTTGTGGTGGGTTCCCTCAGCCTCTTCTCCTTTCCCCTCTCCTAGAGAGTCCTAGCCCATCCACTTGCTTACTCTGATGCTGCCTGAGCTCCCAGCAACCAGCACCCCCAGAGGAACCATTTGCCTGGAGAACTTGTAGCCAGGGCTGCTGCAACAAACAACTATGCAAGCCTCTGGAGGCAGAAATGCGAGAGGGCATCAGAGGAAGGAGGGAATGTAGGAGGAATGGAGGCCTGTGTTGCCTATGGCAACCTGACCACCATTCAAGGCACCCAGGGTGCCACATCACACTGGTTGAAAACCACTGGTGTAAACTGATTAATGGTTCTGGAGCTTGAGACTGCAATATACAGTGGTACCTCAGGTTAAGAACTTAATTCATTCCGGAGGTCCGTTCTTAGCCTGAAACTGTTCTTAACCTGAGGTACCACTTTAGCTAATGGGGCCTCCCGCTGCTGCCACCACACGATTTCTGTTCTCATCCTGAAGCAAAGTTCTTAACCCGAGGTACTATTTCTGGGTTAGCGGAGTCTGTAACCTGAAGCGTCTGTAACCCGAGGTACCACTGCAGTCCTACAACACTTTTCCTGTTACTTACCAGGGATCAGAGGCTTGTGTGGCTAAACAGGCTCAGTTACTTGAATTCATAAAGCAGTGGACACCAGACTGCTGACAAACATAGGTATTCATACTTCTGATAAAGCCTGGCTATTTCTTTGTCCATAATATTTGAAAATGGCCATCTTGAAATTGACTCACATCAGTGACCTTTAAATCACTAGAAGTTCTGACAGTAGGAGCTGGTAAAAACATTGGATATAATCCAGCATGGAGTTAGGCTCTGCTGGATCAGCAAGGAACTATCACCAGTCTCCTCCCACTCCCTGGCTCTCATATCTGGATTTAAAACTCCAAGATCCAAGGAGAAATATGAAGAAACTGGAGTCGTGAGGGATAAAACAAAGGGTAGAGTGGACCATTGGAACAATCAAGCAACAGAATGGGGAAAATCAACTCAGTATAGAGATACAGATTTTAGTTTTTCTTAAATTCTATCCCACCATTTTTTAGAGCCTTAAGGGTGGCTTCGAGCCACTTGGAATGAAATAGTTGGGGATATTTCCAGAAGTATGCTTGCAATCATATCTTTGTATATCTATAGCAGGCAAGGCTCTAGAAAGTGAGAAAACACTTGCTCTCCCAGTTCAGTCTCTTACCACTAGGTTGGAAGACCTGTGTGTGTGCATCTGCATTTGTATCAGGAATTAATGCTTGGGGGAGGCACTAGAGCAAGGATTCCCAAACGTGGGTCTCCAGCTGGTTTGGGGCTACAACCCCCATCCCCCCCCCCAGCTGGCAGGAGCAGTGGTCAGGGAATTGGGAAGTGGTCAGTGATGAGAATTGTAGTCCAAAAAACAGCTGGAGACCCAAGTTTGGGAAACCCAGTGCTAGAATAACAGATCTGGCCTGTTCCTCTAGATCAGGGAACCTGTGACTCCTCTGATGTTGCTAGATGCCAACTCCCAGCCAGCACAGCCAACGGTCAAGAATGATGGGAGCTGTAGTCCAGCAACACCTGGAGGGCCACAGGTTTCCTATCCCTCTCCTACATCAAAAACTAGTTCCTGTAACAAATAGAGCAAGGTAGCACTCAACTTCACTGCTGGTCTAGAAGGAAAAGTGCCCTTTATATAACCTCCTGTAAAAGCTTTTTTAATATATCTCAAAACTGTTTGCCGTTGCTTTGCAGTCCATGAAAGTGACAACAGGTGGTGGCCTTTAATTTAAAACCCCAGGCATGTTCAAGCAATTCAAAGACACGAGGCCAGCCAGGTGAGGAGCAAACAGATGGGTATGCGAAAAGCTACTTTAAATACAGTGTGGAAGAGCTCTCTGAAGAAGCAAGAAGCATCTTAGTTTTCCTTTCCGAAGCAGGACCAGGGCCAAGTGCTGTTCCTGGCAACTGTTCACTCAGGTCCAGGTGCAGATTCAGCCAGCTTGGAGGAGAAGAGTGCCTGCATCTGCCCTTGACTGACTCCAGGGTTCTTCTCAAAAGGGGGAACATGCTGCTGGGAGATAAATTTCCCTCCTCCTAATTACAGACCTTGCCATCTTCTGCCCACTTCAAGTGTAAATCACCTAATCATAAACAATTCCCCTTCACAGTTCAACACAGATTGGATGTAATTTCCTGACAACACCAATCTGTTCACTGCATAGCATGCAAGCTGAAGAATAATATTAGAGACTTCTCTGGTCTTCTGAGAGAAACAGAGACATAAAAGGGGTAAAATAACAGCCAGAAAGGGATCTGATTATGCTTCTTAACATGTGTTAGATTAATGCTGCTGGAGGATTTCCCTATGTTGTGGTTATGAGATGGAAAAAATCCTAATTGCCCACTGCACTTATTTGGCATTTTATACAAACCGAGGCAAGGTCCATATAAATGGATCAGAGAGGCCAGCCTCAAATCATATTTAGCATTGCTTGTTTATTATGGTGGGTTCCCCCCCCCCCCCATTATTCCACCTTTTGGCCTTCAGCCTTTAGTGTTCCTTACAAACTATAGAGATAGTAATAAAAACTACCGCATCAAGAAATAAAAACAGGTATTTTAATACAATGGTATTTAAAAAATATCCCAGTAGCACGGGAGTGGGAAATCTTTTTCTGCCCATGGTTTGCATTGTCCATCTGGCAACCTTCACATGAAACTGCTTGTAGGTCAGGCCTGTGGAAGGGCAAAGAGGTCAATTTCAGTTTCTTTCCATTTAACTTTTACCCATTTTAAATTCAGTTCTCTAGTTTTCCACCTCATTTTGCATTTTCTTTTTTAAAAATCCCCATGCAAATTCCTCAACATTTTTCCTAATATAAATATTTTTGTATTCAAGTATTCCCAATTAACAATATTTTGCAAAGCATTTTGTGCTGTCTTGATGCTTGTTGTATGTTATTTTCACTTAGTTGAAAAGATGGCTGTGTTCTCATTCACATATTGTTTTGGAATGTGCAAATTCAACCAAGTTCACCTTTAAATGCAAACAACTGAATGGAATTTCTTCCAAAACCCTAGTCAGAGCCCCATTCTTGGCCTGATGGGGCAATTTATATTGTGGGATGGAAGGACAGGCAGAGGAATATCCTTGTTTTAGGTGTTATTTTTCACAGTCACAGCCTTACAAGTAGGATTGGTAGGTAGAACTGACACTAGACTGGTCGAGGTAAAGGAAGTCCTATGTCTCTTAAGGGTTAGGAGTGAAGTTCTATAGGAACCTGTGCAGGTATGTGGAGAAATATTATAATAAAAAGGGGGTTGTGGAAACCATATGGCCCAATGCCAATTTGAGGAGGGCAGGGATAAGGGCAACTGAACTCAAGTCAACTGCAGCTTATAGCATTCTGGGTCCAAGAGATCCTTCCAAACCTTATAGAATTCCTTATTTCCACTATATAGTAGTAAAATACATGTAGTGGGATTCACCTAACAAGTCCTGAAACCTTCCCCAGGACTGTGACTCCCAAAGAGAACAATATAGCTCTTGTTGTAAACTGAATAAGAGCTCTTCAGTTAGGCAATGGAGATACACCACAAGATTCTTGTGGAGGATTATGTTCCTTAAAATTAATCATATGCAGGGTAGAAGGGAGGGGGAGCAGCAGCTGAACCAAATAGATCAAGATGTGTGACCAGCTAGCTTTTCTTTCCTGAACCTTTTTCTTTCAGAGGTACAAGGTTCTTCAGCCAACCTAGGGTAGCCATCTCCAACCATGGAAGCCTAAATGAAGATAGACAAGGACCACACCAATGCTTGTATTTACTAGTAGTATACATTTACATGATGACAGAATCTGTTTGACTTATACATTAGATTCTCCTCTGGTAAATCTAGTATCATCACTGGCAGACCTCATTGGACTGAATGGGAAGCAAGTGCTTTCATTCATTACTAACACAGGGCTTGCCTTTGTCAAGGCCTCTGCTTTCTGGCAGCGTATTATTACACTGCTGGAATATTTTAGTACTGATACACATAGCAAAATTGGAATGGAAAATGTATTTTTAAAAAAGAAACATTAAATGCCTGGGTAAAAGAGTCAATGACAGTGTGCTGCGGGTTTAATTTCCAAAATGAAATGTTCTTATTGTCAAGTACCACAGAAAATTCCACTGAAATCACTGTTATGTATGCATATGTAACAGAGAGCAGGCTGCATCTTTAATGATGAACTAACTATTGGGATTCAATATTTATGAGAAATTGACACAAGCTATAGGGGGCTAGAAAAGGAAAATCCAATATTTATTAAGTACAAGAAATAAGAGCATAAGTAATAGCCTTAGCAAATCATGCTGCAATGATTTAGCGTAGGCTCATTTCTGGCAGAGTTTTGCTAGGCATTCTTGTTCAGCTTTGCTCTGCTGTGTTAAAACCTACACACAAGCAACTTAAAATATTTATGAAGGACGAAATGGAGAAAACAGCAGAGGCAACTGACAGATACTGTGGCTGTTTGGTGTTTTCAGATAGCAGGTATTCCATAGCCTTTCATAGAAGACAGAAACCAGGAAAGAAACCTGCAGTTAGCCGAAGTCATGTTAACACTAATCTCCTGTGTTTACTACACTTCACTATACAATTTTACTAGATGCCTGCAGCCAAGGAATTAGCTTAATCAGTATATGAAACTCAACATCCGCCTCCCGCTTCCTTTTCTTCTTGCCCCTCATTGGTCCCAAAGGATTATTAGGATTGCAATGCTGCACTGACAGCACACGCTGCAACTGATTTCCCTTTAAGCAACTCACAAGGAAGGAGCAGAGTTGTCAGGGTCTAGGTTATAGATCTGACAACTGCTACACGCCAGACCAGGGCGATTAAGTAAAATCCAACATGCATTTGATAAAGCTCTGCAACGGCAATTACAATATCACTAGACACACTAAAACGAAGACTGCTTTCTGCCCTGTCCCCTTTCCCTGAGTCCCACCCTTTCTGCAGCAGCTTGTTTCTTAAAGGTGCAGTCACCAGGCCTGGCCCAACTATGAGATAAGGCAAGGTGACCACCTCAGGTGGCAGGATCAACAGGGGCAGGAGATCATTTAACTTAAAGAATGAGCTTATATTGTATTGTTTGTTTTTTTTTCCCCATTAAAGATTGCAAACATGCAGTGTCTGTGTATATATACATTGGGTGTTTTTTATTGTAATTCTTTGTGTTTTAAACAGATTTTATATATGTATATTGCTTTAATGCAAGGGGTTGGACTAGATGAAGCTTGTGGTCCTTTTCAACTCTATGATTCTATGACCTAATGCTCATTTTTAAAAAAAAAATACTGCTTTTTCTATGGTTTAGCAACTCTTTGTTTTTCTCTGTAAGCTGCCTTGAGCCCCTTCATGGAAAAAGACAAGGTATTTATGTACAGTGGTACCTTGGTTTTCAAACATAATCTGTTCCGGAAGACCGTTCGAGTTCTGAAATGTTTGAAAACTGAAAACTCAACAGCCGACAGCTAGGCCTCAGGATCTTGCACTCAGCGGAAACCGCGTGGCATGTCCGACTTCCGAGTTGTGTTCGAAAACCGAAGCATTTACTTCCGGGTTTACGGCCTTCGAAAACCGAAATGTTCGTCAACAGAGACATTCGAAAACCTATGTATGTATGTATGTATGTATGTATGTATAAATGATATTATCTTTGCCTCAAGGTTTTGCTGGAGCAAAATACACCATAAGCAAGTCATTAACCTTGGCCCCATAAAGTCAGAGTAATAGCAACCAACCTCACAACTGAAGCTTATTTGCAGAAAAAATGTTAAAACACCTTATAACTTTAAGAATACCACATTAAGGATTAAAGTATTGTGTGTACTACCACAAATGTTGATCTACTATAATCTACAACAATAACCAAAATAAGTCTTTTTGTGCAATCCTCAAACAACTTGTATTAGTAATAAAAAATAACTAGAATGTAGTTCTGAGGAGTGGGGACACTTACCTAGATCAGGTAGTAACACCTACTCATGAATGTCTTGTGTGCATGGAAGCACAAGTCATTTCAACTAAGGCAGCCTATCTAGAAAGCATATGAGGTACCTCTATTGATATGAATGGAGTTCATGCAACTGGAACACAATGCTTTATCAGGTTTCAGAGCTATAGCTAATTTATGGCTTAATCATGTATTTTTTATAATTGGCTGTGCAACCCAATGAACAACAGTTTGGGACAAGGAAAATAACATGGCTATAGAGAAAGAATCTCTCTCCTTTCCCTTGTGTGGTGATCTGCTTGAACTGAAAATGCATTTTATATAAATACACTTAGTTTTTTCAAAAAAAATAAATTTAAAGCAAATATTTGGTAGACTTGTATAAATGCGGCAAGGCCCTCAAAAAGATTGTTTGAAAATTAAAAACTAAAAACAAATCCCCTTCTCACACTTTCTTCCCTCAAATTTGTCAGGAAGGTGGCAGAGGCTGATATTAAATGTAGGTCCACATACTACAAGCTCAGCCTCCCAAGAAACTGTGAAAGGCATAAGTCATCTTAATAGAATTTGGAGTTTTATATCATAGTATTATCCCAATAAAATGGATCTTTTTTTAATAAGTCCTGTCCTGAATCTGATTGTTTAAGAGAGACGGTTACACTCCTTTATATTTTATATAGTAACAATCTGCAAGAAGGTGGTGTGTGCAGTTCACTTCAAGGCCAGGCTGAAGATTTATGGAGCTGATGGCACATAGACCCTAAATTAGGTTTCACAACTGCAGTGTGATTTGTTTTTTACCATGCAAGAAGATTCATTTCTAAAGAACATCCTGCAGTTTTCAAAGTCACCATCACAATTAAGGTTCTGTTGACAGAAGAGGAGAGCTTTCGTTTCAAATTCTGGGAGCATGTTGGCAGGAGAATCTGTTTGTCCATATCTCAAGAAGCACACCCACTATCTTTTTAGCAGTGCTTCTATTATTCAAATTGATAGTGAAGCGCTACCAGTCTTTGCACTAAAGTTCAGTATCAATAAAGTTATCATTACCTCCAACAATCTTTAAATGCAATTATTTATCATTACATTGTCTTAAGTGAAATTGTCAGATTCAGAATAAAAGCTGGTTCCGTGTGCCTTAGCAAATTAAGTTATAAAATAATTGATTGTATGTAGTAATGTTTGTTATATATACAATAACAAATATCGTTATATATTGTTTCTGCACAGAGATTTTTCTCTCTAAGAATCACTGCATATATGCCACAGATTAATGGTATGTTTCTAAATCCCTGTTGGAGATAAAGGTTGCCCAGTGTGATGTGACAGCAAATTCTAGAACACACACAACTCTCCCATTACAGGAAATGATCTGTAGTTGTAGACAAATTCAGTGACTCTTGTCTACCATTACTCAGCTCCTCACGGAGGAAATCTAGATAAGCTTCCCAAGAACCCAGGTTTCCCAGAACTCAATCTGAAAATTATGGTTATAATTCAAATATAACTGAGCAGAATCTACATATGCAATATATGCATTGAATGTAACTATAATTTTACCATAGTCAAACTTGCAAGCATTTAATGGCCTTTTTCCCCTTATAATTTTTATTTCCCAAACTACCATGTAAGGCTTTTAAGAAAATCTTTCATCATTATTTTGCAAATATTTAATTTTTGACAATAAATATGTATCCTTTCCCAGATTTTAAGACGAGGCATTCATACTGAAAGTTCCACCCTGCACTTCAGCGTAGGTTAGTAGTAATTTCATGGCTCACATATTTTCAAAGAATCGTAGCGTCTCAGCAACCACCTATATTGAGCTTGTATCAAGGTGTACAACGCAAATACATGGTGCTTTGTGTATGGTACTGCTTCACGTCAGTTCCAACTCAGGAACACCTTAATTAAATTCTGCATGTTTTTCACTACTGTTTTAGTTTTTTTGAATGGCATTTGGATGTGGACATCTTTTTCCCTAGATTTCTCTCATACAAAGCGTTACTGCACTTATGACAAAGTGTGAGAGCCAATGTGAGGTAATGGATAGATTGTTAGAAATCAACCAATAAAATTTGGGGCAAAGACAGATGTAACGTTTTCGAAAGAAGACAGTGTGGGTTCCTGGTCTGCTATTTGTTTCCATCTTCCTCAGAGCACTATAGTTTTATATGCCAAATACTCATTCTATCAAGTTATTAATTATTTATTCATTTGGTATGCTTATATCCTGTTCTATAGCCCCAAGAGGCCTCAAAGCAGCTGAGAAAAGTTTTGCACAATACAGTATTCAGGTAGCACTATATCACAAACAGGAAGAAACACTTTGTCCATCTGGTGCCAGGATTATTAAGTAAAACGATTGTTTGAATATTCTGACCTGTTCATCATTAAACAGATAGCATTATGTTGTTGTTGTTGTTGTTTGATCGTTTAGTCATGTCCGACTCTTCGTGTCCCCATGGACCAGAGCATGCCAGGCACGTCTGTCTTCCACTGCCTCCCGCAGTTTGGTTAAACTCATGCTGGTAGCTTCGAGAACACTATCCAACCATCTCGTCCTCTGTCGTCCCCTTCTCCTTAGGCCTTCCATCTTTCCCAACATCAGGGTCTTTTCCAGGTCTTTTTCCAGCTTCCCTTAATGCAATGCATTTGTTATTTTCACCAATGTATTCATTTTTGGTGATGCTTTGGTTGGGAAATAACTGGAGAATACCATAAGACCCACATGTGTGGGAAACTACAAAAGAAAAATGGCTGACTGCCTGAATTTAAAAGCATGTAGGGCTCAATACACTCTCTAGCCCAAAGAGCCCCCAGCAGAGTTTAAAACAGAAATACATGCAACATTTGCAAAGTATGGGAAATATTGTTTGTTAGACCTTTAAATTAAGGTTACCAGATGTCCCTGTTTCCCAGGGACAGTCCCCGGATTTATAAATCAGTCCCCATACAAAATCCATTGAAGTTGAAAAGTGTCCCGGATTCATTGAAAAAAATCTGGTGACCTTACTTTAAATGTCCCAGGATCAAGCACTCACAAGTGCTCCCCCACACACCTCTACTCCTCTCAGAGTGAAGAGAATACAACTTTAAGTAAGTTAAAATGCTTTGCTTACAGTAATCAGAGGTCTCACTCATGCATCATTCAATGCTACAGCAGAAACAACACAGGTAAAGTATCATTGGTTACAAAATACAGAAGTTGGTCTCAAACACACAGTCCAAGTTTGGACACCCAGTGGGAGGTCATGACCAATCTGAGCCTTCTCTAGCAATTAAGAACTCTGTGATCCTTAACTTCTTACTTACTAGCAATTAGGAACAGTCATGTTTGGCTGCATTAATCTCCCACAACTTTCCCCTAATATGCATTTTGTACACAAATTTGAGAAATACATACGGGTTTTTTTTTTAAAAAAACATGTGCAAATTTTGAAGGTCTTTAGTGCCTTAGTTGACATATTGGTTCATTGAAACATGCAGGGACATGCAGATTTTGAAGGTCAGCTGCTCTTAGGCCTGCATTAAAATACGATCCAAATTGAATTTCCCTAGCATCCCTCCTTAAAGTTAGGGTTCACAAATGATAGCCCTTTTTAAGAATGGCAACGTGGAACCACAACCCATGTGTCTTTCAGAAGTACTCTAATTTTTGAAAGTCACTAGAAAGATAATGTCCTGCCTAACAGAAGGTTGGGAGGAGATTTAATTTGAAAGGTGAAAAAAAAATGAGATTACTACTC
This sequence comes from Podarcis muralis, assembly GCF_964188315.1. Classification (NCBI taxonomy): domain Eukaryota; kingdom Metazoa; phylum Chordata; class Lepidosauria; order Squamata; family Lacertidae; genus Podarcis; species Podarcis muralis. The sequence goes on from NC_135657.1 coordinate 68,944,399, forward strand.
ATATGAGAAAAAATGAAGAAGTTGAGCACATGGAACTAAAGCATATGAAACTTCACAGGACAGCCTGGCCTCATCCAAGTGCCTTTTTATAAGTCATGAAGGTTGTTTCATTCTGTATTCCTGGTTGATTTATTAACTCCTTGATTTTCAATTTATATTTTATTACTGATGTGAAGGAGTAACATGTTTTTTTAAAAATCCCCCAACACACTTAACAGTATTTTGCAATTTTCTTATCATAGCTGTGACTGGGAAGGCCAGGCATATTTTATAAACATCACCCTTCTGGTTGGAAGGTTTCAGTATTGCTCCTACCACCAGAACCTTCTTAAGAGTCAGGGGTTTTGAGTATCTAACATGGACAATCAGCTTTACCAGATCCTTTTGCACTATGGTGCCAACAAATTGCTCCAGTTCTTGTCTCTCAGGCTGAATAACCATGTATGAAGTACATTGAGAAGTGAATTGCAAGGCAGCTGCCCAGAAAGGGCTGAGTGTCATGTAATGTTTCAAAGCAAGAAGAAGAAGAAGAAGAGGAGGAGGAGGAGGAGGAGGAGGAGGAGGAGGAGGAGGAGGAGGAGGAGGAAGAGGAAGAGTTTGGACTTGATATCCTGCCTTTCACTCCCCTTAAGGCAGCCTTTCTCAACCTGTGGGTCCCCAGATGTTGTTGAACTACAACTCCCATCACCCCTAGCTAGCAAGACCAGAGCTCAGGGATGATGGGAGTTGTAGTCCAACAACATCTGGGGACCCACAGGTTGAGAACTGCTGCCTTAAGGAGTCTCAAAGTGGCTAACAATCTCCTTTCCCTTCCTCCGCCACAACAAACACTCTGTGAGGTGAGTGAGGCTGAGAGACTTCAGAGAAGTGTGACTAGTCCAAGGTCATCCAGCAGCTGCTTGTGGAGGAGCAGGGACACGAACCTGGTTCACCAGATTACGAGTCCACCGCTCTTAACCACTACACCATGCTGGCAGAGAGTAGACAAAGCTGGGAAGGTAGTTCAGAAGGACTGAATTCAGCTTCCTGAGAATCTAACCTTCCAACCCCCATCTTTTTAAAACAAAAACATGTTTTTGTCTTTTAGTACTACTGTAAAAGTCACACTAGGTGGTTTGTAGGTTTGTGGGCATTTCCAGCTAGAAGCTCAGAAACCAGAGGTGTAGCTGAATAGGATTCTACTTTTTATGAAGGATTTTTGTGTTCTGGACAACATTGTTTCTCCCAGGGAACAGCAGATGTAGAATATATTATGCAAAATAAGATAAATTATACAAAATTGTTGGATTTGAAACATTTATACATGCTGCAGATTCAAACATTTGTTGGTACAGGACTTAGATTACCTGGGTACAGAATGCTAAGTTATTTCTTTGTCCTGGGGTAAAGAGTCTAGAGGTTTGGGGACTGTGCTCAGTGAAGATGTTACGCTGCTGAGTAAAAGGTAAAAGGTAAAGGTACCCCTGCCCGTACGGGCCAGTCTTGCCAGACTCTAGGGTTGTGCGCCCATCTCACTCAAGAGGCCGGGGGCCAGCGCTGTCCGGAGACACTTCCGGGTCATATGGCCAGTGTGACATCGCTGCTCTGGCGAGCCAGAGCCGCACACGGAAACGCCGTTTACCTTCCCGCTAGTAAGCGGTCCCTATTTATCTACTTGCACCCGGAAGTGCTATCGAACTGCTAGGTTGGCAGGCGCTGGGACCGAGCAGCGGGAGCGCACCCCGCCGCGGGGATTCAAACCGCCGACCTTTCGATCGGCAAGCCCTAGGCGCTGAGGCTTTTACCCACAGCGCCACCCACATCCCACACGCTGCTGAGTACAGTAGGCCAAATCCTGGCCGCTTTCATTTTCATTCCTATAACAGTATGTTATCTAACCTGCTTTTAAAATGCAGTTCAATATTATTGAACTACCTTCAATTGATGTTGGTGTGGTTTATATTTTATTTTATGTAAGCATTTTTTGCCACTATTCAGCTCCAGTGTAGGGGCTACTACTGAGAAAGCCCTGTCATCTGTTTGGCATCGTGTGGGAAGGTAATGGAATTAAAATCCTAACTGAGGCATTATTGGGTTAAGTTACAACTGAGTAACTTTCTTTTTTATGATTTATGATTTATTGTTCACATACAAATTAAGCACAAATACAAAAGAGAAAGAAAGAAGAAGGGGGTAAGGGGGGGGGAGAGAAAGAGATATAGCCACAGTACATACCGTACATACAATACCCAATGCCCACAAAAATTACACCCATGTGACTTCCCTCCACCAGTACTCAACATTCTTTATGCTTAAGTGTCATGTTAATTTTGTGTCTTTTAAATGTTACTCTATAAATAATTGATTTACTTATTTTGTCTCCTTGTTTTCTTTACAAACTTAGTCTATGCATATCAACATATTGTCTCTGGGACAGTGTTTTTTCATATACTCTTCAAAACATTGCCATTCTAATCTTAATTTCTGGTTTGTCTGGTGCCTTATGGCTGCTGTTAACTTCACGAATTCTATAAAATCACATCATTTACTTATCTAATCTTCCTTTGTTGGGATAGTATCCCCTTTTCAATTTTTAGCCAGTAGTAGTCTGGCTGTGGCTGTAGCATATAGAAATAGCCTTTTTTTAAAAAAAAAAAAATTAGAAATAGCCTTTTCTTATCCTGAGTAACTTTCCTAAATGAGTAACTTTCCACAGTCTCCATCTTGGTGGAGGGAGGCTCTTTCGGGGTTCGCTTTCACATATTGATGACTGGATAGCAGGGCTTGGGTGTACCTGTTGGGCTCACATACCCAAGGGACACTTAGCAAAGAGGCAGAATTTTTCCCAGTCCTTTTGCCGAAGTGTCACAGAATGTGTCCATTTACATGCCCAGGGGATTTTGAGGGACACTTCTCTCAGAGAAGTTAAATTAACCTGCATGCAATTACATAATTGATGATTGGTTGCAGATCTTCTCTTTGTTGCATTTGGTCAATGTGAACTTTCCAGCAGTGCTTCTTCCAGGGTGTGTTGGTAAGGCTCTGCTGTGCTTGCTCACCAGATACCAAACCCTGCCCAGAAAATCTGAATTGACCATCAGACTCATATACGAGCAAGATCCAAACAGTATCCAGGTTCAAAGGAAATAACCAGCTTTTTTTAAAAAAATAGCTGGTTGGTCAATACCAAATTGAGAAGGGGCAGAGAAACTAAGAACCACATGTTGTCCACTGAGTAATTAAGACTTCTTTGATAAGTTGTATTAATGTTTTGGTGCAAGGGATAAAGCATCAAAGAAAGCTGTGACTATTTCCCCCTTCCCAGTGTACACTCCTTCTATATTACTGTGTGTTTGTCATGACCTTTGGCTAGAACAATAAACTTTTGAACTGAGCGGATTTCTGTGCATTAGTGGTAAGCGGGGGGCAAGTTAACCTTTTTGGGTGTTTTTTCTTAAATTTATTCAACATGCCATACCGGCTCCCTTGATGTGAAACACTGCTCTCCACGAACATGTAATTTGTAGGCAAGAGAATACCGGATTCAGGTAATTTAAATGAGAAAGTAGCATAGCTCCTTCTTTTGTTCCCATTAATCAGAGAAGTGTGTAACATGCAGGGTGTAAATAATGGCAGAATTAGAAGCCTTTAATCTCTAATTACATTATGTGAAGTTGTGTATGAATAAAACATAACAGAATGTTGACATAATTTGTAGCAGACATTAATTGTTCTCCCTCTCAACTGGCTGATCAGTGCTGCAATTTTTGAGGGGTTAATTAATTAAGTCAAGTTAGATCACTTTCCTTAGACTCTACAAAATTCAGATTACAACATGTAGCTTGATCATATTCAGCACCATTACCGTAAGCCCATTGCATGAATTGAGAAATCCTGCTAATTTAAAATAATAAATTTCTCACAACCAGTGAGGAGTGAACCATTTAGAAAATGTACATAACAAGTAATGTCAGATGAACATTTTGCAAATGAGATTCATGGATAGTGATTAGTAGGAAATGTGACTCCACAGAGCTGGCACATTTCCAGGCACATTAGTTAAATTATTTTCTTCATGACTTAAGCCATAGAAGAATTTCTAAATCTACTTTTATACTGTATCAACAATTGTAGGTCTGGCCCAGAGTTTTCAAAAGCTTCATGTCTAAATTTAAGATCTCTTGACTTGTTTTATCCAAGTGAAATTGCTAATATACCTAGACCATGGACAATAAAGAAAATAAAATGACTGCTTAGAATCTCTGAAAATCCAGACATTGTTGACCAGATTTTTTAACATGGTGGGTTGGGGGGAGATTGCTTGACCTAGATATACTATGAATGACATTGTGCTCATGTGATTCCCCCTCCCCTCCTCTGGTATGGCTGTGAGGACATAAGAAGTTTTTGTTTCATTTTCTTTTAACATGGATTTAGTTTGCAACCAAATCCTAAACTAGGGTTAATTTTTAACTATGATTTATTGAAATGAGCCAGTTTCATATGCCATGGCTTGAAGGTCGCTAGTTTCAGTAAACCTTAATTAAGCCTAAGCACAATTTATATAGGTTCAGCTGTAAAGCTAAACTGTGCACTGGCTTCAGACAAATCCAATACCTCAAACTGAATTGGGACAATTTCAGTCGATTCAGGATTTGCCCAAAACAAATCTGGTCCTACTCTGGGTCCGTCAAAAGTGGTGAATGCATGTTTAATCAGAGTTTTAAATGTTAATTTAATATGCAGATTGTGGTAAGGTGGGATGGGGTAGAAGATACAGGCAGAGACTGCCTCCTCCCTCCTCTCCTCACCATTTAAAACCCTGATTAAACATGCAGTGAGGAGATGGAAGAAAGCAGATGATGAAGGTGAGAGACTCTCCTTGAGCTGAGTGCGTTTTTAGTTAATTAATTAAACTTAGGCCTGTGCAAGGCCCCTGATTCAGTTGAAGGACTGGATTGGGTTGAGTCTAGGTCACCCCGGGTTGTATTGGACCCAACCCAAGGTGCTACATCTAATCATAGGTATGCACAGCCCTAGGTTAGTTAAAAATAGAAGCAAAATCTTTTTATTCTCTTCATGGCTGCGCCAAAGAAGCAGAGAGGTGAAGGAAGCACATGAGCTCAAAGCTCATTCATGTTAACAGTAAGGCAAAGTTTATGATGGCATCAAAACAAGGCCATAAAGTTAGTTCCAGGGGTTTACTGTTCTACATGTTTCTTTCAGTAAGTGTTCCATAGATAGTTCTGCAAAGGATTCAGTTATCTTGTAGCAAACAAAAAAAGTATCAATCCTCAGTAATTGAAGTTTTTCTTCAGGCAATGCTAATGGAGTCGTTTGTGTGACAGGAACTAACTGAGGGAACAAAGGGTCTCTTATAGTTTTGAATTAAAAGAGATGTGAGGTAAACCTAAATCGGGCCAAAGATCAGGGCCTGGATGCCAGGATTGTCTTCCATTTTTGGTTGCTTCTCATTTTAAAGATAGCTACCATTAGGGGTGGGCTGCTTTCATTTAACATCAGGGTTTGGCTACATTGGGGGGAGGGAGGGCAGGTAAGCAAGACCCCCCCCACTCTGCTTCATCCTGCCCTTTCAGCTGCTGCTGCTCTAACCTAAACCTTTAGACAAGCTGAAACCTCTAATGATTAGTTTCTGCTTCTTGGACAGATTGTGATCATTACTTAGAGTTAATTCAGGTCTGTCTGGTACCTATCTCTATATGCCTTTTGCTCATGGTTAATCCTTTAACTCTCCAAAATCTCGTAACTGTTTTTTTAACTCTTAACTCTGACCAAAATATTCCAAAGCTCCCCCATCTGTTTCTGACAACAAATGCAAAAGTGGTTCCTTTTTATTATCTCATTACTCTGCGGTAGGCAGTGCTCCTAAAATTTTGCAACCACAGCCTCATAAATGGCTCTTTCCTTAGAGGATGACTCAAAGGAGTTATAAGCACTTAACACCAAGAGATTCAGCAATATTTGGTGAGAGAGATATCTTCTGCTGATCTGGCTTCTCAGCTGTCTGACTGACTCTCAAAAACAGCTGCATTTCCAGCTTAAACCTTTTCCAGTCCTCAGCAACAATCTTTCCGGGAGAAAAAGAGCTGCTAAATATTCCATAATTGCAGTGCTTTTGATCCAGATGATCCCATGGATACAAAGTGCTTCTGCATGTAATTGCTCAGGGGAATAGATAGGAATGGGGGAGAAATTCGTTTTGTTCACTTTTTACAAAATTCACACTTCCCAAACCTATACACCAACTGAAGCACAGCTCTCCTTTCAAACTGAATGAAACACCTCCAAATTTTACAGTGTAGTTCTCCAGTCAAAGAATGCTACAAAATGCTAGACATTAATGAAAAGTGTGTGCAAAAGTAGTATGCAAAATTGCATGCAAAAGCATATATAACTGCATGACAGATCATCTGTTAATGCTGTTACAAGTTTGAGGCCTGGATCTGTCTTCCACCATGCTCAGGATCCTACAAATAGGCCAAATGTCTGAAATGGGTCATGGATGCATGAAGTAGTCTTTAGAAAGGCAATCAAAAGGGTTATGGTGCAACAGTTTCAAGTAGTCTTGGTTGAAACTGATTATCTTGAACCATTCCAATCTGGGTTCAGGTCTGTTTATGGGACTGAATCAGCCTTGGTAACCTTTATCAAGAGAAGGACAAGAGGAATGTGAATCTGTTATTCTTTATCTCTCAGCAGATTTTGATACCATTGGATATGGTATCCTCCTGCTCTGAATCTGTGAGATGGGCATTGGTGACACTGTTTTACAGTGGTTCTGGTCCTATGCAGGACCAGTTTCAGAGAATACAATTGAGTGATTATCTCTCAGTCCTCTGGTAGTGCTGTGAGGTACCATCCTGTCCCCAATGCTTTGTAACATCTGCATTAAGCTGTTTTGAGTGATCGTTAGGAAACTTGAAGCAAATGTTATCAATATGCTAAGGATACGTAGCTCTATTTTTCTGTAATATCTAAATCAGGAGATGTCATACAAGCCCTGGACTAGTGCCTGGACTCTGTGAGGGGCTGGATTTGGACCAACAAACTGACTCTGATTCCTGACATGATGGAGGCACCACAGGTACATGATTCCAAGCCCAGACTGTAGGTCAATTGCCTGCTTCAGATGCTTCAGATGAGGTCATACTCCCATGAAAGAGCAGGTTCATGCTGTTGGATCCATCTCTGACACTAGAGGCAGAAGGAATAGCACTGGCTGCCAATTAGCTACTGGGCTAAATTCAAGGTGTTGGTACTGGTGCCCAAGCCTTACACATCTTTGGGCCAGGATAACGAAAAGATAATCTCATCCATTATATACCCACTTGATTACTGTACATTGCAGGAGAGGGAATTCTGCAGATGCCACCATACTAGGAGGTTTGTTCCATGAAATGTTGGAATGGGGCCTTTAGTATGGTTGCCCCTTCCTTATTCCTTCCTATTGCATATCAAAGAGGGACCATCTCTGTTGTTGTTTTTTGGTGTCTGCCTTCTAAGTGGAGATTTTTGTCCCAGTTTGTATCTGTACTGGATTTGAAATTGGCTTTAAAAAAAGTTTTTATTGAGAAATTGCTTCAAGATGCTTCATTGGAAGTGATTCATAAATAAAAGAAAGTAATATGATATGGGAAAGATGTGAGTCTACTGCTTAGCATTAAAACACGAAGTATATTTATGCGCCTGCACGTGCAAACTATTGGGAAATACATTCTGAATATACACCAGTATCTTCCCTGGTTTTCTTGGCTGTACTTCCACCATGGGTTAAAGTAGTGTAGTCTTCAAGGTGAATGAAGGAGCCTAACTCTTGTAAGTTGCCAAGTATGCATTAAATTGTTCCTAATGCATTTTTAAAAATAGCTTCTCCAAACCATCATGCTTAAACTACAGAAATACTGCAAATAAATCCCCTGATATAAAATGAGATTAAAGGGTTTGAACTATTCTCTTGCATCTTATTCATGAAATAAAGATGAAAACTAATCTAAATCAGCAATTGCCGACAGATTGTTAATTCAACAAAACACACCAAGACCTTTTAAATCTTTCAGTAAATTCGCTACTGTTAGAATCTTCTGATGACAAATTGTCATAAACAACACAGAAACTGGATTAATGACTCTTTCTTAGAACATTGTCAAGTATGTGATAACGTTACACCCTTTTAACAACCCCAGAATCTGAGTTCACTGTGAACATAAAGGTATATGGAACATCTAAAACTTTGTTCCTGCAGCCTTTAAAATGCCAGCAATGACTTAAAATGCCTTTTGCTTGTAAACAGGGTTATGCTAGATGCTGTAAATCTTTTCGGCTTATGTGCTGATGTGTTTCTCGGTAAACAAATGTACATGGCAGAAACAGCTTAGAATTGGGGTGGTAGTGGTTTAATAGTAAGAACCTGAAACAAAAGATTTCAAAGCACCAAATGAAGTCTTGATTAAATGCTCAGACTGATTTTAGTCATCAAAATCTAGAAGGCTTAGATTAAGAAAAACCCAAACTTTTCTAGTACCTTAAATATAATCAGGTTGATTTTGAAGAAATTGCTGCTGGAGTCTCAGAGGGAAATTACAGATAGAAAAACTCTGGTATGTGCTATTGGTGGTGATGAATCTCTTGACTTCTCTAAATTGATCAATCATTCATAAAAGCATTCTCCAACCATCTTTCACTGTGGAACTGACGACTGAGAGCACACCTTTAAAAGGGCTGGAAGTTAATCAAGTATCAATGGAGGACTGGGCTGAGAAGGGAAAGGTGTGTGTCCTAGGTAGCCTGCCCTCCTACCCAGCCATCTATATATGGAGGTTCAATCCAAGGCTTATTCCAATACGCAGCTAGACATATTTTGTGCAGTGTGATATTCATTTTTCTGCAATTGGGACTATGGGATTTAATAAGGAGCTAGATAGTCTCTTTAAAAAAAAGCAATGGATGAAAAAAGATTTTAAAAAATAAAAAGAAATAGAAAATGAAAATGAATGTTGATTCCATCATAACCTTATATTACTTGTATAGTATGGAACTAATTGACTACTCAAAGGCATTTATTGACTCATGTTGAAAAACTTAATATGGAGGATTGATATACAATCATTACATACCAAAACAAATGAATATTATACAGGAGTGCCATGGTGCTTTCTTTCACATTATGCTGAACATGTTAAATTTTATTTTGTTTCAGTGTGTGGTGGGAGATCAGCTTCATAGTTGTGCTCTGTAGAAGAAAGGAGTCTAAGTTAAGCAACTACAAGTTAAGGAAGACAGATAATCTCTTCCCGCAAATAACTGAGGAGGGGGCTATCCCCTTATTCTTTTCAAGGCACCTCTATTTTTCTTGCTCCCTCGTTGTTGTTTTTTAATTTCTCCAAATTTTCTGTCTTTCCTACATTCTTTGTTATTTTCTTCCTTTCTTCCTGTATCTTTATTTATCCATTCTTCTCTTCTCTTCCCTCTTTCACATTCTTCCTCTTCTTGGTTACAAAAATTTTGGTGGTGGGTCATATGCTGTCTGCTTGTGCAGTGCATGAGGGGAAGCTGAGAATAAAACCCTGGTTAAATCCTATATGGTATGAGTGACAAACAGATTACCTATGCAGTTCCATTTCCTGCCTATGACTCACATGCTGCAGAAGGTTAGCAGAAAGCTTTGAATAGCTAACACACACACTCTCCCCCCAACCTCCTCCTCCTCCTCCACAACACCATTTGCACTTCCAGTTTCCTTCTTTGCATGCCTGAGGTAGTGTTAAATAGCAAATCAGCAAGTCAGAAAAAAAAATACTGGTGGTTTGTTTTTGTTTTGTTTTTTGGTTATTGTTTTTTGCCTTTTACACCCATGTAGTAAACTACAATGGAAATATAACTGGAGATAGCTAGCAAAAGAAAAGCCTGTATTCCAAATACGTAGGTGGTGTGACATTTAATGTATGTTCCATTTATATGTTTCTGGGGAAGAAAACAAAATGGAAAGGTACCATATCAGTTAATTTTGAGAAGGAATGAGACAGAAATGAGACTGAATCATACCTTCCCAGGGGGCAGAAGCATTGCTGGAGCAGGCTAGGGACCTACTGGTTTTTGGTCAGTTCCTGACTGACAGAATTGAGGAACTAGGTCCAAACTAACAAAATGAATTTCAAGCAGGACAAATGTAAGGTTCTGCTCTTAGGCAGGAAGAACCAGCTGCACAAATATAAGATTGGGGACACTTGGGTTCCAATATGGCATGTGAAGAGGAGCTAGGGGTCTTAGTAGACCACAAGCTTCAAATGAGTCAACATTATGATGCAGCCGCAATGCTATTCTAGGCTGCATCAGCATAGTATAGTGTCAGTATAGTGTCCTGATCAGGGGAAGTAATAGTCCCACTCTGTTCTGCCTTGGGCAGGCAACACCTGGAGTACTGTGTACAGTTCTGGGCACCACAATTTAAGAAGGATATTAACCAGCTGGAAAGTGTGCAGAGGAGGGCGACCAAGGTGATAAAGAGTCTGTAAACCAAGTCTTATGTGGAATAGTTTGCAGGACAATGGATGTGGTGGCCAGCCGTAGATTAAGTGGTGGAGCACGAATGCTTACCCAAATTCTCAACAGGTGAGCTGCTGCTGCTGCTTACTGGGAAGAGGGAGTGGGAGGCAATGCAGCGTCTGCAAGCCAAAAGTGGCCAGAAATCAATAATTACAGACCCCAGCAGTAGGAACTGTTGTGTCAAATCCTGTGACATTCTGCATTGCATTTTTATCAGATTGCACACAGACACTTGGCAGAACCTCTGTGAAAACTTGCAGGTACGATAATAAATAAAACCTGTCAAATTCTATTTCAAAGGTAACATTTGCAAAAAATAAATAAGAAGTGTGATATTACTTTAAACCTAACTTTACAGTGAATACATTAAATTTCTGTTGAATTTAAGTAACTCTTAGACTCCAGTGACATTATAATAATAGCAAAGAAGTACGTTTATTCACCATAGTGTTGTTCCAGAATGTGTGGATGACCAAATGCATAGAGGATGATAAAAGATAGAGCTACAAAGGCTGGTACTTTATCCTTTTGTATTCCAAACACACTATACATCACATCCAGCTATAAAATCTTTCTTTCTTTTTTACTCGTAGCTACTGAGAAGTCATCGAATGCACAAGGAATATATAAAAAATATGTTGATTAAGAGAATAAGAATTAGAGCTGAGCTGACATTTCTCCAAGGACATTTTTCTTTTTCTCATCCCCTAGAAAAAGAAGGACACTTTGCAGAACTTTCTCTGAATATTCTCTGGAGAAATTTGCTGAGTTTTCTCCAAAACCTGGGGGGGGGGGGAGGAGAGAGTCTAGTTCTCATAGTTTCTCTCCTCTTCCCCCAATAATACTGAACAACACTAGGTTTGGAGCATTATGTTGGATGCAAAATGGTGGATGGGCTGCTTGCATACACTTACTACTACTGGTAAGCCTCAGTCCTAAGAAACTGTTGAAAATTTCTCCTCCCAGTGGAGGAATTCTCTGCCAACAAACAGTGAAGCATTTCAAGGGGCCGTTTGTGCACAGCTCCAGTAAGAATCATCTTATTGAATCATATTAGGGTAGGATGCCTCAATGTTACATGGGCCAATGTCCTTATTGGAGGTTTGCAACTGCTTCCTCTGCTGCTGCACCATGAGTGTTGGGAAAGGCCGCTCCCTCCTCAGGCTAATTCCACCAGGACTAGGGGGCAGGGCCCAGACTCACCTTCGCCACAGCTTTAAGAGGCCTCATTGAGGCACTGGGACATCGCTGCTGCTGCACCGTGAGTGTTGGGGAAGGCCGATCCCTCCTCAGGCTAATTCCACCAGGCCTAGGGGGCGGGGCCCAGACCCACCTTCGCCACAGCTTTAAGAGGCCTCATTGAGGCACTGGGACATCGCTGCTGCTGCACCGTGAGTGTTGGGGAAGCCTGCTCCCTCCTCAGGCTAATTCCACCTGGCCTAGGGGGCGGGGCCCAGACTCACCTTCACCACAGCTTTAAGAGGCCTCATTGAGGCATTGGGACATCACTGCTGCTACACCGTGAGTGTTGGAGAAGGCCGCTCCCTCCTCAGGCTAATTCCACCAAGCCTAGGGGGCGGGGCCCAGACCCACCTTCGACACAGCTTTAAGAGGCCTCATTGAGGCACTAGGACATCGCTGCTGCTGCACCGTGAGTGTTGCTCCGCCATGACCTCCCTGCCAATTTGGATACAATAAAGGAACTGGAGGCCCCTCGACTGTCCTCGGGTCCAGTATTGGACCACTTTGACTGGATATCCCCAGCCAATGTGGACAGACTCCTCCGAGCTGGAAAGCCCACCACCTGTCCTCTTGACCCGTGCCCGTCTTGGCTGATTAGAGCGTGTCCAGACAAGGTGTGGGGCCCCCTGGGGGGTATCATCAATTTGTCCCTTGGCACTGGGATATTCCCAGGGGAACTGAAGGAGGCAGTGGTACGCCCGCTCTTAAAGAAAACATCATTAGATCCTTTAGATCTATCCAATTACCGCCCGGTTTCGAATCTTCCATTCCTGGGTAAGGTGATTGAGAGAGCGGTTGCTGAACAGCTTGGTAGGTTTCTGGATGAAACATCGACTCTGGATCCATTCCAGTCTGGCTTCCGTGCTGGTCATGGGACCGAGACGGCTCTGGTCGCCCTAACAGATGATCTCCGCAGGCAGCTGGATCAAGGCGGGTCGGGGCTGCTGATTCTTCTAGACCTGTCAGCAGCCTTCGACATGGTCAATCACGAACTCCTGGACCACCGCCTTGCCGACGGGTGGCGCTTGGGGGGGAATTGTCATCGCGCCACTCCTTGGTGTGTGGAGTGCCTCAGGGTGTGATACTCTCCCCATTGCTTTTTAACATCTTTATGCGCCCTCTCGCCCAGCTTGTCCGGAGTTTTGGGCTGGGTTGTCATCAGTATGCCGATGACACCCAACTCTATCTGTTGATGGATGACCATCCTGACTCGGCCCCAGACACACTGACCAGATGTTTGGAAGCTGTGGCTGGATGGTTACGTGGGAGCCGGGTGAAGTTAAATCCTTCGAAGACAGAGGTCCTCTGGCTGGGACGGGATGATATGGGATTGAGGGGGCAACTCCCATCTCTTGTGGGGGTGCAATTAGTGCCAGCACCGTCCGTTAAGAGTTTGGGTGTAATCTTCGATACCTCCCTCTCTATGGAGGCGCAGATTACAGCTATAACAAAGGCGGCATTTTTTCATCTCCGCCAAGCTAAGCAGTTGGCCCCTTATCTCTCTCGCCCTGACCTAGCCACTGTGATCCACGCGACGGTCACCTCCAGACTGAATTATTGTAACTCGCTCTACGTGGGGCTGCCCTTGAGACTGACCCAGAAACTCCAGCGGGTGCAGAATGCCGTGGTGAGACTCCTTATGGGGTCTTTGCTGCGAGATCACATTCATCCGGTACTATACCAGCTGCACTGGCTCCCGGTGGAGTACAGGATCAGGTTTAAGGTGCTGGTTTTAACCTTTAAAGCCCTATACGGCCTAGGACCCTCGTACCTACGGGACCGCCTCTCCTGGTATGCCCCACAGAGGAACCTATGTTCTGCAAATAAAAACATCCTGAAGGTCCCAGGCCTCAGAGAGGTTAGGCTGGCCTCAACTAGAGCCAGGGCTTTCTTGGCTGCGGCTCCAATCTGGTGGAACGCTCTGTCACAAGAGACTAGGGCCCTGCGGGACCTGACATCTTTCCGCAGGGCCTGCAAGACAGAGTTGTTCCACCAGGCCTTTGATCAGGGCGCAGCCTGACTCCCTCCTCTGGCAACCTGCACAGAATTTGCTTAACGGTTGCCATTAATTTGATTTTAATTAATTTTTATAATGAAATGTTTTTAGAATGTTGGATTATTTGATTGTTTGATTATTTGATTGTTGTTAGCCGCCCTGAGCCCGGCTTCGGCTGGGGAGGGCGGGATATAAATAAAAATTTTTATTATTATTAATTTATTATTAAGTAACAAAATGAAATATAGACATATTTGATGAGAAAAGAAATGGGCAAATGTACAACTCCCAAAGATTGAGCCTCAAAAAAGTTATTATCATAATAGAAAAAGAAACAAGTTTTCATGAAGATATGAAATGTTCTGCCTTGAAATTTACCCAGGGCCCAGAGGGGATGGGAGAAGATAAAACTCTCCCAAATAGCAAAACATTTTTTCCTTAGATGAGTCAAAAATAAACTTCTCTCTTACCTGAGATCTAGGACAGTATAAAACTCTTATTTTTGCCAGTTTGGTTGTGCTCTGTATTAGTATGACGTTACATGAAGCCCACTACAGCAAGACTTCAGTTACTTTGATACTTCACTACTTTTTTTCTTTTTAAAGAAGATTAACTAAGGACTATGGTTTATTGGAACTAGGCAACATTTATTTTTACAAATAGGACATCTAAAGAAATTATACACTGTCTTTCCTGGCTACACAATGCTCAGGTGTAATAAAATTGATGATCCCATAAAATAAAATTTATGAAACCACCGTGAATTCAATTTATTTGAATATGCTCAGTTATGTTTTTGTTTATTCCCATAGCAGATGTTTAATTTACAAACCAGGCAATTACTCCAGCTCTTCCAAACAAATAAGAGCAGATTAGTCAAACGTTCACATCAGTTTTTATGTTTATCATTAGTTTTATGATGCATCATGAATATTCAATGATAAGAAAAACTATCATTTTGGTACCTGGCAAACCTCAAGATGATGTTTTGCATCTCTAAATGCTCTTTCTTCCTCTTTGAAAAAACTATTATTATGTGTCTTTTCTCTTACTACTAGGACAGCTTTTGTACTAATGGCGGATACTCTGGGGAAGAGCTGATGGATTTTGCTTTGCATCCATAGTGCTCAAGAGTGTGTATATGTGCATGCACATATGTGTGTACACGGTGCTTTCTTTGTTTTGGTTTTTTTTAATGAGCTGCAGGTACTCATATCTTGGTCAAAGTGCTGTGAGAGTCAGCACAAAATGGCTGCCAGGTGCAGGAAAAAAAGAGGTCATGGTACTCTGTATTGGTGAATACCATCACAAAAAAACACTGTATGTACATGTATTCTTCTAGTCAGGACTCTTTTTCTACATAGAAGGTATGCCATTTACTCATGCAGCCCTCCAAAAGGCATTCTTGAGAAAATAGAATTCATGAAACATAAAGAAAAGAAATATATAAATAAAAGCACATTTTTTCTCAAAGAATGTGGTCTATTTCTGATTAGTTTTCAAATCAGTGTTCTCCTTTGCTTTCCTTTGTGATTCTCCTATTCTCAGTTCCTGCAGGAAGGGACTATGCGTGCTTTTGGAAGTGGATACTCACCATATGTCAGAGCCCCTATGGGCCAAAATGTTTAAGGCATGATTATGTTTAAGGCATGTATTCATTGAACATGTCTGAATAGCAACTGGGCATTTAAATCAATCAACCATCATTCTATATTTATAGGGCCAGATTCAACTGAACAGTGGCACAAGCAGGAGTCATTTAAATCCTGCTAGTGTAATGACCCTTTTCCATCTCTCCTCCCCTTGTGTACCCCCAAAATGATTTCTGGTGGCCAGAATAACCACTAGAACAGTGTACAGGGCGTGGGAGGGAAGGGGAGATAGTTCTGTCTGGCATGTGGAAATGCTTGTGTTGATAGAATGATCATAATAATGTGAGACTGACAGACCCTCCAACTGTCCCTATTTTCCAGGGAAGTCCCTGATTTAGAGAAGCCATCCCAGTTTCTGATTTGATCCCGGAATGCCCCACTTTTCCTTAGGATGTCCCTATTTTCATTGGAGAAATGTCAGAGGGTATGGAGTTATCAGACCCTCAAGCTGTATAGGGACTTTTTTAATGTTGAATGTTTTTATATATGTTGGAAACTGCCCAGAGTGGCTGGGACAACCCAGTAAGATGTGTGGGGTGTAAATAGTAAAATTGTCATTATGGAATGGGATGTCCCTATTTTCATGGAAAAGTGTTGGAGGGTATGCACTGAATACCTCCCGTTGCTTGTAGTTCCAGGCCCGCTGCTCCATAAAGGATAATGACACAATCTGGGTATGAGAATAATTGCTTTGACCTGCACGATCCTGCACACTAGCAGGAACTGCAGAGAATTATTAAATTCAGCTATAGATTCTGGGGAGCCTGGATCAATAGCTGCACCAACTCTTTGGTTTCAGGTCTCTTGTTATCTTGGATCTGCCTACTGCCTAGATGTTGCTGGACTCCAGGTACCACCAGTCCCAGCCAGCATGGTCAATGCTGGTGGAAGTTGGGAATCCAACAATATCTGAAGGACACCCGGTTAGGGAAGGCTGTGCTGGAGTTCTCAGAACCTAGTAGTAACTCTTCTTTTTCCATGTGATAAAATTATAAGGTGCTTGTTGAGGATCATGGAACTGTAGAGTAGTTGTAAGGGTTTGTGATCTAGTCCAACCCCCTGCAATGCAGGAATATTTTGCCCAATGTGGGGCTTGAACCCGTAAGTCTCATGCTGTACCAACTGAACTATCCCAGGAAGATTGTGTGGCTGGGAGAGGATGACACAATGGCATGGGGAAACCATAGGCTGTTCCATATCCTTTAGTTTTGATCTATTTGCTAGCTATGTTCACATAAGGACTTAAGAAGAGCCCTGCTGGATCACATCAGTGGTCCATCTACTGCTGCATCCTGCTCTTACAGTGGCCAATCAGATGCCTGCAATGGGAGGCATGCAAGCAGAATCTGAGTGCCACAGCACTCTCCCAGCCTGTCATTTCCATCCACTGGTATTCAGAAACATACTGCCAGTGGAGGTTACCTTCAGTTCTAATTTATTAGCCAGGAAGTATAAAATGGCTGAACCAAAGATTTGTAACTCCTCTTCCAATTGACATTTTTAAAATGTTTTATTTCCCTTTTCCCCCTACAGGCAATAATAGGCCTACAACTATGTAAATAAATAGGCATATGTAAATGCACAAAATTATTTTTTCCCCCACTCTCCCCCCCTTCTAGCACCTTGGAGATTCAATAGTGTTAAAGGCTTCCCTGTGGGAATAAGTTCAGTTAAAACAGCTTTCTAGTTAATGGTCTTGCATTCTGTTTTCCAATGAAAAACAAACTTCTGTCGTTAGATGTATTTTGTAGTGTGGCATCTTTATATCTTATTCACTTGTGTTCTTTGTTTGATAACAACCAAAACAACAGCTGCTTCCTCTTCATTAGTTGTGTAAATCCCATTAGAGTCCTTGGCTTTAAAAATAGCTTTGAAGGAAAATAGATATAGTAATTATACGGATGCTGGATCTATCCCATTCTAGATATTTTGAGGGTCTGAATCTATCATTTGGTCAACTCTCGTATGCCTGAACTTCACTTGGACCTCAGCAAACACGGATTACAGAAGGAATAGAAACAGAGGGCATGGATTATCTCTAGGATAGCTCAGTCAGTAGAGCATGAGACTCATCTCAGGAACATGGGTTTGAGCCCCAAGTCGGGCAAAAAGATTCCTGCATTTCAAGGGATTGCATTAAATGACTCTCATGGTCCCTTCCAGCTCTGTATGCAAGCAGAGCAGCTTGCACAATGAAGCTTTCTCATCTCTTCTTTTCCTACTGTGTTCCCCAAAATGTCTCTTCTGAGGGTCTAGAGCAGTGTTTCCCAAACTTGGATCTCCAGCTGTTTTCAGACTACAATTCCTATCATCCCTGACCTCTGGTCTTGCTAGCTAGGGATGATGGGAGTTGTAGTCCAAAAACAGCTGGAGACCCAAGGTTGGGAAACACTGGTCTAGAGACCACCAGAAAAGATATGGTATGAGATGCTGGAACCTCATTGTTTGGATTCTACTACTATTTAATTTACATTGGCATCAACCCTACTCTACCCCCCCCACACACACACACTAAAAAAAGCTTAATTCAAACTGCCATTCATTACTTGTACAGCCCTCTACAGTTTGTGAACAGGGCATTTAAAGGACTGCCTTCTCCCACACGATCCTGCCATTCAGTCTGTCAGCAGAGATGCTGCTCCATGTCATCTCACCACCAGGAGTGGTAGCCACTTGCAATTTTGGTAAATGGTACCTGGGTAGGCTTTGGAACGCTCTCTCCTGGGACCCTTATTGAACTCCCACTTCACAGCCTTTCTAATTATCAGTCCAAAGCATGTTGGTTTTTCAGGCCTTTGGATTGAAGGATTTTTTCTCTCTGCTGGTTTGCCATTATTATGAGTCTGCAGGTATATGTGTATCTTGCACATTGAGGTGGAAATGTTTTTTGCTGCTTAGCTTTTGTTGATATTAATATGCATGCTCACATTTTGGGTTCTAATATTGTGTGATTTATGTATTTTATTGTTCTTTTGAGCGTGCACACATACACACACCTAATTGTATTGTGATTTTAAATTGTTGTTAGCCACATCAAGTAGTGCATGGACACCAGAAAAACAGGGTATAAAAAATTATGTAATAAAATGAGGGTACCTTTCTGTGTATGTGTGTTTTAAATTTTATTTTATCTCTGCATTTATCTGTATGTTCTTTTGCAAGAAATATAATGTGATGCCACTTCTGCACCAGTATAAAGGAGAAAATGAATCACTGAAAAAGAGGACAAAGAGAGCAAAGCTTAGCATAAAGCTTGTATCTGCTAATTTATATGTATTTATGCCATTTTGAAATAATTACTACAGCTCACTATACTGGAGAAGCCTAGCTGATCTGTGTGCCTGTTCAGTCTGCTGTCCAGGTGCTGAATGTTGACAAGCGTCTTCAAGGTCCTTGCTTTTTCTTATCACAGTTTGTTCTCTTTAAACCAGATTGGACCAGACAACCGTGCAAATCCACAATTGCCTCTGCAAAGTATGGCACAAGTCTTGAACCAGGACCTCCAGTGTCCAGCCTTCAGCTCACATGCCACTAGCACTCTAGAGTCAAGTCAGGCTGCAGAGCAAAATAATGTCCTCTAGGCTTCAATACTTGGTCAAGTTCTGCAGGTGCCCCATAGCCTGACCTTGCAAGTTCTCTAGAAGTTTGAGCAACTCCATTCCATTCCAGACACAAATTCTCTGCCCCCGGATTTATCTTTCCTTCAGATCAATCCATGGGTCCCTTTAATCAATGGATAGAAGGCATGACAACTCTTGCAGCATATGAATGGGTAGCTTACAGACTGTATATGGACAAATATTATGATATTTGGAAAGCATTTATAAAAATTATAAAAGGTTATAAAAAGGCTATAAAAATTGTATATGTATTTAGAACAATTACTTCATTTATACACCCATTGCATTAAATAAATATGTATAGAATTATAGTGGTGCTTTTTCTTTTTTGTATTTTTTATGCACTTTTTGTTTCTTCATGCATTGGTTTTTCACATTATTTTCTTTAACTGAAATATTTTCAATTTAAAAATATATATATCTCTACTCAGAGCCCTCAACTTGGCTTCATCACATCTGTCTAATCCAGTATTTTATATCCAGCCTGTGTGCGACTATGTTTCCTGCCTGTCCCCCAGTTCCGGATTGCCTGAACTGGTTCTTGACCCCCAGCCTGTTACTGACCATGCCTTTTGCCTCTGGCCCATCAACCAATGTCAGACTGGTTCCATGACAGCCAGTTCCAAACTTGACCCAAGGTCCGACATGCATGTACACACATATATTCCAATTTATGTCAACTCAGATGTGACTTCCATTCTGTGTTGTTGTTGTTGTTGTTGTTGTTGTTGTTGTTGTTGTTGTTGTTGTTGATGTTGTTGTCGTCCTTCTCCTTCTCCTCCTCCTCCTCCTCCTCCTCCTCCTCCTCCTCCTCCTCCTTCTTCTTCTTCTTCTTCGATGTACATGCATCCCCCATATAGTCCTGTTCTAGGGATAAAAACAAAAGATGAGTCTACTGAATCAAGCCAGCAGACTATTGCAGCATTCTGTGCCAACCAGATGCTTATGGGAATCCTACAAGCAAGAACTAAGTGCAGTGACCCTCTTTCCCACCTATTTCCAGCAATTGCACTCAGAGGCATACTGGTTCCAACCAGTGATGCAGAGCATAACTGTTATGACTAGTAGCCATCCTACACGAATTTGTCCAGTGCTATTTTTAAGCCATGCAAGCTAGTAGACATCACAGCCTCTTGTGGTAGTGGTTTCCATAATTTAACTATGTGTTGTGTGAATATGTAGCTTCTGTTGTGAATCTGCAGCATTCCGTTTCATTGGATGCACCTGAATTATTTAATATTTAAGGGCCTGATGAGAGAGAGCTCTGCTTGTGATTCTGTGGAGCATGATTAGCTTGTTGGCTAAATGCATTAAGTTCTCTGGAGAATTATATCTAAATAAAGCTTTCTGTAATCACCAACAGAGATTAGTTAATGCAACACCAGTGCAAACAGGGATGCCCCAATCCATCACCTTTCAAGAGGTGGTTTTAGTTAGTAAACACAGAATCCTTGCAAGAGGAAAATTGCTTTCTGACCACTGCTCTCTAAGGTCCCACAGTGCCACCCCTTGTAAAAAAAAAATCTCCTCTTGCTTAAAATTCACTATAGGAAAACCCACATTGAAAATAACAGGAACACTTCACTGGAGTGCTTAAAGTTTCAATGGTCATTTGACTCTGGTACCATGCAGAACAATTAGACCTGAACAATGAATTGAAAAAAGGCAAAGCCTAAAAGGTCTTCTCTTCTCGTGACTTGACTAGCTCAGATTATGCCACCTGGTTGTTTTGTACAGTCTGCTGGGTGTCCTTGTGCTCCTGACTGTTTGAGGTTCTGCTCCTGATACTGAACCCACCTACTCTTGGCTTGCTCTCTTGCTGCTATCTTCACAAGTTGATTGCCAGGTGTCGTCAGCCTGTCATCCTCTCCCCATGCTGTTCCCCAGCTACTGGCCTGTTCTGCTGACAGCTTCACAATAGCTGCCCGCTGCCTTCCTAATCTGGGCTGAGTGACAGGTATAGCTTTGCTGCCCAATTTGCCATGTATCACTAATATATTTTCCCCCAACACACCATTTTGATGCCATTCTCCCCCCCCCCCCCGGAATATTTGTCCGTGCATTTCCTTGAACAAAAATGACTTGGGGTGGTGTGGGGGTGGTGAGCATAGTCCTTTTACAAAAGCCTCTGACACACTATCTTTTGTAGGATTCCCTTTTAAAAAAAAATACTTTCCATCACTCAGAAGTACCCCCCCATAGAATGCAATGGGAATTTAGCCCAGGTAAATCAGTATAGGACTGCAACCTTAAAGATAATCATCACCCTGCCCTCCCACCCGCTGAGCAGCTTTGCTAGTTGCCGTATGGTGCTGCTTGGTTTGGTGCTGCTGCAATCTGATAGGAACAACCTGCCAAACTCGGAGCAGTGGGGGTTGGGCAGCTGGGACCTCCCAGGTAATACACCACTGGCTTCCCTTTATGGGAAAATAGCTACTTGCCTCTCATAATGCCAGGTGGGGTAATGGGATTATCTACGGTGCTCTGGCCTTTAATAGCTGGCTGGAACCTTGCTAACTTCTTGTTTAGGTTTTGCCTGCCAATGCTTGTGCTTGGGGATTCATGCAAGTTTTCCTGGTTATATTTTAATAAACATAACATTTCAGCAATACCTGTTGTTGAGCCTTCATTCCAGCTGTGGGGCAATATGCCTTAAATAAAAGATCTAATTAATGCAAAAGAATGCAGCGCTGGCATGCATTAATTTACACCTTATTTTGTCTGTTTTCGTCAATTGGTGGGTGTGACTGATATGTTAGCTTCACGTTAAAGAACACAAGCCTTGAAATTAGCATTAGCCACAGCTAGAACTTTCAGCGAGTGGGAAAATGTTTAGTTTGGATTTCCAAGAGTTCTTGATTCTTTCTGACTGACAGTGAATGGAATTGACACATTTGTGGCCAGAGGTACTTGTTGCCAGCTGAATCTAGCTGACAACAGTGTAGAAATGGGTCACAGCTATAAAAAGATCAAGCAGAAGTGAAGTATATTTGGTGTACTCCAAAGAAACTTTGTAGCATGTCTGTTGAACTTCCAGCTATCATCAACAAATGTCCTGAGATTGACTAGTGTAAGACAACTTTTTCTAGCATATGTTTTACGTACCTTTTGCTAGCATATAATATCTCCCTGTAAGACGCAAAGTTGGATTGATGTTCTGGGTGGTTCACTGCACCCATTACTTGAGATACTATCTCACTGTTCTGCTTATCGGTTCTTCTCTCTGTGTGTGTAGAATAACAATGTCAGCAACACAAGGTTTGTGAAAGTGTAGCCTTAGGACTGCAATAAGCTAAATAAAGAACCTCTTACACTTGATGGAGGTAGCAATACTGTGGTCTGCCTTATCCAACTTGGGGACCTCCTGATGTTTGGGACTGCAACTTCCATCAGCAGAGTCAGTAGCAGGTTGAGGGAGGCTGCTCTAACTTTAAACTTCTAATCTTGGGAAGATTTGCATTACCAGCATCTGTCCCTGGTGCTGCTATGGCAAAGGTTTTCTTTCCATGCATATGTACTGCAACCAAAGTGGTGACCTATCATATGCAAACAACAAATTATGGTAGGTTTGAGGTGGGTATCAAAATAGCTTCCCTGAAGCATGTTCTTCTCTCTTTCCACATATGTCAACTCAGTTATGGTGTTACGTTGGGTCATGTCACACATGTCTCTTCCTTCACCAGCCAGAGTCATGGTGGATGACATGGCAGTGTCATGCAATGAGTAAGTCATGCTAACCATTATGGGAAAGGGGAAGAATGTGACAGAAGGCATTTTCAACACCTACCCTCTATTACATGTAGTTTGGTCCTAAGGGACCACTCTTTCCTTATATTGAGCTGATTCTTGCAATATCTGATAACAGGGTGGCTACTGTGTAGTGAGAGTTTGTGACACCCTTCTACTTCTCTATAGCCATGTTAGCAGTGGCAGGAATGTTGTGCAGAAGAAAAATCCCTCTGAAACGTTTACTTTGTAACATAATAGAGAGAACACTTGATTTTGAATGGAGGATGTTAAATGAAGGAGCCCTTGGGAAATATTTTTGTGGGGTCTGTGGGAGAAATAGCTTGAGATAATTCTCTGAAAATACAGATTTTTAAAAATCACAGAATCTTCAAAAAATGGAAAAGGTATTCTGAGATACTTTTCTGTGCTGCTGCTCTTTTCAGAGTTACTTACAACTATAAAAACTTTTTTTCCTTTGAAGACTACACCTGGACCTTTAAGGGTAGCAGTTCAGAACTTACTCAGTAGGCTTTCTTTACTGTTGTCAAAACCGCAGGGCATGCATTCCGCCATGTTCATTGCAGGGCCCTTGTAGAAGAGAAGGTTTGTTTACCTCTGAAATAATCAATAGCATGACTTCATTCCCTGAAGACAGTGAGAGTGAGTATGCTACATGAGTCACTGAAATGTGAATGAGCAATGTTTTATCAAGGCACAGTGCCTCATCTGCCTAACAAATACACTTTGACTTAAGCTACCCTTCCTTCCTTCAAAGGCATTGCAACTTGAATTGCCAACAAAACAAAATCCACTCTGTAAGTTACACTGCTGAAGGTCTTTACCATTGCAGATGACAGATAAGGAATCAACTTCTGAATGGCTTTGTTCACTTCTGGAGCAGGTAGTGGTTGTGCTGCATGAAAAGGGAATTCACACACTTCTCACTCAAAAAAGTGTGTAGGGTCCCAATCCCTTGGGCGTTTGAGAGGCATTTCAGCCAGGAGACAAAGGTGCTTGTAAAATGTACTGGTTACTTGTTCTTCTTGTCATTCTGTTAGGGGACATGTCATACCTTTGAATGCCTGTCAAGGCAGCTACAGAGATACAACTTGCGAGGGTAAGCAATAGCACTAGTGGACACAAGCTTTTGCTTACTGCCACATTGTAATGTCACAAAGGAGCATAATGAGCTGTCACCAAAACTGAGGCTCACACATCTCTCTATGTGGAAGCTGGGCAAGTTGTAGTGTTGTAAGTTACTACTTGCAGCAATAAATTTATGGTTTTCACTTACACTTGTCATGAGTTACAGCTTTGCACTGTACGGCTACCTCAACATCACTTGTCTCCACAAGCTGTAGCATACCTCACATGCAACCAGTCTCCATCAGTTAATGAGAAGAAGAAATTGCATTTAGAGGATAACAAAGGAGAGGGGGGGGGGGAATAGGTGAAATTCTCGTGGGTGGGGTGCAGTGTTTTGGTCATGCTTACCTAACTTTAGAGATGACCAAGGAGTGTCCACGAATATCCTTTCTTTCATTCAGGAAACCACCTCACCAATTATCTGCACTCTGCAGTCTTCCCTAATGCCCAAGATTCAATCAAGATTCAATTAAAGCCCAGAGATAGACAATCCAATGGGACCTTTTCAGATAAGGAAGGGTTGGAAGCCAAGAAGAAAAAGAAAAAGAAGAAGAAGAAGAAGAAGAAGAAGAAGAAGAAGAAGAAGAAGAACCCACACAATAAGGTAAACTCAAAAGCCCACTTCCAAGAAAATTCTAAATTGCCCTGAGATCGAGACAGATTATTTTGTCTGTTTGGCAAGGCAAGAACAATTTCAAGAAATTGAAGGCCAAATCTGTGCATTAGCACTGAAATATGAATAATTTGCTTCCCAAAATAAGCCCAGGCTGTGAGTTCAAAGAGAGAAAAAGAAGGATAAAGACTGCTTAACCCTTTCCCATTCCAACAATTTTTCTGTTGAAATACTCTTGTCTGGGGAAGGGACATAACTATTTGTATCTTTTCTGACTTGGGTGGAAAACCAATTGGGAGTGAGATTTCCAGCTCTTCCTCTGCCTCTTTTTCTGCATAACCATCCATTTGAGGTTAGTATTTGGTTTTTTAATTTGGGTTTAGGCTGCAGATATTTATATTAAATGTGATATGGGGTACTTATAGTGCACAGGAGAGGAATTATATTTTCTGGGCAGTTGTGTATTATTTTTTAAGTCTCTCTGTCTCTCTTACTCACTGGAACTTCTCCTTTGTCATGGTGCTTTTTGAATCTCTGTTCTCTTTGTGATCATCTCACCCTTGGCCTGGTTCTAATGTGCTTCTCCACTGATGTTATGATTTACGTCATCTTCCAGAGTCTGGCCTGGCCCAAACTGTCCCCCAATTCACTTTCCCACCTTTATATTTTCCAAATATAAAGTAACAAGAGCTACCAGTAGACCAACTTGCTCATATGTCCGCTTTAGGTACTGAAGAGGACAGAAACATACTTGAATCCAAGAAGAGGAGTAATTAAAGCTCAAAGTAAGAGAAATAGCTGCATAAAAAGAGAGCACTTTATTTTAATTGTCCAATTTAATTAATTCATTTGGTGTCCACAGCAGCAGCATTGATCATAATGAATTAATTTGATATTAATGTGGATGTCATATGTACTTCCACAGGAATTCCAGTGTAATTCAGCATTAGCTCAATGTACCATTAAAAGAAAGTGTTAACTATAAAGAAAAGGTTTGAATGGTGCATTTGAGTTTACTTTATATTCTTTTTTGCTATTATAGAATATTTATGGCTTAGAGGGAAGAGAGTGTTTTGAAGCTGTTAACGAGGCATAAAATGTATCCATTTACAAATTTAACATTGTGTAAATTGGCTGGATTTTGCCCTTTTATAATCTAAATCAAAGAGAATTAGCTAAGATAGTGGTACTCCAAGCAATCAAAATAAAAGATTGTGGAAGGAAATGCATTAAAGCTATTATAAAATATGATCACCTTTGGGTTTTTGTGCTTCACTTGTGAACTCTAGACAATCTCTACTGCTGTAGCATATTTTTAATAGTGCTATACTTTGCCCCCAGCCTATTCTATAATAAAAATGTGAAGAAAATTATACATTTGCTAAGAACACTCTGCTAAGAACAGTCTTCTTGAATGACAATTCTTCATTCTGTTAGGAAAATGTCTTACACAACAAACAAGAGATAAGATTCCAAGAAAATGTGTGCCAAAGCCATTGTATGGTCTTTACCCAATCTGCTTTTTACTCCACTTGACAATCTAGTGGAGAAAATAGTGGAGAAAAAAACCTATTTTCAAACTATAATGTACTCAGAGTGGTATATAATCACCAGAAACAATAAAATAATGATCTTATACAGTGCTTTTTTTCCTAAAAAACATGTTTAGGTGTACTCTCATTTTCCTACTCATATTGACATACTGCCCTTCAATGAGACCAAACTTAGATTCACAAAATGTTTAGGGGGTATGCATACCCCTTGTGTCCCCCACAGAAAGAAAGCGCTGATCATATAGAACAACAGCATCAAAGAATCAAACATTCAATACAGCAGAATATAACAGATGAAAACTGTTTTGTTTTGTTTCAAATTGTCTAAAATGGGACATGAAAGAGCTGGTTGAATCTCCCCAGGGAGGGCATACCAACTGATCCAAATATGTTCAAAGCTTTTGACTGCAAGAACTTTTTCTCTAAGTTAGAAGAGTAAAAAATTGAAGTTCAAATGAAATATCAATATAATAATATAGTTATCAGATGTGCGCAGGGAGCACAAGATTCAACTTGTATCTGTAGCATTTGGAAGAGGCATATTTCACATCTGCTCTGTTTGTTTCCAATTAGATCCACTATTTGGGTCTGAATCTGCTCTGAAAAATCTGATGCTCTGTTTTGCTCCCATTCTATATGGAGAATATAAAAATGATGACAGATTCCCCCCGTTTTCACATGATTGGGTGAAATTTGCAGGCAAAGCAGCACCTCTAGAACAGATTAAGCCGATTTTAGGCATATGCATCCAGGTGATTTCAAGGCAGGGAATCTTTAAAGAACCAAAATAAAGTATTTTTTTCCCCACAGACAGTACATATTTCAACTATGTATATTTCCAACATGGAAGGATTTGGAGGAAGAACCACCTCCTTTGAGGGGATGAAGTTTGTTTAATTCCATAAATTTTGGCTCAAATAGTTCATTACAAGGGCAGACTTTGACAATTTGGAGGAGGGAAAGAGAAATCACATTCTCTTTCAAAGTTGTAAAATATTGTAAAATTCAGAAAGTGTGATAATCAGTCCTAAGGATGGTTATTTATTGATCTCTATAATAGTTTGGGAGGTATAGCTCAGGATGGTTCATATCAGAATTTATAGGAATCAAAATCCTCATGCACCCATAGCTTGATTCCAGTAAGCATTGTTACTCTTAGAGCCAAGCCAACATTTTAATTCATCTGTTTTGAAAATGCAGATCTGAAAGAAGACTCTAATGTGTTGGAAAACTTCCAACAACTTTAAATAACTGCTTGAGAATAGGAGGTTTTTCCTTTTGCTTCTTTGTCAACCATTACTATGACTATGGTTTACAGGTCAGGTGAATGAGTTCATCTTCCATTCTCCCTGTTTAGGGAAGTTTTTAATGTTTGCTGTTTTATTGTATTTTTAATATTTTGTTGGAAGCCGCCCAGAGTGGCTGGGGAAACCCAGCCAGATGGGTGTAGTAATACTACTACTACTACTACTACTACTACTACTAATAATAATAATAATAATAAATTCTTCTGTCTGTCTTCAGCCTTTTGTGGTTTGTTTATCAAGTGTTTCCTTAGGACCTTCAACCATTTTGCCATCACCCCAGATTTAGGGATGAAAGGATGTTAGTGAAATTGTGGCCTTTGATGACTGAATAGGCAAAATGACTGAATAGTCTGTTAGACTAGAAAGAATGAGAGAGTCAATTCTCATCGTTTCTTGTGGACTAATGTATAATACAGAGTAAAATATATCTAACTATAGAATCCTATATATTTCTTCTCAGAAGAAAACTCTACTGAGTTCAATGGAACTTACTCATATGTAAGTAAGTAACAAATTCTTGCCATATTCGCATTGTACATTTTATAAATTGTTTAACACCTAGACAGTAATTGGCACTAAGAAGTATAAAAATATTACATACTTTATATCTCTTCCATATCTATATACGAAGTAAATTAAATCCCTTGCCATTGTGAAGAAAGGAGCGTGATCTAATAACATCAAACAAAGTTGTGCTTTACTGGGTTTCAAAATGGAATCTTGGTGAGAGAAAATTAAGTTAAAGGATCAATACAGATGGATTATTTTAGACAGAAGACATGGATTTATGTTTGTTCTCACACTGCTTACAGGAATGTTCATTATCTCTCTCTGGGTGAATTTTTAACAAAGTATTTTGGTGTATATTTATACAAAACTAGAGAGAGCAGCTGGATCCTGGAATTAGAGTACTCCAGACCTCTTGGATTAATTTTGCATTGATCTTCTCAGACAAGGGGCCAGGATTACCTCCTCCTTTACCAAAAGGAAAAAAAGAGGAAGATATAAGAAAATAAAGTTTGCATACTTCACTGGCTTAATATGTTCATGTGGAGATAAGAAGAAAAACAGAGAAAGGTAAGGAAAGGAAGTTTAGAGGCTCCCCCCACCAAATGTAGGACTTAATATTTCAGCACAGGGAGAGTATTTAAATTGTGTGTGTTTTGCTGGTGATAGTGTTACATCCCTTTTCCTTAATCCAGAAATGCTTAAAGATACAGGAATTCAAATATGTAGGTGGAGTTTGTGGCCTGTATGGGTTTTTAAAAAAATAGAAATAAGGCTTCTGTAGAAAGTAGTGCTCTGAATCACTCACAAACTTTATGAGGACTGCATTGATCAATACTACTTTAGAAATTATTGGGATCAGCACAAGGAGATGGGCAGAACACAACAGTCATGGGGTTCAAACAGCCACCATAGAGCCATTTCATTATGCGGTGTGCTGCCATAGATGCTCTGGTTGCTAGGGACATCAGTTGGAAATGACCTTAACTTAATAGTAAATTAGGCTGAAATGTCCCCAATGCTTAAGCTTTATGGATTTCAGAAGAGTACATTCCTTTTGCAGACCCAGAGGTGATGAATATACATTCCATTTAACATCAACCAGGATTTGCTGTCACAGCAGTAGCAACTGGCGTTTTCTTGTTTCCTTCTCCCCACTCGGCTCCGCAAACTCTGACATGGATTGTACAGATGGGGAAGCTGAAGTAGAAAAATTGCCCACTCTGCTAGACAAAGAGGGTTGTTGGAATTTAGATTAAGAAGTCATGAGGAACTGATGCATTAAACAAAATGTTAAATCAGTCAGCAAAAACACATCTGCTATGCCCAGTGCAATGCTGTCCATGTGCCATGCGCTCATAACTCATGGGGGCATCTATTAGTGAGTTTGTAAAGAAAAGATAAAGTTTGGAGGGGCTAGAATCCTCCTCACCTGTTTTTCCTTTAAACAGGAAAGTGACTTCAACTCACGAGGATGTGACAAAGTATATTTGCCTTCTTTCTTGTGGTTGATCATTTGAAAGGTTTCTGTCAAGTCAAAGACATCCTCTTCCATTCTTAGGAAATTGGTGTGGCGTTGCTCCTGTCAATGTGCTTATAACATGCTGGAGATAGAAAAACTAATGCAAGCATCTAATAGAAGTAAACATGGCACTGTGAATAGAAAGGAGTTATGGATTTTTTTCTAAATTGAAACACTCTGCCTTCTGGCAAACTTCACAATGCTTTCTGATCTGAGTAGTCAATACTTGGTTTGAAAGATTTGCATATGTGGGCTTCTGATCCCTCAAAGGGAGATGCAATTATTTTGTAAATTATTCAGCATTTTGTTGGATAGACTTTGGACTTCTTTAATGGTGGAAAGGAAAAGCAGTGTTTTCAAATGAGACACTTCAGCTTTAAGGCTGGGTAACCCTGCTGTCAGTGGTGAAGTATATATTGATTTTATAGAACATATGTGCTGGAACTGCTTTTTAAACATGTCTCTCATAACTTTGTCAATGTGAAAAAGTCTGGAACTTGTCTGGTGCGAAAGAAGAACTTCTTCCATTTGTGTAATGTGTCAAACATAGTGTTGTGGTATGCAGGGTCATAATAATGTCCTTCATGCCTGACTGTGCTGCTGACAAGACTGAAGTAGGATTCATAAAAGCAGGAACACTATTTTGTATTAGTGTGTGCACCAACCAGAAGATTCAGTTTGAGCTCCTATTTGGTGCTTTGAAAAACAGCCCACCTCGGTCTGAAGCACTTGGGAATGTGCCCAAGATGAGGATTTTTTCCTTCACATTCACTATTGGGAAACCAAAAATAAGATAAATAAAATAAAACAATTGAAGGGCTAAAACTCCCCATTGACAGAAGGAAATGAATGAAATTTGCAGGCATAGTAGCCCCTCCAGAGTAGACAATTTACCATTGTCTATTCTGGGGGGAATGGTGCTGGAGGAGACTCTTGAGAGTCCCATGGACTGCAAGAAGATCAAACGTATCCATTCTTAAGGAAATCAGCCCTGAGTGCTCACTGGAAGGACAGATCGTGAAGCTGAGGCTCCAATACTTTGGCCACCTCATGAGAAGAGAAGACTCCCTGGAAAAGACCCTGATGTTGGGAAAGATGGAGGGCACAAGGAGAAGGGGACGACAGAGGACGAGATGGTTGGATAGTGTTCTTGAAGCTACCAGCATGAGTTTGACCAAACTGCAGGAGGCAGTGGAAGACAGAAATGCCTGGCGTGCTCTGGTCCATGGGGTCACGAAGAGTCGGACATGACTAAATGACTAAACAACAACAACATTCTAGGGGATTGTATGCTGTCAAATTTCAGAAGGAAAACTGCAGTTGTCCTGCCTAATATCACAATAAGGAATCTCTTATCTTCTTCTACCATCTTAAGAGCTACTAGTCTGAAAGTAGCAGTAATGGGAGAAGTAAAGGGAATTAATTTCTCTCCCACTATTAAAATTTCTGTGTGCTAGGCAACAAATCAACAGTACTACAAGTGCTGCAGCTGGTACTGAAATTTAAATATCCACCTCACAAAGCACAGGAATTCCCTCTGATTGCACATGTGACCTGTCAGTCACAGTGAAACACTCCTCCTGCCCTCCCTTAGCATTTATCCTACTTCCCCCTCATATCCACCAATACGATTTCCTTATAAACTGAGCTTAGAGACACTTTTAGCAGACATTTGTCTTGCTTTTTTTTTTGATATCTGAATTGCCAGGGTGTCATGAAGTACTTCTGGGTCTTCCACTTTTTGGTCCCTGGTGCCTCTCCAGATTCTGCTTCAACCCCAGACACCCAGAACCCCTCCCAAGCACCCTGCTTTGGCTTGGCCTTCAGGATTCATCCAAATCTGTTGAACACCCCTACTTTGAATACCTCATATATTGAACACCCCTACTTTGAATACCTCATATATTTGTTGAATTCTCTAAGGAGTGTGCTATACGCAACCATTCCCAGTGAGGCAACCATTTATTGACTGGTGCTGCATCTACTTTGATTTCATGTGCCCTCTGGAAGTTAATTTTACTCTGAGATTCTGTTTCATCCAGGAAACTTCACTTTATAGGACAAGGTAACATGATGATTTCCAAAACAGCTGATAAGAATAAAAATCGATTTTGCAGAACACCTAAAGAAAGATAATCTCTACAGAAATAATTCTATTTATAAAGCTCTTTTCATGAGTAAGAGAATTCTAGTTTTGTCACATTTATGTCCTGGGCACAGTCCATCTTGTCACCAAACTATGTTTTCCCAAATATATCTTAGCTACATTCCTTTCTTCTTGGCATATATGCAAAATTATTACATGTAATTTCATTGCCTGCTGCATTAATAACATCTGTAGTCTGTTTATGTCTGTTTCCCCAGGTCAGGAAGGCTAGAGCTTGGAAGAGTGTTGTTATTTTAGCAATAAAGTAGCTCTGATTTGTAGCTTCTGTAACTGGAAGTTCCACCCTTACCTGACTCTCATCTAGACCCTAATCTGGGCAGGCGTTGCCATATGCTTTCCTCTCCTCATCCCAAGTAGCTTCACATGAAGCTCTCCAGGCACATGAGCAGCAGCCCTGAAGCTCCTGGCTTGCAATCTCCTTGGGCTCCTGTGGACCTGGACTAGTAAGGTTATGAGAGCTAGCCAGGAATCTAGGCAGTTGATGTGGGAACCTCCATACTAAGGAAGGAATGTCTGAATCCAACAGTTCTTCGGAGTCACTGGAAGTTGTGCTGTTCTGCTTGGGTTCCTACATCCCCTGATATAGTCTGAGGTATGGGCAAGGCTGAACCCTGATAATTTACTAAGAGCAATACTGAGAGCACAGTACTCAAACATTTTATTCATTTTAACGTTATATTTTATTTAGGGTTTTGGGGAACTTGGAAACTTGGGAACTTTTTGGTCCCTGTTGCTTAACTTGAAATAATTTCTTCCTATATTATTTTGACTTATTGTGCACTAAGCTTTGGTTCTTCAATCTTAGGTTTCAGATATCGTTGGACTTCAACTCCCAACATCCCCGCAGCCAGGAATGACTGACATGGTGGGGCAATATACTGCTTACCTCCTAGAAAAGACATAACAATGTCAAAGTTAAGCATGTGTCGGTACTTGGTACTTCTGCTGGTGCATGAATATAGTTCTGCCCTGCCCCCCCTCACCATCCTGACAAGCAGCAGGCATGCCATGTTCAGGTGGCAGTGCCCCACCTGTCCCTGCCTGCAGCCACCTTAGCCAATGGATTATAGCAGCTAAGGTCCAACAATAGAGGGCTCCAAAGTTGAAGAACACTTTACTAAGCCAACTGCTACCAGCACCGCAGTGCATTCAGAAGAAAGCTTTAAGAGCGGGGGTTGGGAGTTGGTACACCATTTTGGAATTGGTGCTTAAGAGAATAATTACACATATTTATGCATCCATGCCTACCCTACCCCTATGTATTCTTATAACTCTAAGAGTGTTTGGAAGTGATGAACCATTATCCTGGTAGAGCGTATGCTTGGGTTCAGTCCCTGGTACATCCCTTTGAAAGCATCAGGCCGTGGGTGAAATGAAAGTCTTCCACCTGAGACCCTGGAAAACTGCTGTCTATCAGAAAAAAACAATACTGGCCTAAAGGTCTGATTCAGGATAAGGAAGTTAAATTCATTAGTATGCCCATTAGAAGAAAGTGACCCTTATGGGTATCCATACATTCTTCTGGAAAAAAAGCTAATCATTCCTTTCTCTGAAGATGGTAAGAGACTTTTTAAAAAATCATTGTTTTATCTATGCTTTCTAAGTAAACAACTTTCCTTAATCGCAAGCAGCCCCTCTTGCTTTTTAAATAGCAGACTAAAAAGAGCTACTCTGGTCAGGAAAGAAACCCAAACCCATTACGAAGCCTTGTAACACAGTATTTCAAGTCCCAGGAAGATGCAACAGTAAAGCCAATTTTAATTCACCTTCAGATGTAAAAGGAAGGGATGTTCTGGACAGCTTTTATGTTCTATAAATGCTAGTGAATATGTAGGATCCTTTCCAAAGTGACAAAACATCAGCATAAAAAGTAAGAAGAGTCTTCCACCCACCACCTGCTTTTATGTGATCTCCCAGCACATTTTCAAGAGTAAGAGACACCCTGTAAGTGTAAGTAACAGACTTAATAGACAATCAAATGTGGAAAGAGATTGATTTCATACTGCCATAGTTGGGACTGAGAGGACCAGAAATAACCTCAAGCCATCCATGTGAATGTTACTTATAAATTTCCCAGTCATTATTTTTTTTCTAAAACAAGGGAATATGATTATGTCTTCTTGCCCAACTCTCACAGGTATTCTTGTGATAAGTGGGATACTTAGTATGGCCCACTCCACAAAATAGTATCGTTTCTTTGGGAAGATGGAAAAATAGTTTCATTGCACATGAAAACAAAACTATCTGATTGCATTGACACAGTATCGTTTATCCCATGGCTAAGTTACCCAGTGGTGCTTTGTGCCTCCTTCTGAGATGGGGTGGCCTTTGCCTGTTTGAAGGAGGCAGAGATAAAACCATTCCTCAAGAAACCCTCCCTGGATTTGGAATAAGCAAGTAACTACCAGTCAGTTTCCAATCTCCTCTTCTTGGATAAGGTTCTTGAGCAAGTGGTCGTCGACCAGATCCAGAACCCCTTTCAAGTGGGGCTTAGGCACGGTTTTGGCACAGAAACTGTACGATGACCACTGTTGGGAGAGAGACAAGGGAAATGTGTCCCTGTTAATTCTTCTTCACCATTGTATCCTTCTGGAGCTGCTGTTCAAATTAGTGGTGGGTGGCACCATTTTGCAGTGGTTCCTGTCCTACTTGGATGGTCATTTCCAGAGGATGGTGCTTGGAGAGTGTTCTTTGACCCCATGGAGTCTTCAGTGTGTGTTTCCTCAGGAATCCATTATAGCCCCTACACTGTTTAACATCTCTACATGAAACCGCTTGAGTGAGGTTGTCTGAAGTTTTGGAGTACACTGAAAGCAATATGCTGATAACACACAGCTCTATTTCTCCTTTACATCTGCAGGTGTGACAGTGAGTATGCTGGACTGTCTAAATAACTGGCTAAATAAATAAATGGTTCTAGTCTAACACTACAACCACAAAACCACACTCTGGCTCTGTTCCCATAGACTAGTCTTGCAACATTTCTAGTTGTGAAGCATGCTGGAGTAGCAAACAAAATGCAGAGATAGCAGTCCCCATAGGTTTGGTGAGTTCTGATTTTGGAAAGGGGACAATGGATTCTCTAGCTGGCTGCTCCAAATATATAGAATGCAAGTAGGAAGCGGAACTTGCTTTCTCCAACAGAACTGGGAGTGAGCTGAAGAGCAGAAACTTGGATTTTGCTGATCTGGGGAAGCAGGGTTAGGGATAAGAATAAGGTTTGATGCAGTTGCTTGGACCTACCCTCCTTGCCTTTGTGTTTGCTTCTGCATCATATAAGTAGTTCTTTATATGCAAAATATAAAAAATAAGCGAACTTTTACAAGGAGAGAAAAGACGTCCAGTTTTTTCCAAAAGAAATTCACCATGTACTTCAGAAATGGGGAGCCTGTGGCCTTCCAAATGTTGGTGGACTCCAACTCCCGACAGCCCCAGGCAGTATAGCCAATGGTCAGGGATGATAAGAATCCTAGCACCATCTAGAAGGGATAGGTTCCCCATATCTGATGTACAGGTTGATACTTCAGGGAAGAGAGCATGCAGAATAATACCTTAAAAAGTTAAAAATTCTGGATGAGCTCCTGGCAAGGCTGTGGTCACACTGGGGATCCTTTTATATGAACTGATGCTTCTACAAGTGAGTTGCATATGTAGTTGTTGTTATTTGCATGATGGAGATAGTTTTGAAGGTCTTTCATTTTAAGCATCATGAAAGTGTTGGGCTTACTCTTTGCTTTGTTTTATATATTCATTTTCATGTTCTGTGTTGGTCCTTTGGATATAGCTTATTTTTTATTTTATTTCCCCCGGATATTTCTTGAATATAAAGAAAACCTGTTTCTAAATCAAAAAAATTCAAAATGTAATTTTCACTGCCTTGTTTTATATGTGTAACAACAGTTGTTTTTTAACAGCTTTAGCTTATCTTCTTCCTCTCCCAGTTTGTAATTCCCCTCCCTCCTCCATGTCCCTCATTATTCATACCACAAGGAACATTTGTCATTAATCGTTCTGCTCACAATACTTATTTCCTTTCCCCCCCATCCAAGTTCATTGCTAATGAATAATACATCTCTTTGCCATTTCACATCTTACAAGCTCTATCTTACTCTCAAGTAGTTAGGCTGACCTGAAAGGGAAGACAAATTAGTTGCACTCAACTGGAAGCAGAATACACACAACTGAACAGAGCTTAAAAGCAAAAAACTAGCACAAAGGAATGAAATGAAATGATGGGGTTGAAGCAGAGGAAAGCCCTAGTGGTAAAAATTGATCACACACATGGAGGGACAGAGTGTTGTTTATTTCACAAAGAGGGACTGAAGCACTAAAATGGACCACATTTAAGCATAGAATTGAAATAAAATGTGGAAATGAGCTTCCATGTGGAGAGGAGAGAAAATAAAGTAAATATAAGTTAATTTAAAAAGAATAGTCTAGTGCAGCATTAGCACAGATTCAGAATTTTATCACAGCACTTATTCTATGTATTTATTTAGATGATTTATATAGGTAGTTTTCAGCAAAGTCAAATAACATAAAATGAATGCATATAATTCTTAAAACAATACAACCTGCCTAAAATACATGGCAACATATAACAATTCCATAAATACTGATTTACTGATAGCAGCTACAAAATCCATTTGTCTTGATCCTCCAAACACCTGCCAAAAAAGGTGAATCTTAACCAGCTGTATAAATCTATAAGGAGATGGAATCAGATGCACCTTAGTACCTTAGTACCTTCCACATGTAAGGAGCCAGCACTGAAAAGGCCCTTCTCTGTGCCCTCAGACCACACACTTCATCTTATGTGTGGGCCACCACAAGATTCTCATCTGATGAATTTCTCTAGGGTTTTGCCATTTCTACTCTTTTCCCATATTGCCTGCACATTTAAATGCTCTTAACATTTAATTTAACAAGGATGAAGTAGTAATAGCACCTTCTAGGCGTAATGGCTTTCAGTTGGGGGCTAACAAGGAGCCAATGCAGCAGTGAGAATCTGGCAGGAGAAGACATGATACCAGACTTTACACTGTGATTGGGAGTCATTTGTAGAGGCACTTGGATTAAGTGTTACTTTTGCATGTACAGTCAGGGAATGATGGCTTGGAACACTTTCTTTCAGCTTTATCTGGCATGCCAACTGTGCCTTACCTGAAGAAGATGGGCAAAGCCTCAGGTATTTATGCCATAGTCACCTCTAGGTCAGATTACCAATTACTACACAGGGCTGCCCTTGAAGACAGCAAGTCAGTGGGCGAAAGGCTGAGGATTTTGACAGTTGTCATGCCAAGATTGTGTGACCATTTGTCCAGGGAGCTGTGCCTGCCTTGTAGTGAAGCCAATTTTATTTCAACAAGTATTCTTCTAATTTGGTCTCTTGGATTACATTTTAACTGCTGCTTTTTGCAGCTTTGTATTTGATGGGGCATGAGAAAGGGAAAATAGCACAAGGACTGCTCATTTTATGTTTGCGTCTAGCACTGAGCAACCTGCTCAAGGCTGTTTCAGTCTGCAGTAGCCTTCTTCAGAAATTATATCTCATACATTTAAAGCATGCATGCAGGGGGGAATGGAGCAATGCATGCTGGCTCAACTCTCTGTCTTGCCTGTCCTGCTGTCCACCCCTGGCTCCACCCCCATATCTCCATTCATTGGGCAAGCATTCTGGAGCAGGAAACTATTGCACGGAGGCGCCTGCATGCAGTCAGCTGATGTGTTTGGGGTTTTCCTCCAACCGTTGCAAAAAATCCAGGAGTGATTCCAGTGGGGACTAAGCTTCCTTTCCACACAGCTAGTAAGAACCATGATTTTGGGAAGCAAATTTCAAATGCTTGACCCCATGAACCTTGAAAACACTTGCCTCTTCAGAAGCATTTACATCAGGAGCAGCTCAGGGTTTATTGGCAATTTAGCTGAACCTTAGAAGCCGATGTGCTTTCAGAGAGGATTCAGAAGTGTACAATGTCTTTATGCAAGTATTCCTTGATATATTTGTATCCTTTGAGATATGCATTCCAGGCAGTTGTAGAGTCTGTCTGTGAGGTCAAACAGTCACAGATATTCATGTGGAAGAATTGCCTACTGATTCTGTGACCTCCGCAGAGGGTCAGGCCAGTGGATATCCCATCAGCTCTTAAGTTAACTAAAGCTTTCCTTGAAATCTAAGTTGGTAACTACACACAGATCTCAATTTTGCTGAACTGCAATGAGTGACATTGCCATGCTTAGAATAGTTGCCAGGCAACCACAGAAGAAATTGCATTAAACATTGTGAATAGATTTTTTCAATCCCACCCTTGTGTTGGCGAGGGCTCGTATTTCTAAAAGATATTACTGCTTCAAAATTTAGGAACTTCCAATTGCGTTGCTGGGAATGCATTAAAGATGGAAAAATTGCTAGAGGGGATATTCTTTGAAATCATAACCTTGAAAATAAAATCTGGGATTTAAAATAGTTCTGTCCCAATGCCCTAACTTTGCAATATTTTGCATTGTGAGGTAGGTTCACCTGGGTAAGTTTGGGACCGGCTGGAGCAGGCAGAGCTCCTGCTGAGGCGTTTCCTGGTCCACACAGGATCTGGTCCAAAACCAAGATCTTTATGGAGTGGAAGTCCTTCCTGTCCTTCTGTGCTGCTTTCAAACTTCCCCACATAGAATAACAGGGCTGTACATCAGTAAGTTATCCATGTAAGTTTGCTGCATAGGGTGATAGAGCAAGTACTGCTACACTTTATTCAATGTAATTATAGGAGTTATTATTACCAAACCAACGTATGCATATAAGATTATTTCATGTATCACTTTATATTTGCTTTTCGTTACCTCTGTCCTAACTGCTGATGATCATCCTAAAGCCATTAAAACAACAATGCACATAATAGGCCTTGGACTTTAGTTATAGCAAAAGAAAATGGATGGCGTTAGTACTTAAAGGGCCAACTCTCGACATAGGTGCTGAGACATAGTCCCCTGGGATCCTTTGGGGAAAAGAGCAGGATAGAAATCTAATCATCATCTTGCATACATACATATATACTTAATATATATGTATATTGTCTTTGTCCATGGAGTTTTCTTGGCAGGGATACTGGAGTGGCTTGCCGGTTCCTGCTCCAGGTAGATCACATTTGGTCAAAACTCTTCACTATGACCTGTCTATCTTGGGTGGCCCTGCATGGCATAGCTCGGAACGTCTCTGAGTTATTCAAGCCCCTTCGCCATGGCAAGGCAGTGCTCCATGAAGGAAATGGCGTGCCTGGCGTGCTCTGGT
This sequence comes from Podarcis muralis, assembly GCF_964188315.1. NCBI lineage: Eukaryota > Metazoa > Chordata > Lepidosauria > Squamata > Lacertidae > Podarcis > Podarcis muralis. The sequence continues at coordinate 68,983,277 of NC_135657.1, forward strand.
CCATGGGGTCACGAAGAGTCGGACCACGACTAAGCGACTAAACGACTAAACAACAACAACATGTATATTGCTTATATAGTTATCTATAGATCTGAAACATAAACAGTTATGGATGTTTGAAAGAGTATTTTTTTTAAAAAGAGACATATATCAAGTATAACTACAGTGGTACCTCTGGTTACATACACTTCAGGTTACATACGGTTCAGGTTACAGACTCCGCTAACCCAGAAATTTTACCTCGGGTTAAGAACTTTGCTTCAGGATGAGAAAAGAAACCGTGCTCCGGTAGCAGGAGGCCCCATTAGCTAAAGTGGTGCTTAAGAACAGTTTCAGGTTAAGAACAGACCTCCAGAATGAATTAAGTTCTTAACCCGAGGTACCACTGTATAGGAAAAGACACAAAAAGTATCTGGACTAAAAACAAATAAAACCCAGTGAAATATTTGGGGATAAGATTTATCAAAAGACTTAATATTAAATTATGCTCCCTTATATGAAGAATTTGTAAAGTTGATGCACCAATGGTTAGAACTGGAATTGTTTATTGTGGGTAAATGATAAATGATATATTGCCCAAGTTAAATTTTCCATTTCAATTCATCACAATTAAAATACTGAATAAGCAATTACAGATATCACAAAAATTATTGTCCAAATAAGTGTGTGTGTGTGTGTGTGTGTGAATTAACTTATTCACCAGGATTTTTAAAAAGGAATTTCACTCTACCAGCAGAGAGGAGCTCTGTCTTAGGACAGCACTTAGGTTTTCAGAAGAGTCCCCATATGCATGCAGCAAGCTCAACTGGAGTAGATGTACCAACAGTGGTGTCATGCTGGCAGTAAAGTTCAAAAAGGGATTCTCTAATAGTTTGTTAGAAGTGAGAGAACAGCAGGAAGGAGCCAGTGGGGCGTTGGATGTGGTGGAGCAACCAACCATGGGATAGTCCCTATCACAGAACCTGCAAACTTATGGGGCAATCCAAATTGGGTCTGGGGAGGAAACACATGGTGAACCTACCACTGCATCTCAGGTCCTACTGGTTAGTGCAGACCAGAGCGGAAGGTACAGGTGCCATTCCCCCTTTCCACTATGTAAGGTCTAGGTCCAAGGAGGAACTGCAGGTCTTTGGATCTGGTAGATCAGAAGCAACCAGTGCCCCACCACTGCCTTGCCCCCCAACATTAATTGGTTGGGAGTTTTCTTACTGCTGGTGGAAGAACCAGTGGTGCTATATTTCCACCTACCTGTGGAAAAAGATAACAATCCTCCAGTGTGGTCCTATACATGTCTATGCAGATTTAAGGCACTGAGTTCAATAGGCAATGACCGCTCCCCGCTTAAAACGGGGGGCGCCCTTTGCGTGGACGCGTGCAGCCCTGGATCTGGAGTGGCCCCATCAGCATAGGCTTTGCCTTCCCTCAGGTGGGATACCTGGAGGTCACCGCCTACCTCAGTGAGTTGTCCAATCCCACCTGGGGGAAGCGTTGCCAGGGAAACCAGACCAGGTAGGGAGAGGGATTACCTGCCCACACAATAGAGGGAGGATCTTACCTGGTAATCCTCACTTGGCTCCAGAGCTTCTCCCACCCTACCCACTCTCAGTTAATGTCTTCTTTTGCAGGTTAACTTTTCTTCATAGGTTTTGCAGGTTAACCTTTCTCCACAGGTATGCGGGCGCTGCTATGATAAGGTCGCTGTTAAAGGGCCGGAAAGGAATTTCCCTGCATTGGCAGGTTTCGCCTTTCCCGTAGCAAAACGTCGCAACTTTGGCGGTATCAGGCCTTGGGTGGAATCCTTTAGTCCATCTTCCTCTTTGCGGCGGCGATACCAGGGTTCCCCGTTAAAGGGGGTTTCTGAAGGGAGGCTTTGACCGTACGCCGAAAGGTCGTCATTGCTCTCCCCTGCGGCGGCGGCGTAACAGGGGCGGCTGTCTCTGCTTGAACATATGTTCTCCAGAGCCAGCCCATCCCCCACACACACACTGGATAACCCTGATGCTCCCTAGGTCCCCGGCTGGGGACTGGGGAGGGAGAACGCCCAATGCCTGAGCCAAGGTCTACCCACATTTGAAATTTAATAAAGTTGTGGCCAATTTAATCTCATAGCACGTTGTCGAGAGTCGTTATTCCACATGACGGGGGGGGGGACCACGGGATCTGGGGACTCCGCCTGTCCACGCAATAGGACTTACTCTCAGAAAAGTGGATACAGGATTGCAGCCTAAATGGGAAAAATCTTGGGTTAAACTATAAGATTTTATTCCCTCCTTCTCCTCTTAATTTATGGAATGCAATACAAAAGGATAATGGAGGATTAGCAAGTTACATGCTAGCAGCTGCTAGATTTGGTTTATGGTAAGTATTGGGGAATGGGACGCAGGTGGCGCTGTGGGTTAAAGCCTCAGCACCTAGGACTTGCCGATCGAAAGGTCGGCGGTTCGAATCCCTGCGGCGGGGTGCGCTCCTGTCGTTCGGTCCCAGCGCCTGCCAACCTAGCAGTTCGAAAGCACCTTCGGGTGCAAGTAGATAAATAGGGACCGCTTACCAGCGGGAAGGTAAACAGCGTTTCCGTGTGCGGCTCTGGCTAGCCAGATGCAGCTTGTCACGCTGGCCACGTGACCCGGAAGTGTCTGCGGACAGCGCTGGCTCCCGGCCTCTAGAGTGAGATGAGCGCACAACCCTAGAGTCTGGCAAGACTGGCCCGTACGGGCAGGGGTACCTTTTTTAAGTATTGGGGACCACTTAATATTGAAAAGATAAACTAATACATTGCAAAGATGTGAGATTTTGCAGCAGTGGCTAAACTGATAAATTATATAGGAATTAGAGAGAACCTTCTAAAATGTGACTGCTTTATTGATAATTCAGCACCTTTTATTAGATGTTGTAGACATAGCCTATTACGCCACAGAACTAATATTAGTTTTAACCTGAATTGAAAGATAACAATGAATTATAGAGAATAATTGGATTCAGGATTTCTGTTTAACCTCCTTGAAATAGATCTTATTTGAAGTAGATTTTACAGATATCGCAATATATATCATATTTATAGGTGAATGCAGAAGGGTATGTGTGGAAAATGACTCCTACCTCTTCCTCTCCCCCAAGCCTCTAAAAAGTTTCTGCTGAATGTGGGGGCTGTGGCTGAAGGGAAAGGAGGATACTGAAAATTGGGCAGAGGAACCTGCTCCCTAGTAAATGCACTTGGGATTTGGGTACCAGGTAGTCTCTCTTATTCTAGACTTAAAGTGTGTTGTTAAACATCCCCAGTGCTGTGGCTTTGTTCTATGGGTCTAATGGAAATAATGAGACAGTTGCTACTAGTATGAGATTATGGATTTAAATCCCTTTGTGGTAAATTTATGTTTGGATTGAATATTAAAGGTCTGTGATTGATCACTGAATTTGACTGTCATGAGTCTGATTTAATCTAATCTAATTTAATTGCAAGTTTTTACTTGCTGAACATGGCCACATCATATGCCTCAACAAGGCATTTTCAACATTACACCTGTATTTTCCTGTACAAATGTTGTGGAGTCCAATATACTCCATTCACCATTTATTGCTGATCAGTCTCCATTCCAAATCTAGAGAAACTATAGATTCTAAAGCAAGTTTCCACTGATTCCCTATTCTACAACTTTCTAAGTTCTTGAGCATCTACTTCACAGAGGCCCAATAAGAATTTATAAATAGCAGTTGTGGGATTTAGCTTTCTAAGAAGATCCAATAATTCCCTCCAACAATTTAGGAGATGTTGAAGTACTTAGAGCAGATGGTTCATAAATAGACACCAACCAGTGTCATAATTTAAGTTTTTGCCCTTCAGCACTCACCAGTAAATGATATTCAAACCGCAATATAGAGAATGACAAGAATTCTCTATCTGATATATAAATTCCACAGTTAACATATTTCTTCTATACAAAAGGCTGTATCACTTTCTGCAAAGCTGGGTTGCCACATTAAGTTAATGTGTCACAAGCATATGGGTCAAATTGTAACCGATGAGACAATATACGCCCTGTCTCTCTAGTTGCTAATATTGTAGGTGGTATAGTTCCTCTCCTTTTTTATATTTAGACTTCAGGGTGAAATGAGGGATATTCTTATACCATCATTGAATAAGTTCTATCTAACCGCACTTGTGATGAGCAGCCACAGTTCTTAATGTTATATTAATAAAATATAAGCTTTAACCAAATGTTCTGTGTCTCAGTTCTTCTTCCAGTTATGTGAGCAAGCAATTAATGGAGATCATATATTCCCTTCCCTTTTGAAAGAAGGACACTACCCAACTATTCCTTGTGAATCACGGTAGCTGCTCTTTATTTCAAGATCAATTCTGCTGCGTTATTTTAAATTCTTGTTGGTTTTTCTAGTGGCGATTTAACACCCAATTGCTGAGGTCAAATGTGACTCCTGTAGCAATATCCACTTTTTAATTCTGTGCTGTTCAGTTCTGGTGCCCTGGGCCATGAGTTTTAAAGCTCTGTTAGCTCATTGCCTTTTAAAGTTTTTGTAGCATACGGTGATGTTCATGTTCTCCTATGTATAAGGTTTCAACACTCTTAATTATGTTTTCCTCCCACTCTGTCCTCGTAAAAGGAGCAGTTAATTAATGCTGTACTACTAATGGATGTAGGTTTGCAGTTCATGTTCTGCGGAAATCTGAAAGCACGATGCAAAAGGGTTGGTGCAGATTGAAGGAATATGAGCTGACTGTATTTCTTAATGGTATCACCGAAGCTCTACTCAGGCATTCATTGTGGAGCTTAGTTGTACATATGAGTAAGTGAGAGTATACACCAGCACACTAGCTTTGCCCAATATCCTGGTCACCCACTTTCTGTTCAAGGGCAACTGTTTGATCAAGATTGCTTTGTTACAGTGTTTTATTAGTACACACACTAGATATATATTGGTGGGGAGGTGCAAATGGAACTCATGTTAATGTACGTTATGCTACTCTGCACATCCCAATTCTGGAATTAATTGTAGAAATGCTTCTAAACCAGTACAGTGGTACCTCTGGTTGCAAACGGGATCCATTCGCAACATGAAAAGAGCACAACCTGAAGCGCCGTATCTGTCAGGTGCACGTCGCGCTTTGGTGCTTGTGCACTTGCGCGAAGCACGATTTAGCACTTCTGTGCATGCGGGAGCGACGAAACCCGGAAGTAACCCTTTCTGGTACTTCCTGGTCACCACAGGACGTAACCTGAAAGAATGTAATATGAAGCAAACATAACATGAGGTATGACTGTATTTAGAAGGAGCAGAATGGTTCTTTGGAACTCTGCAGGGACATATGCTAAGCTCTGTTTAGAATCTCTATAATGCATGCTGTTTGGGAAGCTTTCCATTGCACATATATTGCAAGAGGATCAGATTTTGATGTGCTTGAGAAGACCAAGTCATTTCTTCTTGAATGCCACCCCTGACTAGCAGTGTCAAGGTATTCATTCCAGGATAAGCATGAGAAAGGTTGGGTTGGTGGCTGCAGAATGACCAGAATGAGCAACACACCTGCCTTTTAAAGGCTGATGGTGCGGCTCTTTGGCAGTGCTGCAGTTTGGCAACTCTTTCCCCTTTTGGAGTTGGTTAAGAATTTTGGGGTAGTTCCTAAAGGGAGTGCCGCTATCCCCCACTTGACAACACAGCAATGGGCGGATAATGCAATCGGGTTTGTTCAGCTTTATTGCAATTTCAGAAGGAAATAGAAATAACAAGGAGCACCCTAAGACGTCTTAACGATGAAGGGTCATTGACAAAGCCAACAGCTTGCAGGGATTTCAGAAGAGAGCTACTCTAAGGCTCTGGCAATTTCATCCCACTCAAGGCTTACCAGCAGGAATGGTAGAATAGCTGCTCAGCAAACCATTTAAAGGGAGTATGTAAAGAACAGCGTGGAGAGGTAGTCGGCTGTTCCCTTCACTGAACATTTTCATTAGCCACATTGACTGGAGTCGATGGGAAAAGGAGCTCATCAACATCTGGAAGGCTGCCAATCAATGAGATGAGGATGTTCCATAAATTAAAGGTGCATTGCAGATCTTTGTACAATGTAATAAAATGGTGGCCCTTCCATTGAAGTCTTGGGTCTTTGTTCCAGCATCACCATCACTGCCAAAGCAGTAGAGGCAAATGGTGATGCTGCCATGACGGCAGCTAGAATAACTGGAAGCATATTGAGCATCATCTGCTTCTAATAGGATAATGGGTGGCACAAAATTGTACCCTTGAAATTTCTGTGGGTTTTAAAAAGGGGCGGGTGGGATTTGCCATCATATATCCCACACCATGGGTGCAGGTGGTTATCACATTTGCCTGACACATTAAAGGTCCCCAGTTAGAAACTAAGCAAACAGTGAAACTTGCTTTCTGCATTGCTGTGGGTTAGACTAGGTGAACCCTCAGGGTTCCTTCCAAGTCTACAATCTTATGATTTGCCCATCACAGACACACACATGCACGCACAACCTCAAACAAGTGTTACTAAAGCAGAATTAATATGTGTGAAGTAGCTCTCATTTAAAAAATAGAGTTATCAAGGTATTTGCATCCTTTGTGCCACAAGTGTCTTTTTGCTTTCTTTAAAATAAAAAAAAAATTCCCTGTCTGCAAAAAAAGCAACTTCATAATAATCCCTCTATTCCTTTGTTACCCAGTTAAGTGGAGGATGCTTATTCCCCTGCTTTTGCAGGCACTGGTAATCTATTGCGACATTATATGAATTCCATTATTTTTTTCTAGTGTGTTAACTCAAAAACGCCTTGAGCAGAATGCCTGTACCCTGGGACAAATATGGTCAGTGTTTGTGAAAGTGAACTTATCAATAGGGCCATAGCTCTCCAAGATTTAATGGATTTCAAAGTCATACAGGTATCGAAAAGATTTCCCAAGGAAGTTTGCTAGTTATGTCATTTTAATGAAACCTTTCACAACTAATGTCCAATGGGAAATGGTCTGGTTTCTGTTTGCAACAATCAAGGGCAATAAACAGTGGGAGAATGAAGAGCTTTGCAATGGATACCAATTCAGGGATTTAGAAAAATGATCTGGCTTCGGGCTTACTTTATTACAATCCTTCTGACCTCAATTTCCCCCTTTCAGTGTTTCTGGCAGCTTCTTGCTGCCATCTTGAGATTAGACAACAATTTATTAATTTTCACTGCAATGCAGCACATTTTAGTTTACAGAAAGACTGCTGCTTGCTATCGGCATTAAGTTTCATGGTGTTTGTGATCATAAGTGCATGCTTGCACACAAAGCACACACAGTTTGGTTTGTCTTTATACCAATATTTCTGAGATAGTGTACTTGGCTGTCTCCCACCCCACAGGCCTGCCCCAGCACACACCTTTTAAAAAGGTGCCAGATACTGGTGCAAAACAGATAACTAATTAATTATTATACCAAGTTTTCTAGTTAACTCCTGCATATGTGTGCTTTTCTTGAAATTAGCATATTTTTGTGCCCAGTTTTTGGAAGAAGTGAACTCATTCATGTTGCTCCAAAATGACTACAAATAATATTATAAGAGGAGGCAATGTTTGCTGATTCATTCTTCCACCTGCACCCCCTAAGTCACCACCCACCTTGTTCTGGAGGCAGTGGCATAGCAGGCGTTGCCAGCGCCCAGGGCAATGCAAGTATTGCACACCATAACCCGTCCAGGGTTTGGGTTGTTTGTGTCGAGGATATTTCACACAAACACCTCATCACATGAAAATCATGGGACAAAAGTCACACATACTTATGTACCCTAAATCCCTTTGAAATCAGGGTGCTTAACTGAACATGACTCAGTTTGTTGAAATTGGATTTTGAGCATTTCCTGATCGACACTTCTTTTGTTGTATATTTAAACCTCAGCACACAGACGCTTTCACTTGAATGGTTCTTGGAGTTTACATCTTCAAAATAGTCCCAATCATACTTACATTTAATGGAGGCATTGGACACAAAACAAATCAATGAGCTTGTGGGCGGTGGGGATCTGTATAAGCATGTATGAAGTGGTTTATGTCATAATTCTCTAATAACAACAGCATTGTACTATATATTTAACTAAATGAGAAAATCCATATCTATTTTAAGAGATGGAGCAGCAATGTACTTGGCCGAGAGATGAGGAAGAAGTGCTTCAGTAATGGCTATGATTCCCCATCAAAAGATGATATATGAACAAAAATAGGGAGGGTCTAGTCCTTAAATCCAAATGGACATTAACTAGGAGAGTGGAAAATCCTACAGCATGAAATTCCAGTATTAACCAAGCATGATCACCCTATTTCCCTTCCTTTTGGCACGGCCAAATCAAAAGCTTATTGAATGAGTGCCAGCTCAGCAGCTCTCAAAGGCTTTTGCCATCTGTGAATGAGTGGTTGTCAGGCTTTTATTCACTCCCTGTACATAGGCCAGGAATTCAATCCATACCTTAATGGCAGCTGAGTAGAATGACTTGTGGTTCCTGCATACAGGAGCAAAGTGAAATAACAGGTCTGAACAACATGCCATAAAGCTGTTTATGAGGTAGTCACAAGTGTCACTTTCCATGAGGGACAACGTGATAATTCAACACCTTTAAATTATCACTTGCTGAATCCAACATGCTGCAGAATACTCGTGAACAAACATCAAAGTTGTTTTGGAGATAAAGCCAATTCTTCTAAGTATGTATTTGAATACATACAAGTATATTTGCAGTGTATTCGGTGGGCGTAGCTCAGAGAGAGCACAATGGTGAAAAATGGAAGTGTCTCTGGCAAATTACAGCTGGTTCACTTGGGCCCCAGTATACTAATTCTAATCCTGTCCTTATGGCTGGGTGCAGGCACCTACCGCCACAATAGTGGTGCACAGTAATGTCCCACAATATTTCCATATTTTATTATTATTATTTTTTTAAAGTGGTGCAAAAAAGAGTGCAGAAATTAGGAAAATGTGCATACAAATTTATGCTTCCTAGGATTGCCACCTTTGGTCAGGCAAAATATAGGACAGGTTGGGGGGGGAATCAGGGGGGGGGGTGGATTAAAGATGGACCAGGCCCATGCAACCCCCTTGCTCTCTGACTCTGAGTCTCTGTCTCTGACCCTCCCACCTATGTCCACACATAAACTCCCCTCCACCAGGGGCATGCAGCCCCCGCTTCTCTCTGATCCAGCCCCCTCCGCCTGCGCAAAACCCAATACTTCACCATAGGAGACCCACACACTGGGAAAACCCTCTCTTGCTTTCCGCAACTCGCCCTCTGTCCGTGCAAAAGCTGCCTCTCTCAGACTCCTCTTCCTAGTCCACCCTCTGCCTGCAGCCTGCAAGAACTCTCACTTCCACTGCTCTCCTTCTCATGGACCTTCTCCGCTTAGTCTCTCTCTCTCTCCTCCTCCTCCCACTGGACCCATCCTCTGCCCCCAAAGAAGAGAAGGAGGAGGGTGAGCTTGAATTTATGAGAAAGGCATCCTGCTTGAAGTCCAAACAGGCAGGGCACACTTTTCTCTTAAAAAAAAGTGGTGATCATGTTTTTCTAGGGCAGTTAGCAACCCTCATGCTTCCTGATGCCCACCCTACGTAGCATAGGTGTGCTGTGGCATGCTTTCCTCTTTCACACCATGCATCCAGCATTACTGAACTAGCTGTGGATCATAACAGAAAACTTTCAAACCTTCATACTCTTCACTTCCATTTGCTACACTGCTAAACAGTTTGGATATGTAATTTTGACAGCAGTTCAAGTTCCATTAAATTTGGAATGGGACATGCCTTTCAAAGCCAGGGCTACAAACAATTTGACTTTGCTCAGCACCTTTGGAAAACACCACCACAAGCCCATACGCCAGCGTAGCTCCAATTGGAGACCTTTCTCTTAACTGTTAGCTGTAGCTGTACTGTATGTATGACACAATGGGATGTGTGACTCAAAAGCAAGCTCTTTAAGCCTCCACCAATAGGTACATTATTATTATTTTTTATCAATATGACTTTGGAGACATACAAGGGACCACTGCAAATCCTGAAGTGATTTCATACATTTTGTTCAACTGGTGCCTCTTGTCAAGCTGGTGGCTTTATTGATTAGAACACAAGTGACTTGCCACACAGTTTCATTGTGTAGCTTCCTGACTTGCTTTTTTCATAGCAATTATTATCAAATCTGAGATTGGACTAGGTGTGCCACCTTTTATGATCAGCGTCTTTGAACTTTTTACAGGTACACAGAAGGCAGAAAGCAATGAAGATGCAGTAACTTGAAAAAGAAGAAAGAAATCATTCTTTTGTCAGCTATGGCAGAGGTAGCAGTTGATTCTAAGGTAAGATTCTTCTGCTGCCTTCTGTATTAGTAGCAGCCAGACTGCTGATATAATGCAATACAATGCATGGATGTCGCATTACGGGTTCGCATCAAACAGAGTTTTTTATAGTTGTTTTTTTAAAAGCTAAGAAGAATCATGTCCTGCTATACAAATAAAAGTCAAGTCTTGCAGATCCTGCCCCTCCCCACAGGTAAAAATACTAAAACCCTCCAAATTAAGGGCCAGAACCCTGGGGTTGGGGGAGAGAAAAGGTTTTCCTGGTGCCTAAAATTAAATTAAGATGTGCCAGACAAGCCTCCATGGGGGGAGTATTCCACAAGCAGGGGCCACCAGTGAAAAGGACCTCCAGTAGAGGGGGCAGATTAAGAAGGACCTCAGATGATGATTGCAGAGTCTGGGGTGATTCACGTGGGGAGGGACGGCTCTTATGGTATTGGGGTACCAAGCCATAAAGCTTTATAGGTCAAAACAAGAACTTTGAAGTGAGCCCAGAAACCAGTGCAGTCATTCCAGAATTGGTGTTACATGTTTAGACCATCTTGCCTTGGTCAACAATCTGGCTGTTGAATTCTGCATCAGTTGCAGTTTCTAAACCATCTTCAAATGCCACCCCCACTGCAAGTAATCCTATACAAAGATCATCAGAGCATAGACAACAGAAGTTAGGCTACCCTTGTCCAGATAGGGGTGCAGCTGGGTCATCAATCAAAGCTAATGGTAGGCACTCAGTACCACTGAGGCCACAGGAATTGATGCAGGAATACTTCCAAGCTATGTGCCCGCTTGCTCCTTCAGAGAGAGTGTAACTCCATCCAGAGCAGGCCACATCCCCTCCATTCGGTCTAAGGAACCACTCACTAACAGTGCCCCAGTCTTGTCTGGATTAAACTTCAGTTAATTGGCTCTCATCCAGTTCATTACCAAGACAAGACATCAGTTTAGCACATCTTGAGCAACAGGCAAAATAGATTTTTTCTTTTGCCTGTTAGTACTGGTGATATCTGCTCAGACTTGTGCATCTGGATTAGCAGAAGTTCTTCTTTGTTCTATTTGAATAGATATAACCTTTTACCAATTCCTGTTGTCGAGTCTTCCTTCGGAGTGTGAGGCAATATGAGGAAAAGAATTCTTGAAAAACGGCACACTGAAGCCTTCATATCTTAAGGAGCCCTGTGTTTCAGCTTTATAAGCTGCATGTCACTTTATGCGCAATCTTCACCCCATGCTCAGTGCTGCTGGATGGGGGTTAGGATTAAGCAGCAGTGTCCCTCTGGGCTCTGTCTATAGGGAGCACTGCTGCCACAGAGGCCCCTTCAGTGCCCATCGATAGCATGGATGGTAGAGAAACTGATTCGAAGTTGCTACATATCTCTTGGGAGGATCCAATCTATGCTAGTCTATAACAAGAGCAGGAAGGAAGCAAACAACAAACAAACAAACAAACAAACAAACAAACAAACAAACAAACAAACTCTACCATGGCCAACAGAAGCTGACTGGGTTTCACATGTGGCATCTTCTGCTCTGCACTTCCAGCCCCTTGTTAGCATCTGTAAGTCTTCAATCACATTGTTTGAGGCATACATTTATTGTGTTGTCCTGTTATTGGACTTGATGGCCTTTGTGACCACAAAGGCCATCGACAATTCTCTGTAAGCATTTATGACATTTTCTGGATGGTCTCTTCACAGTATTTTATAGCAATCATTCAAATGTACGGAAATTAAGACACAGATGCATGTTTTGACATTGCTGAGTTATGTCTTTTTAATGTGAAGTTGCCCCCCACCCCCAGTTCCTCTTCCTTCACAAAGCTTGCATCAAGTAAGCTTGTATTTCTATCATGACTAAGCAGGGAAGCCTTCAAAGATGGAGGCTTTGGCTAGCTTCCTTTGGAATTCTCAAAGGAACAATGGCTCAAAATAATTCTATAAGCAGTGTTTATTGAGAAGGTTGATCTTTTTGCAAAATCAATGAATAATCACCAGAAAGTGCTCAATATTTTTTACCAGCGTCAAGCAAGACATAATATCAACAGAAATGGTAAATCAATTCCAAATCTGAAATAGCAGCCATCAGTTAAAATCCATCATTACTGCAGTGAATGGCTTGATTTGTTGGCACATTAACCTTTTTCTCTTTCTTAAGGTCATTAAATAATCAACTGGTGATTAACTCCTGGTAAGCACTGCTTTTGAGTGGATTATATTCAGCTAAGGTCAACATTTTCCCCTGCCCCCATTACTTTGAACAAGGACATGTTTGAGATACATAACAACAAAACCTTGAGATTATGCAGCAATTGATTGGATACAGTTCCAGGTAAAATAATATGCAAACATTAAAAAGGAATTTCCTCACAAGGCCTATTGTGAATTACCTTTTGCATAATTCCTGCTTCAATCTTTGCTTTTGGCTCACAAAGTTCCAGTTAGTCTAGAGGATCAGTGGCGGAGCTTCATGCTCCAGCACTGGGGGGCGGAGAGCAGGTGAGGGAGGGGCTGGTGTGTGTCTTGGGGGTGTGGCATGCCACCCACGGGGGTCTGGTGCCCAGCACGAGCGGGGGGGCAACCACAATGGTACCCCACCAGGATCGCGATGCCGGGGGTGGTGCGCTCCCCCCGAACTCCTCTTCCTCCTATAGGATACAGGGACAGACCCCCATGGCCAATATAAACTAGGAGTGGGGGAAATTCTGTGTTGTCCAATGTTTTGATGACCAGATCAAATCCTACAGTGCACTGCACCATGAGCAGATGTGTGCTGGAACACAACAGACAGGAATGGGGAGGCAGAGAGTCCAACTTTGCTTCACCCTGCCCCACCTTCAGCCAGAGGCATGCCTAGGGTCACCTGCACCCTTGGCAAAGAGCTGCGTCATCAGCGCGACCCACCCAAGGAAAAAAAAACTTTTCTGCAATAGTCAGAATAGACATCACTTCATTTTATGCATCCAAAGTATTTGAAACATCTTGGGTGAGCCGAGGAGGAAGGCAAGAAAAAGCCGCACACCTTTGTGCCATGGTGTGAGAAGGAAGGAAGTTTGCCCCACGTTTGATCTCACTGAAACAGCAGCGTTGCATCACCACACACCATGTCATACACTCCACAGTCTCCAGCAGTCTACCTTCATGCTGCTTTGCCATTTCTCCTACTGCTTAGCTCCCAGCTCTTGCCTAAAATCACAATCTTACACAGCAGAGGCACCATCTTCTGAAGCACATCAAGGGAGCCCAATGTGATGGATGTCCTGACATCTGCACCCAGCTTCAACAATGGAGGTCTCAGCTGCCTCCAAAAAACTCCACAAAAGTAGAACCATTTAGGGGGCCCACATTGTCTCAGCCCTCTGGAGCCGGCGCCTATGTTACACAGATAATTGGAGACAGATTTCTGGGGTGGTTTTTGTACCTGCTATGGGCCTGTACTGCCAGTGGGGTCTGGTTTCGCCAACCCCTAGCCCTAGGTATGCCTCAGTCTTCAGCCACACAAGTAGGGATGGAAGAGAAATTTGGTTGGTCCACATTTTGAAGCGAACTGACCTGGGCTTAAATGTATATTGGAACTCAAGTATCAATCAGATCTTGCTGTGTATTTTGCAGCACAGTTATAGTTTTCCAAAAGTGTGCTCTCCCTCTCCCCCACAAAAATGTATTTTATGTGGAACTGCATCTTTTTACGGGGAATGCATTGCAAAGCTTATTAAAAAACGCATTCTGGGTAAATATTGCATATAATTCACACAATATAATGTATAGAATTTAGATGTGGCTCTTTCTATAATGTCCACTGGTCCATCCAAAACTTCTGCTGGTTTGGGGAAATTCATGGAACTGATATCAATAGCCCTGCAGGTGGACTTTGGGTTTACCTATGTGAGTTCTCGGGTTGAAAACTGAGTTGAAAAGCAATATGAATGAAGCATGCATCAAGTGTAGGGAACCTTTAGCCCTCCAGATGTTGCTGACCTACAACTTCCATCATCTCTAGACATTGGCCACACTTGCTAGGAAGTTGCGTCTCAGAGAGTTTTGGAGGGTCCATCTTGCCCTATATAGTGAATTGTTAATTATTAGAACATAATTTGAAAATTGTGGGGGAGTGGAGTGGGAGTTTGTGGGGGTAAGTGAAAAAAGTAGAAATCCTGTTCTTATGGCAACCAGGGAAGTCTTTGATTTTAGGACCATGTAGAAACCAGCAAAAAAGAAAGGAAAGGAAAAGCTTTTGCCTAAGAATGAGCAAGGGCACAATATGACTGAACTCTTGCTACTATTAATTTTGCTGAAAAATAGGGAATAAGAAGCAACCATGGTAAGTAAATTAAAGAGAAGTAAATGAATGCAAGCAGCAAATGAGACAATTTGTCCACAAGCCTTATGAGAAGCATTTATGAAGATATTTTTTTCTTGCAGTGCTAGCTTGTATTGATTTTTTTTTCCAGAGAGGAAATTCAAGCTAAGACTAATGTTAGTAATATTGCACCATCCAGCCCATTCCATTAAATTGCAGGTTGAACTACATTTGCCATTTATCTGTAGCATTATTTGCAACATTTTCCACACACTGATTTCATTCTGAAGTTTAATTCATACTGGAACTTGCTCTTTCCCAATATAGCATTCCAATTCTATTGCTTCATTTTTTGTTAAATAATATCAAAAAGCAGCTTTAGTAAATCCGTTTCTCTGATGGCACCATGTTGTAGTGGATCTACTTCCTCGAAGCAGGCATGGCAGAAAGCCACTTAAAAATGGAATCATTTCCCTTTCCCCAAACAACAACAAAGGGTTTTAGGTTTTGGAACAGATGGATGACAATGTTCACTTAAAATATTCACAAGAAAGAAAAAGAGAACTAGCCCAACTGGAGAAGACACTCAGCACACAAAAGGTTTATCAGTCAGGTGGTTCATGGAGAAACCATCTTGGTCATGCAGTAAATGGGGCAATCAGCCACAATTTTGGAAAATAAAGGGTTTTTAAATGGAAAAACTAGGGCACAAATATGTGGGATACGCACACTTATGTGACATGAAACTCCATAATATAAAAATTGATTTAAAATTATCTGTCCAGTACCTTGAGCCACAGATTCCAAGTATTTTAAGTGGCATTTAGATCTTTCTTCACAACCGGGCAACCTAGTTTTTATCCATGGAGCTACCTGTTCTAGGAGGAAGAAGGGTGTGAGGGTATGTAAAAGGAGAAAAATAGAGAGGGGTCTTTCTCAGTGTTTTCCCACCCTTTTAATGTCAGGTGAAACATTAAAGATTCTTTTGAGGTTCCATGAGGAGATTATCTCCCGTTTCCCAGAAACTGCTTACCCAGATGTCCTTATTTACATTACTGTTACAAGCCACCCCAATCTCTGTCAAGCAGTAGCAAGATTCCATAGGTCTTAGAACTTAAACATGGTTTGTGTTTTCTTGGGGGAAATGAGGCACAATGGAGGCTAGTCTGTTTATGAAATAAGATTTATTCAAATAAATTTACACAAGAGTTTTATGGAGAAAGTGTTCACAGCATTTACATCCAAGGCCACCCAGTGTGCCCCCAGTCAGGGTGGTAATGCCAGCTTTCCAGGACCAAAATCCAGTAAGTCTTTCGGGGAGAAGGGATGAGACTTGCTTATGTGTCCCATGTAGCCAGCATACCGGTAAATGGATCTAGAAGAAGTTAACGCCAAACATATAGACCTAGTCACCGTTTCCATTGCTAAGGTTGCCTGCTTGCTTGGCTTGTCCTTGGTCCTTCATATCAGTATTCAAACTGGCAGCCAGCAGGACCAAAGCATAATAAACTAGACACATTCTTGCCCCCCTTAATGATCATAACCCCTGAGAAAATGCAACTCTAGGTTATAAAATTCCCTGACTTTCATCTTAAAGACAGTAATTTAATGCTGTCCTGTTAAGACACGGGAAAAGAGGGCAAAATAGCCATAGTGTGAGATAATATGCTCTTTGCCCTATCCTAAATGAGAAATATAATGGGATTATGAACCAAACAATTCCTTACTTAGTATCCATTAAGTCATTTTATTGCAAGTCATCTTGATACACAGTAACATTTTGCTTCTCTGCTCCATTTTGCAGCAAAGCAGTTTTGAAGTATCAGAGACCTAGCATAGCTATGCTTTAAAAGATTTGTGACCAATGAGTGTGCAGGCGAGGAAAAGCCCTAATCAGATCTGCAGCAACATCCCGATTAGGAATAAGAGACAATGCTTTTGAGCACAAATTTGAGATACAACGAGCAGATGAAAAGATCAGCTCTGAGTACTTTCCAAACTATAAAGCAAATAGAAGTGATTCCTCTTATGATCGCCAGGCAAATTCCTGGTAAGTGCTTTGGTGGTTGTAAAAGCGTTGCACCAAAGAGCCTCCAGGAGGCTGTGCCTGCCACCGCAGGAAACAGCAGCAGTGACAGCAGGCAAATGTGCGAGGGGGGAGGGAGCGAGGGGGGGGGCTGGGCAAGCAGCAGTAGTGGGATAGTGGCAGGAGGGATGTAAGCAAGCAAATGGAGGTGGCATGGTGTGGATCAGCACCATTTTTCATAGAAATAAAGCACTGGTTTTAGAAGCCTTGTATAGAGACCCAGATTTTTTTCCAGCTTCAGTGCAAAGAAGGGCCTTCTTATAATATGCTTTGTTATGATTATTATTCCCATACTTTGCCCTAAGCTCTCAGTTTAAAACAGTTTTAAATGACTTACAATCACAGAAATAAGGGGGATGGGTCCAAAAAATACTAACTTCAGGTGTCAAAAGCCAGGGTAAAGAAGTATGTCTTCAGAATTCACCAGAAGCTGTATAATGAAAGTGTCAGAATCCCCTCTATGGTGAGGGAGTTCTGCAACATAGCAGCTGCTACAGAGGATGTCCTCTCTGCCAGCCAGGGACATAGGAAGGGGGTGGTCCACCCCGGGTGCCACTCTGGGAAGGGTGACAAGATGGCCCCTGCCTCCCCCCAGCTGTAGAGTGGCCGAGGGCTTGCGCCGTCCGTCTGGGCGTCCGTATGGGATGCCGCTCACACCGCAGTCTGTACAGTCGCCGTGCAAGTGGCAGCCCGTATGGACTGGCAACCAGTGCAGTTGTTTTAAAATGGGGGTTGTATTACATCAAACTGGGATCCCAGCAGGGGATCTGGTCATTGCATTTTGAGCCAATTGAAGTTTCCAAGTCATCTTCAACAGCAGCCCTTTGTAGAGTGCATCACAGTCATCCAATCTTGACTCCCAATTTATGAAATTCATTCCCTCGTGAATGTTCAGTGAGAGCTGAAGACTTACTTATTTGCACAGGCTTCTATGTGAATTCATCCGCATTGCTGTTTTAGTCTGATGGTTATATGTTAGCTTGCATCATTTGATTTTAATGGAACCCATTCTGAATGTGTCAGAAATATTGCTTTAAATAAGTACATTATTTCTTTTAATCAAGGTCTGTGTCTCTTTCTTACAGTATATCATGGTGGATGGTTGGAACAACAATTGGATTTTAATATATACCCGGAAGAGTTTTTTGGTTTCCAGCATCTACAAATTGAACAAGAGAGTGACACAGATCAGAGCCAGGATTTGATATGAAAAGGAATTTCTTTCCCTTTGGTACTGCATTAACCATATCAGCAATACTGCCAGGGGTGAGGACTTAGTGCCTCAAAAACAAAATGTGAAGATTCACGCATTGCCTTCCTAGAAGTCCTGCTTAGTTACCTGAAATATGCAGCTGCAGTTTCCTTGCTGCTAGGGAGTTACCGATGCTCGATTCCCATTTGGGAAAAACACAGTAAAGGTATCAAAGTATTGCTTTAAGAAGAGCTGAAAGTGCAAGTCTCTACAGAATACATAATGGATAGGCCTTTCTCCTAAGAACTCCCAGCACTTTTGTCATAATAAAATTAATTCCCCAGAACACTAAAGGGTTTAGATTCTGGAAACATATTTTCCCCTTCCACATTGAAATATTAAGGTGTGAGTTGCAGGAACATGTCCTACTTTGAGTTATTAAATCTATTGACCTCAGTCACCTGTTCTGGGAATTGCTGCCTCTGTTGAATTTTTTCTTTCTTTCTTTCTTTCTTTTTTTTGGTCAAGAAGAAAAGACATATTATATATGCCACTGCATGTCCTGAGTGTTTCTTTGGTGCCATTTTGTGGTATTTGCCGCCTTCCCTGACATTATCAAATGGATTGACATTTCAAATATTTGCGGTGCTCAGCGGGCACTAATTCAATGAAGGTGAACCCTATGCTCCTCACATTGTGGCACAGCAAGTGGTGTGTGTCTTTTTAATCACAGCTGCTGAAATAAGATCAAAAGGCAATGTGTTGTGAAACCCTTAAAGCTGCTGTCACAGCAGAGAAGCCAAATGGGAGGGGCCCACACAGGAGGCAGAGTGATGGAGAGCACAACTGAGCCACGAGGCTATTTTACACTTCTATTACCATAGCCAGTGCCCCAATGTACATAAGTTATTGTATGTAGATGTTCAGAGGAAAGGCTGCTCATATTGCTTCCAGATAATTAGTATGTATCACCTAGCCAGCACTGCTGCTGCATTCGTGTCAATAAATTGAATGAATTCCTATGAACTGAAACAAGCCGAGGTCATGCATTCATGGATTACACACAATATAAATTAAAACACAGAAAAGGAGATATTTTTTCAAACCAACCTCTATTGGTTTAGGAGTTGGGATGGGGAGAAATTTGATTCAGTCTGCATTTAAAGGCAAACCAGCCTACTTCACAGTTCATGAAGCAATATATGAACCAGGATACAGCCATCCTTTGAGCTTCTCACTTCTCCAGATTTTGCTATGCAATTCTTTAGCCAAGTAACGTGTGCAAAAATGTGTCTCTATGTATAAATGCACATATTCCTAAAGGACCTCTGTTTCTGCAATGGGACATTCCTCCCCCTCACGTTTGCCCCCCACAGCCCTAAATTGGAACCACTGAGAGCAACTGACTGTATATGCCTTGGTGGAAACCTAAGATTTCTAGGAATCTCTTGACTCCAGACCTTTTTATGAGGGGACTTCACCTTTTAAGCAACAGCAACATATTCTCTAACATATAACCCAAAAAGGCAAGGTTTGCTTTTGAGGGAAATACAGATACGCCAACATAAACCAGAACCACCTCACTTCATTTCATTGGAAGGGTTTCCTGATATATTCTGGTATGTCTGAAGGCAAAACTTTGCTCTTAAATTACATTGCCATATCTCCAAGAGCAGACATTGATTATAATAGGAACGGGGAGTAGAGGACGCTCTAATGAAAAAACGTTTTGTTTTCATCCACCCTTGTCTGTATTTCCTGATTGTCTACTTTTGTTCCTAGCAATCTAAGAGTCAATTATTGTTCTAGCAAGATGTTCAGCCTTCCTCCCTTATTATCTGCCAACCAAGAGCCTTGTGGTGCCTTGAGGACTAACAGATCTGTTATCTTTAAGATGCCACAGGGCTTGTTCTTGTTGTTTTTGCTACAAATGACTAGCTTTTTGGTATCTGCCAGCAGTATCTTTCATACCCATCCAGCACTTAAAACACCAGAGAGGATTACATAAGCAGCTTCATTTGGAAATGGCACCCGCCATGTGCATAAGCACTGGAAAAGGAGAACAAGCAAGCAGAAGAGCATCAAGCTCTCAGGAGTTATGTGTATCGCTGGATGAGTGTCTTGGCACCTGCAAGGAAGCCTATCAGCTAGAAAACAGGTGTTGCAGCCCTGCTGCTAGAGTATCAGAGGACAACCTTCATAGAACTAGAGGCAACAAAAGGCCTGTTGTAAGGCAAGCAGAACAAAAGACATGTGCAGTGGGGCTAACATATGATGTGATGGAAGATCAGCCAAATCCTACCGATTTCCTCCAAAGAAAGCAAAGATGTTACTGTGGGGGGTGCATAACTGCATCCATTATGTACTACTCAGATTGGAATTTTGCTCTGTCTCTTGTGGGGCTCTGAACAGCATGGGCTGCTTAAAATCAACTTCTTCAATCTCTTAAGAGCAATATATAAGGAAGAAATTTGCATGTCAGCTTCACTTGCACATTATTTTCATAATCTGGGTTGGATATTAGAGATATCCACATCTTGTAAATTTGGAGCGTCTCATAACTTTGGAGCTTTGCAATTGAAACCCTCAAATATGAGAAACTTTAGATTAACCTTGAAAAGCCCAACCAGTTATATGTTGTTGGCTTAAAAGAAAGGGGGGGGGGAGTGCATTCCTTTTGTACTCAATTCATTATTACTTATTCTGTTTCAGTAACGTCTTGCCTCTTCTCCCCTCCTACAAATTTATTGACAATTTCTACCCTGTCTGCACTTTGAAGACTTGAAGTATTTTTTGCCACATTCCAGATGAAATTCTCCCCAGTGGCTGCTGGTTTTGTCCCATAAAAGCTACTTTTACTCTTAGCAAACTGGTTCCATTGCAGCTTAAGGGGAGCCTATCTTAGCTTATCCCAAATGTTCCCCAGTGCCTAACAAATCTAAACACTCCTCCTCAAACCACATTCTCTGCTTGTTTTACTGACCTTGCACTTGCATTTCTGAAAACTAGACTTCAACATTCTTCAGTCACTAAAGTTTAGTGGGCCCTCGGTATAGTTCTGCCAATGCCAACTTTTGCCATCCTGGATTCTTGTCCATCACCGGTCACTCTCCCCCTCCTCCCAGGCTTGTTCACCCAGTGGGCACTGGCACTTTTCAGTGGACATGGCATCTTGGTCAAGCTAATCCACAAGTGCCACTTCCACCCACACCAAACACACAATTCCAGGGGTAGGAGGTGAGTGACTCCCATCCATTGCTGCTGCTTGCTGCTACTGCCACCCATCACTTCAAGATTTGTTTATCCTGTAAGTGACAGTGCTTGGGGTGGGCAGGGGGGGATGCTACTCAGGACCACCAATCTGTGGTGGGTTGCAACTATGTAAATGTGACCAGGAGGAGGGGTTGAGTAACTGACCATGGCAGCTGGAAGCATAAGTGCCGGGTGGGACACTGACAGCACTGCCAGTGCCAGGCAGAGGAACAAGGGCTGGTGATGAGCCCTTCCAAGCACCAGGGTTGTCAGCAGGTGCCTGCATCAACTTCTGATGCCAGGCTTCAGGGCGTGGTGCAGAATTAAATCCTTTCCTTCTACCTTGATCCCAATGAAAATACACATGCACTGCTATTTTGGCATTGTTAGAAACAAATAAAGCAGTTAAAATGTTTAAAAGTGCTTCTCTAATGTAATGTTCTGGGGGGGAAATATTCATTACGCAGCTGCTGTTCAGATGATTAAGTATATTTTCATCTACAGCCTTGATAAAAATTAAAATGCATTTTGCTTTTCTTTAGCTACCCTGCTGCAAAATTCCATTTCTTTACTTTGTGGAATGAATTGCCGTTGACCTATTTTTATCCCTCCCTTATCATGCACAGGAAGAGGCTGCATTACTTGAGCAGGCATTGTTATGTTCAGCTTGGTGGCTCTCAGCCATCTGACTATGCTGTCTGTGTCTTAATAATGAGCATTGAGGTCACACACTGAGGATAGATTAACTCTGGGAGGAAGTGACAGAAAAAAGTAAAGTGATATAGTGGCGAATGTGCTAGAACGCTAGAGGCAGAGCAGGGTGCCTTCCAGCACAAGCACTCAGATGTCATGGTGATGAGGATGATATAAACAGATAGATGGAGTCAAGGCAGAGGCACATTGCTGGGCAAGCATAGAAACACCTGTGGCAACCAAACTTTTCCGGGGTTATTGGCTGCTATTTATTTTTGTTCTGCAGTCTGTTGCTTAAGGGGAAATGTATCGCCACTACCTAAGTTGCATAGTAGCTGCTGGCTGCCTAGTTACTGCATTTCTTTTCATACTGCTTTTAAGATGGTTATAGGTGGTAAACAAGGGCTCTCTCTCTCTCTCTCTCTCTCTCTCTCTCTCTCTCTCTCTCGTCTGTCTCCCTGGGCAGAGATGATATGCATATATATATATATATATATACACACACACACACACACACACACACACACACAGTGGTACCTCAGGTTACATACGCTTCAGGTTACAGACTCCGCTAACCCAGAAATAGTGCTTCAGGTTAAGAACTTTGCTTTAGGATGAGAACAGAAATCATGCTCCAGCGGCGCGGCGGCAGCAGGAGGCCCCATTAGCTAAAGTGGTGCTTCAGGTTAAGAACAGTTTCAGGTTAAGAACGGACCTCCGGAATGAATTAAGTACTTAACCCGAGGTACCACTGTGTGTGTGTGTATATATATATATATGTGTGTGTGTGTGTGTGTGTGTGTGTGTGTATGAAAAACCGGTATGTTCATCCATTGTAGTGACGGCTAGTGCCCATTGGGATTGGTGGGGCAGAAGTCAGGGAGACCAACAGAATGTGGAGCCAGAGCCAATGACAGGCAGAGCCAACTGATTCTAATTTTGCTCCCATAATCCTTCATGCCGAGTTCCACAATGGCATCACTCCACACTTCTGCTTGTCTCACGCCCAGAAAGCGTGGGTTTGAGTGGTTTCCTACTTGTCCTGTGCCTTCTAGGCATGGGTCTAGGAGGTTTTGCCTTTGCCTCACCACTTTCCCCCAGGAAAATTCACCCTTTGGTGTGAGGAAATGGGAATTCATAGAAAAGCAATTGCTGTTTGTTCCATATCAGAGCTAAACTGCAGGTTTCCCCGGGGGAAAGTGGTGGGGCAGACGGAAGTAACGATGAGCCCTGTGACATACCCTCCAACATCTCTCCGATGAAAATCGGGACGTCCCATTCCATAATGATGATTTTACTATCTATACACCACACATCTTATTGGGTTGGCCCAGCCACTCTGGGCAGCTACCAACATATAGAAAAACATAATAAAATATTTTTAAAAACTTCCCTATATAGGATTGCCTTCAGATGGCTCGGGGGTTGGGTAACTCCATACCCTCTGACATTTTCCCAATGAAAATAGGGACGTCCTAAGGAAAATTGGGATATTTCAGGATCAAATCAGAAACTGGGATGGCTTCACTAAATCAGGGATGTCCCTGGAAAATACGGACACTTGGAGGGTCTGCTGTGACTAAGGAGGAGCAAGCTGACAGGCAGGTGTGCAAGTCAGATCTGGTTGTTGTCAAGATGAAGTTGATGGGGTAGTGCCTCCTTTGCCCTAATGCATCAGCCTCCACTGAGCCATATAGTTTGTGCAAGACTTTGTGTACCAATTGACAATGGGGGGGGGCAGAGATGGGAGTTAATAAGTCCCTCATGACTTTATTCTGATCTGCAATGAATGTGTGAACTGGGACACTGCCCTGCAGTTGCTCAGTCTGTGTATTTGCCTCTAATAAAATTCACCAATAAAATTGTGTCCTTGCAGCATCCAGTTGTGGCTTGCATTTGAGAAGCAACCGTCACCATCAAACTCTGCAGACAGATGGTGAGCGCATCCCTAACATTTTAAGTGTAGCGGAAGTGAATTGAACACATATTCACTGCATTCGAAGGCATTTATTTTCAAGGCAACAAATGTGCATTCAATTCACCTCCACCATACTTAAAGAATCGTATGCCCGCCTCTACCCGGAGATTCATATTATTATATTGTTATTGTTATATATATTGCTTTATTTTATGCCCCATCAATGCGCAAGACACTTTACAAAACAGCACAAGGACTAGTCTATGCTAATAATTTGAATCTGCTAAGAGAAAAGGAAAGAAAGGGAGAGAGAAGCACACCCAGAGATGAATGCAATAAAACAAAACAAAAACACAGTTGCTTACAATTGAGCTTTGCTTCAGTTGAGTATACGTATAAGGGAATTCATCTAAATGTTAATTATTTTTCATTTTTATCCCTGTCTTCTTCCTAAAAGGAGAACATATGCTCTCCTTTTTATTCTCCCCACTTTACAAAGTCAGAATATAAGAAGACCCCTGCTGGATCAGAACAAGGGCCTAGCCATGATGGTTATGTTTGTCCTTCACTGTCAAAGGTGGGATGTCTCTGAATACCAGTTGCTGGGAGCCACAAGTTAGTAGAACTCTGTTTCACTCAGGTCTTGCTTGCAGGCATCCAATGGTTGTCCACTTTGAGAACATGGTCTTTGACTAGATGGGTCTTTGACGTGATCCACCTATCCCTAT
This sequence comes from Podarcis muralis, assembly GCF_964188315.1. Lineage (NCBI taxonomy): Eukaryota > Metazoa > Chordata > Lepidosauria > Squamata > Lacertidae > Podarcis > Podarcis muralis. The sequence goes on from NC_135657.1 coordinate 69,007,764, forward strand.
CTAGTTCAGAATCCCAATCCACACACACTGACCAACCAATAAGTTGGAGACCATGACCAGCTCACAGTCACACATTGGACTTCAGGGCTGATTAGTAAATTGGGCCCAGGTCTTTTGGCAGTGATCATCCCGCAGTCTCACCACCACATTAGAGTAGCCATCAATGAATCACCATCTCAATACTTTTCAACTGTGACATTCCACAAATGCAACTGCAAGGTGCTAAGTGAAAGATTACTGAGTGATGAGACATACATGCACCCTTGAATGCTTTGTGTCAGTAAATGATATGGGAAGGAATTTCAAGTTTCCAAATAAAGATACTTCTTCTTGATGAATTAACATCAGGACTGTTACCAGGGTGAGCCATAAAGTGAAGCTACATTTACTGAACATACAAGTTCAACACTGAGCTGCATTCATTTATTTCCCTAGGAAGAACACAGCTATGTGGTGATGCCACTGAGGGCAAGCTAAGCTGAGGTGATATTGTCACACTGACAATTGAATACAGCTGCGTGGTGGCAAACTAAGCTAACCCACCATGAAAGCAGTAAATAAACTCACATCATCTGAGTGTACCTACCAGCCTCTTGAATGTGTGTTGCGGCAGAACAACTGTGGGGCTGCATGATAGGTTTCTGGGCAGGGGTTGATCGCAGTGAGGGTTTCCCAAGCGTGCCTTTTTTGGAGACAATGTTGATGGAATCTTTTGAGGAGTTGGAGACGGCGTTTATAAGTGGTCCATGTTTCACAAGCATACAGTAAGGCTGGTAGTACAATAGCTTTGTAAACAAGCATTTTGCATGTCCCAGTCCTAAAATACTCTGCACTTCAATTGGGAGAAAGTTGCACTCACAGAGCTCAGGCAACGCTGGATTTCAGCATCAATGTCGGCCCTTGTGGAAAGATAACTGCCCAGGTAGGAGAAGTAAACACTTTCCAACGTTACACCATTGAGTTGGATTTGTGGCGCTGCAGAGGGGTTGTTTTGTGCTTGTTGTTGCAGCACTTCAGTTTTTTGGATGTTGATCAATAGGCCATGCTTTTAAAAGCTTCTGCAAAGATATTTAGAATGGTTTGGAGGTCATCCTCTGAGTGTGCACACACTACGTTGTCATCAGCATACTGTAGCTCTATGACAGAAGTTATGGTAACCTTACTCTTTGCTTTTAGTCTACTCAGATTAAAGAGCTTTCCATCTGTTTGATATATGATTTCTACTCCAGTGTGTAGGATCAAGGCAATGAAAATAATAAATAGAGTTGGGGCGATAACACAACCCCATTTAACTCCTGATCCCACTGTGAATGGTTGACTTTCAGAGCCATTGTTATCTGTGATTGCTGCTGTCATATTATCATGGAGGAGCCAAAGGATGTTCCCAAAATTATCTGGGCAGCCAGTTTTCAGAAGGACAGTCCACAGGGCATTATGATTTACAGTGTCAAAGTCTTAGGTCAATAAATGCCATATATAGGGGTTGGGTTTGCTCTTTGCATTTTTCTTGAAGCTGTTGAGAGGTGAAAATCATGTCCACTGTCCCCCTAGAAAGTTGAAAACCATTTTGGGATTCAGGAAGGAAGCCTCAGATATTGTTAGGAGACGGTTTGCTAAGATCCTTGCAATAATTTTGGCCACAGCTAGGAAAGAGATGCCTCGATAGTTTCCACAATCTAATGATCTGTGGGACCCATGAGAAATATATTTTAGAGTTGTGCATGGGTCTCTGCATAGTTGCATTGAGAAGAGCACCACCCAACACCACTGCCCTGACTCATAGCAGTCCCATCAGGTATACACCTGCAACACCAGTGCCTAGTGGACAGTTCTGCAGCTCCATCTCAACACAGGATTGCTGTTGGTTGGAGCCCAGAAACATCTGGAGGTCCCCAAGGTTTCTTACTCCTATGTTCAGATACACAGGTGCTTGTGAGCATATGCTTTTATTTCTACCAAACTATCAGGTATTTTCTGGTCCTTTTCCAGATGAAAGTGAGAACTGCAGTCACAAAGAATTGTACAGAGCCACAGCAATATGCTTGCCTGGCTTTACACATCCTTAAATAAGCTTCATCAAGAAACTGAAACAGTTTATGAGCAGATATTTTCTTCCCCATCTCTCGGGTTTTCAATTTCATTTCACTGGAAACTGTATCCACATATGTAACAACCTTATTATTTTTCATCATTTTTGATGGGATATATATATATATATATTCCTCTCTCCAGTGGCAAACCTCACCATGCAGCATGTAGTGTTTATTGTAGTGGTAAATGAAGCATGCAGAGCAGCATCTGAAAACAATTAAAACTAATTGAAATGAGCCATGGCCTCTAGTACTCCCATTAAGTTCCCCCCTCCCCACTTTGAAACACAACCTTGGCTGGGAATTAAAGAGAAACCGCCCCACTTCCCTCTTTGTTGAGGACTGGCTGATGAGCTCAGCCCCTTTCCTGAGCATCAGATGAACAGATTGGTTTTTCTGCCTTTCTGTCTTTCTTTCTTGAAGGGACAAAGATGATGCCGTTGAAACACGCCATGCTGGAACAGAGGCAGGGAACTGAGCGAGGGACGCACACACACACACACACACACGCACACACACACACACACACACACATCTAGTGTGGGGTGGAGAGGAAGCCTCCTCTCTGCAGCAGCAGCAGCAGCTGCTTTATGAATTAATAAAGAGACATCAGCATGATTATGCACACAAGGTCCTTTCATTCATAATTCATAGGACCATCCATCAGGCAGCTGCATGTTCAACGCAGGAAATCAAGGTTAGGCCTATTTTGCTCAGCTCTTTGAATCAGAACTGAACAGCAAGGCTGGGGGTAGAATTGGGAGACAGGATGTTTATCAAATAGGGGAGAGTAAGGGGCGTACGTCTGATGACCAGGTGAAAAGGAGTATGACAGAGTGCTTTTTAAATATATTGTTGTTCACCACCCCAACCTCTGAGTGGTGCAAGATTCCAGAGGTTCCGAATGCTCACTCAGGGTTTGTGTTTCCTTCAGAAATGAGGCACAGTGGGGACCGTGGTGTCTCCATGATAAATGGTTGATTTACACAGAAATACAACCTGAGCCTACAATGGAAAGGTTCATAGCATTAACACCCCAAAGGTTCTTGTTTCTCCTATAACCACAGCCTTGGATTCAAACAGAAATCAAAGATTATCTCTACTCCAAACTTTGGCTTTGTCTGTTGAGGGCGTCCCACACACTTGCCATCTAACACCGAGCCTTTTACCCCCCCCCCCATCAACTCACCAGGAAACTAGCTTGGCTATTTTTGGAATTAGAAGGTTTGATTGACTTTTAACACATGCTAGATCCAAGGATTAGAGATACAGCTCAACACCTCAGACTCATAACAATCTATAACCTGGATGGGAACTGGATTGGCAGGACAGTTAAATACCGAGTGCTATCTCGTCAAGGTGTTTGGTGCATACAGATTATTGTGTAATAATGCAAGTTCTAATCTGATGTTTTGGAAAGACCAATGAGGCCACAAGAACAATGATTAATCCTCTTTCTAATTCTCCACCCCTGCCCCGAACATAACAGGTGTGTTGACAAATTCTTGTTCCCATTAACTACTCTAGATAAATAATTACTGACCAAGAATAATTACATAACTGGATTAGCTGTTGCTTGCTACATGAAGGAAAACTTTGCTTAGCTTCTGAGGAGTCAGTGTAAGCTACTGAAGTCAGGGTAGCAGCATGCCTGCCATAAGAGGTGGTGCAGGAAACCCAGGTCCAACCACAGACTCCATAATGAATTAATAGAGGCCTTTAACTTACGCTACTAGCTGATTTGTTTCCCCAAAGCACTCAACAATGGGATTTGCATCACCCAGCTGAACTGATAATAGGTGCCAAATCACTTCCAGACTGGCCCCATGCTGGGGTGGCCCAGGGCTGATTTCAGCTGTGCCTATGCCCTTTGGCTCTATTAAGCTTGCTTTCCAATTTAATAAATAAATAAAAAGAAAAGCTAGCCAAATGCACCAGCCATTGTGCTACAGCAATCATTAGTTACGGTATAACCACAACCTACTTCGTACCTGAAATATGACTTCCTTTTCATTCTGCCTGGTTCACAGTCTTGCATGCGTCTCGAAAAGCTTCCATAGCACGAAACAAAATCCAAAATAAATAAATAAATGGTAACACGGAATCTATATTTTGTAGACTTGATTCTAATAGTTCCAGATTGCACCCATTGTCCTCTGCTCACCAGTCAATTGACGTCTTGCTGTGCTTCCACAGACTATAAATAGCACCAAATCACTTCTAGACTGGCCCCATGCTGGGGTGGCCCAGGGCTGATTTCAGCTGTGTGGCTGTGCCCTTTGACTCTATTAATCTTGCTTATACACATACGCAAACAAACAGCTGGAGTTTTCACTTGTCCATTTAAGCAGCTTGCTGCCTGCTGAGTGTTGACATCTGGAGCTGATCATTACAATGCTTCCCTACCCCCCCTCTCTTTCTCCACCATCATATCTTCACTTTGGATAGGAGTATCATTTTTAGAGGTTTGGATCACTTAAAAAAAGAAAGTACAAGTTACCAGTTTTCCAAAACTAATATGTATTTGTAATGATATACAAAGATAAAGCTGTGACTTTGAGCCAAAATAGATACTTCACCGAATATGCATTTGCTGACCCAAACTGAAGCCATACATTGAGGTCCCTTTCAGTAACATCTAGTATAATTTACCCATATAATGGCATGACATGCTACATTTCCTCCTCCTAGTCCATATCATTCATTTCCACTTATGCTGGTTGTGGGACTGGAACATGGAAATATGGTAAGTGATGATGCATTCAACTAACGTGATGGAGAGGAAACTAAATGTATGGCTGTAATGTATTAGCAACAGCCATAGCTCTTCAGCTTAAGAGATTTGAGGGGCTAGCATGAAGGTAAAAGGTAAAGGACCCCTGGACGGTTAAGTCCAGTTGAATTCAACTATGGGGTGCGACACTCATCTCCGCTTTCAGGCTGAGGGAGCTGGCATTTGTCCACAGACAGCTTTCCGGGTCACATGGCCAGCATGACTAAACCACTTCTAGCACACAGAACACTGTGATGAGTACCAGAGCGCATGGAAACACCATTTACCTTCCTGCCACACCAGCACCTGTTTATCCACTTGCACTGGTGTGCTTTCAAACTGCTAGGTTGGCAGAGCTGGGACAAAGCAACAGGAGCTCACCCCGCAACACAGATTAGAACAGGTATGGCAAGGTTTACCTCACCTGGGCCAGTTGACTCCAGTGGAGATCTCTATGTGGGCCAGATCGCGTGCACACATGCGATTTCCGGCACCTGCATCTGTGCACACACAATTTCCGGCGCTGCGGAAGCAAGTCTCAATGCCGTGCTGCACCGGTTTAGCGCAGTGCGCAGGGACTCGTTGAGCGGGCAGCTCGGTTTGGGGGTGGCTCGTGGGCCGGTTAAACAACCCCCATGGGCCACTTGTGGCCCATGGGCCTTAGGTTGCTGAACCGTGGGTTAGACTGTACCGACTTTAAGATTGGCAAGCCCAGGATAGCATGAATGGTCACCTGGCTGCACCTCTGCCAGATTGCTATGTACATAGCACTTCTCTGCATTATGGGATCTCTACAAAAGCAGGGTTCCAGAATACATGGAAACCCACCTAAATGTATCCAAGGGTGCTGTAGGTGTGCAACAGAATATGCATATGACAAGAGCATAGTCTGCAGTGCCCTGCTATATTAAAGAACATGCAATGTGCCCAAACAAGCACCTGCATGGCACTTGTGAATTCAGTCTACCTTGTGCGTTCATCATTTTATGGATTAAGTCACACCATCTGGAGTCCACAGTGTGTGGTCCTGGAGAACATGTAAATATTCAGGCAGACTGATGCAGTTTGTGAGTGGACACATCCTCACAGAACATAGAATTGTAGAGCTTGAAGGGACTCCAAGGGTCATCTGGTCCAAACCCCTGCAATGCATGAAGACGTATCCTATGGCCATCACAATATCTAGTCACAGATCCAATGTTCTGAACTGCAAAAATTATATGCCTCTCAGAAGCCATGCATGCAGCCCCATAGGAAGGTATAGGCCATTCACAAAATCTCTATGGGACTGAAGCCCAGCTACAAGCGAAAGGACTAAAGTAAGGGCCACAAGTGAACATGCACCACTCCTATGATCATTTAGCACTTTCTCATTCTTAGAGCATTTTCTTTAACTGACTACTTCCAACTAGTCATGATGAACGTGTACTTCCTCCAGTATCAAGGCTGTAGGCCTCTGATTATGAGGTGCTGGGAATCATGAGCAGGAGAGTCCTATTGCACTCCTGTGGGCTGCCCATAGTCATCTGGTTGGCCACTGTGAGAACAGAGCACTGGACTAGCTATGCCTTTGGTCTAATCCGACAGGGTCCTTCTTAATATTTCCTATCCAAATTATTTTATTGGTCCCTTGAGACGTCACTGGAAACGTCCTCATTTTTGTTTGATGAGCCTGGACACTCACATTTATCAGATGCATTAGCTATGAGAACAATCCACGGGACCTGCCAGAATCCTAATTGAACAAGTTCTGGCGGTGTTTAGAGATCCGCTTCTAATTGCCTACTGTGATTGCTCAATTCTGCTTCAGAGGCTTCAAAGTTCTATACTTATCAAGCCTGGTCTCACCTGTAATTTTTACAGTATTTCATTTCCCCACAGCAGAGAAAGTAGCAAGGGTAAAAGTATTTCCTTTTGATTTGGTAAGAGACCCTTGCTGAGAAGCCTGAAAGAACCAGTTATTGCTTTTGACAGAGGAGAGGGAGTCAGACAAGATTCTCTGGCGTAAGAAGCTGCTGAGAACCAATTCCCCCCATTTAAATGACCTTACATGGTTCAGTAACAATCTGCTGCAGGAATCACTGACATGCATGATCATCCTGTGACTTTTAACCCCAAGGTAATAGAGATTAAGTGCTAGTCGGATGAAGACAATGTTGTCTGCTATTGCCACTTTAATAACTACACTATATTATATAGTGAGGGATGATGGGGCTTACAGTGCTAAGCTGCCTTTCTGTTGTACAGCTAAGATGCCTTCATAGAAAGTTGCTCTTATAATGGCGATGAACTACTACCACACATTGCTGTTATTTCCCCCCTTTAGTACATCTCAGTGATGATAAATAGTATCGTACATGAATAACACAATAATATTTCACCAGTAATTTTTCCAGTACCAAAACAGAATTCTACAATGGTATATTAGTATGATTTTATAAACAGGAATTAGGCAGCAATAACAACGGTATATAAGACAATGGAAGCACTGACAACTTTTATTATTAAATGTGGGCCAATATACAATCTGCCACAGATCATTTTGCTGTCTAACTACTATCACTTTTGGATATCCCTTGCCAATCCAACCCTTACAATTTTGGGCTTTGTTTGTCTACTTTGTGTCAGTTTCAGCCTCTTCCTACTCCTGCCTTGCACTGTTCATTATCTTTTGAGTTTCATGTGGGGAAACTTTACTCCCCACTGCATTTGAGGGTTGGAGTTATTTCTCATCCACTTGGCCTTCTTTTATCCTTCATACCTGATTTTGATTCCTGGCTTATTGTTTTCCTCTCAGATAATACCCCTGCTTTGGTACTGGGGGACTTCAATATTCATGTGGATGATCCACCTGAGTCTACTGCTTCGTATTTTCTTTCTCTTATTGCTTCTTTTGATTTGAAGTCTTGGATTAATTTTCCCACTCATACTGGGGGTCACTCTCTTGATCTTGTTTTTGCTCAAAACAGCTCTATTTCTGATCTTTCTGGTACTGATTTTTTCCCCCATCACTGTGCTATCTTTCTTAGCGTTGCTCCTGTCCCTCCTTAATGGCATTCTGTTCCTATTCCTTTTTGTGATATGCAATCTATTGATGTAGCAGCTTTTTTTCTGAAGTATCACCCTCTTCTATTTCTTCTGTATTTTCTACTGGTTCTAAGCTGGCTTGCTTTTTATTTGTCAGACTATTTATTTAATATTTCTATAGGAGGTTGTTCATCATCTACTTTTCCTCTTGCTGTTGGGGTCCCCAAAAGCTCTCTTTGGGTCTCCTGCTCTTTTCTCTTTACACTTTATCCTTGGGCCAACTTATTAGTTCTCCTAGATTTCAATACAGTGGTACCTCGGGTTAAGTACTTAATTCATTCCGGAGGTCCGTTCTTAACCTGAAACTGTTCTTAACCTGAAGCACCACTTTAGCTAATGGGGCCTCCTGCTGCTGCAGCGCTGCCGGAGCACAATTTCTGTTCTCATCCTGAAGCAAAGTTCTTAACCTGAAGCACTATTTCTGGGTTAGCGGAGTCTGTAACCTGAAGCGTATGTAACCTGAAGTGTATGTAACCTGAGGTACCACTGTATAAGGTTACCAGATTTTTTTCAATGAATCCGGGGACACTTTTCAACTTCAGTTAGAATGGATTGATTTTGTCAAGGGACTGATTTGTAAATCTGGGGACGGTCCCTGGGAAACGGGGACACCTGGTAACTTTATTTCAATATCATTTGCATGCTGATGATACTCAACTTTATCTGTCAACTCTACATGTTTTCTCCAGCATTCAGACCTGGATTTCAAACTGCTTTTCTGATGGCTAATACTGATCTACTTCTTTTTCCGCCTAAGAAATCTTCATATACATTCTCTATAACTATTGACAATGTTATTATTTCTCCCATGGAGCAGGCATGTAGCCAGAGTTTTATTTTTGATTCATCTTTGTTCTTTGCTCCTCATATTCAGGCCCCCACTACGATCTGTCATTTCTTTATAACATTTCTAGAATCCATTCTTTTCTTACTGTCTCTTCTGCTAAGACTTTAGCTCATGCTTTGGTTATTTCTTGTTTAAACTATTGTATTCTTCTTCTGGTTGGTCTTCCACAAACACATATTAACTCTCTGGTTTCCATTTAAAATGCCACAGCAAAGTTTTCTTTCCTTGGTCAGACCATGTTTCTCCTACTGCAGTCACTTCATTTATTTTATATGCTTTTTGTCTTTTCTTTTAAAGCTCATAACACTCAGTCTTCTTCCTGTCTTTCAGCTTTGGTGTCCCACTATAGCAGACCCTCCAAGTGTCTCTATTTTCCAGGGTCAGTCCCAAATTTACAGAAGCTGTCCTAGTTTCTGATTTGATCCCAAAATGACCTGCTTTTCCTTAGGATGTCCCTATTTTCACTGGAGAAATGTTGGAGGGTATGGAGTTATCTGATTCTCGAGCCATCTAAATGCAGTCCTGTATAGGGGATTTTAAAAAATGTTTAGTGTGTGTGTATTATAGGATGCCTTCCAGAGTTGCTGGGGAAACCCAATCAGATGGGCGGGGTTATAAATAGTAAAATTATTATTGAAATATACTCGGAGTCACGTAGTGATGTCATGCTCTTTATTGCAACTCGTAAACAGTGAGTGAATGAATGCCCCCCCCCCACCTCAGGCTTTATATACATTATTTACACGATGGATCCCGTGTGATTGGCTGACTCTGCTTCCCTCTTGGAGCCTGATTGGGCTGCTCCTGCAGGCCAATCAGTTGTTGCATTCTAGAATCCTCCAGACCTAATAGGCTGATTAACTTCCTCCTGGGGCCTGATTGGGCTGTTCCTGCATTCTAGGATCTTACCTGCCTATTGTTTTAGGATCCTAGCTCAGTACATAACAATTATTATGGAATATGACATCCCTATTTTCATCGGAGAAATGTTGAAGGGTATGCTATAGACCTAGCTGGTTTCTTCATTCTTCTAATATTATGCTTCTTACTGGTCCTAGGTTTTTTTTGTTCTTTATCATGTCTTCATCCTTTTTCTCTTACTGCTTTGATTGCTTGGAATCACCTTCCAGAACATTTGTGGGATTCCCCTCACTCTGTATGTATAAATCTCTCTTGAAAACTCTTCTTTTCCTGAGGCCTTTGGGTATGGTTAGCTATTTTTATTATACCTAATGGAATAGCGTCTAAATTGTGTATGTTAATAAACTATTGATTTTTTTGTTGTACAGTTGTGTATACTCATTGTTTTAGATTGCATGCCCCCCAGGGTACAATTTCATATTTTAATTGTGTACAGAGCCACATACATAGATGGCACCATGTAAATAAATGTTAACAACAACTGCCATCATTTGCTATTGTGAAAGCTCAACTTTAAGATATCTCTATGGAATGCCTGGCCTTCATCTTTTGCCCCTATTTGAAAACTAGTGGGGGGGGGCAAACTATTGGAAAGAGAATATCTAAATGACCACAACAATAATAATACAAAACTAAGGGGCAAAGGCAATTGTTTTGAAAGGGTTTTTAAATATTAACTTCTCTTGCTACATTATTGTGTTCATTGGAGCCTCTATACTGACACTGTCATGGGGTGGTTTAGTCACTGCTAAGGGCGTAGTTGTTAGGATTCTTGCTCCGTGTTTGCAGTCATGAGATTGTTGTCTATCACATGACAGTGTATGTTTTAATTCCACAGAGTGGGAAGTGACGGAGACAGGATGCTTTGTACTACTGTGTTTTGGAATGTGGGACTATTGCCCTTTGTTCTTTCTCTCTTTGCTGTCTGATGAGAAAGAGGAAGGGGCGGAGTCAGAATGCTCCGAGTGTATTAGCCAAGATACTGAGCTATTGAGTCTGTTATGCAAACCACCAATGCTCTGCAGGTTCCTAAGTGTGCTGATGCTTCTTGGTATCAGTCGCTGTGATGTTTGGGCTGAAGAAAGCTTTCGAAGCTCCCGAACAACAGACCAGGAGGGAGAGAACTTGACAGTTGGGCATGTGTCTCTACCAGGGTCCTACACAATCCTAACAGTAGTGACTATAAAAATGCAATGGGTGTGTGTGATTAAATCCACTGGATTTATATAAGCCATAACACACGTGTTTCATGGAGTACTTGGCAATGAATCACTGCATCAATTAGTCTTTTAATCGAGCCCTTCCTTTAAAAATAAAAAAATCCTACCCTGATGTATAATTTCTGTTATACATTCATTTTCTGTTTGTGTTTCTAACATGATTACAAACTTTCCTATGGAGGTTGTGCTTGGCTATGGTGTACTTTTCATCATGTGTAACTCTGTGTTTTCATATACTTCTTTCAGGTAAGCCTGATGTTGAATAGCTGTTTAACATCTGTGCAATGTTTTGATCTTCTATAAGTAGGCTGTTCTGACATTTCCTTTCTGTGGTTTTATGCTACTTGCTTAAATATGCACCATCTACTTTTTATTTTACAGTGTAACCTACTATAAGTTTTACGTATAATTGTCAGTTGCTTTTATCTAGCGGTCACTTACTTCTAGTTTTCACATATGTTTTAAAGTTTTCATTCTCTGTCCCTATTCTGGTTGTGCAACAAAACTCTCCCTCTATCTGCTTTGCATGTGCAATCACCATGTACCCTAAATCTGTTCTGGGGGGGTTCTCCTAACCCACTGAAGGAGATTTAGGGAGGGTGTGTGGGCATTCAGGGAGAGGAGGGCAGAGGAAGGGGAGGTTCTGTTGCATAGCTAGAAGTCCTTGAGCTGATGGAATAACCTTACTGAATACTGCCCTGGTTCGGTTCCTCTTTCAGCCATGAAGTTAGGTGAGCTTGGGCCAATCACCATCTATAGGCCAACCTATCTTGTAGGGTTGGTGTGTGAATAAAATGGGGAGGCCCTTTACCTTCTTGGAAGTAAGCTGGGGTTACCTCCTAGAAATGGATGGTTCTAAAAAGGAAGGTCTGGAAGATACTTAATACTTCCAGTGCTTTTTCTTTCAAGCACAACAGAATGAATTCTGGCTCGCCATTCTGCTGAAATGGAACACAGAACACACCTCCTCTTTCTCCTCTTAAATCAACTATTAGTTCATTTCAAATTCATGATGGACAAAATTTCTTGTTCCAGATTGCTGACCTAGGGTGAAATCTGGCCACAGGAGATTAACTTATCTTTATTCTACATAGCCTTGTACTGGCAGGACGGACCATTGCATTATCTCATGTTGCCATTTCCCCCTCACCCCCACGCCTGCACACAAAGGGCAAGATAGTGCAGCAAAATGTTAAAAGACAAATTGTTAGGATCTGATGCCTGCTATTCCCCTAGCACTCGTATATTGAAGATTCAGCTCACATTTCTCAGGTGGATGAGCTGGACTACATTGGAAATCATCGTCAGTATCTGCCGATCAGCAGAAGACACACTTCACTACCCTGCCGGCTCATTTCCCAGGTTAACATACTTTCTGATCCATAAATCTCTGCTTTGGTAGATAGACCAAAGGAGGGGTGACGGAAGGTGATGTAAATGCAAAATGTTTCTGCTATGTAAGCGAGACGCAGCTCCATGTGCTTGGAACCCATCTTTTGTGGGGGTCCGTTTCACAGGATGGCAAAGATCTAAATACCAGCTGAGTTTTATAATCAATGCTCTGCTGACACTATCAAGAGGGCTGCCCAGGGAGGGAGAGAGAAAGAGGTGTTGTTTCCATATGGCGTGTAAAAATAGAATTGTCCTTCTTGGGGGGGGGGGAGGACGGACGGACCTCACTGATGTCCTGAGAGACAATAATGAAAGAAATAAATCAATGGTGTAAAGGAAGACAAGAAAGGATGAGCCCATAAAACAATGGATTTCCCCCCATCTCAATCCAGAGTAGCACTAAAGCCATGGCTCAGAGAGGAAATAAAATTACTTTTGCTTGCCTAAGTGAATGGAGGAAACTCAGTCTGTTGCCAGCTCTGGAGATATAGGAATATTTGCTGATTCCCCAAACAAGGTATGCTAGCTGCCGGTTCCGATTCACTTGCAGATTGAATGCAGAGTATCTAGAATGGATATTGCACATGAAAGATTTGCTAATTTGTGTTTTTTCCCCCTTTTGCTCACGGTGGGACAGATGTTATTGATCAGCTGAAATTTCCACAGCAGATTAAAAATGCCATCAGCATTAATGTGCAATACAAGCTCTGGCCATTTCAATAAAATTCAACCCTGCTAATGTTACATTGACATAATATCTACTAACACACAGTCAACGTAGGGGAGTGGAGGGGAAATATAATACTTGTACAGGCCTTCACTATACAATATGAAAAGCAATAAAATGGGACATAATGGTGCTAACCAAGAAACCCTTGCTTCCTCCCTTTAAATCCTGTTGCACATTTTAAAGACCAGCAATTACAGATAATTTGTCTTGAGGTCACATCCTGAAGAAGCAAATAGTAGGAAAGAACATTTTTATTGCCATTTGGCACAGACCTTCTGTTTCATTGCTCCATTGCTCATTGAGTGCTTTTGAAACTTCGTGACTTTTTCACAGATGTGGGCACAGAGATAACAGAATGCCTATGTTTCTTCCATGAATAGCTCTTAGGCCCGTAAATGTGCCTTAATGGAACTGACAATGCAGCAATAAGGTGTGGAAAGAGAAATTTAAGAAAGAGTTTGTCCCGAGTGTATGATTTAGCTGTGTTTTGAGAAGTTCTTCTTAGTCAGGTGCTTGAGTTTGGAGTGGCCTAACTTTGTTTTATCAGTGGAGACTTATGTCTTCGGGATTCTCTCTGTTCTGCTTTTTGTTTTTCCAAATGTTGTACAGAGCACAATTTTTTATTTCTTTGAATTATTGCTGCCATTCTCACTTCTACATAGCCAACCTTCATTTGGACATGGTAAAACTATGTGTGAAAGCACACACAAACTTCAAGCGATTGTACTTTTACCAAACCTGAACCCAAGGAGTCTGTGGCCTTCTAGACGTGGGACACGGACTCCCCTCAGCCCAGTCAGCATGGCAAATCAGGAATAATGGGAGATGGAGTCCAACAGTATCTGGAGGGCCACAGGCTCCCCATCATTGCCCTAAAACCTATTTGCAATGCTGTCTTATTTGTTCCTTATTGGTCCTTTCTGTCTGGTCCCTGCTGCACTGCTTTCTGTCTAGCTGCCTTTGTAACACAGAATCCACTACTCATTTTGTTAGAGCAGAGAATAAACTGCCTGGGTTGCGTTGCAACCAGAGTCCCTGATTTGAGACTTCTGGTGCCTTACAGATTCCTGCAACCACAGAAATATCTCATCCGCTCATTGATACAGCAACTAGAAAAAAAATGCTGTCACAAACAGGATTGCCTGTAGTGATGGCCTCTTTTTCACCTGCTACATTTACAAAGAAAGAACCCCTTCGCAGGGCACAAGCTCCTAGGAGGCTCCTTCCCAATAATCTCTTCACCAGTTTACTTGGCTGTGCTATTGATTTCAGTGAGAGGTGTGTGCATCACACAAACTTTGTCCTGGTGTAGTCCAGTTGCAGGATTTGGCTGTGTGTCTTTCTATTTGAAATAACTCCACAGAAAAAGTAGGGGTGGGGAAGATTTGGAATAAAATCAGCACCTTCCTGTACAGCTTTTTGGGAGAAATACTATTGTGTGTCACTTTGAAAAGAACACAGAATTACTTCCTAACTGTTTATGGTTCCCAATTATTTCTGTTCCGCTTTTGTTAATTATCTGCATTGAAGATATTTCCCCGATGCCCAAGAGTTAAATGTTAATGGGATTTGTTTGTCTGGCATTTCCCTCTTTTTTTTTTTTTATTAAGCTTTTGCTACCAGGCACAAGCCATTGTTTTAGTCCTTTTAAATGGTTACTTAATGTATGTGAAGGAACAGCTTTTGAAAGGTAATATATCATGGAAAAGTAGATCGAGCCACCGTGTGTTCCCCAAGGGATAACAGGCTGCTCTCACATTACGCTGAAAACGATGGCGCCTATATATATACAACAGGAAAGTATGAATGCCTTATTTTATCAAGTAGAAGAAGTAATTCCAGCTGGGAAAAGTTGGTATCTTCCCAGGGCTCAGAATCTACACTGCAGTTTGCTTCAGAATCTACACTGCAGAAGAAAAGAATGCTCTTTATAAGATGATGATGCCAAATGATATTGTACTGTACAATATAAAAACACCAGAAGGCTTACTAAAGCGTGCCAGAATTTGGGTTGCAAACATAGGTTTTAGATGGGGTAAAACCATTTCTGGAATTCCTTGCCCACAACAGTGAGCTGTGATGGGGGAAAGCATAGAAGAGGCACTGCTACCACAATGGAAAACAGCCACTGCAGTCAGAACCAACATCACAAGTCATCATCATCGTCATTTTATTGTTTATACCCTGCACATCTGGCTGGGTTTCCCTAGCCACTCTGGGTGACTTCCAGCAAAATATGAAAAACAATAAAAGGTCATTCACTAAAAACTTCCCTGAACAGGGCTGCTTTCAGATGTTTTCTAAAAGTTATGTAATTCTTTATCTCCCTGACATCTGATGGGAGGGTGTTCCACAGGGAGGGTGCCACTGCTGAGGAAGCCCTTTGTCTGGTTCCCTGAAACTTTACTTCTCGCAGTGAGGGAACTGCCAGAAAACCCTTGGAAGTGGACCTCAGTGTCCGGGCTGAACGATGGAGGTGGAGACGCTCATTCAGGCATACTGGGCCGCGGCCGTTTAGGGCTTCAAAGGTCAGTACCAACACTTTGAATTGTTCTCGGAAACATACTGGGAGCCAGTGAAGATCCTTTAGGACATTCAGGCACTTACTAAGGTGTTCATGTCAGTAGGAAGATGCACTGTGAATCCCTGGTTCTCTGGAGTCTCCTGGTCCTTCTGGCTTTCCTCCTTGCAGCTGCTTCCTGTTAACCTGAGCCAAGCAGGGCTGTGGCTCAGTGGTAGACCACCTGCTTTGCATGCCAAAGGCTCCCAGGTTCAATCCCCCACATCTCCAAGGAAGGTTAGAAGAAGGAGCTGCTTGAAATTCTGGACAGCTGCTCTTAGCGTATGAGCCAGAAGGACCAATGGTTTAATTCAGTGAAAGGCAAACCCCTATGATCGTCTGAGCAAGCGAACAATGAGAAGACAAAATTGAGGAGCAAAGAGAAGGAGCAGAAACCTGCACACATACCCTGTTCTCTTCCTTGTGGATTCAACCCAGAGGGAGAGGCGAGCGAGTGGGCAGTGACAATGATAGCAAAAGAGATGTGCATCTGAAGGTAGCTGTTTACATATCACCAAAAGAGAGGACCCATAACATCTGCATAACATCTGCAACAGATGCACATTTGAAACGGGGTACTTGAATCCAGCACAATGGTCTACTGTGAACAAAACATCATTGAATACCATCCTATGTGTGCATTACTGAGCTCCATGATGAAATACAACAAAATGCATTTGGATCAGCTCTGCCGAACAATAAGCAGAAACAAACCCGCCTTCTTGGTTATCCCCTCTCCTCCAACCCAGCTGCTTTCAATTGTCAGAAAGGTTGCTTGTCCATCTAGCCTGCAGCTGCATTTTAGGAGTTTTGGATTAAAATATCAGTTTAAATTTCCCCATTTTAAATTGATTTTATCTGTTTGTCCCGTTAAATTGCTTTGAAAACATTTTTGTAGCAACCAGAAATTTTTTTCCCTATCAGCAGAAACCAGGCACAAGGAGTTCTTGCTCAACAGGACTTTCCCCCTATACTCTCCCCCATATTCCCCCAAATTGCCTGGGGGTGGTGTCAAGAGAGCCCCTAGGGAAGAGAGGGGGAATTGTTTCGTCTGGCGCTGAACAGATGAGTGGGATGTTGAATTCATCCCATTGATAACAGTCATTGTCATCATAATCTTCGCTGACTTCAGCAGCTCTCCAGATTCTCAGGTCAAGGCACCATCTGATCCTTTAACTGGAGCCAGCAGAAATTGAATTTGGGTCCATCTACATGCTAAGCTTGCACTCATAGCACTAAGTTTGTCCCAACTTCATCCAGCGGGATACAAATGTGATAAACAAACACCAACATAAAACAAAAGCCAGCAAGCAACCTTTTTTCTTAACCTGGCACTTGATTCATCATTGCTTCCCTCCTCTCCATCTGGAAACAGGAATGCTTTATTTTAAGAATGGCCTACAAATGAGTTATAAAGAATTAATAACATATAAGCGCACTAGAGAGAGTGTACAGCACTGCATAAAGTACCTTAGAAATTATTTATAGTATATTTACAGGGTGGAATAGTTATAACACATCAGCATTCCTGCACTTACTTTATTTTAAGGGGGGTACATTTCATTATAAATGCCTTGTTAAATAATTATAGAATGCTGATATCTGCATGGTTGCGAGGAAAGGTTTACCAAAGAGTTATAACTGGTCCGGAACCATTGCAAATGCATTTACTGTATTTTAAGAGGTGGTGTATTTGATTATAAGATGCTTACAGAACATAAAGACGCCATTTGGAATGAAATGTGAAGCCTGCTTTTAATAGGAAGTGCATTTTGTGCTGGAACTCTAGCTTGTGTTGCAGGGCAGTGGGTGAGGGGAGAAGCTGATGAATGCACCAAGGAAGCCGCTTTGTATATCTGCCCCATCATGCAAGTAATATGGGAAGAGGGCTGGAGTTTGACTAGACATTCAATCTAAAGATCCTTGAATGCATCAGCATGCAATTGCATTCAGCCCCTCCCACTGGCCTTCAGCTGTGGAACAGATTATTGGAAAGAAGCAAAGGATAGAGGAACTCCAGTAGGAAGGGGAAATAAAACAATATTGAGAAATATTGCTGTTTGGATATAGGTGTCTTCCTGGTTCCATGCTGCAGAATTATCTGCACACAATTTGCATGAATACTATGCACTATAAGATACGTTCATGTGAGATATGTCTACATAGAGATCAGTTTGTTTGTATCTGGAGATCGAACCATCATGACACAAAGCTTTAAAAGTATAAAAGTAAGGCAGGGTAACGTCAGCAGAGGTTAACTCATACCCAGGTAGAACTGCAACATGGGCTAACATAAAATGAGGAATTTCCCTGGCAACATGTCCTATTAAAAGTGGGGAAGTCCCTCTTTTAACAAATATTGAAATACAGTTAGATGAAATTAAATGAATTTATGCCAATCTGCATAAAATTATGTGAAACCCAACTCCATACATAATAATTTGGCTGTTAACTTGTTCAGTTCTCAGTCTTCCATCCTGAGGTTCTTTTAAATGGACTTTCCCATCCAGCAGAATTCCATTGCATGGGAAATCAGCTAGAGAAGCAGAAAAGCAGATATAAATAACTTGCAGGGAGGGGGGAAAAATACCCAGCAGCTACTTACAGAACAGGCCGAAAATGCTGTTAGCAGTGACAGATTACTCTGTCAGAAGAGTGTGTGATTCACTCCAGACAGAATTGTTTTTGTCTCAATCAGAATTGACTGAGAATTGACTCAGACAAGTCTGCAACATTCTGAGAACTGTTTAACTCAACACTGCAGGCTTCCTTTCTGGTTAAACACCTAGGCTGAGCTGTTTTTCCAAGGGCCCTCCAAATCCATCTGTTTGTATGTTGCTGAAGTATAAATATCTCCATGAACATAATCTACCCTTTAGATTATGATCAAATGTCATGCTTGTGTTTCTAGTTGTGTTTTGTTTAAATATTGTCAAATGTCAAAAAAAACAAAGTTGTAGTAATTTATCTGATTTTTCCATTCCAACATGAATACCAGATTCAGTTTTCAGGCAGAAAACTGATTCTGTGGGGGCTAGAAGTGGTGAGCTGGGCCCTGCCCTTGGTGTCAACAACAACTAACATGGTCATATAATGTGAGACCTGTGCAAATCACATGGCTGGCTGCACTACTAATTTAAACTAATACATCTATATCAGGGATATAGAATCTGTGGCTATCCAAATGTTATTAGAACGCAACTCCCATCTTCCCTGGCCATGACAGCTGGGACTGTTGGCGTCCTACAGGCTCCCCATCCCATATCTACATGGAAGTTGTGCTGTGTAAACCAGAATATAAGGAAAGCACTGCTGAATCCAGAGCAAAGGTCTGTCTAGCCCAGTATTCCTTTCCCAATAGGGGCCAGCCAGGTGTTTCTGGGGGCTCAAAACAGCTTTTCTACATCCTTCATCCCCAAGATCTGCTTAGAGGTCTTCCCCCTTTGAATTTGGCAATGGTTCTTAGTTGTGGTTCACACCTTTCACAGAAGCATGCTTTGCCTCTCTCCATTGCCAAAGCTGTATGTCTCTGAATTCCAATTGCTGGGAATTGCTTTTTGCTCTCTTCTCTGGCTCTCAGGTTCTCCACAGGGTCGGTCATGGGCTAGATGGCCTTTTGGCTTGATCTTATGCTCTTCTACACTTCTGTTGTAAAATGAGGAAAGCTATGGTCAACATGGAAGACATTTTGTGCCTCTTCTTTTACCCTACAGGCTCATTAACACAGAAAACAGTATTGCTTTATAACCCTCCCCACCCCAGTTATCTTCATTTGCAGTTTTGCCTGAGGAAATCCACTGAAAGTGGTCCAAGCGTGTGAACACAAGCACAATTGCACCAACCAAACAAGAAGTGTTTGACCACGCAAACTGGGTGTTGTTGTTGGAGTTTTTTTGTTGTTGTTGTTGTTTTTTTGGTCAAAATACAAATTAACATTTATTGCACAGAAAAGCAGTTGGTATGTGGAGACTTCCTAATAAAACAGTTGAGAAAAGTAGAGCAGAGTGAATTATTCATAAGTAATAGCAATCCCTGAAGTGCTGTGGAATGGCACGGAATATGCCTGAGCTACTACAGTATTGGACAGATTTTCTTTTTCCTCTTCTGGCTAGTATGGAAGGGATGTGGGGGAGAGCTGCTTGTCTTTTCTCATTTGGAGAGAGGATTGACATTCTAATAAATATTATCCCAGTAGTTCTAACACTGCTGAAGTGCATGGAAATTTTCAACTGAACCCAGTGTTTCCAGAACTTCACCTTACTGATTCTGTTTCTCTTTCAATTCAGGAGAAATGGCAGGGTCCTGTTGGGCAGGACCCCCATAGTTACAGAAACACTGGAGGGGTTTTGCTCAGCAGGGGAGCTTATTCCAGGCCGACCATCCCAGATGTTATTAGACTACAATTTCCATCTGCCTCAGGTAGTCCACAACAGCTGACAATGTTCCACATTGGAGAAGGCTGTGCCAGGATCTCTGTTTCAATTGCAAGGTTTTATTTTATTTTTTACTTCTGAGAACAGTTAATATAAAAGATAAAATACTCAGGCTGGTGGTATAAAATGTGAATTCCTATTCTGTTTGGTTAAAAATAATCTGATGCTGAAGCTTTGCTTGCTTGTTTATTTTGCCACCTCATATAATCTGGCAGCATTAAATTATGCCTGAAACCTCCCAACAACTTTTCTGTAACTTGAGGTTGCTTATTAGAACATTTGGAATCAATTATTTCCTTGGTCTGTGAAATAGGTTTCTAGCTTTCATGGTTTCTAACTACAGTATATGGTTTGAAAGTGTGATTATGTGATTGTAAAAATGCTAAATAAGAGAGGGGGGAGTTTATTAAAATATAATTAAATTCCAGGGCACATCAGTCCTCATTAACTGATATGACTGTCCTAACTAGACCACGTCCCTTTTAATCCATATTTAATCAATATTTTTGACAGCCTTTCTGAGGTATACAATTTAACCAGACACATCATTTAATGGGAACTGTACTTTCATAGGCCCATTAAAGCTCATTGTCCTCTGACCTCCCCCACCCCCGCTTTTCTGAATCACTTCCTTGACCTCTATCATCAGCAGCAATACAAAAAACACAAAAAACACCAGAAGCATTTATTTAATTTCACCTGTCTTATTTTGTCTTCATGAGTTTGGCTGCTCTGTTCTGAAGTAGAACTTAAGTCTACGGCAGGAAGCAATGACAAACCTAGACAGCATCTTAAAAAGCAGAGACATCACCTTGCCAACAAAGGTCCATATAGTTAAAGCTGTGGTTTTCCCAGTAGTGATGTATGGAAGTGAGAGCTGGACCATAAAGAAGGCTGATCACCGAAGAATTGATGCTTTTGAATTATGGTGCTGGAGGAGACTCTTGAGAGTCCCACGGACTGCAAGAAGATCAAACCTATCCATTCTGAAGGAAATCAGCCCTGAGTTCTCACTGGAAGGACAGATTGTGAAGCTGAGACTCCAATACTTTGGCCACCTCATGAGAAGAGAAGACTCCCTGGAAAAGACCCTGATGTTGGCAAGGATGGAGGGCACAAGGAGAAGAGGACAACAGAGGATGAGATGGTTGTATAGTATTCTTGAAGCTACCAGCATGAGTTTGACCAAACTGCGGGAGGCAGTGGAAGACAGAAGCGCCTGGCGTGCTCTGGTCCATGGGGTCACGAAGAGTTGGACACAACTAAACGACTAAACAACAACAACAGGAAGCCTAAGGTAAAAGTCTTCAAACTGGAAGTCCAAAACACATGAACAACCTTTGTGACAACTGGACACAGGAGTAAAGAGAGGAGACAGATAAGATGGGTGGAACTAGGGCCATAGTTTATTGACATCTGCTGCTGCCTTAAAAAAAACCCCCATGGCTATGCCTGCTAATGCAGACATGCACACATCCTGGCACTACCAAAGTCTCTTCTCCTCCACGTACACACGCACACGGCAAATGACACTCCTAGTCCACAGAGCTACACAGTTGAAGAGGTGGACTTAAACCATATAAGAAATGCTTGGGCTCCATAGGCTTTTGAATGGTATCATAGTGATCTATTTGATCTGTGCAGAGGGATAAGTATAGCACTGGTAGCAGAAAGACAATTTCACTCCTCCCTGCACTTTTCTCTGTACAGGTCCTCTACACATTGAGGTCCTCCTGCCTGCCTACCCAGGGACCTATGCACATATACCCCAACACACTTTGGAGGGGACTGAAGAAATGGAAAGCACCTATAGAGCCTATAGATGTTGGGATTATACAATTATAAGATTGGAAGGGCCTTTGAGGGTCATCTAGTCCAACCCCTTGCAATGCAGGAATCCTACTCATAGCCGTCCCTGGGTGGGCTACTGAGCTTGAGCCACAAACCTTCTGGTTAACAATCAGACACACTGACCCATTGCACCAAAGAGGAAGACCTAAAGCATGTCCCTGGGGTAGCTCAGTCAGAAGAGCATAAGACTCTTAATACAGTGGTGCCTCGCAAGACAAAATTAATCCGTTCCACGAATCTCTTCGTCTTGCGGTTTTTTCGTCTTGCGAAGCACGGCTATTAGCGGCTTAGCGGCTATTAGTGGCTTAGCGGCTATTTACGGCTTAGCGGCTTTAAGAAAAAGGAAACAAACTCGCAAGAACTCGCAAGACGTTTTGTCTTGCGAAGCAAGCCCATAGGGAAATTCGTCTTGCAGAACGACTCAAAAAACGGAAAACCCTTTCGTCTAGCGAGTTTTTCATCTTGCGAGGCATTCGTCTTGCGGGGCACCACTGTATCAGGGAAATAACATTCACAGCCCCGTTCAACTCTATGATTCTATGTAGAGCTTGTGTTCAGTGAGGGCCAATTGGGAGAATCCCTGCCTCTGTGTATCTCTACATGCATACATCTCCATATCTATGCACAGGAGCCACATTAATGCAAAGTATGGATTAGCTGAAGTACAATAGAACTGTGTCCAATCAATATGAATGAAACAGTCAACATGATCAAAGATCAAGTAAAAATACAGACTGCATAAAGTGATTCAGTGGATTTCGAACTGTATTCATTTCGTCTTCAGGGTACTTTTACACTCAAAGGCAGATACAGTTAAACATAGTTCTGGCAATGTGGAGGGAAGTATCACCTACATAAAAGTCACTAACCTTCTTTTCTTCCTCACCAGTTTATTAATTGCCTTGTATATAATTGCCTCAGGGCACTCTACAATACAAACAGCAAAAAAATAGCTATGCAATTTAAACACAAAAAACCCAGCAGATACATTTAAAACCAAACTCAAACCATACAAAAGAGACACTCATGGCAAAGACCCATTTATCTAAAAATTTCTTCAACTGTTTCCAGATAGGGCAGGTTGCAGATGCCTGCCACTTCAGAACAGGAATGCTCTTCCACAGAACTGGGGCAACCACATATTAACTCCCTGCTCTGAGTTGCTGCATAACAGGCTCTTCCACAGCCTCCCACTGATGTGGCTGCCACGGTGTGTTGGTGGGCAAGCATGGAGCATGTGGAGGCAGGAGGAGGGGGCAGCAGTGGGCAGTGGCATTTTCTGTTCCGCTTGAAGCGGCAAAGCATCCTGGCCCGAACTGCGGAACAGGCCTCCTGGTATCCATCTCTTTGGTCCAAGGGCTGCATTGTCCCTTGGCCAATCCTCTTGGGGGTCGTATGCCAGCAGTGCGTATAGCTTTTCCACACATCCACACACTCTTGGATGAGCACACACAGGGGCATACACAGAGACACACAAACACACACCATCTTCAGCTGATCAGTCTGATCCATGGGGAGGGGGTGATTTGCATTGCCATCAGGGTATTGGGCTGGGTAAAGAGAGTCACACCCCAGCCCTGCATCTATTTCGTTTGTTTTATTTTTTCCACTGTTACCAAAATCAATGGGATTGGTGGTGGTGGTGGTGAATGTACAGCAAATTTGCTGGGAGGTTGGGCATTGTTGTATTACATTAGCTGTGCATGACCTACACACAGCTGAATTTGATTCAGATTTGCCTTGAAACACAGTATAATAAATCTGATTTTATCCCAGAGTAGCAACCGAGGATTATTATTATTATTATTATTAATCAGTTATGGAGCCTTTTATGAGAGGAATGGAATAATGTTTACGGGTTGCACGTGCAATTGGAGCTTGGCCCATGCTATGCTCATGACAATGATATGGAAATGATGTCAATTGTATGCAGCTAAAATACGCAATATAACTGCAGCTTTTGTGCTCACCACTTGCTTCCCAAGTGGTTCCCAGTGCTGAGCAACTGTTCTGTAAAAACAGTACATGTTTCAGAGAAGCAAAAGAGTGGGAACAAAACAAAACAAAGGCTTTTCCGATTTGATGCCTTTTCCCCATGAAATTTCATTATCAAAGCCTTCAACCTGATTCGCTCATCCTCTTAACCCACCTCAATATTCCCCGGAGAAGACAACTCCCAGACCACAGTACCACTTCTTAAAATCTCCAAAATCCTGCTTCGGGGTGTGTTTCGTCTTTTGTAAACCTGCAGCTTTTACACAGGTGAGTAATCATCCATGCCCTAACAAGTGGGTAATATAATTTGAAATGAGATTTGATTCTTCCTCTTGTGAAAAATGAGCAAAGCAATTTAAGACCAAAAATAGCAGCACATTTGTTTGGCTCCTTTCCCCACCTCCAATCACACACACACACACCAAAATAGATGACAATATTGCTTTTCTGCTCAGGAATATCACTTGGTAACTGCTCAAGAAAATGGCAATCCTGATTTTGTTAGGTGACATTAGCAAGCAGATGGTGTCTTGAAAGCTCTCTCCTGGCAAAAGTAAAATTACATTTCATACGTTCTTTAAGTTGACAGCTCTATAAGCTAAAGGGTAAATACATATTTAACATTTTGGTTAGGGGCAACAGTGCACAATATCTATGCCTTTATAATAAGCTATATTATTTCTAATGGAACCACCCTGCATAATGAGTTGAGATAAGCATTCCTTTCTCTGGGTTGTTTGTTTATTTATTTTTAAAGCCAAATTATATTTGCACCTCTTTTTAAGTCAGAATTGGCCAAACTGGTTGTTTGAAGGCTAGATCTGATCCCTGAAAAAACTCAGAACAAATTTTAATCAGTTACAATAATAAAATAATAATAAATTTTATTTATATCCTGCCCTCCCCAGCCGAAGCCGGGCTCAGGGTGGCTAACAACAATAAAACAGTACAAAAGTACAGCACAAACAACACTCTAAAACCATTCATTATAAAATTAATTCAAATCAAGCCACTGGCAACCATTGGGCCAGAGCTCCGCGAAGATTGCCGAGGGAGGGAGTCAGGCTGTGCCCTGGCCAAAGGCCTGGTGGAACAGCTCTGTCTTGCAGGCCCTGCGGAAAGATGTCAAGTCCCGCAGGGCCCTAGTCTCTTGTGACAGAGTGTTCCACCAGATCGGAGCCACAGCCGAAAAAGCCCTGGCTCTAGTTGAGGCCAGCCTAACTTCTCTGTGGCCTGGGACCTTCAAGATGTTTTTATTTGAAGACCGTAAGTTTCTCTGTGGGGCATACCAGGAGAGGCGGTCCCGTAGGTACAACCCTTCAACTTGGCTTCCCACCCCACTTCATACTTGTCACAGGACAGAGCAAACCTAGGGTGCCTCCAGACTACCACTCTTTCTCAATTTTAAGCTCATACCAAAACCAAACCAAATAACTTTATTGTATTAGCTATTGGCCATGACAAATCTGAATCAAAAATAAATACAAGCAAAAGGGGTGTCGCGCCACAAATAATGGTCTCTGTTTAGATCTCTGTGGTTTCCTTACAGTTCACTGCTCTATATCCAAGGTTTTCTTTCTGATCTTTTTGGCCGCCAAAGCAAAAGGGCAACTTTATGAGTCACTGAAGCATTTACATCACTAAAAAGCCATAGGACCTTCTCTGCCGGAGAGACACATCTTTCCTGTATGAGGTGAGAAATCGTCTCTTGGGTCCAATGTACTGCATAGTGGGCACTATAGTAAATAGTGCAAGATGTCTTCCACCTGCAGTTGCCCACATATGCACAGTCTGTCTTCTTATGGAACCCTGTTATATCATCTGTCTAGGATGACGGAGGGCATAGCTTGAACATGCAGCTCAGTAAAAGCAAATCTAGATGAGTCTGGCTGGAGGTTGACAGGTAACTGGCTCTAAAATGGGCCGTTTTCAGAAGGGGGAACCAAGGAGAGCATTTAGAGGCATTCATAATAGAAACTGAGGTTTGTACAATTAAAGTGGCTTAAAGGGTTCTGCCCCCCTAGCTCAACTCCAGTTAAAAAGTCAAACTGGATTTGTTGTGTTTAGGAAAGTGAGGGGGAAATACCCTGAAAGGAGTAGGACGAACAAATCATTAAAGGGAAGGTGTGAAATCCAAAAAGAGAACAGCAGCAAGGAAATCAGCATTATTGCTGCGTTGATGCTCATTGTCGCATAACCGCCCCACATAGTTCAACCTACGCACAAGCTTTGTGTAAGCAAATAAAGATGAATGCTGAATAAACAGCTTGTCTGGAGGAAGCCCTAATCTAAGCTGGGAGGGCAACAGGAAACGTGGGCATTCCGATGCATTTGCAGTGATCCTGGCGGTATTTGATATCATGATGCTGATACTGCAAAACGCCAAGAATTAGAAGAGAGCCAGTGTGGTGTAGTGGTGAGTGTTGGAATATAGTGATTAGATTGTGGCTGTAAACCAGGGTTCAAATCCCCGCTTGGCCATGAAGCTCATTGGGTGACCTTGGGCCAGTCACTGCCTCTCAGCCTAAACTACCTCACAGGGCTGTTGAGAGGATAAGATGGGGTGGAAGAGAACCATGTGCATCACCTGGAGCTCTGTGGAGGAAAGATGGAACATAATTGTGAGGAAATAAAAATTAATCTATAAATATCCTGAGGCTGGCTTTACAAAGGTGAGAAGGGTTTAATCTGTACTCGGTGGTGGTTGTGGGGAGGGCAGCAGAGATGGAAACTTCAATATACTTTATTTAAGGCAATCAAGGAATTTGCGTGACACGGAATAGCTGTTTTAATATTTATCACAGACTGGGTAAGGTCCCAGACCTTTCAGCATTGGGAACCCCTAAAATCAAACTCAAAGGGGCAGATGAGGATCCCTCATTGCTATTGAGAATAGATATTTTGATAATGGCATAGTCATTGTGAATTATTCATCTCTACTTAGAGCTATAAAAAGAGGAGACACAACTGAGTTCTCTAATGAAAGCAGAGTGACTGTTTCCAAGAAGCTTGTTTATGCTTATGTACGGAGGCTGAGTGCCGGATATAGCTTAAGGCAGATACATACTGTCATCAAATGCATTCTTAAAGCATATTAATATAAAACACTCTGATATGCCTACACTTGACAGAAGTAAAAGCTTGGTCTTCTGAATCTTGCAGTGCATTTCAGAGTCTCTTCAGAATTCTTTGACTAATTTGATATTATGCCTCAAGACATTCATGCCAGCACAGAAATACTCTCTATCATCCGATTAAAATTTAAGATATCAAATGAATGGTTCAGATGGATTTTTCAAAAAATAAAAATAAGAGAAGAAAAATCTTATGTAGAAGAATGATTCTTTCCCTAGGGGGGGCCTTTGGCCAAAAATCTCTTCAAGCTTTTTCTTGAAATGTGTTCTGCCAGCTAAGAAAATATGAGCCAGGATAAACAAAAAAAAAAAAACAAAACTTAGAAGGCTGAGTGGGATGTGCTATTGTAATTTTAACACCTCTATCGTTCACTGAAGAGAGGCAATTCCTGATTTACATTGTGGGGATTATTATTTTTCTGCTTCATTTTGTGTGTGGCTACACAAACATACATGCACTGAATATGTTAGAAATGATTGCTTGCTGTATTTATATAGTGGTGGCCTATGGCTCTAAACAATAGTTTTATTCATTCCTTGAAATATAGGCATTTCCTTCCCTGCCCAGCTCCCAAAGCAAATGCTGAAATTCCATACATGGTTACTGGGCAGACTTCTTCCACCTGGTGCTGTCCAGATATTTTGGACTGCAGCTCCCTTTATCTCTAGTCATTGACCAGGCTTGCTTGGGTTGATGGTAGTTGGAGTTCAAAACATCTGGAAGGCACCTGAACAGGGAAGGCTGTCTTTACTAGAAAGCAGCTCCCATTGAAAGTGGTGTGATTCACTGTGAAGTAAGAATGCTTAGGACTGCATTGCACATCTGTTTGAGTTTAAACTGGTCTCCAACACAAATGTAAACCCTACATTGGCTGAAATTATATTTGACTTATCAATGAGAAACAAAGGAGACAATGACACAATCCAACTTGAGGGTTGGCATGAATAGCTGGGAACACCCCAAGCCATGATTTCTTCTTGAAACCACTCTACCCTGGTTAAACTTAATAGAGGCTATTTCCATCCACAGTGTGCCACTAGGAAAAGAGCAATGACAAAGCAGTCTCAGGAGAGAAACCATGGATGGGAAGTTCTCGTCCCCATGCCATACTGAATTATACTGATGGAATTTTCTCCAAGATCTCAGCTTATGTTGAAGGGCAGGTAAGAAATCCTATAAATCAGATTTGGGGGATCTCTGGCCCACCAGATGGTGCTGAACTACAACTCCCATAAGGCCCAGCAAGCAGGCCAGGAATGATGGGAGCTGCAGTTCAGCAATATCTGGTGGGCCAAAGGTTCACCACACTTGTTGTAACTAAACGCTTACAAAGGAGCTCAACATTATATCAATTAAGTCAGTTGGCATCCTGACATTTATACTCAGGTCTGTTTCAGTGTTACCATAGCTAAGGAAATGTTAAGTGCACGAGAAGTGCGGAAGAGGCAGGCAGCTACCCAGTTTGCTCTTTTCATCTTTTCTACTTCCTTTCATTCTTAGTGCCTTTACTGCTGCATTGCTAAGCTGTTCCTGGGAACACGGTTTGATTAGGACTGAACTAAAACCTGCCCCCACCATCTTGCCCTGCTGTTCAAGGGCAGCGGAAATGGTGGGAGGGGGTGTCAAGGTTGAGGGAAGCTTTACTTACTAGATCTCCTCCCAGATCCTGACTGCTGATGCCGACTATCATTAAATCCCCAGAGTGTCCCTGAAATCACATTGTGTCATTCCCAGCAATCTCACAGACTACCTTATATCAAGGAAGTCCCCTGTGCAGCTCTATGCTCTGATGCAGTAGTGCCAACAGCAGCTGGTATGGCGGCATAAGGGACAGTGCCAGGAAATAAGACCACAGCAAGCAGACGAGCCATTCCATTCTGTTATGTCTTTGGCACTGGTTTCAAGATCCATGGTGTGCAGTTTCTGTGCAGTGGAACGCAGGAGCATTGTTTTGTTTTGGGGGTTTTTAATATGATTTAAGTCAATTTGCTAATTCATGCTGCTGGTTTAGCATTCAATATTAAATACTATTTGTTTGGGGTTTTGTTTGTTTGTTTGTTTTGCTTACATTTGTATCCCACATTTTATCAGAGAAGCCCAGATAACTGAGAGCGAATCACTGTCTTTATACCACAAACATTTAGAAAGGGGAGCAAGGGAAAGATGACCTAAAATGGACAAGCACCCTATACTCTCACTCAGCAGTATCCCAAATACTATAAGACACCATGAAATTAAAATTATTTAAGATGAATGGATTTTTTTTCGCACTACAGTGTACATTTTACAACAGAGTCTTCTGTACTCACAGATTCTGTAAAATCTGCCCTCCTGGCTGTGGTTTCACTAGGAATTCACTGGCCCTGTGCTATTCACTACATGTTGTCTACACTTCCTAGTAACTACACACCTACTATCTTCCATTTTACATGTGACATGCTAGCTGGATCTGTAGCTAGGATGGAGCTACCCTCTTACCCAGAGGTAGCCAAATTATTTAACAAATTTTCTTTAAAGCATGATTCAAGAGTTTAGGTATATAACAGCAATTCCTATATAACAGCAATTCCTATGACATTTTAAACACACACACACACACACACACACACACACACACACACAGGAAATGTGCAAGATTTTGCTATTATTATGAACTTTTTCTTATATATAATCATAATTAATGCTCTCCACATGAAATGGGGAGCACCTTTTGCGTGGTCGTGCGCAGCCCCCCGGATCCCGGTAGTATGGGCTGGCTTCGCCCTCCCCAGGCTGAATACCTGGAGGTCTCCGCCTACCTCAGCCAATCACCCAATGCTGCCTGGGGACGCATTGCCAGGGCATCGGACAGGTAGGGGGAGGGACCGCTCTGCCCACACAACAGAAGGTGAATCTTACCTGTGAAGTGTAATCAGATTTGCTCCCCTCTGGTTTATAAGCAGGTCTGTAGAACAAGCAAGGTCTGAGAGGAACCAATATCTGTGCCCAGCCACAAGAACAGTAACTACATTAACCACCTGCCTGCACATAATGCAAATACATTAAACTTGCTGCTTTTTTTTTTTTTTACAGCATTGACATAATATTTTTGTAAAATTTTGCTGCAATTCTTACAACCTGCACCCGTTACTACTGCTACTTCTTAACAGCTACCGGTATATAGCCAGTGGTGTTTTAGGCTCCACACACTGATCTTAAAACCCACTTGATGGAATTCAGTGTTACACAAAGATGATTGCTCTGTCAGTACAACCATTTTTGCTTGCTTGATGGGACAATCTTTTCTCTCCCCCCCCCCCCCATTCTCCTGAAACCCCCAGAGCCAATTGGGGAGGCACTGGGGGGACATGGGATGAGAGGGAGAAAAGCCCCCTTGTGCTAGCGGAAGTCCCTGTGCTGTCTCCCACCAGCACCCTGGGTTAGTTGAATCTGGCACCCTGAAGACAACTGATAAAATGGCACCTGTCAGGGAACTGACATCGGAGCCAGAGGCGGAGGCAAGGCTCCCAAGCGATGCTGGAGAAGGGCCCAGCAGGGAGAGAGGCAGCTCATCAGCTGGGGAAGGAAATCAGCATAACACCAGGGATATAGGGGGGCAGATGGGGGAATCGGCGAGGGGGCTCCAGGACTCCTCGCCGGAGACCAGCGGGGAGAGCACAGGTCCTCCGCTACCCACGCCCTCCCTGCGCAGAAGACTTCCGGGCAGAGAGAGTAGGAGGAGACTTGGCGTCAAACAGCTTTTATGCTGGAAAAGGTTTAAGAAACGTCCACTGACGGATTCTGCTAGCGACTGAAACAGCCACGAAGTGAAGGGCTGTCCAGACAGAAAGGGCTTAACCAGGCACACTAGCCAGGAGTGGCGGCAACTTACGCACGAGCAACCCCTATAATCATTACAGCACCTTAAAATCAATTGGCCTTAATGGCCTTGTGTGCTGGAATCCAATTGGATACAATGGTATTTAGGCCTGCCTGACTTACTTCGGATTGTGCCCACATTTTTTTGCCTTATTAGCATCATTTCTGAACACAGACTTAATTGTTCCTATGAAAATGTTGCATATATATTTTCCATTAGGTGATAATTTTAGAAATGAAGCCTTGTCAGCACAAATTTCTTCCATGGAGTCTGTGTAAACTGATTATAATTCAATTAATAAACCTAGTAAAACAAGTCTTATCAGGAAGTAATTGACTATAACAAATGTTCTAAGAAGGCACCATTCACTAAACGTCTCATAATTATCTAGTTGAAGCTTATCATTAGTGCTTCTCATTTCAAGAATTAATAATAAAAAAGACAAGGTAAGGCTCTCAATTGCACTGTTGTAAATGTAAACATCTGTTATTTCTGCTGCGTGTATGGAGAACTAAGGAATATGGCACATATATTTCTCTACTGAAGCCTAGACATCACAGATATGTGTGCACAACTAGAGTTCCTACCTTTTAAACTAAAAATTATGGGAAGACTTTCACCATGCCACTGATGCAAAATCAATAGGACAAGGGGCCACAGAATAAGTGCCATTATTGTTTGGTGCCAAATGGTTATGATGACCCCATTTTTTCCTCTGCACTCAGTTTTTTATTTTAAGATTGGGCATAACAAGCAAAATAACAATGTGTATGTGTAATGTAATTTTTGCAAATCATGTGCATAAAAACTGGCCATTGTTCACCAGGCCTCATGGAGAATGTTCATATAAGCTTTCCATAAAGAGAGAATTTTTCACATTTCCGGTTCATTATGTGTAATTTTGCACATTCCCCAGCCATAATGCATAATACCCAATAGGTTTGGGGGAATGTGCATATCTCGCCTGAATTTTGTACATTCTTTGGCCACAGTGCAGCCAAGATACGCCCATTCCCCAAGACCTTCTGCAGAGTGTGCAGTGATGGCTGGAGAATGTACAAAATCTGGCTGATATACCCATGCCCCATGGCCTACTGGAGATTATGCCAGCGACCAGAGAATATATGAAATTCGGTTGCTATGTGCACATTTCCTAGGCCCTGCTAGAGATTCAGCATAACACAAAAATGAGTGCTTTCCTACATTTTCCCAAAGTATTATGTGTCAGCTAAGTAATGAAAAGGTTATCAACAAACAAAAAATCAATCTTGTAAGCAAAATAAACTTATCATATATTTGCTTTTCACATCACATAGACAGGTATAACCTTTCCTTTGGAAAACCAATAATCAGAGCCTACAGCATGTGAAAGTCCATTTATAGTTTTACACACACACATATATACATGTGTGTGATATATATAGCAGCTAAAATAGTCTCATGCGTCTGTCTATCATACTGTTGCCCTCCAAGTGAATCAGGGTTCCATTCAGTTGCTATGCCATCTGTATTGTTTGAAAACGGTTCTGGGGAACCTCTTTGCTCATTAGATCATCTTTGTGTAATATCATGTATGCTGTACACCTTTGAAATCAATTATTTACGACCTAACACTCGCCAGAAGCCGTATGGCTAATTAACAAGTTGAACCTGAAGATCCCTCTGCTGCTGCTCATTAAAGAGTTCAGTAGAACTGTTGAACAATTTAGTATAAGCCAACACAAGTGGGTGTACTACTATGTGAAGGAAAAGTCTGCTTTCCATATGGTCATGATTATTCAGATTTTGTTTCTGCGAAAGATAAGAAATTGGGGTTTGAACGGCTGCAGAGCAGCTTGCTTATTCATAAGATTATGAGTGCCTAACAATAAAACAACTCCAGCAAGGTATTTATTTTAATTATATTTTGCATTTTATTAAGGCAGCATGGAAAATGGATCTCAGGTTTTTGTGAGGTCCATGATATAGATGTTCAGAAGACCCATCTTTAACCTCTACCTCCATGCTAAAGTGATAGATACTTTGCAGAACAAATAAAGAAAGAGGATCAGAAAACACACTGAACAGTCAGCCAGTTTGAACTGGAGTTTTACTGGAAATCTAAATCTCCAAGTTAACTAGATTCCAGTTTTTATGGGAAAGGAAAACAGATAGGGAGCATCCAGAACACTTTTTGATTAAGTATCAGTACATAGCTCTCTGCAGAAGGCAGAAAAGGTCAAACCAACGTTCAGCACACAGTGAGAATGTGGGTTTGTTGCACATTGTCTGGACTTCAGTATTCCCTGGGACACCTCACAAGATGACCAAAAAAAAAGAAGCTATGTTGTGATGCATGATAGAGGCATAGCACTCAGGACCGAAAACAATGGATACAGCTTCATAAGATCCAGAGGAGGGGGAGGGGAGGTTGGTACTATGCAAATGCTCCAGCAGGAATGCTGGTTTGCACCACACAACATCTCATCCATCCCCAGGAAGCTACCACCGCAGCTCTGCCTCAACTAACAAGCCACTTCTGATAAGATCCCAACATGTTTCCAGCACTTACCTAGAATTTACGAGGCAGGGCTCAAGGGCTCCTTTGGGTGTTTCCTTCTTGTTTCCACCATGGATTGATGCATCTCTTTTGCTTCTGGATCATACCGTCTATTTCCCTATGCAATCATTCGTGTCCATGCTGTGGACATTAGTTAAGAGGTAGAACTGAAGAAGTTTTCGGCAGTAGTGGTGGTGATGGGGGTTTATATGGTGATGTGGGTGGCTTTCGTTGAGCTTTCATTCTTCCAAAATACATTAGTGGGTGAGAAGTTGAATGTGCTGTTGGTGCCCAGGAAGATTCTTTCACATTTGTTCACGGTGCCCTTGCACAAGAAGACACCCATAATATATAACCTATTTAAGACACGGTGAAAGGCAATGTAAATGACAATTGCCTAAGTTTTAACATAGCCGATTCTCCTGTTTTAAGACCTTGAGAATGCTAATGTAAGGCATACAGTAGGTGATATTTCTGACTGAAGGACCTGTCAGCTTCCTCATCAACCTTCTGACTAACTCCTAACATTATACGCACCACATCTGTCTTGTTTCTAAAGTAAAAGATAATTGCACACTCTTAGGCTGCTCAAATCCAGCTGAAGACAGCTGGATTGATATAAATATGTGAGGCTTCCTTACAGAGGAAGACCATTGGTTTATCTAGTCCAGTGTCACTAATTCGATGTGCTGGCAGTGGGCTAACTTTATACCATAGGATTGCAGCCATAATTCCTAATTTTAAACAACTCTCCAAAAGTATATGGGGTAGAGTCACATCAATGTCCTGATCTTCAAATGACTGCTTTCTCTCATCATCTGTCATTTAAACATGTCCATGTTAGTGGCAGGAACAGCAACTATATCGTGATCACATCACACATGAACAGAACGCAGTAGGATGGGCGAATAACTACATAAAAATGCATATTGTGTCTTGTGGAGCCAAAGAAATAAATTCAGCAGCTCACTCATAAATCCCTACCCTGCCAATCTTATTCTTAGTCATTAATTTTTATGAATGGCATCTAAATGGACAGGCAGGACTCGTAAAGAGACCTTAAAAGTCAGCTCCATAAAAGTCTTGCAGCAGATTGAAAGTGGGCCAGGAGAACCATGTGTCTGCTTGAACTAACGTCAAGAACATGCCCTTCCATAGATCTTGGGTTTGTCATGGAGTAGTAAAACATTTTGCTAACACTATTTTAATTGGATCCGTTTAGCATCGATAATCAACTGCGACTCCAGGTTCCTTTTCTAAAGCGGGCTGGAAAAAGCAAAAGACTTTTGGACAAGAGGAATGACTTGTGCTCTAGGACCGTATGGAAATAACTGGCAACAGCTTCCCACCAATTTTCTAGGATAGGTGTAATGAGTGTGGTCTGGCCTTCGCAATAACTCAGTTTTACAATATGTTCCAGAAAAAGATGCCATGCACTCCCCGTTTTTCTCTCATGAAAAATGCAGCATGCCAGGCATCTCAGGGAAAATCCTGTGTGTGCCCAGAACTACTTCTGTATGCCTGGATGAAATCTAGTGTTGTGCTTGTCATTTTCTCTTCTGATCAAGCCAGAGGCAGGAGCCAGATAACTAAGCCAATAAAGGCTACCACCATCCACAGATGCTGTTTGAGATGAAAGGGTTGCTTATGAATATGTTTCTGTTGAACCTTCTGTTGAACCTAAACTAGCACGTCAGTAATCTCCCATAAAAGCCAGATTCTTCTTCTGAAGCTAAACAATATGTGTCACTTGGAGGTGGCCCTCATGGGTAGCATGCAATATAATTGAGAAGGTTTATGGAGGTTACTCTTGTCAGGATATTCACTCCAGGCTCCATATATCCTTATTGATGGAGAGCAGGAATGAGAGAAAAGGCATCAGCATTTCAATATATGAATCTGCCTTCAACTACATCAGATCCTTGGTCAATCTAGCCCAGGGTATTTTTTAAAAAAATATAGTTTCACAAACATTCAGTGTAGGATAGTGAGAACGTTGTTGGAATCAGGACAGTCCAAACCTAGCTCTGACAGCAATCATAATATAAAATGCACCAATATATATGTTCTTGAAATACTTCCAACCCCACTGTAAGGTAGGTCAATATTTCAATTGCTTTTTAGCCATCTTGTCTGAAATTATTCTAAAAGGTGGCATAAAATAAACAAAAAATTCCCGTCTTTCAATTGGAGAGAAGGAGAAAAGTAGAAGCATATATAAAACCATGACAAACATACTTTGGCCATATGCAGAATGGATACAATCGTGTGTGTGTGTGTGTGTGTGTGTGTGTAAACCGTTAACCTTTGGAAGCTTCCTTAAACATTCCGGAGTTAAAGACAAGTTGTTTGAACTTTCCCCCAAGATGACTAAATCCAAAGGCAGATAAATTACTTGATTGACAGCACCCACGACTATCTTAAGCATAGTGGGAAGCTGGTCAAAAGTGACTTTTAAAAAAGTCAGAGAGAATCCAAAGCCATATAAAAATAGGGGTCATCATGTTAGACCATAGTGATACAATCAGGGGTGCGAACTTGAATGAAATATTGGGGGGGGGGAGGTAAGCCCTGTCCTGCATAATTGATTACATGATGCAGTGCACACACACCATTTGAATAACAATGCCCATCAACTTTGGGGGGAGGGGTGGCCCCCTGAAATATTTTATTGGGGCCTGAAGACCCCTCAGCCCCTAGGAGTTGGCTCCTATGGATACAATCAGCATAGTGATAGCCAAGCACAGAAAGAAGTGGACAAAAATTCCCACAATGCACTGGAAAAGAGTGGGTGTACTGGAAAAGCACTAATGTCTCACCTAGTAATTATCTGCACATCCGTAAAGAGATGCTTGCCTCACCATTTGAGAACCATGGCTGTAGAAGTAGAGATTCGACCTTATTCTTACCAGTCATTACACAAACAGCATATTCATCACTCTGCGGATCAATACTCTGTCCCTAAAAAGAGGCATATTGGCATTTGGGGAGAGGTATTTTATATTTAATGTCAACATGATAGATTCCATACCATTTGTGTTTATTGAAATATGAAAAGAGAGAAGTTGGCAACCCAACCGTCACAGGCATGACAAGGCACCTTCAAGTGTAAGTATCCAAATTAAATATTGGTTCTCTGTTCCATTAGATGATGTATCTTACTCCCAGTGCTGACTGGCAGCATTCCACTGGTTATTACAATCATGTTAATTGATTTTCCTACACAACAGCAGCACATAATTTGAAATGCCACTGGTCATATGAAAGAGAAAATTACTTGGCACCGTGCTATCCTTGTGAACTACAGACACTAAATTCAAACTCACAGTTTCAGCCCAGGAACTTCAACATTTATAAATGACTGAATTACACCAGCTCCAATAAATCATTACTCCTGACAATGATACGGGCATGTATCAGTGGAGTATAAATTGATCTAATTTAATTTCTGCCAGTTTAACTCTAAGAGCCTGTAAAGCCTGTATTAAACTGAGAATGTGCACCGAGGCTACATGCATTTGAGAAGGATATCTTACGGTTGCTGTCTTGGTTCCCTCAGCTGGAGACATGAGGTATTCCCTTCACCCTCCCATGGGGTATTTCTTCTTACCTGAGGCATCAGGTACTGCCAAAACAAAGAAAAAAGTGCCCTGAGTAAGTGGTGAGCCTTGTCAGAACTATTGATGCGTCTATAATAAAGATTCAAATTCATTTCGGATCTCATTTTAGCGTTTTGGTCATCCAGATGTTGCTGAACTACAACTCCCAGTAGCCTTAGTAAGCATGGTCAATGGCCATGGATAATGGGAGTTGTAGTTAAGCATTTGAAATGGTGAAGGGAGCCAGGCTTCACGGATCTTTACTAAGTCAGTGATCTATCACAGTGGAATTCTGTGAAATGCTTTGCAGAGCCAGTGCAAATGGAGAGCTGGGTACACAGTGCTCAGGTAACTCCTGAATGCTCTTCTCTAGCTGGTAGTTGAGGATTCAGCTCAGAGCAGTTATCTCCACATAATCTAATAACGCCACATCTCTTATGCTGGGAAGCAACTGATCTAATTCCCTAAAACTGAATTCAATATTTGTAATATATTAGCAGCTACAAAGTGAGGGGAGAAAATGAGGCGATGAAATTCCACTTAGCTACAGAACAGATTGAGCTACCAGTTCAAAGCTCCATGCTGCTACTTTTATGCTGAGCACATAGGAGCTCACCAGAACATGTCAAACATCAGCAAACATTCAATAAGCTCCCAAACTAGAACATATCTGAGTCACCTATTGCAAAATAAACAGAGATGTAGCAAAAGCAATCAGCAGAGCAAACGATGGAGTGGGAAGTTAAAAAGCAGTTCTGCAAACCCGTGTGGCAAGAAACAATTGTTCTATTTCTCTGGAAATTGGGTTTCAAATGACAAAATTTTCCACAGAGAAGGCTTGTGTAGGAAATCGTTACAAACTGATAAAGAAGAATCCAGACCTGAAATTATCTCTCCACAACTTCCTTGGCACAGCAATAAAGAAATAACTCACAGGCTTTGCTAGGGTAGTGTGTGAGAGTGTGTTTTTGTAGACTTTTCTAGGGATAAACTGGAATGAAGAGATGCAGAACTGTACTATTCTGAAAACGCAAGTTACAAAAAAACTATTCATGTAATTTGAGCATACAATTAATTCTGAATTTCCCTGATATTCTACAAACTGGATGTACATCAGTATGTGGATTCGTCCTTACAGTATAGTTTAGCTATAGATCTAACAGGGATTTAAAACATAGCTCTCAACTTTTCCCTTTTCTTGCGAGGAATCCTATTCGGAATAAGGGAATTTCCCTTAAAAAAGGGAGATGTTGACAGCTATGATTTAGGGGGGGGGGGTTACTCTGCATGCTCCAAAATCAATATGCATCCATTGCAATAGCTATTCACTCTTAGAATACTTTGATTCTTATTCTAGCAAAGAAAATGAATTTGCTGCCATAGATTTGCTTACTACTTTTCAAATTCCAATAAAATAGTCATATACATTTGCCAGGGTAGCTCAGTGGCAGGCCATCCATGCAAAGGAGGTTTTCATTTTTATCCCCAGCATCTCCATGTAGGACCGGGAGGGGGATCCCCCATCTGAAGGCAAATCAAAATAACCCTCCCTTACACTGGTCCATTTGAGCCTTACACTAGTCCATTCCTAAGAACATAAGGAAAGCCTTGCTGGATCAGCTAATATCTAGTCCAGCATCCTGTTCTCACAGTGGCCAACCAGGTGCCTGTTGGAAATAAGCAAGCAGGACCTGATCAGAAGAAGAAGATGATGATTTTGGATTTGATATCCCGTTTTATCACTACCCGAAGGAGTCTCAAAGCGGCTAACAATCTCCTTTCCCTTCCTCCCCCAAAACAAACACTCTGTGAGGTGAGTGAGGCTGAGAGACTTCAGAGAAGTGTGACTAGCCCAAGGTCACCCAGCAGCTGCATGTGGAGGAGCGGAGACGCGAACCCGGTTCCCCGGATTACGAATCTACCGCTCTTAACCACTACACCACACTGGCTCCCCTCTCCATGTGCTTTCTAGCAACTGGTTTTCAGAATTGTTACCGTCTCTGACTATGGGCAAGACGACCGAATTCCACCAATTTCCTTCCAATTTCCTCACAAGTTTTGAGAAGGGAGACATTTTGCAATATGTGAAGGGTACTGCATAAGGGCATTGCAGGAAGTGTGGCCACGGCACTGGAAGACTAAGAGGCTGTGGGGTTGGGAAAGCTGTGTACTCCATCAGCCCCAGCTAGCCTGGCCAATGGACAAGAACAATGGGAGTTGGACTCCTGCAACATCTGAAAGACCACTTGTTCCACATTCCTGGTTCAAAACAGAGCAAAAAACCCACACACCTCAGACTGTTTATATAGCTCACTGCCAAAAGCCCCATCCTTGAGAACTGTGAAAATGAACCCCCTCAAAAAAATGTTTTAAAGAAATGAGTATGTGCAACATTTTGTTGACCACATGTGGTCCCATGGATCTCCACCCATCTTCCACAATCAGCTAGAAATGTGGGGAAGGCTGGTGTATCCTTGCTGTTAAGCCACATCTGTAACTTGATCCTGGTTAACCTGCCAAATCTCTTAGTGGGGACCACTTTTCTAAACAAATACAATATAAGTTCTAGCGGGAGGAAAACAGCAAAATAAAAAATTACAGTCCTACAAAGTGATAATGTCACTGGAAACTGCTGTGTACCATATTCACGATGCCTCAATCACATTTTATATTTCTATGTATGAAGAAGAAGAAGAAGAGTTTGGATTTGATATCCCGCCTTTCACTCCTTTTAAGGAGTCTCAAAGCGGCTAACATTCTCCTTTCCCTTCCTCCCCCACAACAAACACTCTGTGAGGTGAGTGGGGCTGAGAGACTTCAGAGAAGTGTGACTGGCCCAAGGTCATCCAGCAGCTGCATGTGGAGGAGCGGAGACGCGAACCTGGTTCCCCAGATTACGAGACTACCGCTCTTAACCACTACACCACACTGAGCATGTTCCTGGGGGTTTCTGGGACAACTCAAAATGTCTAGAGGTTTCATCACATATCCTATCCAGTGCAGAGAACTACTTTATTCAGACAGCCTTGCTCTCAGGTAAGTGTGCAGATAGCTGCCTCCTGAAATCTGTAGAGTCAGGTCTCTGAATGTATTTGGCACACTTTGCCTACAGTTCCTGCCTATGCAACTTGATCTTCCTCTTTGAAGTAAACCACACTTATTTTAATGGAACTTGCTTCCACCTGACAAAGGATTGCAGACTGAATCTTAAATTGTGTTGCCAATACACTCACTTTAAAGCAAAGATCTAAAGCATCGTGACAAA
This sequence comes from Podarcis muralis, assembly GCF_964188315.1. Classification (NCBI taxonomy): domain Eukaryota; kingdom Metazoa; phylum Chordata; class Lepidosauria; order Squamata; family Lacertidae; genus Podarcis; species Podarcis muralis. The sequence continues at coordinate 69,048,060 of NC_135657.1, forward strand.
AATATTCCAGTGAGCATTATAGGATCTAATTAAGAATAAGAAGTGTTTCCCATGCTGGGAAGTCACTGGTCTTATTTCCTTAAAAAAAAGAAAAATGAAATCTACATTCATAATAAAGTGATTTTAATTATAGTATCAAATGACCCAGTTTGATTAGATGTTGGAGATCACCTGTTTTTATTACTATACGAAGCTCCAAAAGATGTGTGTGTGTGTGTCCCAGAATTGTCAAGCAACTCGTCAAATGAATTTGAGACTTCAATTAGAAAAGAGGCACTTATACAGGAAAGAAAGGCACTTACAGAGTGGTTTCAATCATGATGAAAACTGCAACACATCATGGGAGATATAATGAGCCTCTACTGCTTCCACCAGAACCTCATGAGTTTAAATCAGCACTTCAATTCTCAGTTTAAATTTGCATCGAGAGTAAAGAAACTTGCTTAAAGACAGAGACAGATGAGGACACCAAACATTTTTTTTTTTTAAAAAAAGGCTGCTAATATGGACACAGATCACATCGAAATTTGCAGGGCATCTAGAACAGTGACATGCTGCCTGGACGCCCGGAAGGTAGGAAGGAGGTAAATAAAAAGTTAATGTTGTTAGGAATTAATGGTTATGCCTGAGATGGCATTATTATTCTAGGATTGAAATGGAGATGATGTAGTGTGATGTTATACTGCCTGTTGCTAATGCAATGGTGTGGAATGTTTTATGCCTAAAACAAAACTCAGAGATTTCATTGCCTCCCCAGTAAAAGAATACCAATCATTTTCTCCTCTTTCCATTTCACTCGTTTTCATTCTCATAGTTTTGTCAAATGGGCCCTTCACTTTTTGACATGCTGAGCTGCAGTAAGTCTGATATATTATGGCCAGGCTTCTCACATGTAGAATGGTAATACAAGGAATTCTTTTCGTAAACTGGGTGCGTGAATATGAATTGCATTTCAGAAAATGACAGCTGTGGTGCACTTGTACATACATAAAACCTACAAAACTGAGAGGATATTGCAGCACTGTCACGTCAAATAAGGATAGGGAATTTGCGGCCCTCTCAATGATGGACTCCAACTCCCATTGCCCCCTGACAGCATAGCTACTGGTCAGAGATGAGAGGAGCTATACTCCAACAAGATCTGGAAAACATCCTTGGCTTAAATGGATAGGTTAAAAAAAAAAGGTAAAGGACCCCTGGACGGTTAAGTCCAGCCAAAGGCAACTTTGGGGTGCGGAGCTCATCTCGCTTTCAGGCTGAGGGAGCCAGTGTTTGTCCACAGACAGCTTTCAAGGTCATGTTGGTCAGCATGACTAAACCACTTCTTGCGCAATGGAACACCATGTCAGAAGCAGAGCGCAGTGCCTATTTATGCTTTCAAACTGCTATGTTGGCAGGAGATGGGATGGAGCAATAGGAGCTCACCCCATTGTGGGGATTTGAACCGCTGACCTTCTGATTGGCAAGCCCAAGAGGCTCAGTGGTTTAGACCACAGCGCCACCCACGTCCCTTTGCTTAAAGGGATATAAGAAAGCTGTGGTGGGTGACCCCAAAATGAATGAGATAAAGAGACGGAAAGTCATATTTTAGGCTACATATATTTACAGTATACAGAAGTAGGGAGCCTGTAGCCCTCCAGATCTCATTGCAGTCCCAACTCCCATCAGCCCCTGATAGCATGGTCAATGGTCAAGGGTGATGGAAATTGGCAAGCAGCAACATATGAAAGGATAGGGATTGCCTAACTGCTACTTTGGGACGCGGGTGGCACTGTGGGTTAAACCACAGAGCCTAGGACTTGCTGATCAGAAGGTCAGCGGTTTGAATCCCCACAACGGGGTGAGCTCCCATTGCTCAGTCCCTGCTCCTGCCAACCTAGCAGTTCAAAAGCACATCAAAGTGCAAGGAGATAAATAGGTACCGCTCCAGCGGGAAGGTAAACAGCATTTCTGTGCACTGCTCTGGTTCGCCAGAAGCAGCTTAGTCATGCTGGCCACATGACCCGGAAGCTGTACGCCGGCTCCCTTGGCCAGTAAAGCGAGATGAGCGCCACAACCCCAGAGTCAGCCATGACTGGACCTAATGGTCAGGGGTCTCTTTACCTTTACCTAACTGCTACTTTAATAGTTTGATTAAGGTCCCATCTGCACAGCATGTTTAAAAGCAGTATAATAGCACTTTAAACAGTCATTGCCTCCACCAAAGAATCCTGGGGGGGGGGGGGAGTATTTTGTTAAGGGTGCTGAGAGTTGCGATTCCCTTCACAGAGCTACAATTCTCAAAACTCCCTGGGAAGAGGAATTGAGACAGGACTACAAAATGGCACAGGCACGCTCTCTATCCATGGGGCAAAAGCCATCACTGTGCTCACTCAATGACCTTCTCCTCTGTTCAGAATAGGTGTGGGTGTCCAATCCTTGCATCAAGTGAAGCAGGGGCATGTTTAAGGAGGTGGAAGGTTCAATGTAGGCAGTGGCGTAGCGTGGGTTGTCAGCACCCGGGGCAAGGCAAGTAATTTGCGCCCCCTAACCCGTGGATTTGCGCTCCCTAACCTGTGGATTTGCCCTAACCCCAGATGTTGCGCCCGGTGCGGCCGGCCCCCCCTGCACCCCCCACGCTACGCCACTGAATGTAGGAGAGGATGAGCCAGTGCAAACAGGAAATGAGCAAAGTGAGGAAAAGCCTCTTGTGCATTGGGTATTTTTAAGTGATTATTTACTGAGACCTTTCGTGGATGCCATAGGAGGTACTGGTGGGCACACTGACACCCACAGGTAACACAAGCCATAATAAATTCTTCAGAGTGTCCCACTCATTGGAATGGAGCTGGAACCTACTGCAATGAAGTGTAAGCCATAAATAGTTTCTCTCTCCCCCCTGCTCTCTACTATCCTTGTGTAATGAAAAAACCTTGTGCTTTGCTCTCAGTTCTGAGAAGCATTTTAACACAGTGGTGATCTTCACCCTTCAGTGCCTGTTAAAGAACAAAATCTGATTTTCATGACAGAGCATGAATAAACTTCCTTTTCTGATACTAAGCAACCTAACAGTCAAGGAGCAAGAAAGGGGGAAAGAATGTGGCATCTGGCAGAGAAAGTTACTTCCTCAGAATTTCAGCTGGTTTCCTCTGCCTCATGCCTGAATGGAACAGTCTGGAAATAGTTGGCAACACCAGGAAAATCCCAAATCCTATCTAATCCAGCATTCTGTTTTCACTGGGGCCACCCAGAAATCCATGGGAAGTCCATAGGGAGGAAATGAGCACAATAGGTATAGAACTAGATATATACGACATCCTGGGCATCAGTGCTGTATTTTATCTTGCAGGACCTGCTAGTGATGCTTTGTTTGATGTAGTAAGTTGTGCTACTCATCATACTCTTGATAGTAACTGTCTTCCTGAAATAAACACAGGGGATGAAACATTTAGATTCACAGGTATGCAAGCTAGAATTGCTGATCAGTGATTGCAAGCTGATTCTGAACATCTTGCTAAAGCCATCAGCAACCCTACCGCTATAGCACTCTGCCAGCTGCCAAATTTACAAAGATAATTTCTGTTATGTTACTTGTTGTAATTAATATTTGGTTTTCATGATTAACTGCACCCTTCTGGGATCTGGAACAAACTTGACTGAGGTGCTTTTTGATATTTTTAACAAATAAGTGTGTGCCTTCATTCACAAGACTCCCAGGCAAAGGTATTTTACAGCTCTGTCCTTCACGGTCCTCTTCATCAGCCATTTAATGATTTTGGCCCAGGACACAGCATTCAAGTAGAATGAGATGCACTTAGATGTCCACTACTGACCTATTTCCTTTTTGTTTTATATGAAATTAAGAAAGTTGCCCATGTTTAATGAGATGTTTGCTTCAAGACCCGAGACCATTGCTTAAGGTAAAGGCTTTTGCGGAATGATTAAATGGCACTTCCAGTGCTGTACTTAATTCACATTAGTTTATTACTTCACTATAACTTTATTAGTGGTCAGAAAGAGCTACATAGCAGATGGCTATTAATCAATAGATGGAATCTTAAACACAGTTGTAACTAAAGTATCAAGCTCTCTGAGAAACCCGCTTCTTGAAGAAAACACCAAGTCTTTAATTTCAGTAAAGGATTCCTCGAGTTATGCTATTAGAGCAATTAAATTTATCTCAGAAGAAAGGAACAGGAAGAGTCAGAAATGGGATTTGAAAAGACTGCACAGGTCAGAAAACCATCTAGCTGAGAGATGAACAGGAACAGAAGAGGGCAAGATGCAACTGAAAATTAGAGGGGATTGGGGAGGGGTATCATGGAAGTGCTGCTGGGCTGATTTGTGCTAAATAATTTGGTTGGATTCAGGTTAACAGTACAATCCTATGCATGTTTCTGTTAGGAGCACATCCTACACTCGAGTAGGACCCTGGTAGAGACACATGCCCGACTGGCATGTTCCCTCCCTCCTGGTTGATTGTTCAGGAGCTTCAAAAGCTTTCTTCTGCCCGAACATCACAGTGACCGATGCCACTAGACATTGGCACACTGAGAGCCAGTGTGGTGTAGTGGTTAAGAGCGGTAGTCACGTAATCTGGGTAACCGGGTTCGCGTCTCCGCTCCTCCACATGCAGCTGCTGGGTGACCTTGGGCCAGTCACACTTCTTTGAAGTCTCTCAGCCCCACTCACCTCACAGAGTGTTTGTTGTGGGGGAGGAAGGGAAAGGAGATTGTTAGCCGCTTTGAGACTCCTGAAGGGGAGTGAAAGGCGGGATATCAAATCCAAACTCTTCTTCTTCTTAGGGATCTGCAGAATCTTCGCAGCTTGCATGACAGAACCCCAGCAACTCAGCATTTTGGCTAATCTACTTTCTTTACATATAAACACACACGGAGCACTGCTACATGACTCCCTCTCTCTCTAGCATCAGACAGCAAAGAGAAAAAGAACAAAGGACAAAAGTCCCACTTCACGGAATACAGTAACACAAACATCCTGTCTCCATCACTTCCCACTTTGTGGAGTCAAAACATATACCATCATGTGAAAGACAGCAATCCCATGACTGCAATCATGGAGCAGGAATTCTAACAGTTTCATCATAAACTAATTTCTACTATGTTCAGTGGGCCCCGTCTCTCTCCCCACCCCCTATGCTGCATGCTGCATGCAGTGAGTAACTTCTCCCCTGGCATCCACACAAACCATACCAAGGAGAATCTGTCGATTTTGGTTTTCCCAGTTTCTTGTTTCCCTGGTCTTAAATTCATTTTTCCATATTTCCACCTCAGTTTGCATTTTTTTAAAAAAAAAATGTCCTCATGAAAATTCAGTAGCATTTTAGTGAAAATTATTCTTTATATATATATATATATAATTGTATGCAGTTTATCATAGAAAACAATTCCCTATTCTATAAAGCATTTCTGTATGTTATTTTCACTAATATGTGAATTTTAACCCAGTATCTTTGTACAAATTGCTTGGCTGGAGAACAGAATTCAAACTCCCAAGAATTTCAAAGGATGGTTGTGTTTTGGTTCTTATGTTGAATTTAGATTTGGCTTTCAATGTGAACTGAATCATGGTTCTCCCTCATCTCTACTAAAAAACAGAAAAGAGGACCTCTTTTCTGTGGCTGATGAAATGGAGGACCATGAAAAGGCTTGTGAGCTAGCAATCCCATTCTGTGGTATTACCACACTTGGAATACTGTGTTCAGCTCAGGTTCCTTCATCACAAAAGGGATATCATGGAACTGGAAAAGGTTCAGAGAAGGGCAACCACAGTGATCAAGGGGGTGGAGCAACTTCCCTATGAGGAAAGGTTGCACCATTTGGAACTTTTTACTTTAGAAAAAAGGCCGGTAAGAGGAGGATAGGATAGAAGTGTATAAAACTATGCATTGTATCAGAATACTAAAACTCAGGGTCATCCAATGAAACTGAATGTTGAAAGAATTAAGAAAGTCAGAATAAAGTGCTTCTTCACACAGCACTCCACAAGATTACATCAACTTGGATGGCTTTAAAAGAGGGTCAGGCAAATCCATGGAGGATAAAGCTATCAAATGCCTACTAGCCATGATGCTTATGTTCAACCTCCGCTGTTGGAAGCAGGATGCATCTGAATATCTGACTCTGCTTGGAATCACAATTGGCTGTTGAATTCAGGTCTTGCTTGCAGGCTCCCTATAAGGCTCTGGTTTTCCATGGTGAGGCCAGGATGAAGAATAAGCTGTGCCTTTCACTTAATCGAGCAGGGCTTTGATTAACATGCGTATGGTGCCCCTTGTCCTTCAGCTGTCTAAAAAGTTTTGCTAAAAGTCAGAAGGCCGATCAAACAAACAAACAAAATCTAGACTGTATATTCAAATTCAGATTGGCTAAGAAATTAGGAGAGAGAAACATTTTCTGATTTTATTTATCTGGACAGGTGGGAGAAATGACTCTGCTTATTTTCAAGTCATTATACTATAAGTAATAGGTATCTTGTGCATGTCCCCTTAGCACATAGGAGCAACTCCTTGGGGCCAAGGTCCCTTTGCCTCCCCATAACATATTTGAGGGGGCCGTCCCCCAAAGCTGACAGGCATTGCCATTCAAATGGTGTGTGGTCTTGTGATCGATTATGCGGAGCAGGACCTACCTGCCCCAGCCCATATTTTATTCAGGTTGGCACCCCTGACTTAGCATGAAACATACTGGCCAAGGAACCACTGACTTGGCTAAAATTCATGTACTAGGGACCAAGAGCAGCAAATCAATTAAATGCAGCTGTTCTTTCTTTATGACAGGAAATGCATCTATTTGCTACCATGACATCAACATTTTTTTAATCAAAGCCACCAGGGGAAAAAATCACTATGAGCCAATGTTTGTTCACTTGGGGGGGGGGGACTTTAAAACCTAATTGCAATGATTATTAAATTTTGTGTTGTCAGTGGACACCCGAAATTCTATATAAGTAGTACTGAGAATATTCTTTTACTTTGAGCACTGAATACCTTCTGTCAACATTTGCTCTTCATTCATCATGGAGAATAAATGTAGAAAAACATCTTTTGAAAGCAAGCAGTTGGATTTTAAAAGAGCTGCTGTGATTTGACTGCTTGCCAGTGGAGTGCTATTTGCAATGTGTATCATTCCATCGACTGTGAGATATCCTAAGTTTAGAAACAGTTTATTCATTCTGTGACAGACTGGAAAGAAAATGTCTTTCCTCCCACCCAAAGACCAAGCAATTTTTGGTGGTGATAGGGGAACACCATACAATCACAACTGGAAAAAAGGCTAAATATGGATTAAACTTACTATTCTTTCATTTGCTGGAGAATTTTCGTTAATAGAAAGAGGGGTAGTGATTTTCAACAATTCTCCCTCTTCCCTGCATCAGTTCCCTGACAGTCTGCTATGGGAGTTGGGGGACCCTTTGGAATAGCCGGATAAAGGTGTGGGAGGTTGCAAGAGAAGAACGGAATTAGGGGGGAAACGACTCCTCACTCTCTGTTAGCGGAGGCCTAGCAGAAGGACATAAATGGAAACAACCCCATGTATTTTAAACTAGAGTTACACTCTTCTAGGTGTAAAATGTATTGTGTTTGTTAATATTGTGCATATGGAAGCAGTAGGATGAATGAAAACTGACTCTTCTTGAATTAAAAATTGCTCAGCCCAAAAATATGGTTCAAAAGCTTTATGAACAGAACTTTCTTCAAAGCAGGCACAAAATAATGTTACATCCAAATAGTTGCACAATATCACATGCTTGTCCAAGCACGGGTACAGCATCTATGAAATATAAACATTACTCCAAACAGAGCCTGAGGCTTTGTTTTCCTGAGGGGAGATCATTAGCAAACCTTCCTCATTAGTGGTTTGAGAACAAAGAACTAGCTCACACAAAATGGAGATTTGCAACTGAATATTCCCCATGTGATTTAAAGTTAAACACATTGTGAAAGAGCAGAAGAGATACATTCTGATTTAATTATCAACTGTTAGGCTCTCTGCAGCTGCTTTGTTTAGTTTGCTATAGTGGAAGTTTCCATGCTATGCATTTAGCAGTACACATAGAGTTGTACAGAGTTATTTTCCATTTTAATGTACAATTAAACAATTATACTTGGAAAGGCAGCATACAAATAAAATGATTGATTGATTGATTGATTGATTGATTGATTGATTATGCTGATTGGGACTAATGGAAGTTGTGATCCAAAACTTCTAGAGGAGGCCAGGTTAGTGAAGGCTGGTTCAGGGCATATTTATTTATCTTTATAACTTTTATGTCCTGTCCCTTCTACCAAAGGAAATGCCTTTGTTGTGAATATATGATGGGTTGACGTAATCTAGTATATTCTGTTCAGAGCAGTGAGCATGCAGAGGCTCTTTTTTTCATCCTTATGTCTTTGGTTAGACATATTTGAGCAGCAGGATTTGGCTTATTGAATTCTGTTCAATATAGCTGTGGCACAATGTAAATGTTGAGGTCAATGTTTCTGTTCTGTCTTTTGCATCACAGACAATGACAATTGTTATTCTAAGGCAGAAATGCAAGCAAAGACTCCCTGTTTTGCTTTTCAGTGAATAGATTCATACTGATGCACATAGTTTATGGGAAACTGCAGTGGGAGACTGCTATTGACCTAGTCTGAAATCTTCGGCTACTTTGAGGAGAGCCTTTGTTGTACCAAGCCCTCCTGAGCCAATTAAAATTTGACATTTTGTACCTTCAGTAAATAAAATGCAAATGAGTGGGTGATATATATATATATATATGCAGGTTAATGAAGATGAAAACATATCTAGACCCTGAGCTTACTGCGAGATGGATTTTAACTCTCACCACTGCCTTCTCTGAACACAGTAAGAAACCTCCTCTTGTTTCTGTATACATCAAACCTTTATCCACAGAATCACAGAAATTTCTGTTTGAACCCTTCTGTTGGATGGGTCCCTGAAGATCATCTAGTCCAACCCCCTGCAATGCAGGAATATGCAGCTGTTCCATACGGGGATCAAATTTTCAACCTTGGCATTATCAGCACTCTGCTCTAACCAATGGACCTATCCAGTACAGTTGTACCTTGGAAGTTGAACGGAATCGTTTCCAGAAGTCTGTTTGACTTCCAAAGCGTTCAAAAACCAAAGCACGGCTCCTGCAGCCAATCGGTAGCCATGGAATCCCCGTCGGATGTTCGGCTTCCATTCGAAAACCGGAACAGTTAGTTCCAGATTTCAATTGTTCGGGAGCCAAAACGTTCGAGAACTAGGCCATTTGAAAACCAAGGTACGACTGTATTTGTCTTAATTTAAATGTGAAAGATTTCAGCAAAAATATGTGCATCATTCCAATTTGCATTTGCAGTTCTACCTTGACATTCTGATTCTACTACCTTCTTTCATTTACAGCTTCCATTTGCAGTCATGTGTTGTCACCCCTAGAAAACTTTTTTCTTTCTGAAGGCAATCGATCTATCTTAAATTGCTAGTGTGCTTCTGACACTTATAAACCATTTGACCCACTTCCTTAACCTTCCTTCCCTTTATTTCCAAAAGGACTAAGAAGCAAGGGGAAGCAGATGGGACTGCACTGGCCAGTGGATTGCCTGGCCTTAGCTTTTCTAGTTCTGAGGTCTGATTGCCACATCTTTTGTACTCACCAGTTGCTTGTTACAATGATCCTATGAGTCCTTCCATGTTGGTGAGCAGGATCTTTGGCTCCTGTCTGTGGCTATTCATAGAAAGCCTCTCCTCCTTACAGAGGGGAGGAGTTGTGAGCAGGAGCCGTTTCCTGCGTTGGCAGGGGGCGTTCCAGCCCCTGCCCAGCTGTCCTGGCTGCTGCGCCACACCCCCAGGTAGCCAACAAATGAGGTGGAGGCTTGGGGCGAGGTTTTGCTGCTCACATGTGGCTGCGGCAGCACTTTCCTTTCATTCCGCTGCTGGTTTTCGTTGGATCACCCTCCCTTTAGTTCATTGCTTGGTTCTTGACATTGCTATGGACCTGTGGTTGGTTGCCTTGGTTGTCCAAGGGGCCTGGTAGGAATTTTTATCCAACTGGCAAATTGGCACTGGCCACTTGGTTTTTTGCCTACCTCGTAGCAAATCATCACAACGTTTAGGTATTGGTGGTTAGGCATTGGAATATGTTTGTGTATTGGAGGGCAGGGTGTGGCCATCGCCTACCCCTCCACTTTATGAGTATTCCGGTAATGGAATCCGGCGGTCGTGGATCCTGTCCGACGCCCTTGCTGGTGTCTAGGGCCATGGCACGACCCCCGGTGACATCAGGTGGAGCTTTCAGTTGTATTTGCATCAACAGGCTCCTCCCACTGGTGGTTAACCCTTGTTAGACTCACCCCTTCCTGAGGGGGTGGAGTCACGCTCTGTTCTTTTATCCAATGCCTAAGCCAATACCTCTCACATGCTGTAATCAATAAAGTTGTGGCCTTTTTTAGCCCATTAATCTAATATACTGTGTCCATGTGTCTTTCTTATCCCCAAGCGGGTGGCGGGTCCTTGAATCACAACTAGTCATAGTTAGATTAAATATACAGCAAATCCCCATGCTTCTATATCTCCCCTCATGTTTTAAACCCTGCAGAATGAAGATTCTAAAGCATGTAAAGCATCTCTACATGTAAAGGTCACCGTCCAATTCATAGAGGGTGATTAAAACATGGATAAGGGAGCAGAGCAAATGCCTTCATTCCTGCCCTCTCCCACAAACAAGACAGTAGAATAATTTGATATTATAATATGTGAAGAGTACCTACAAGTTTTCCCCATGGGGTTTTCTGCAGGTGAAGATCTGCACCACCCTCACCTATCAATTCCACATGATTGTTGGCCTTTCAACTTTACAGAAGCACAATGGGATGTCCCCTCGGAAAAGTGCCCCCTGGTGTGCCTGTAAAAGCCAAAACTATTCAGCACAGACTAATTCTAGCTATTAAAAACATGAAATTTCAATAATAATTCATTTATACCCCACCCATCTGGCTGGTCACTCTGGGCAGCTCCCAACAGAATAAAAAAGTGATAAAATATCAAACAATAAAAACTTATAGACCTATGCAATTAAACACTTGAGCATCATTAATTTCAGTGAGCATTTAAACACACCTGTGTGTTTTTCCATCCCTACGGATTGTAGCTGTATCTATCAGGACTATGTTGCTCCTCAAAAAAGTTCATTTCTCAAATTTCAGATTAATGAGGTTGCACTAAAGACATTCTAGTATCAAATACTCTAATTCAACAGCAGAAGGTGAAGCGTCTATAAACCTACTATGTACTTAAAAAACAACAACTAACCTAACCTGGGGGAACCAAATGATGTGGCTTTTCTTCTTCAGGGAGAAGAATTCCAAGTGAAGTTCATTGAGTAGAAATGCTTCAATGCAAACAGCAGCTCAACAGCTGCTTAATTTGACTGCAACACAGCGTGTGCTCTTGTGAATAACTGGGAAGTGAACAAAGAACCACCAAGCCCTCTTTCTAGCCACAGCCATAGGATTTTCCTATGCAGAAGATTCCGCTTTTTGCTGAAGAACTGTTCACAGATTTATAGATGCCTGTGGTCTTTTAATTAATCCCTGCTGCTGAGTTCCTTGACATGTAGCATCTCTGGCAAGCATCTGCTTCTAGTCAGCTACTGCATCAGTGGTGCAGGTTAGCAACGGTGCTTAACCAGAGTGTATGAGTGAGTGGAGGCTGCATTTTAATCAAGCCGCCTACATTTTCCATGGCTTTCCATTGCTCGCTTCAGAAAACAAACAGCAGTCCTGATGTTTCCACCTTGCCTGCTGAACTCCACGTTAGCAGCTGTGGGAACTACGAAAAACACAGCCAGAAAGTTTATGGAGGCTGGTGAGAATATGCAGTAAGTCTGAGACACCAGTAGAGAGATCAGGGCACCCAGTGCAAAATCTATACATATAGGACAGTATTCAGTTTTACTCAGAATAGACCCACTAAAATTAATCACGGTCATGAATTTCAGTGGGTCTCCTCTGAATAAAACATAATTAGCTGCCACCCATAATCTTGTGGTTTAGATTATATGCATGAAACACCTCGCTCCTGACTAAGGGTGGGCAAATCTGTCAAATCAAGTTTTTCCTCTGTTTATTATGTTTCCAGCCTTTTCCCAATTCAGCTCTCCACAGTTCACACTTTTTAATATATATAAAAAGCTCATTCTGAAAATTCATCAGCATTTTAGTGCGAATTCCTCCCTAATATAATTCTCCCTAATATAAAACATTTGTGTATGTTACTTATTCTCATTAAAATATGCATTTGTATGTACTATTTTGGAAAGTATGAATTAGGTAATGCCTTAAAAAAAATTCCCATCCCTACTTCTGACCTATTGGTTCTGATATTGTTCATTTAGGTGCATGGTTACAGCATCCATGCAAATATACTACGCTGGGGTTCTAGCTGGAGATTCAGTCTTCTGGCCAGTGTTCAGTGTATTGTCAAAGTCCATCCTCCATAAATGCGAAAAGCACTCAGTGGTATCATGCAACCCTTTCCCAGTGTGTTGGGGCTCTCTGACAAAGCTCTCCCATTTGTGCTTTGGTAGAACCATGTGAAGATACATGGGATATGTCTGTCTGTAGGCTGCATCCAACAGTTTCTAGAGTACAATAAGCAGACATGCAGCCCAATCCTGTGGATGCAAAGTGCAGTAAGATTTATGTTCCACTAAATGTGGTTTCAGTTGCAAGCTCTCTAAGGGTTATGGTTCAATGACAGAGCACATGCTCTGCATGCAGATGTCCTAGTTCAATCCCTGGCATCTCCAGGCAGGGAGGGGGAAGATATCTGCCTCAAATCCCAGAGAGCTGCTGCCAGTTAGTGTCGACAGTGCTAGGTCTAGTTAGACTAATGGTCTAACTTGGAACACAGTAGGTTTACCTGTTGAACAGATCCACCACCAGAATCTTGCTTGTGTAGAGAATAAGCTAAGTTGAAGAACTGCCAAAAAAAAGTTCTGTATCTACCCATGTAGATAATATGGGATATAAAGGTAAAGGTAAAGAACCCCTGGATGGTTAAGTCCAGTCAAAGGCAACTATGGGGTGTGGTGCTCATCTTGCTTTCAGGCCAAGGGGGCTGGCGTTTGTCCACAGACAGCTTTCCAGGTCATGTGGCCAGCATGACTAAACTGCTTCTGGTGCAACGGGACACCGTGACAGAAACCAGAGCACACTGAAATGTCGTTGACCTTCCCGCTGCAGCGGTATCTATTTATCTACTTGCACTGGCGTGCTTTTGAGCTTCTAGGTTGGCAGGAGCTGTGACCGAGCAATGGGAGCTCACCCTGTTGCAGGGATTTGAACTGCCGGCCTTCCGATCGGCAAGCCCAAGAGGCTCAGTGGTTTAGACCACAGCACCACCCACGTCCCATAATATCCCATCATATGGGACAATGTTGTATATTGCAGTGTTCAATTTTCAGGAAACTTTAGATGTGAGTAAAATTTCCGAGGACACATCTGGCTGAGAGAGACTGTTGCAAATGGTTCTAAGGGCACACTGGAAGGAAAACCCCGATACAATATTGTCAGGGGCTCAGGGACTGAGCCACAGGGGAGAGAGGAAATGGAGAGCGAGGGGGAGGAATCTGAAGGTAGCGGAGAACAGAATGACAGTGAATCGAGAGATTCCATAAGCCTCTCCAGTGAATCAGAAGACTCCCAGAAGGGGGCGCTGACGGCCAGGGAGAAGGGGGTCCCAGAGGGGACACACCAGAAGCAAGGGGCCAGCGGAGACTCCCAAAGTAGTAGCTGGAGATCAGGACCAGTTTCCCCACCGGAGCGCAGTGGGGGGGAAGAGGAGTCAGGTCTGGCCACGCCCCCGTTGGAGAGTGAGGGAATGGAGGGGAAGTCAGAGCCAGGCAGCACCCCTGGGGAGGAGAGTAGTGACAGGAGCTGTGTAGCAGTGAGGAGGAAGGTGTCGGGCTGCGCACGTGCGCCAAGTTCAAATGTACAGGCGCGCGGGACTGCTGACAGCCCGGAGTGGGAACCAGGTCCTAAAGCCCGCTGGAGGCTGGGGGAGGACTCGGCAGACTCAGCTTCTGAAGAGTCTAGGAAAGGCGAGTCCTCGACGGGCAAGAGGACCCAGAGGAGGAAAGAACAAAGGAAGAGGTGGAGCAAGGCTAGGGTCTTAAACTGGTGCCTGGGGGGAGGAGACTCAGACGGAGCTTCGGCGGTCTAGAGTTCGAGACGTAGAGCTGCACGCTGAGAATGTAAGAATGAAACAGAACTTAAATAAAGACTATTTCATATAACAACGACCTGGCGTTGGTCCTTTGTGAGCTGGGACCTAGGGCAGCTTCTGACAAATATAATTGGTGCACATACAAGGCTCCCATTGTTGACTATGGAAGAGTTCCATAGGTACAAGAGGACCCTTTCCCTTTGCCATTGCCAGCAACAGTCGAAGAACCTGCTAATATGTACAGGACTCTACTGCTCAATTTCAACCTATGTCTCTTCCTTAAATAAGTACAACAGGCAGCCAATTCTTTTGATAGCAATAACATTTCTACTACAAAGTACACAAGAGTTCATATTTAATTTCAGTTTGGCCAAAGGCACATACAGCACTTCAAGGCAGAGGCCTAATCTTATCTTCCCCTAATGACAGGACCGACTTAATGGAATCAAGCATTTCCCCACAAAAATGACTTTATTAATAATCTGTGTCACCCTGAAGCTCTGTGATTTATGACTCTGAATAGAACTGTGAGGAAATGTCTCTGCTACTGGACTCATTGTGTACTTAACCAAGGCCTGAAGCCAAGTTGTAGTTCTACACACAGTAATTATAGGACATAAATGAACCCACCAGTCTTCAGAAGTTTCTTTGCTATAGCTTGAAGTCTTCTTTACATATAACAAAATATCTCACTCACTGTGCTGTGGATATTCAACATGAAAATATAACAAGAAGCCAAATAACTAAAGTGGGGGGGGGGGCATGTTCTTATAATCAGGTTGGTGAAGCAATTGTGAGTAAAATGATTGCTGGGGAAGGGTTTAAAATGAGGAATGGTTGAAGGAGCTGGGTATGTTTAGCCTGGTAAAGAGGAGACTGATGGCAGTCATCTTCAAATATCTCAAGGGCTGTCACATGGAAGATGGAGTAAGCTTGTTTTCTCCTGCTCTGAAGGCTAGAACCTGAACCAACGGATTCAAGTTTCAAGGAATGACCGCTCCCCGCTTAAAACGGGGGGCGCCCTTTGCGTGGACGCGAGCAGCCCCTAGATCTGGAGCGGCTCCAACAGCATAGGCTTGGCCTTGCCTTCCCTCAGGTGGGATACCTGGAGGTCTCCGCCTACCTCAGTCATTTGCCCAATCCCACTTGGGGGAAGCGTTGCCAAGGAGACCAGGCCAGGTAGGGGAGGGATTACCTGCCCACACAATAGAGGGAGGATCTTACCTGGGAATCCTCACTTGGCTCCAGAGCTTCTCTTGGCTCCAGAGCTTAGAGATTCTGACTAAACACCAGGAAGAACTTTCTGGTGGTGAGAGCTGTTTGGGAGTGGAACAGACTCCCTCAAGAGGTTGGGGATTCTCCTTCTTTGGAGGTTTTTCAGCAGAGGTTCGATGGCCATCTTTCAGTGATGCTTTAGCTGAGATTCCTGCTTTGCAGGGGCATTGGTCTAGATGACCTTTGGGCTTCCCTTCCAACAATTCTATGATTCTGTGAAAATATTGAAGGAAGAGGGTTATGCTCGGTATAGTATAATCCTGAAACAAAGTTCTAATCAAAGTTTGTCTGAGTGTCTATTACTGCTTGACTTTTTGGCTACCTAACCAAGCTCAGCTCACCTTACTTGTTTTTGCAGTTTATGGCAAGCAATGAAAACAGAAGATTTATCAAGTTCCATGTGGTGGCTAATTGGTGACCATCAAAACAGTCCAGCAGCCAGAACATTCTTCAGTCTTAGATCTATCCAAAAAATAATCGGATACAACACCCATTTACAGATCTTTCTTTCAGCATTGGGATGTACATTTAGCAAACCACAGATGTGCACATTTGGTATTTTGGAAAGTTCTGAAATTTTGACTTGGCTGTTCTTAAATGCATATATGTGGGCATGGGAAAATATTATTATTTAGCATTTAAATGCACCTTTATAAAAAGTGTGC
Source organism: Podarcis muralis (assembly GCF_964188315.1). Lineage (NCBI taxonomy): Eukaryota > Metazoa > Chordata > Lepidosauria > Squamata > Lacertidae > Podarcis > Podarcis muralis. The sequence goes on from NC_135657.1 coordinate 69,064,216, forward strand.
ATCCCAATTTTATATATGTTTTCCATAAGCTTTCAATATCTCACTTGCCAAATCAAACTGTACAATTTTAGAAAAGCTGCAGCTGAACAGACCAAAATTACAGCACTCCCTAATACAGCAAACATAATTAACTTTGAATTACGTGAATTAACAGTGCCTGACAAATTATCATTTAGCTCTGAAATTAAATTCTTTCATGCCATTAGATTTGTTTGTTAAGCCCAAGTAGGCAAAAGTAGTATTTAATAAAGTAATAATGATGCTTTGAAGAGAGTGCCTTGGAGAAATATATGGTTTTATCTAAAATAAATCATGGTCATGCTAATATTAGCCCATTTACAAATATCATATACCGTTGGATCTGCATAATAGATTTTCAAAGAAACTTCAACACAGCAATAGATTGCCCTCAGTCTATTAAAGCCAAATTCCTCTGGTTTCCTCTTTTAACTAGCTATGTGTGCAGTCAAATAGCTGACTGTGTGATACTTATGGTACTTCTTTAGATAATTGTTACTCTTTATTCTTGGACAATTGATAGAACAGCTTGGTAATATGCCAATATTCAGAATCCAAATTCAGTTGCCAAAAAATAATTTAAGCACTCAACTACACCCAATGGCAAATCCAGAGGATGTGGTTAAATTTGTGTCACCACCCAGTAGCTCATGAAAGCTTACTCGATAACGATGTGGTTACCTGAACAATGTGGAAAATTGGCATTTCATAAACGGCCATCTGTTATCCCAAAGGGATACATTACTTTGCATATTCTAGAGGACATTAACTTCCTGGGGATTTCTTTCTTTCTTTTTGGCAGGGCTGTTGTTAGTGGATCACACAAGCTAGGACTGTGCCAGGTCCCAAATCCCAAACAGAAGCAAGCCTATTCAGGAGGATCTGGGCTTGAGCTAAGCTGGGTCAAGACAGCCCTGGATTGCCCTGTGTTGGACCATGTGGCGCCATCCATGGCTGTCAGGCTTTCAATTTGCTTTGTCAAATTGATTTGGAGGTGGATCTGGGCCAAGTTGGGTGCAATCCAGAGGTCTGGATTGGGTGCCCAGATCGGTTGTGCCCAGGCCTAACACACACTATAATGGACTTGGATCCAGAATTCCTGTAAATGGGATTCCTCTTAAGGGATGCTTCTGCTGGTTGTGCTTATGGATTGCAGTAGAATCACTTTTCACCATTTTCTCCTTCAACCCTGAATCTGTTCTGGAAGGCTGAAGGACTCTCTTGAATACCATGAGCGGTGTTATGAGGGGCTGCCAGGGAAATATGTGAAAACCACCTTTCCCCTCCTCCTTCCAGTGATGGCATTGTCCACTGGATTGTAGTCCTTTCTGTGAATGGAAGGAGTCCTTAACATTGGCAGAAGTGCGAGTCAGGATCCAGCACACTGAGTTTGGCTTGCACTCAGATGGCCAGCTGAAGCATTTAACTCATCATGGAGTGAACCCAATACTTGAGAAAACTTTCTATCATTTTCATTTTATTTTGCTGATATAAGGAGTAAGCACAACTACTGTATAATATTCTCATAATGATATAGACTTTATTGCATATCCTCAAACTTTATTTTTATTTTAATAATTAAAAGTTTCAGTACTGTTATTCCCTATGTGCCCATATACACCTAATTCATAATTTGCATAGCAAGTGTTTCTAAGTGGGGAAATGATTAGTAAGCATAATCAAAAGGGATTTCTTTTATGGAACAATTCAGATTATTGACTCTGTCTTTGGGATTCTTGGGGCTTCAATTATTTTCTTAATAAAAAAAACACCACTCTACCTAGCTAGAGTTCATAGTTCCTAAGAGTGCTACATCTTCAAAGAAGAGCACAGATGGGTTGAGATTTCCCTATCATGTAAGACTGTTTTTCAATTTGTGCTTAACTTCCTACACTAAATTAACCTGCTGATACCTGGTGCTTTAAATTGTTTTGCATTTTAAACATGATGCTATTAGTAGTTCCGGGAAGGGATGTGTGTGTTCAAATATCAACACCATTTCCAAATGACTGAATGTAGTCAGGATTATACATGACATGTGGATACATGTTACAAAACCTCAACAGTTGTTTCTTTTACAGAAAAGCAGCCTCAAGAGAACATTATTTGAATCAGAAAAGCAGTCTGCTTAACCCTTGTTCATGAATGTACATGTGAATTTTTGGAGGAGGGGGAGTTTTTCATGCACAAAATGATAGTTTCTACATTTTGCCTCGTATCTCATGCTCAACTCTTAACAAAAATGAAAGCTGAGAATTTAGGAGTTATAACTCATTCAGAGGGGACAGGTTCCAGGTACATGTTTGTTAAGGTAAGCAGACACCTTCACACTGGGATGGGAAGTTGATAGGGAGAAAAGCAATGGGTGCAAAAAGCTCTAAGCATACTTTTTTACCTACTGCTTATGTGGTTTAAATCCCCCTCCCAAACCTGCTTTCTCCCAGAATAAGCAGCCATCTTGGTTTTATTACACCCATTCACATATAACATATCAATCACCCTGAATCATAATTATGTTATGTTTAACTTTCATGGATAGACTAACCCTTCTCCCTGATCCAAATGTGATTCAGATTCTAAGCTTAAGGTTAAATTCTCATACCGTCATATATCAGAGTAAGCCTCATTAAAATCAAGATATTTCAAAATAGGGCCATGAAATGATACTATTCTTCTTTTCTACTAAAATCAGGCATTGAACAGAGCAGTGGTGACAATTAATTTCTATATTAAATAGAAATCAGACATCCCAAAATATTCAGTACTCTAGTTCAGTGAGAGTGATCTTGGCATACTGATATTGCCTAATGTTCAATAAGATGTAGAGATAGAAAGCTATTGATGTACACACTCACAAACACACACACCTACTGTAAATCCATCAGTCTATGTACTACAGTGAACTAAATATGGGAACTTCAGTTAACCTTCAGGATCAGCTGCAGCCTTCATGATAGGTTCCAAAATGGTGCAGGGGGGCTCTGACAGCCCATTTACTCTGCTGTATTCAGCAAATACAATGAATATATTGAACAATCCACAAGTGGGATGTTGCATATTGAAAGAGGTTTGCAAAAGTCATTGTTTTGCTAGGAGCTGGCAGCCTGAAAAATAACATACAGGTCATGCCTCCAATTCCATTAGTTGTTCCCATTAGTTGATCAGTGGTGGTTTGAGGCACCTGCCACAAGCCTCTGACCTGTGTCCTCTGCACTGCATAATGAGAACTGACAAATATGACAGTCAGGAGGTGTGTGCTTTCGTTGCTAAAAATGAGATGACGATAGGACAAATTCTTGTTGATTCAGTTCCTCACACAGAAAATGAAAGAAAGAGATGTGGAACCAATTTCCATAGATAGACTAATCCTTTCCCCTGACTCCAGTCTTGTTCTTCGGATTTAAGGCGAATTTTCTTGGCTAGTCTTGTAACCAATAAGAAGCCCATAACAATAAACAATGACGTTGTTTGCCATTTTTAGTCCCAGAAGTCAGATATCCTCCCTTCATGATTCTTTCATGTAAAAAGTCATCAAGTTAATATGCACCTCTTACTTGCAGGTGTCTGTAGTAGGAAGTGATGTTGGCAGGAGGGATGACAGTAAGGGAGCAGAGGGGTGGTGAGGTTGGGGTGGCACAGGCACCAGCAGGAGTATTTGATTGGCTCTGCTGGTACATTAGCCCCACCCTGACCATGCCACTGCCCTGCCTCTGCCACATCCCAATAAGTGGCAGTGTTGCCATTGCCAGAAGGCTGAATCCTCAGCCCCACTGCTGCCCTGCTGGCAAATTCTGCCTCATCCCCTTGTCATCGTTACCCAACCTTTCCAATTGTTTGTACAAAACAGTGTAAATCTTCTCATAGCTGGTCACTACGACGACTGGCTTCCCATGTCTTTACATGTTTCTCCAAGTGATTTCCAAGCATTTAGCATGGGATAAATGGTCATCTGCATCTGCCCACAGAACAAACTCCAGCCCACTTTTATTTTATTTTTCCAAACTATCTCTCTTTTTCGGAGTCAAGCACTCAAAATATTGTTTGACATGGCAATTTACATAGTGAAGTTCATGGCAATAAACGTTGTACTTGTCAGTAAATATTGTATTAGTCAGTTCACTGAATAGAACAAAACACCCTGTGCATGTGGGTGCTAATAAGTTATAATTACATAATTACCAATCTTATGAAAAACAGATGTCTTCTTTGTAACCCCAAAGGTAAACAAATTGCCATTTTCCACATCCACATTGAGATAATAGTTTAACACCTCCATTTTAAAAGCAGTTGACTAGAATTCCCCTCTCTCTCTTCTTCTTTCTTGCTGTACTTTCCCACTATAATGTTGTCCTGTTTATTTTTTAGGTTAAAGTTGACCAATAAGATGATGTTAGCTGGCAATTAATCCCATTATTTCATTGGAAGTTAGTCAAAATTGACAAATTGGGTGTTTGTTTGGTTTTTTTTGTTTTCGTTCTTGGCAGATTCAAGGCCTGTATGAGCCAAAGCTGGATCTCTCCAGCATTCTTCAGAAATTTGGATTTTAAAAAAACAAACAAACAAAATGCTGTGGACAGCATATCTGCAAAAATTGAAACATTTCTCCCCAAGCCTGCAATATAGGGAAAATGTCAGGGTGGGGAGAGGGTGAAAGGAGAGGGGGTTTTTTGTGACTGACATGTCTAGATTCTAATGATTTTACCTGGACTCTTTCGTCATGGTGGTTTGACGAAGAGAAGTTGAAGTAATGTATCACCTTATTATTGTCTGTTCTGTGCTCTTTGCTAGCTCTGTTACTGGTGTTTGCTTGGAAAATGCTGGGTGTTCAAGCTCTTCTGCCTCTGTGCCATAGGCTGACACTCCTGTCAACTCAGCATTGCACTTCACTTCAGGTTTGCATTAGGTTCTATAGGCACACAAAGTTACAAAGAAGTTGGTGATCCCTGCACTATGGACTATAAGAAGTGAGATTAATTTCCCCCTTAATTAGTTGTAATGTAATGTATGTTCATCCTCTTTGTTGTCTGTGGGTAACCGTCAACATTCGTCTTTCTCAGAATAGGCTCACTGGAATCAATACACTTAAATAATGTAAGTCCATTGATTTCAGTGAGTCTACTCTGAGTAAGATTGAAAATCACCGGTAATTTTAACTTTCAAAACAGAATTCTATATGTAAGAAAAGAAAGTGGGCTTTCAACAAACAGCCCATTGTTATTACAAAGAACAACTTTTTTCATTAAGAAAGAAAAGCGTCATGTGAAGAAAGTTATGAATATGTCAAATCTTAACATAAAGAACCTGTATATATATATATATATATATATATATATATATATATATATATATGCTTTCGTAGATTTTCACGGGTACAGGAATGCAGGTTTTGGTGTCCTCGGGTGTCTTCCCGTGTAAAAGTTGGGGTGTCTAGGCGACGTTTCGACGAGGTCTCACTCGTCATCTTCAGGCTGGTGCTTTCGGCTTCTTGTTACTGGAACAGAGCAGGATCTCAGTGTTTGAGTTCCTATAAATACTGTTGAAGGTGTGGTGTATAGCCTCCAATGTTTTGGGCAGAGAGGAGGTTCCCAGGCTAGTGTGCCTTTTCTTCTTTTGTTCCTTAATTACTTGAGGGATATCTTGAGTGATTTCTTGAGCGATATCCTGAATCCCACTTAGGTGGGTCATTAGGTGTGGATTAGTTTCTCAAGCCTTTGTGTCTTGAACTCTTGAACTTTGTGAAGAGTTTTTTTGAGAAGATGGCTGTACTGCATTTGGTTGTGCTCTGGCTTGGCTTCGTGTATAGGGGCGAGCTGTGGTTTTGTGGCCTGTGCCAGCCAGATCTGTGTAGGGATTGCAGGGGGGTGCAGCATCCGGAGGTGCCACCATGGTTTGGCTACTGGATGGTATCTGTAATTCATCTGTGGAGAGGGTCTGGGTTTGGGTCTGGTGTGGTTGATTGGTGATGGCGTTCTGTGTGCCTCTGGATCTGGTGTCAGATTTTGTGGGGAGGGCTAATTTCCAGATGTCTGGCAAGCGGGATGTGTCGTCACGCTTGTTCATGTTGTGAGGGTGTTTCTCTATCTCGATGGCTTCCATGATTATTCTCTTGTGGTGATGTTCCATGTTAAAGAGCAATTTGGAATCTGCAAAATTAATTTCGTGTCCTGTTTCTTTCATGTGTTGGAAAAGAGAGGAAGTTTTTTCTTCTTTTTTGACGGCATTCTTGTGTTCTGCGATACGTGCATTTATTCGTCTGTTTGTTTGTCCAATGTACGTGGCTGGGCAGACTTTGCAGGGTATTTCATAGACCCCTTGGTTTTCCAACTGGATTTTATCCTTGGGGTTTCTGAGGATATTGGCTATTTTTTGGTTGGTGCAAAAGGCACTCTCACTCTCACTCTCCCCTTATCTACACCATAATCAGATTCAGGATATCGCTCAAGAAATCACTCAAGATATCCCTCAAGTAATTAAGGAACAAAAGAAGAAAAGGCACACTAGCCTGGGAACCTCCTCTCTGCCCAAAACATTGGAGGCTATACACCACACCTTCAACAGTATTTATAGGAACTCAAACACTGAGATCCTGCTCTGTTCCAGTAACAAGAAGCCGAAAACAGCCTGAAGATGACGAGTGAGACCTCGTCGAAACGTCGCCTAGACACCCCAACTTTTACACGGGAAGACACCCGAGGACACCAAAACCTGCATATATATATATATATATATATATATATATATGCAGGTTTTGGTGTCCTCGGGTGTCTTCCCGTGTAAAAGTTGGGGTGTCTAGGCGACGTTTCGACGAGGTCTCACTCGTCATCTTCAACGAGTGAGACCTCGTCGAAACGTCGCCTAGACACCCCAACTTTTACACGGGAAGACACCCGAGGACACCAAAACCTGCATTCCTGTACCCGTGAAAATCTACGAAAGCATATATATATATATATATATAAAATGAGATCATTCATGAATGGTCCTTTGTCAAAGAATATAAGCACACAGAAGAGGTTATTTTCCTGGTGTGATGCTTCAAAAACTGAAGAGATCAAATTACTATCTCTGTGTTCCTGTGTCAACATCTTGAATCTCAAGAAGTGATTGTAAAGATTACACTGACACATTTGACATTTTCAAGTATTCTGTGCAGGCATATTTGATAAATTGCAGCAGGTAAAATGGATGTTCTTACCATCCATCCAAAGAATATGATAAATTTCTGACCAATTCTATCCTAATTTGTTTGTTCATTGTGGCACGGGGCTGCTGCACCATAAACAGTCCACCAACAGCAGACATCTCTCCACTGAAGCCTCTAATCTATGGTTACCAGACGTTCCCATTTCCCAGGGACAGTCCCCGGATTTACAAATCAGTCCCCTGACAAAATCCATCTATTTAGTAGGAAGTTGGTAAGTGTCCCTGGATTCACTGAAAAAAAATCTGGTAACCTTACTCTAATCTCCCCCTAACTTCAGAGTCTGCGCTCACTCTCACTCTCACTCTCCCCTTATCTACACCATAATCATCCTCTGCTGCCTTCCTGCTTAGAGCCTGCATTTTACTATAGATTCACTGCATTTAATATGGTGTCTTGTTCACTATACTTAAATGCAGTATAACCCGTTACTTTCCAGAAGAAAAGGGGAATGGAGGAGAAAAGCAGGTTCCCAGAGCAGCAAGGGACAGATCAGCCTAATCTGGGAGGGGGGGCACAGATCGGGGCCAGACTGGTGTAGAAGGGCTTTGCACATCCCTAACAACCACCTCAAATGGTGGAGAAAATCTGGAAAATAAATGCAACAGGCACATCATTGAGAAGTTCAGTCCTGTGTCCTGTTCAACTCTCCTCAAATAATCATTAATCATAGCCATTATTTATACAAATCATGTACAAATTCTGTGCTCACAGTATGAAAAGAAGCAATCAACATGGATTTGTCCAACACAGGATTAAGGGAAATGCAAGGACATAACACTGAGCAGCCTAACACATAAAGACAGATTACAGAATCAGGTGAAACACTGCCTCAGAGCATACCAATATATTATTATCAAGTGTAATATGCAAAATGTAGAAAATCCCCGCAGCCATCAGTTCTTATCTGTGCGTAATTACCTGTAAAAAAAGATCTACATAGTTTTGAGGCTTTGAAGGCACCGGCATTCTCCATGACCGACACCTCCTAATAAACATGCATGATCAGTAACAGTTCTGCTTTCTTAGCACTGATCTTTTAGAAATATCTGCAGACACAAACGCTGTAATAGAGAATAAAGTATACCCCGTGGAGTATTACAAGGCAGTACATTCATTAAGTAGTTCTTATGACACCATAAATGTTTTAGGCAGAAGACGTGAACATAAAATTACAGGCTTCCTAATACTCCAATGGAGACCACTTTACTTTTATATAATGTAAACCTGCCTTTCTTTCTTTCTTTCTTTTTTTAAAAAAAACACAAACACACACACATACAACCCAATGCATTTTTTAAAAATTATCAATACAAAGTGAACACAAGCCTTTGGAATGATAGTAAAAATGTCACACCTCATTATAGTTTTTTCCATGGTGCTGTACAATATTTAAAGCATCATCCATCATTGATGTCACATTACAAAATAATGTAACAGTCTCATGGCAACATAAAGGGAGGGAGGATTAGGAATCTGTTAAGTTTGAACAGGCATCCATGTTAAGAGAATGGCTTCAAAGGACTTCCTTGAAATTACTATTTACTTACTTACTAACTTACTTTTTTCCACCCTGCCATAAAATATCAGGGTGGTGTACAGCAATATATTTAATAATATTTTATTAATTTTCCAAAAATAACAAAAACAAATACAAAAACAAAGCAAAACAGATTGACTTCCCTCTAGTCCCTTACTTGGTTCCATTATTTATCAATGTACCGCATGTCCATTGCTAAGTTTAAACCCATTTGTATTACCTGTAATCCATTCATAACAAAATTACAAGTAATTTTAAAACCCTGCTAATGTATTAACTTGAGTACAATATTTCGTATATATGTAATAAACATCTTCCATTCTTCCTTAAATTCATTGTTGTTTCTTCCTCTTAGTTTCATTGTCAAGTTTGCCATTTCAGTATATTCCGTTAGACGGTGTACAGCAATATAAAAACATTTTTTAAAGAAAAAATCATTAAAAGCAGTGCAAAACAATCACTAAAATAGCTGGCTGCACAAGAAAATGTTAAGCAGTTGCACAGGCATATCATTATTAAAAAGTCTTCAAGAGATTCCTACAGTACTACATTCCAAACATCATAGTTACGTATCACTTCCAACAAATGTTTTTCATGCGGATAGCTTACTTATTCAGCGATGAGTCATCAAATGCAGAATGATGAGAGATTATGCCCACCATTTGATGCTGTCAGCCTTGATAGGAATGATCAGCGAAAGGATGCTGTCCTCAGCCCATTGTCCCTGTTTGGTGCTTGTCAAAACTTTCATTATGGACTGTCTGTATCATGTACCCATCTCCCAAAACTGGAGGGATTTGTTCCTGCCAGAAGAGTGCTAAATGGATTCTGCTGACTCAATAAATGTGCACATTAAGTGATTGGGGGGGGTGGACATGAATCATCTTTTGCTGCAAGTAGGACCCAATCCCATGGGTGTGCTCCTTACCCCTTTGCCTTTGTTGATCAGAGCAGCAGTGTTTCCACAGTAGCTCCCTTGGAACTCGGATGTTGTTGTTTTTAAGTGTGATCTTTCTCCTATGCAAATAACAGATTTCACTTCACACATACACAATCACCAGGGGGAAGTGTCATTTATTTTTCAATATATATACTCTGCAAAGGGTTTGGGTCTCGACAACACTGCTGTTGCAGCTTTTTGAACTCCCATCAAATCAAATTGCCTGCAGCAAACTGAAGACAGATGATATAATACATAAAAAGAAGTCAGCCTAGGAAGATGTTACAAAACCAACATCATAAACAGGATCATGGTTTGATTATTTATAGCTGTGTAGATAGAGCAGAGCAAAAAAATTCTCTGAAGACAACCTTTTCTGACAAAATTTTAGGAGACTTCTCTATTTTCCCACCTCCTTAGAAAAAGAAGGCCTCTTTCTAAAATTATCCACCATGTTTGTGATGGCTGCCATTTCCCCCTTTTCCACACAGCACCCTAGGATGGCACAAGGGACTGGGGCATTGCACCAAAGGCAAAAGAGTGGCACAGCTGCCGACTCCCTTGTTGTTGTAACCCTGTGCAGCGGCAGTAATAAAAAGAAGCACAACAAAAGAAATCCTTTTAAAAAGAAAGATGCTCTTGTCACTGCTTATGGTGATCCGAGCCACCCAAAAAAAAGTATTAGAGAATTTCTCCTCCCACTGAGAAAATTGCTGAAATTCTGTTCCCTCCCTTCGCTCCATGATTTCTCTGTCTGCAATAAGAGTGGAGAATTTTGTGAGGCTATTTGCACACAGCTCTACAGGTAGGGCTCACATGCAAGGTAATATACCAACCAATTACTATGTCAGAGTAGTTGGAATTGCAGCCTGGTATTTATATAGGAATATATCCTATTAATTAAATTTCTCACCCTGAAGCAAAAGTATGGGGGTTGCTCACAAAACACTGGCTTATTCCTATTGAAAACATTGGAACAGCACCAACATCTTAGGATAGGACTTGAATGAAGAAAAAGTACCATCTCAGTCAACCATTTGCTGTGAAGCAGGACCACCAACAAACTGCATGGACTGATTTACACAATCCAGCCTATAGTACCATTGAGAAGGTGTAATGTAGAAGAGGCCTGCAAAGAACATCAGATTATTCAAGCAAAGAAGACAACACACAGCAACAAAAGGAAATATTTTGAAACACAGGAGTGTTGGTTGTTGATCTGTTTATTTGGCACTTCAAGGATTGTCCTAATAAAATACCTGGATACATTTTGCAGCTAGTGTACATGACCCTGAATGGACCACATCCTAAACAGATCTGGAAATTAAGTGTGACGTCTCTCTCTGCCAGCATAGTATTAGGAAAGCACAAGAATTCAATATCTGGGTTGCGTTTTGCAGCTGAGCTTTTCTTTTCTGGTATACAATGGTCTTATTGAGATTATTTACTCAGGAACACTCCCAGCATGTGAGTTGGGTTGCACAGAATGGCAGCTGTCTACAGTAGTGTCCATAGCTACAGTGTGAACATCTACAGGGGCAAAGGCTTCCGGTGTATAGTTTTACACACAAAGGCTTCCATGCAATATGGAAACCTGTGCGGTCGCAGTTCCAGATTACTCAGAAGCTTCCATGCACACAGTTGTATGAAGGGGTTGTCCTTCTAAGAACATAAGAAGAGCTGCTGGATCAGGCCAATAGCCCATCGAGTCCAGCATACTGTTCTCACAGTGGCCAACAGGACCTGAGCACAAGAACACTCTCCCCTCCTGTGGTTTCCATCAACTGGTATTAAGAAGCATTGCTGCCTCCAGGTTTGGCGGCAAAGCATAGCCATCATGGCTAACAGCTCTTGATTGCCCTCTCATCCATGAATTTGTCTAGTCCTCTTTTAAAGCCATCTAGGTTGGTGGCCGTCGCTGCCTGCTATGGAAGTGAGTTTCATAATTTAATAATGTGCTGTGTGAAGAAGCACTTCCCTGCAGATTTTCACAGTGCACACATAAGCACAGCCCCACTCACACCATGGGAGAAAACATAGGGCTTTTGGTTCAGCCTTTGGCACACATTCAATTGAAGTGTAGCTGGAATATCTGAAAGCAAAATATGTGCTGAGAGAATTAAGTTGATTCCAAATATTGAACCATCGAGAGAGGGAGAGATCAGTAAAATTATATAGTATAAATTGCAGCCCTGAGTAGCAGCCTGTGGTTTTGCACACAAATGAAGCACCAGGAGCATCACATTGATGAAGGACTCTATTGCCGATTCATCAAGGCTTTGCTTTTTAGCTGCTACCTTGCGGTATGACATGATAAATAAGGCTCCTGCAACATGCTTAGCTTACTGATATGCAGCTCTGCAGAAGCAGAGCTGGGCAGCCGTACGGCTCACCTTTAAGTAATTTCTCTTATCTGATCCTCATTCAGAGATGGTATTACTGAACCTCTAAAAAAACAAAAACATTTCCGTTGTTTCTCTGCAGAAGTAAGTGAAATGTGCAAAATGTATCACATGCTATCGATGGTCCTCACAATATTTCTTAGGGTGAGCAGATTTATGACTTAAGTCATGGTGACAGGTACACACCAAGGATGAAGACTCCCTACCACCAGTAACCAATTAAATGGCAGATAAAGAAGTTGAAGAAAGGGGAGAGTAATAGAGCATGGAAGTGATAGTGGAAGCATGGTAGAAAGAAGAAACTTGCAGAGTTGGGAAAGAGGATGACCACATGCACGAGAGCAAGCGTAGGGAACCTTTGGCTGCCAAGCTACAGATACTCTAGAGCAGGTGTGAGGAGCACACTTTGGCCCTCTGGATGTTTCTTAACCACAACTCCCATCATCACTGGCTATTGGCCATGTTTGCTGGGGCTGATGGGAGTTGTAGTTCAATGATATCAGGAGAACCAAACATTCCTCACACCTGCTCTAGAGTAATCTGTTGCTGTAGCTTGACAGCGTTGCCCAGGCTTTATTTTGTAACCTCAGCATTTAACAGTTGCTTAAACTTGATACCGAAGAAGAGAAAATTCATAGTGGACTTTAGTCAACCAACTTATACACAGTTCCCTTCATAGCACACGAAGTGGAACACTCCCTGAATGATCCTTTGACGTGTGCACTCTGAAGTTTATTCATATATACAAGGGCTTTGCAAAACCAAATAGATTCTTTCTCCACTGGCCATGACCTCCTGTCAGGGTTTTATTTCTGAAGAGTTCCCTGTGCTGCACCTTTCACTTATTTATTTATCTTCCGGTCTTTGAAGCTAGTATTTCTTGAGGGACAAGTGACAACAGGCACTGAAGCCGAAAGCGATGGCTGCATAGGATGGGAAACAACTCAAGCCTGTAATTAATTTTCTTTCTTTAAATCCCCATCAATAATATTAAGTTGGAAGAATGTGACAAGGTGGAGCTATCTTGCAGCTCATTTCTGGTCGCAAAGGTTACAATAGCATTTGTTTGCTTTGCGAGGAGGGGGGTGGGTGCAGGGAACAGACCATGATGCAGAACATTGAGCAAGGCAGAACCTCAAAAGCCTCTTGCTTCAAGTCATCTTGACAGGATGTACCATACATTACAATAGCAGAAATAATCTACTAGCTCTAAACTTTAGCTTAGCAGGAACTCCATAGCATGGTACGTGTGTCTACAAAGAAAAGCTGCATTGCTCAGGAGACAGATGGCATCAAAGAAGCTAGATAAAAAAGGAAGTTTCCACCCATCGAAGGTACATGTTCCTCTTCTGAGTCTGCCCAATTATATTTCCCTACTTTATATAGTCCTCATTTAGTCATACATCTGTGTGTTCTCTCCACTAAAAACTGTGGAAATTCTAGCCAAATCCTCTATAAAATAGCAAAGCAAGCAAAATGCCACATTTCTTATTCTGCTAATAATAATAATAATAATAATAATAATAATAATAATAATAATCTCAATTATGCATATAATGCATTACAAAGAACAGGTTTGTCAAGTCCCTGCTCCAAGAGGCTTATACAGCTCCAAATAATCACAAGTAAACCAGAGGAAGGTGAGGGAAATGGAGGGAGAGGTCAACAGGGGAAGGATAGGTTGTTAGTTTGGCAAGGAATGGGCGCAAGGGGGTTGTTTAAAAGGCTTCATGGAAATGTTTTGAGGGAGGTCTCAATGGAGGTCAGAGCAGTGCTGTCACACAGGAGTTCAAGCTACAAGAGGCAGCAAAGGAGAATAGTAGAGTCATTTCAGTGAAATAAAAGAAAACAACATGCATGGCATTATGACATGGGCAGAGACAAGGAAGTATACATCTCATTAAAGCCTAGCCTACTGGCAACCTTGTTCAGAAACCCTTGTTGCCTCCAATATTTCTGCATTCGTTCATCTCATGCATTTTCAGGCATACCTCCTGAACAATAAGAGCAAAGAAAAAGAAAGCAGAGATTCTGGGGTTGACACCAGAAGGTGTTGCAAGTTTTTGGCACTTCGGTGGAATTGCGGCATATGCCTGTGCCCTGCTTTTAGTTCTCATTTTCTCATTCCACTGCTGATTTCCAAAGCTAAACGTGAAAAATGGCTATGCGGTTATTCAAACATCATTTAAACAAAGCACACTGTGGGGAAAATAAGTAAAACTGGCATAAATTGCACTGGTTTGCATAATTTATTCCAAGTACTGAATTTTTGAGTTTTAAGTACAAAATTTAGATTTTGCATGTGCTGAGTATGAAGAAACATGTTTGAGACCTCCCCCACCCCATTGATTCAGTGTGCAGAACTGAGGAATTGTTTCACAATGACAATAGAATCCAGCTCATAATATAAAAGTTAGTGGACTAGTTACAAACTTAGCCTGCAATCCTAACGCCTCCTATCTGTGAATAAGCACCACTGAACTCAGTGGGACCAACTTCTGAGTAGACATGGTTGGGACTGCAGCCTTTAGTCGTGCTTAGTGTAGCTCTATTGAAATAAATGGGAATTCACTTAGTCCTGCCTAACCTGCATCCCATTCATTTCAATGGGTCTACTCTAAGCAAAGTGAAGTCTGGATCCCACCCAAGAGCTATTTAATTTGCATGGCCATGTGCCACAATTTCCAGTACTCAGCTATTAAAGAAGAGAAGCTGTAAATTAGCTTTTCTGCTATTTGCTCTCCTGGCATGTAATAGAATTCATCATTTAACTGAAACTACCTGCATAGCTGAAAGGCAACTGAAACTTAGGGGATGTATCATTATGAACACCTAAGGTTTCTGTCAGAAGGCTACACTTTATCTCAGAGAAACAAATATCCAGTGCTTTGCCAGCTGTGAAGGAAATTATTATGCCACTATTATAAATAAGAGCTGCTCCATGCATGCTAAGATTACTAATCACAGCCTGTTGCATTGTCTAGCAAATATATATATATATAATGTGCCACTGGAGTTAGCTGATGTTCCAATAACATTTTTTGTTCTGGGCTCCTGCCATTCTTATTTTTATCATGTATAAATAGAGATTTTAAAAGGCTTTTGCTTTTAATTTTTTTTTATTTTGAAAAATCCACCTGAACAATGGGGAAATCAGTCTTTCCACCGAGTGCATGGGCTGTGATTTTGGCTCAGATCTCTCTGTAGCTCCCATGCTGCCTGCTCCAAAACAGATGTGGAAGCGTTGTGTCTTTGCTGCCATTCTGGCAACTGCTCAAGAAAGAACAGGTACAAAAGAACTCCATGACCTACAGAGATGGGTCAGCCGCTACAACATGTATTAATCCTAATCATGCACAGCCTGAATACAGTTCAAAATGTTTCTTTCTGTCTGTGAAGCAGCAAACTGATTGTGCGGCATCAGTAGCAAACATAGGGGAATGAGTGAGAAAGTTTATGAAGAGCTTACATCCCTAAGAAGGCCCCTTCTACATAAGAAGGCCTGTTAAGGCAGGATATGTTGTCCTACACTCCATGTAAGGAAAATAGAGCTTTCCCATTTTTACTTGTGTCTCTTGAAATCCTTGTGTCGGTTACTTTCACAGGAAGAATGGATAAAGGTCTAAGGAAAGACCTTCTCCAGATCCTACTATCACCAAAGGTGAGCTGGGTGGTGACTGAAGATATGGCGTTATCTGTGTTGACACCCTGGACTCAGCTACATAAGTAAAGAAAAGGTGTTTTATATGTGTTATAACACTGTGACACCAGACGGTGCTGTGGAGTTCCGTCTTTCGCCAGTGTGATTTCCCACTTTGAGGTTTACAACACGTTTTCCTAACACACTTTTGTGATGTGTCTAGATCCAGCCCCTGGCTTTGGAACTCTTCCTGAACCCTGGTGCTGAATCTGTTGTCTGTTCAGTGCCAGGTGAAAAACCAGTTGTCATGCCTCTGCTCCCAATTTCTACAGACTTTTTAGATAAGTTGGTTAGGTTGCTGGTGTGTGTGTGTGTGTGTGTGTGTAAGGTGCTCTGAGAATTTGCATTGGAGAGTAAAGTACTGTATAAATTTGTGTAAGTGTGTGTTTGCCCCCATCTATGTATCTCCTCAGACCACACATACTGTATTTGAGATTACATCTGTCAATGTCTTTATATACAATATGGATGAAGGAACTGAGTGGCTGCTCATCAAATTTGCAGATGACACCAAACTGGGAGGCCATCTGTCAGGGATGTTTAGTTGAGAGTCCTTCATTGCAGGAGGTTAGACGAAAGGAGCCTCATTGTCCCTTCCAACTCTATAATTCTACATTTCTATGACTCTACATATGATACTCACTTGGGCAAGTAAGTCCAATTCAACTCACTAAAATCTACTTCTGAGTTGATGTGCATAGTACTGCTCTGTAAGTATCATTATGTTTCCTCTGTTAGGCATTGTGTGGCTTCTAAGGTCATGAAAGCTAATGAATTACCTACTGAACTGGCATATGAACACATTTTGATTGACTTTGTAACACTGACTATTTTTCACAGCAAGCAGCTGATTATTATTTTTTATTAGAAAACCCTTTCAATTGGATGTTTTACATTTAACTAATTTATAACTTTGATTTATAGCCCTTGTGGCGGGTTCACCTGAACATGTAATGATCATCACAGCTGAACATTGCCCATGAATAAAATGGAAGACAATTAATGGAGACAATTTGTACTCCTTCCACAAAGCATGAGTAGGGTGCATTAAAATTACGTCTGCTGTCTGTTCTGATGAGAAGATTAATTAATTTATATAGGCCTAATCATTATCTCTCTTTATCTGCTTTCCCCCTTATTATTCAACAGCAGCTTTGGTTGATACAAGAATATGAAGAAAAGTTCATCTTTTCCAAATAATGTACAGAGGTGTCATGCAAACCACAAGTCAAATTGGGGTGTCTCAGAACACTCCAAGACAAGGTATGATCTCTATGAGATCCTTAGAGTCAAAGGAGAGACTCCCCTGAAAGTCTTATCAGATGTGTCAACTCAGTTGGAATGATTACAGTTTTGGAGTGCGACCGCATGCTGAATGTAAGTCATATTCATCAAATTTGTCTGTTAAGCAAAAGGACAAAGTTGTATCCAACTAAGTCATACTCTGAGTAGACTGAGAATTACTTGGATTCAGGATACTTTTGGTGCTATTTCTGTGCCACATGCCTTATGACTCACTGTTCATAATATCTCCTGCAGATTTTGTAAAATAATGTCAGAGAAGCCTGAAATGTTGTGGGGGAGGGAAGAGGCTTTGCTTAACATTGTGCAACCCTTACAACTACTGACCTCAAAATTACATACATATTTTCTAGGTTTAAACTATTCAATGGTGTTGCCAAGAACTGCTTTCCTCAATAGCAGGAATAATAAATCAACCCCCCCCCCCCTTGCAGCATCACATGGCAATTCAAGGAGCTGCTTCTGGGCTTGAAGCATTTGCACAGAGAACCTCGTGCTGTTAAGTGCATGTTCTGAGCTTTGAAAATACACCTGGGCTGCAAAGAAGATCTCTTGGCCGCCACTTTTCACTTAATTAAACCAAACACAACTCCCACCACAATACATCTGATTGCCCTGCTGCCTGTGTAAGGGGGGGGGGATGCTTTTCTTGTGAGAAGCAAAGACTTTGGCAGAAATAGTGGGTCAGTTTAAATGTCTAGAAGCTGCTGGGGAAGAGGGACTGTGAGCAACATCAGGGGAGAGCTAAGGTGAAACAGCAAAGCTCCTTTGTTATTTCTGCTATAGGATGATGCATGTTTTTAAAGTACTCTTGTATTTATAGTATTAAGCTGTGTTGTTTTTTGTTACTATATTTGCTATTGTTCTTCTATGTTATTATGAAATTGTTATGTTATTGTTATGCTATGTTATTGTGAAAATGGTTTTGTAGTGTTTGTTTGAAATGTATTCCTGCTTTCATTCATATACAGTGGTACCTCGGAAGTCAAACAGAATCCATTCTGAAAATCCGTTTGACTTCCAAATTTTCAGAAACCAAGGCACGGCTTCCGATTGGCTGCAGGAAGCTCCTGCAGCCAATTAGAAGCTGCAGAAGACCCGTCAGATGTTCGGCTTCCAAAGAACGTTCACAAACCAGAACACTCCCTTCCGGGTTTGTGACGTTTTGGAGCCAAAATGGACAGGTACCAAGGAGTTTGACAACCAAGGTACGACTGTAAGCATGATTTTGTTGTGGGTAAGCGGCATACAAATAAAATGAATGAATGAGATGGAAGAATGTGCATCTTTTCCAAACCCCTATATGGCCTGCAAAGAGCAGCAGTAATGCTTACCTCTTTGTTTGATTGATCACTCTTGGTGATATTCTTCTAGCATTACCAGACAATACACAATTCCTGTGTATTGTGTATACAAAGGTTTTCTGAAAATCACAGTGGTTTGTGGTTTATTTCTGCAGTCACTGTTTCTTTCAAATATATACGGGCGGGGTTTTGTATATTTAAACCTTGTTGCCAACATTTCTTTTTCTCTTTGAACATGATTTTTTTCTGGGTAGTTGCCAGTGTTTTGGAAGCATATGCAACAGGTGTGCTTTCTGCAATAATACAGCACTTAATTTCAGAGAACTGGCATCTAGTAGTACAATCATTGGTCCTTCCACATTGTTATGCTTGAACACAGGTGTTTTTATTAGTAATTCCTTCAAAAGTTTAAATGCCATTTTATGCCATTTTATGGATTGGAATCCAGCAGATCTTAACTTCTTGGGCCAAAAATGCAGCCAAACACCATATGTTTCCTCAAAAAGATGCCTTCAAAAAGGCACGTCCTAAAAAAGAATGTCATAACACCACACAATTTTTCACAACAGCACATTGTATGCATTTTTAATCTAGCTAATACAGAAGTCCATTATTAATCACTGAACATGATTAATAAGAAACAAAGTCTTCCCGCCTCTGCTACCCATGGATAGAGTGACAAGACTTCTCCCCAAGCCACGTCCGTATCTTCATTCTGTGAGAATATTCCTCTTTCAGATAGATCATGTCCAGCAGTTTCTCTGATACAGGTGCATATACCAGAATCTGCAGCATGAATACAGGGCCACATACAGTGAACTGAGCCTATAACTGACGAGACCCACAAATGTCCTCTCTACTGCTGAGTTCTCTCCTTGGCCCTCGCCCACTGATTCACTTTCCAATGTTACTTTCATACTCCGTCTGGTGACTAAAGGAATCAGCACATTCTCCCTCAAAGTTCCAAGTCTGCTTTTTCTCTGGAGCCCCATCCTTTTGGAAATCTTATTCTGAAGAAGCGAGTTAGCGCCCCTCTCCAAGGCACTCTGGAACATTATTTATTATTTTATTTTGACAATTTAATTGTGGTTGTAAGCAGTGTAGAGCAAGCTCAAAAATGCAAGGGGGATGAAATAAGTTGGAAACTAAATATAAATTCAGAAATGGCTTAAAATACCTACTGGATTTTTTAAAAGTCTGCATTAGGCTCTGGAGTTCAACAGAGAGGAGGAAGCCTGTTTGATCTCAGATGGAATAGAGTGCCACAAGATTGGGGCCATAATATGGCTGCTGGTGGATGCGAGGTACCATCCAAACCAAGGGGAAGCCACAAACAATAGCTCCCCTGAAGACCTCAGGGATATAAATAATCAAGTGGCCCTTAAGGGATCCTTGACTCAAGTTAATGGCCTTGTAAATTAGTATAAGAATAATGAACCTGGAAGTATATAGGCAATCAGTGCAAACTTTTATGCACCTTTGTATCATCACTGATTTTTTAAAAAACTTTAATTAGAGGACTAAAAAGCATTTCTTTATATACATATTTTAAAAACCAACTATTAGCCAAATACCACTTATATGAAAGAGTGTTAAAACCGTAGAATGCTATTTTTAAAAACACATAAACATATAATTAAAAACACTTTCTGGTCACTGCCAGCACCTTGCTAAATTGGTGGTGACAGGAAAGTTTTTCCCCCGTAACAACAACAAAAAAAGGCATCATAGTGCTAATGATGCTATAGCATTCCTTTAAGTGATATTTCACAAATATTTTACTATTAAAAATTACGGCAGGAAAATGTCGTAGTACTAATTAAAATAATTAATAGAGTGATAAAATGCCATTCATTCCAGAGAATATATTGAAGGTCACCTTTGAACACAGCCCTTAAGAAACCACTAATTTACTATAAAACAGGAAAATTGTCAATTAAGGCACCTATCTTAATCTCAATGTGTTCGTAGCAGTCAACAACTTCTAAAGCCTCACATATTTTTCTTGCCTATAACTTATCCTCCATGCCCTCACACTTTTATTGCTGTAAATTACATTTTTACTTGACTTTGATAGTGTGCTTTGAGGGCCTTTTTGGCTAAAGGGTAGCAAAGAAATAAGTTCTAACAATAACTCCAGCTTCATCTTTCAAGGCCAGTCCTCTTCTTCAATATTGATAGAACAACTCATATTGATGTTACCATGGGTAGAATTGTAAAGCGGTATAAAATGAGAAACCAGTTGCCCAATACATGTCGGTGACTAAAGCAAGTTCAAATGGTGTTGCTCTGCCTGTTGAGGTCAATGCTTTAAAAGGTCTTGTTATGCCCATTCAGACACCATTTATAATCTTTCAACCCATTTGATTCCTGAGTTGAACTAGGGGTACATTTTATTTACAATATCTCCAGGGGAAATGAGAAGAGCAGGAAGCTAACTTAACTTCAGCCTTGGTTGAATCAAACCCTGCCCATACCAAGGAGCCTGGCAAGGCATAGCTCCAAGGCTGGGGACCCACCTTATGATGAGAAGGGAGGCCTTTGTGCCACACAGCTCTGGGCAGGTGTGGCAGGTGAGCCTTCAGAATACCTGAGTCAGACTAAGAGCCCCAAACCCAGAAGTTAGGCTCCAGAAATGGCCTTCACCTTCATAGGTGTCACCTTGTTACCTCATCTAACCTTAACCTTTCCTGGACCTCCCTGCCAACAGTGTGACCAACATAGACATGCAAATTAACCTATTTAGCAACAATGACCACCAGAAACTAACACCCCCTACAGAGTAGGTAAAAAACCTGTTTGAGCAAGGTCCAGGCAGGCAAAACAAATCTTAAAGGTAAAGGTAAAGGTACCCCTGCCCATACGGGCCAGTCTTGACACACTCAAGGGTTGTGCGCTCATCTCACTCTAGAGGCCGGGAGCCGGCGCCGTCCGCAGACACTTCCGGGTCACGTGGAAAACAAATCTTACTCAACCCCAAAGCATCTGACAATAGTGTAATAGAACAGACACCAAGCTGGGTAGCTGTGAGAAAATGGGCAAAGAGGCCCTTAGGGGTGTGACCAATGCATTTAAAGCCTTCAGCCCATGCTTTTTTTCTTTTTTAAGTAATGTTTTTATTTATTTTCATGCTACAGAAGATAAATTTTGAGAAAACAATTGTTACAACAGTAAACAACAAGTAACTTGTCCTATTAAAATTACAGACTTTTATCATGCCAAGTACTGAAGTTTCATTTGATTACTCCAAGAGATCACACCACATTTTCCCGTGAGTGCTGGGGGGATTCCTGCCATAGTCTGAGCAATTTATGTATTCAATAAACATTTGCCACATGTTATAAAAGGAATATGGATTGTGTTTGCCCTTTGCTGCTCTCACCTGTCATGTTAGTTTCTCAGCCAATGCTATTGACCATACTGTACTCTGTTGTACCAAGAATCAATGTTCAGCCCATCACAGAAAAAGAAGTGCCGGAACTCAACATGAACTCCTTCCTTGTTCTCTTATAATGGCAACGGCACCCACCTGAGAGGTGCTGGAATTGAGTTCCAGTGAGTTCTGGCTGAAAAGAAGTTCTGCCTTCATGTGCATGAGCAGGAATCTAGCGTCTCTCCCCCCGCCCCTCCCCCAGGCCAGATGCAACAATGCTGAAAGACACAGCATTGTGTGGATGGGAGGAGCAGACTTCTTCCTGGTTCTCCCTTAAGCAGGTTGCTTACTTACTTTTCCCAACCACATGGCCAGGTCAGTCTTGACTGCCTTTATTTTCTGTTACAGCTGAACCTGCAGCTTCTTGTTCCTTCTCTTCCAGCCTTCACTTTGTGTGCGATATTTCTCTCCTTAAACTTTTTATAGCATCATTTCGGCATACTAATAGCATACACTATATTACTGGAAAATGTACTATTCAAGTGCTGGTCCTTATGTAGCTAAAATAGCACTTTCTGTGCACAGGAAGTGGGGGCATAGGCAGAGAACCCCAAGTTTGAGAAATTATCAAAAACTATTTAGAGGGAAATACTAAAGGGATAAGTCCCCCAGTAGCCCAGTTAAGGCTGGGTGTGCTCACTGGGCATGGAAAATTGGAAAACCCAGGGGAAAGGATGGCTGATGACATGGCTGCCTGGATCCCTGAACAGAAGTACTCCACACCACAGCATTCGATGACAGGCACCACTTGTATATTTGCACAATACCAGACACTCCAAGTATCCCTATTTTCCAGGGACATTCCTGACTTAGAAGCCATCCTGGTTTCTGATTAGATCCTGGAATGTCCCACTTTTCCTTAAGATGTCCCTATTTTTATTGGAGAAATGTTGGAGGGTGTGGAGTTATCCGGCTCCCGAGCCATCTAAAGGCAATTCTGTACAGTGGTACCACGGGTTAAGTACTTAATTCATTCCGGAGGTCCGTTCTTAACCTGAAACTGTTCTTAACCTGAAGCACCACTTTAGCTAATGGGGCCTCCTGCTGCCGCCGCGCAGCTGAAGCACGATTTCTGTTCTCATCCTGAAGCAAAGTTCTTAACCTGAAGCACTATTTCTGGGTTAGTGGAGTCCGTAACCTGAAGCGTATGTAACCTGAAGCGTATGTAACCCGAGGTACCACTGTATAGCGAAGTTTTTTTAATTTTTTTTATGTTTTTATATATGTTGGAAGCTGCCCAGAGCGGCTGGGGCAACCCAGTAAGATGTGTGGGGTATAAATAGTAAAATTATCATTATGGAATGGGACATCCCTATTTTCATCGGAGAAATGTTGGAGGGCATGCAGCACCCTGGCAGTATTGCAGCAGCTTCTGGGCCTCATTACTTATTGTATACTTTGTTGAATGATACATACAAAGTTTTTCCCCTGCTTATTATGCCAAGACCTCTATCTTTGTTGTTGCTTGAAATACAGTACTGAAATTAATCTATTTTTGTTGACTAGGGTACTACTAACTAACAAATAAAAACACAATTCTTCAAACATTACTCAACTTATATTAGGAACATTCTTAAATGAAACTTTGAATCCTGTCATTAACTGTCAAGGGGAAGGGAACTGGAATGGGGCTTCCCTACTTTCATCGGGGAAATTTTGGAGGATATGCAATACACTATAAATTAAACACCATCCTGTGAACAGGCACATGCCCATGAGGTGTCTTCGTGCACCACACAGAAGACAGGAAATGTAGTCGGTACAGAAGATAAATGGTGCCAAAGAGCAAGGAGAAATGACGAAAAACAGTTTCTAGGTAACAGTTGGCAATGAGAGGTAACAATAATGCTTCCACTCGATTAGACATGAGACCTGTGAGTTCATCTCAGGACCCTTATTGTGTCTGTGGTATTCATACTATGCTGTGGTTTGGTTTCTGTTTTTTCCCCTCTTCTTATTTAAATGCACTATTGTTCAAGTCTTCCATGATCAAGACTGAGTGGGCAGATACAAGGTTGGAATGTCAATTTGAACAAAGTGACTGCAGACCTTGTCACTGTGCTCAGCGTGTATTATATTTGGAAAGTGCCTTAACAAACACTTTACCTTTTCCAGCAGAAGTATGTGTACAACATTCCGGTTAAAATGCTGACAGGTCTATGAAAATAGATGGTTCTCTGTGCCTGTTTCCTCCCTAATGCATTTGTACCTCTCAGGAAGTACCCAGGCGGTGCAACCTTGGGGTTTTATGTAACTTTTTCATACTGCTTTGCAATTTTCGAACCATGGCAGCTGAGTGACTTGTTATTATCCCATAGGCTGTCTGCTCTTGCTCCCCAATCTGAGCAAGTTTTATGTAACAAGGTAGTGAAATTAGAAATATGATTAGAAAATGTGGCTACATTATCTCAGAGACACATTTATTGCTTCAGCTTTTCTGGTCCCAGGGGAGGGGACCGTGATTACTATCTATTACTAGCAAAGTTACATTTGGGAATAACGGTGGTATGAATAGGTTAGCTCGCCTTGTTATAGCAGAGGCTTCAGTACAAAAGGCATGTGTCAGATTTCCTTCATGCTACTGTTGAGCTGACTGTAAGGCAGTGGTGGCAGCAAGCAGCCTGGGAGGTTGCTGAAAATAAAAGGCATCAATTGGATGGAGGGAAAAGGCACTTTTCTAGGGAAATACATTTTTTGTACATTATGTTTATGGCAAACCAGCTTTTGTAAGCTGTATTTTTGTTTGTGGGCCAACTTAAGACCAGCCTCACACTCAGCAGAATGTGACTAAAGTGGGAGAATAGACTAACAGACCATATCACTTTAGACTGAAAAAAGTGGGTCACATGGTTGAAGGCTCATCTGTGTGGGAAAAACTCTCTGGGAAATGAACATGATTGGGGAGAGGCTGAGCTACAATCATTCTCTCTGGGGTATTAAAATAAATTCTTTCCCACATAGTGAAACATTCAGAAATATAATTTTTCATCTGCAGCATAAAGTGGTACAGTCCATTCCACCATTTTAGGCCTCTTAGAAGCCCACCCACCTCCACCTCCGCCGCATGTGTAGACTAGGACTTTAGTTGCTGACCATTGTCATGCAGAGACAAGTATGTTCACTTATGTTACAAACGGAGGGGGAGAAAGTCAATTCAGTTTGCAAAAATAAAAAATGTGTATGTTAAAAAAAAAGTTGTATGCAATTTTGCCTTAGGAGAAATTTGCACTAAAATGTGGATGGATTTTTATGATGGCCTTTTCTTTAAGTGCAACCTGATGAGGAAACTGAACCTATGACTGGAGAAATGAGGAACCAAGAAATATTGAAATTTCTTGTCCCCCTGCCATCCCTAATAACTGAAGTTAAACAAAGCTGTCTTCATACCAAAGGCATAGTCATCCAAATAGCTGAGCAAACCACAAGCATACACATTTGTGTGCCCTCTCATGTTATCCTGACAGACCACATACTATTATCATGTCACAAAAAGACTGGAAAACAAAACATGATTTTCACATGCTATACAGAATAAATTGTAAAAGAGGGGGCATGCCCTGTCTCAAAATAATGCTGAAGAAGTGAACATAGGACTCAGTTTTACCCATAGGAGCAAGTTTTTACACAAATGCCTCTTCCTTTTCGCAGGTATGTATCAATGTGTAGAGTGCAACCAACACCCCATAATTAAGGAACCAGACATGTTGAAGGTTAAGAGCAAAAAAAAAAAAATGTCACTGGGGACTTTAAAAAGTTTTATCAGGCCTAACATTTCAACATAATTTAATATCCTGTCTGTATTTCTTAATTATCATTTTATTTCCTTATGTCAGGAGTCGCCAACATTCTTGTGCCAATAGGCATATTTGGAATTTTGAGAGAGTGCTGCGATTTTCAGTCTTCTGTGGGGCCATGGATAACATAAAATGGCTGCCACAACTGAAAAGCAGAAAGGACATGCAGGTCTTCAAAATGATGCAGGCATAATCCCATCCCCACCCTAACAATGAGGGGGGGGGAGCATATTAACCACCACCATCCTCACTCAGAGGCAGAAACTCTTTGCATCTCTCTATTATTCAGAACAGGAAAAAGATAGTCGTCCAGTCCTGGCATCCAAAAAATATGGCTGTGTTTAAGGGGGTGTGTTCAGTATAGGAGAGATTGAGCCAATGCAGACAGGATCTGAGAAGGAAAATCAAATGAGCTCTAATGTATTGTGGATTTTTGAGGGGATACTTTGTGGGCACTGTAGGACGTAATAGTAGGCACACTGGTACTCATGAGCAGTATATTGGCAATTCCTGCCTTAGATGGGCAGCAACTTATTACATGCTTTTTTATATCTTTCATCCTCAATAGGAGCACAGACTGGCTGACAACACAGCTTGTACAATATACCATAAATAATAGAGTATATAAAAACAGCCTAATATCAAATCACAAATCTGCAGCAATGTACAATCAACATCATCTGCTCCAGAACCAACACCAACTAAAGCCTGAAGGCTTTAGATAAATAAGTATGTTTTTAGTTGATCAGTTTTAGCTGTTGGAGATTGCTCTGCTACTAGTAGATTGGCTGCTTTGCTTTGTTGGTTTTACTAGAGAATTACTGTTGAGTGGGCTTCTCTTGGTTTTGTTGAGCTGTAATATCATTGCTTTAATTTTGTGGCTTTATGTTGCCTAGAGAAATGTTTTTATTAGGAGACTAATAAATGGATGTAATAATAAGCAAGCAAACAACACATTCTTAGTTTCAGAATGAAGAAAATAGTGTAGGGTGAAAATACCTGGAAAATGGAATTGCTCTGAGAAAAGATCAGAGTTGGGCTTCTGTCAGGAGAACATTTTTTTATATATTTTATATCTTATGCTTTAATGCAATTCTTTTATAGCGTACAGTCGTACCTTGGAAGTCGAACGGAATCCGTTCTGGAAGTCCGTTCGACTTCCAAAACTTTCGGGAACCAAAGCATGGCTTCTGATTGGATGCAGGAAGCTCCTCCAGCCAATCAGAAGCCGTGAAAGCCCCATCGGACATTTGGCTTCCAAAAATAAATTGCAAATCGGAACTATCACTTCTGGGTTTGTGGCATTTAGGAGCCAAAACGTTTGAGAATTAAGCTGTTCGAAAACCAAGGTACAAGTGTATTTAAATTATGGATGTTTATACTTTATTGTCTCTGTAAAGACTTTTTATCCTTTGGAAACGGCTTAGAAACCTAATTTGGCATTAAGTGATCTATATATTAATAAATAATAATATGAGCATATTGTTTGGCTTTGGACAACTGTCAGTGATAATATCCCATGTAGCTCAATATCAGCTTTGTTTCCTTAAATGCAAGTCCAACTTTGGTGAATAAGGCTTTTTTCCAGAAAAGTTGCATATCGAATTGCAAATGGATGCTCCAATCTGATTGCCCCAAGGAGAGCATCCCAAGGTCCAAAGAAAGCATCAGATCTCCCTCTCTGAGGTCCACCTTCTTTGTTTACTTTATTGAATTTATATCTTACCTTTCCTTCCAGAGGATCTCAGAGCGGCAAACAAGTGATCAAACAACAAAAACATCCTTTCAAAAATCTTAAAAACAATTCCAATACTGTATAGATACAGACTAGCTCCACATTCACACCATACATTTAAAGCAACATAATACTACTTTAAACAGGCATGGAGTCACCCAAGGAATTCTGGAACCTGTAGGATGCTGGGAGTTGTTAGGAGATGGCTATTCATCTCTAAGAGCTGCAATTTATAGGGTGGTGTAACAATCAATCCCTCTTCACAGGCAACTCTGTAAACTATCAAAGTTGGCCTCTGGGGAGGAGAGATAAAGATCTGGTCGGCCAAACAAAAGATGTTCCGCATGCTCTGAGCGGGGAAATAGTAGAGGTATGTTAAAAAATGACTATCACTCTAAAGCATGCAAAGTGATGGCCTGCTATTTTTATTTAGAAAAAAATAATCCGTAATATTTAATATTTGAAAAATACTTCATAATCATGAGCACTACCGGCTGTTTATGCATTCCTTTATTACTTATATAGTACAGCACACATCAGCTATGAATCTCAGCTCTGAAAGTTCAATATCTCAGCTCTTCAAAATTGCTTCAGGTTTTTACCCTAGATACAAATGGAGGCTGACAAATCTGATGAAAACTCTGTAAGCCAGACCATTTTAACCTATTAGTAGCTCTGCCTGCTTCAGAGAAAGGGGATCAAAAGCTATCCCGAGGGGGAATGTGCGGAGCTGTGGATGCAGAATCCAGCTAGTCATATTCAGTAATATCAAGAGCTATACATTCCTATTCTCCTCCAAACCAGAGCAAATGAGGAGATGGGATGGCAAAGTCAGTGGATTCCAGCTATGCTGCCTTTGCAGATTTACCTCATTTACCCTTCAGATGGACATCTTTTGTGGAACAAAAGTAATTGTCATTCAAAATTAATGTTCATATTCATAGATTTATTATTTCCCAAGACCATGTATGAGTTTTAGAAGTGTTTCACAAACAGGTGCTCTGACTGGAAGGGGCAGTGCCATGGAAATCTGGTAATAGATCCAAGCTAGATAGGAAACATAGGATCTATTTCAGTAATCTTTACCAAAGGTCCCCCCTTTGCCACCACCAGGGGGCAAGGTCAAAATTGACTGGACTTAACCATCCAGGGTCCTTTACCTTTACCAGGGGGACTTGGAATAAGACCCCTCAAAATCGTAGGCCCATGCCAATTGGGTCCCCTGCCCCTTCCTTCATTGTGGCCTGCGAAGGGTAAAATGTCTGAAGGGGATCTTTTTAAAAAGAAATCATTAGAAGACTGCAGAGTGTTGAGATTCTAGTCAGAGGCTAAAACTCTGCCTGGATTCCATTGTGGTACCATTCTGAATTCTGGTTTGGGCTTGCTGATATTGTGTAGTCCTATTCACAAAATAGGTGGGTGTGAGGGGGCATGTTCTGCTCCCCTCTCCCATTCCATTCCTCTTGCCCGTCCTGTCACCCTCCATGCATGCGGACTAGCTGGATTCCGCAGAATGGAGCCTTCTGTATTCATGACGGTTCCCTACAGGATGTAAAAACCTCACAATCACAAGGGAGTGTAGCAGGTTAACCATGGCTGATGTCCAGTACTTTTTTCCTGGGGGGACGCAGGGGTATGCACACCCTTAAACATTTTGTGAGTCTAAGTCTGGCTTCATTGAGGGGCGGTATTTCAATATGAGTATGAAAATGAGAGTACCCCAAAACATTTTTTTAAGAAAAAAGCACTGCTGATGTCTATCTCTATGGAGTTATGCCAGGACCAGGCACCAGGCAGGGGCCTGTCTGAATCTCTTGTGGGTTTCTTGTGAATTTTTGGTTGAGATTTTCCTTCTTAGGAAAACATTTGGATAGCTGGAGTGGCTAATAAGAGTTTGTGTGCATACCCTTAGCCAGTGGTATCTGGTGTCCATTAGGACTACTGGGGCACACAAGGGAGGCTGAGCCAACTAATTCTAGTTTTATCTTCCTCCCTGCTCAATTCTACAACTGAGACAAAGTGGAAGAAGCTGGCAGCAGTGGCATTTTTTGGATGGGTTGTAAGACATAAGAAGGCAGGCAAAGGAGGGGCTGCCTGGGGGCAGGCAGAAACTAGTGGGGCAATATCCATTTGCCCTAATGACCCAGCTGCCACCACACTTAACACTTACCTGAATTTTTAATAAGAACTTGTTGTTTTTATTTCTTGTCAAGGGAAGCCACTGCAAGAGTCTTGTGCTAAGCATCTGGAATATAAATGTAAAAGTAAACAAAAAGATTAAATTGTATTAGCAAAGCTCCAATACCATTAGCTTTTAATTATAGGATCCTGTTTTCTTCAATATAAAACAGAGCCTCTCTCTCAGATGGATAAATAGATAGGGTAAGGTGTGTGTGTTCACACACAAAAACACACATACTGAAAGACTGTTCTTGGCTATCAGCAGTGTGTCGGTTAAATACTGCTAATTTGCAACGATCATTAAATAGTGATTTAGTAAGTGAGCATCAGTCATTTTTAACAGGTATCCTAGCATGAGCTCCATCTGGACAAAATCAATATTTACTAAACTGTGGCATCTTACTCCATAGTTAGAGATACTACAGCTGTGTTCCTCTTCAATAATTCATCTTCTAAAATCAGCTCACTCTTCAAGTTTGCTGTGAAAATATCT
Source organism: Podarcis muralis (assembly GCF_964188315.1). NCBI lineage: Eukaryota > Metazoa > Chordata > Lepidosauria > Squamata > Lacertidae > Podarcis > Podarcis muralis. The sequence goes on from NC_135657.1 coordinate 69,094,259, forward strand.
CAAAATAAAGAAAATTATCTCATAAAATTGCAGGTACTGACAGTTATAAATAAATAAAAGTGTCCTCAGTATGTGATGTAGATCCTTACACTGGGGGATGGGGGACGGACAGCAAGCCCTATGAACTCCTTGTGGTGAATCCATCTGTTTTAACTCCACAAAGTGCACCTTTTTATGCCCAGGTCCATCTGTGTGACTTTAATTCAACCTATTCACAGTGTGCTTGGTTGCACGCATGATCTTCTGACTGTGATCTGCCATGAAAGCTCCACCAGGACTTACCTTGTGGTTTTTCTGCCAGAAAATTTCAATCTGCCAGACTCTGATACCACAGTTCTTATGACTGGGTGGAAATATTGTGCTATCTTTATTGTGTCTGAGGAAATGGTTCCATGCCAGCTTTTGTGTCAAAAACATCACTTAAAAAGATACCTATTGTAACTATTGCTATAGTGTGTGTGTGTGTGTGTGTGTGTGTGTGTGTGTGTGTGGTATTTATAATTATAGCCATAATGCTGGGAAATGGCTTGTAAGAGGAATGGTTGCCTCAATAGCTATTTGGCCAGCCCAAAATTCTTATAAGATGGATGAAGGGCCTGTGCTGGGGAGCCACCATTACTGGTCCTCTCCCAAGGCCCCTGCTCAGGAAAGGGACAAATGCCAACTCCCAGAGCCCCCTGGCCCTGCAAGGACTCCACTTTCAGTCTCTACATGTTCACCTGCTTTCAAGTGATTGAGTCTTGACCTCTCCCTCTGGACAGTGATTTGGATTGGGCCCAGAAGAGCAGGTCAAGTGGACAGATAGCAGAAACAGCAGGGAGTAGGTTCTTCAAAAGTCTAGAGCCAACACTGGATGGATGAGAAAATCATCAATACAATTAACCAATTAAATGATTTCCAAGCCTTCCCCCTCTCAGTAAAGTAGATTTCTTGTTACAGTGAGATTCCCAGATTAGAGACAGGATGTGGATTTCCATGCATATCTCAGTAGGCACCGTTTTCTGAACTCCAAGTGTAATTTGACAGTAGTCTTGCAAAAAGTCTCCTTTTCACTGAGCTCCAAAAGAGGAAGACATCTTTGTAGGTGTTCATATCAGGAGGACCGAAACAAAAGGGTGTGCTAGTGTGCTTATTCCCCACTTTCTTTGTCATTGTGTAAGGGACAAGCACTTGACGAGGGCTTCTGTCAACATGTGAATGTGAGAATTATCTGTGGATAGGGAAAAGAGAGGGTCTTATTTTATTTTATTTTTTTTAAGCATTAACTTCTGTACTAGGTGACTACATGAATGAAATTCCTTGTGCAGTCTCAGGAGCCTGCAGTGTGTTGCAATCTCACCTTTGGGGCTGTTTTAAATTCCTCTCTATTTACCTGCAAGAAGGGCCACTTCGATTTGCTGCATGTTGAATGTTGTCAGTGCGATTTTGGTGCTCACCAAGCACCCTGAGGGAATCAAACAATATGAAAGAAAAGTTTCACACTGCTTGTTATTGAAGAAAGGAAATAAAATCTGATCCAATAAGCCAGCAAAAAAAACAAACCCTTCAATATCCAGTATTATTAAAAATGTAGAAAGAGGAAAACATGTGTGTTTATCAAGGGCATCTCATTCTCTACCTAGATGAAATATGGATTTGATGCAATAGACTGAGATGGGTAGGGAAGAAGGAAGAGGAGAAGGAAAAACTGGATTGTGACTTTTACAGACATGTGGATTATCAATTGTACCTGTATTGCAATCATTGATTTCTGCTACTGGTAATCTAATCTAGAGCTCAAATTATATTATAAACATTACAGTGGTACCTCGGGTTACAGACGTTTCAGGTTACAGACGCTTCAGGTTACAGACTCCACTAACCCAGAAATAGCACCTCGGGTTAAGAATTTTGCTTCAGGATGAGAACAGAAATCACGCGGGGGCGGTGCGGCGGCAGCAGGAGGCCCCATTAGCTAAAGTGGTGCTTCAGGTTAAGAACAGTTTCAGGTTAAGAACGACATCTGGAACAAATTAAGTTTGTAACCCAAGGTACCACTGTACAAAGTTCTACTCTCATGGAACATCATCTTATAGGACATCTATTACTTTAAAATGGAAATGCCTTAATATTGTTATGGATACAAGTTACTGGACAACCAGCTAGCCCTGAGATCATTCATGACAACTATTCTGTTCCTACACCCTAATTTCCTTTGGTTACTAAGAATGCTTATTAATCATTGGCTTGTATTTTGGGTGTTGCTCCAAGCAAACAGAGACACATTCTAAGTCCTCAGAACATACTGGACATTATTTATATACCAAACACATGCACACATTATTTTTATGCCAAGCTGGTTGAACGCAACCATAATGCTCTCAGGGAACAGAAGTCTTAAGGCTTGTTCTACCACAGTACTCTGAGAATTGGACCAGCAGGAATTTTCTTCTTCTTCTTCTTTGAGAAGGATGATGCACAAGTTATTCTACACCTTTATTCTGGCCTTAGGCAATGATTCAACTAGAAAGTAGAATTCAGTGTAGAGAAGATTCTTGCATAATGTGTAGAGACTTCTTACATAACCCGAAGAAAGACCAGCTATTCTCTTTTTTTCCTCTCCAATAAATCTTTCATTGCCTGACTTTCTAGAATGAAAAGGATAACAGATTATGTGTACCTGGTCTTCAATTAGTGCTAATTGTTTCTACAGCACTTTTCCATGTACAAAGTGTTTTACAATTATATTCTCATCATTTATCCTCAACTTCTGTGAGGCAAGTTATGCTGAAAAATAGTGACTTGCCCAAGGTTGTGTACGTGATCTCAATGGCTAAGCAAAGTTTAGAAACCCCAGAGTCAAAAATCATTGGTTATGACAACATATTGACATTTGACAGAGGTTTTTTTAATCAATACATTACCAATGAAATATGGTCATTAATTTAAAATATTTTTTAAAAGAGACCATAAGTATCAGATGAATGCCCCTATCAAGGTTACATCACTGCTTCCTCCAATTATAAATATTTGATCTAAAGCTAAGGTGGGCAGTCTGATGTTCACCCAAAAAGGCATAAATAGTCATAGCATTCAAAATACCTGGAAATTGCCTTCTTTTTGAAGCAGATAAAACTCAGTTAACTGAACTTGGCAACAACTTTCTCCCAAATTCAAATTCTTAAAGCCACCAATAGCTCATGAGCCAGTTTTCCTTTTTTTTGTTCCTTTTTGCTAACTGTAACTAACTAGCTCAAGGATTTCTGTTTGTTTGTTTGTTTGTTTGTTTGTTTGTTTGTTTGTTTAAAGTACACTTGCCTTAATGGGAAATCCTTGGGCCAGATATATATTCCTACAGAATTAGCAAAAAGATTGTGCAGTAGTAGCTCATGAACTACAGATGGCCTTTAAGCTATTTTACAAAAATTCATAGTTAGCTTTTGCTGCAAGAGCAGGATTAACGGAAATCCAACTCACAGCACTATTGTGTGCCTGCTAATTCTGAAATAAATCCCATCATTTTTAATAGGGATTCCTTATTCCCAGTCTGTGTGTTTTGGATTCTAACCATGTCTTACTCTGTTTACCAAAATCAGCCTTTTGAAAGTCTCCTCCCGCTGTGCAGACAGACAAATGGGAGAACGAATTTGACAGAATTGCCGCACTGGGAGGACAATTTCTCTAACACAGAAGTGGCTAACCTTTGGGGGCCCAAGGGTCGCATTCACCTTTCGTCCAATCTCTGGGGGCCACATGTCAATGATGGATGTGACCAAAGTATTGGAGGTTCATTCCCCATGCCTGCAGTCATGGGATTGTTGTCTATCACATGACGGTGTATGTTTTCACTCCACAGAGTGGGAAGTGACGGAGACAGGATGTTTGTGTTCCTGTGTTCCGTGAAGTGGGACTATTGTCCTTTGTCTCTTTGCTGTCTGATACTAGAGAGAGAGGGAGCCATGTTGCAGTGCTCCGTGTGTGTTTATATGTAAATAAAGTAGATTAGCCAAATGCTGAGCTACTGAGTTCTGTTATGCAAACTGCGAAACACTCTGCGGATCTGTAAGTGTACTGATGTTTCTTGGCATTAGTCGCTGTGATGTTCGGGCTGAAGAAAGCTTTTGAAGCTCCTGAACGATTGACCGGGAGGGAAAGAACATGCCAGTCGGGCATGTGTCTCTGCCAGGGTCCTACTCGTGTGTAGGACAGGCTCCTGACACAAAGGTGGTTGTGTGCAACTGCACACTTCTACAAGCACACTCTACATGCACACTACATGCACACAAGGAATGCACACTACAGTACTAAGAGAGGTCACACACAGAGGAAACTGCATCACTCAGGGGGTTTGTGCAGATCAGCTATGGAGGGTCAGTTATTATCCATTTCTTTTCATCAAATCATTGATCTGATGACCAGGGAGGAGGAAACTTGCAGCCCCATCACATTGCTGGGCACTATTGAATGTTTTTTCAGGGGTGGAAGTTGCGGTCAAAATTAGGGGGGGGGGCTCTTGAGGGGCCACAAAAATTCAGGGGGCATAATCAGACCCCCAATTTGGGGATTAACCATCCCTGCCCTAATAGTTTCTCGAGAGTGGGTTTTGCCATTAACAGTGACTGTAGCATGGCTTTTTTGCTGCCACTACAAGAGGTAACAGCAGAGTCTCCATTGGCAGCCTGGCCACCATTTTGCACCCTTCAGATCCAAGGCATGGCTGTTGCCTGAGTGCTGGAAGAAAGACCTGCTCCCTGCTGCAAGGCCCACTTCCACCTGGCCTGGGGGCGGAGCCCAGACTCACCCTGAACAGCTAAAAGAGGCTCCTGGGAGGCCACCGGGACATTGCTGGAACAACTCTTGGGTTGGGGCAACTGGCTAAATGGTGCTGATTTTGGTTCCTCTATTTTGTTTTTGTTGGATTGGTGCTGGTTAAATGTTTAGTTGGGGTTGGTGGTTATTTTAATCTGAGTATAACTGTAAACTGTTATTGTTATTGTTATTTTTGTTTTTTTTATTTCTATTGATTTATTCATTTGTTTGTTGCTTGTATAGGATATGTTGTTTTTAATGTTTGATGTTTTGGTGTGTTTTTATTTAAGTTGTAAGCTGCCCAGATGGGTGGGATATAAATTCTGTTGTTGTTGTTGTTGTTGTTGTTGTTGTTGTTGTTGTTGTTGTTGTGTTGAGGGTGATGGTGACTACCATTCCCCCTTGACACAAACATAATAATAATAATAATAATAATAATAATAATAATAATAATAACAACAGCAACAACAACAACAACAACAACAACAACAACAACGTGGAAAAATATTCTGGCCTGAGTGAGCAAAAAACAAACTCACTGAACAAGAATGACTACATTTCAAAAAACTAGCAAATATGACTGCACTTTCTGATAGGGTGAAGCCTGCCCCATTTCAGAAATGCAGTGTAGCAGCTATTGAACAAGGGGAGGTTTTCCTGTTACCTGCCTGCCCCAAGTCTCCCCTATCTTCCCTCTCTCAAGCACTGGTCATTTCTCCAGTCAGCTTGTTTTCACTTCTCATAAAAGAAAGGGGAAGGCGGCCGTGCATTTAAGTTTATGTGAAACACGGCTACTTGGAAAGCTGGGCTCCCCCTGATCCACCGTGACACACCTTGCTAATGGTACATTTAACTCTGTAACATGAAGGGCTACCCCCAAATCATCCCAATTTGCTCTGTTATTGGCAATACACACAGGGCCAATGAAACCCCCCTCTACTACTTAAGTCACTGCCGAGACTAATTTTCATGAACACTTCTTTTCTGTATATGGCTCTCCCCCCCCCCCCAATCTTCTCATTCCTACTTGCACATATATACACTAACATTCAGGACCTTTCAAGCACTGCAGGGGATTAACCAATGCACAAGCAGAGTTGAATACCATTTACCTGTGACATTTTAGCCTCTCAGGAGCTACATGTGCCTCTAATATAGGATTAAATCAAGAGTAAGATTAAATCAAAATACAAAGAATGTTTAAAGGGCACCTGAAGAAGCTTCATGTAATTAGAAGGGAATACAAGGAGCGCAGCCGTACTTTAAGAAAAAAGGGGGGGAAGGATGGGTAAATTGGCAAAATGCTAATGAATTAATACATTGTTTCATTTGGTACTCTATTTTTTACTGCATTTTTGACTGGCTTTTTTGTACAAAATTCTTGGTCCATCATTGGACAGGAAAAGACATCTGATAAGGGGGGAGAACTGTATGCCACTCAAATCTGATTGGTTGAAGGAAAGGCATGCGAGCACATGCCTATTCCAAAGTTGATGAGAGAACCCTGAAATGAGTGTACAAAGATGACAGTAGAGGAAGATGAGGACAACAACAGAAAAGAAGAAGAAGCTGAGGGAGAAGGCCAAATCCTGAAGCACTGAAGCAGAAGCAGGTAGAAGATGAGCAAGGGTGGAGAAAGCTGAAGATAGTCTGCCCCCTTAAGAGCTGAAACAATGATAAAAGTGACAGTTTGGTAGTGAGGCTATATAAGGGTGTTAGGCAGTGAAGATAATTCAGCAAGCAGATTCTGACCAGAGTGAAATCAGCCTGCAAGCCTACATCAAAGGGAACCAGTTGAAACCCACAGTACCTAGTGGCAAGATCCCACAACAGGTTTTTTTTTTAACATTGTTTGGCTTAAATGCATCTCCTTCCATAAACTTATCCTTGCTCAATTGCTTTTCCCAGTTGAGTGCTGAATTCAGGATAGACAAAAATAAATAGAGAAATAAATAAACTTGATAAAATGAAATGTAGACTGCAAGCCTGTAGGACAGGACCTGTCTTCTTCACCTTACGTACAGCACTTAGCACATTTGAGGTGCGTAAAAATATTAAATGATGATTATGATAAAAGGCAGAATTAGGGCAATAGCTAATGAAGACTTCAGGAGCTGTTACTGAGCATGCTTGTATAGTTCAAATGGATTCAACAAACCAAAAGTGAGAGACAAAATTATGACGAGGATACAGAATTTGACCCTGTTGATGCAAGTCTCAAAATGGCAAACTAAAGTTCAACTGAAATAAATAAGCTCAAGTCTCACCAGCTCATTCATAATTCCATGGAGAAGTGTTTGTACTGTATGTGGTGCATCACACCATAAAAGCCCCACATGAGCATGCAAAATGGCCCTTCAGCTTGGTTTGCACTCTCAGGATTGCTAGCAGTGCTTTGTGTTTAGAGATTCTGGTGTCAGCACCACACTTCTTTGAGCCTTAGAATAACTTCATCTCTGCCTTATTCGGAAGCTTATACATCATACAGAGCAGATTCCAACAACCCCATCAAAATGTACCATACTGCGCAAATACTGGTGATTCACATATGCACATGCACACACCTTATTTTACACACTGCTGAAATAAGACAACTTACTGCTGTTGTTGTTGTCCTTTTTTGTGCTGGATAACCTCAGGGAAGCACATTTGATCCTTCTATATTTCAGAACAGTTAAAAACCAGGTTGATAATGCTTCTTTTATCCAAGCTTTTGTCTCTTTCTGGGGATATCCTCCAAAACACAAAGAGAATTTCAATGCCCAATGCTCTGGTGCCTTTGTAAACATCCCTCTGTGCCACCTTTGAAGAAAGCAAAGTCTCTCATTATGGTTTGTTGTATGTGTAGCGAATTGTACAATGGGGCTTTGATCATTTCTGGAACCTCTGGGCACTACAGTAATATGAATAATTTACTGTTCAGATAATTAATAGCTCGGAAAAGCTAGTTCATAACAACACTTTGGCAGCCAACTGCACTTTATATTAAACAGATGCCTTATTTTGCATGGCATGTTTACATATGGAAGCATAAAACGTTATTATAAAATGAAATTCACCAAGACAAATGTCAAATTTTATGCGCTGCACACAAAAGCCAAACACTCGGACATTTGGGAGGAGCCCTATCTCACTGGCAGCTCATGCTTTGCCTATAGAACATTCCAGATTCAATCCATGCCATTTCCAATTGAAGACTTGTTAGCAGGACTAGGAAGGACCCTGGACAGCTGCTGCCCATCAGAGCAGACCATACAAGCGTCGATGGAGACCAAAGATTTCTCATTCCTCATTTGTGGAAATCCTTCCCGTGGGAAGCCCTCCTCCTTTCAGCGCCATGCAAATATGTTTCAATTCTCTCAAGCTTTAATGTATTATTTTAGCCTGCTGAGGGACAAGGCAGAATCTGTACATCCTTTCTTTTCCTCTCCACAAAGCAGCAAGAGTGGGCAAAATGTTTGTTTCTTGCAAGGAAAAACACTGAGCCCGGCGGGAGTGGAGAAGGCAGATAAACAAAAGCTGCAGTTTGCTTGCTAGAGATGGAATAAGAGCATCTGAACGCTACGCTCTCTTATCCTTTCAGAATTATCTCAGTCATGTACCCCAAACAAACAGTGCTTCTAAAGCCATTGTGCACAAATTAGCCTCAAGGCAAAGAATTCTATGGTTCTCTTAATACACAAAATATGTCTAAGGTTCAGAAACAAAGCATGTCCTTCAACATAAGTAGAAAATATTTAAGAAGAGGGAGCAAAATCAAAGTCAACTTTGCTAGCTCTTTCTCCACAACACAAACTTCCTCAACCGCTTACATAATTAAAATCAGGACATCCTGTGACATAATGTTCTGTATTACTAAGTTCCAATATTTACACTGTAGTGGAGTGTGAATATTTAACTGGGAAAGTCCCATTTCAGATCTTCCCACAGCCATGAATTTGCCAGGTGGCCTTGGCAAAGTCACTGGGTTTCAGCTCTCGGGATGAAAATACAGTGGTACGTTGGTTCTCGAATGGCTTGGCTCCCAAAAGAATTGGCTCCCGAATGCTGCAAACCCGGAAGTAAGTGTTCTGGTTTGCGAATGTTTTTCAGAAGCTGAATGTCCAGCGTGGCTTCTGCTTGAGTGCAGGAAGCTCCTGAAGCCAACTGGAAGCCGTGCCTTGGTGTTTGAACAGTTTCAGGAGTTGAACAGACTCCCAGAATGGATTAAGTTCAAGAACCAAGGTGCCACTGTACTATTGAATCCTACAGGGCTATTGATGGTAGAAGTTGGCTTCTTGGACCACAGGCAGAGTGATCTAGTGGTCCTGTGACATTGGCAAATCAACTTCTGTTGTGGAGTGAAACTTTTTTCTGTTGTTGTTCTTTTAAATCATTTTTTATTTCTTTTTCAGAACCAGATAAACATTAACAACTGCATAACCCAAGAAGAAACAGACCAAAGAAGGGAAAAGGGAAATAAGAGAGTGAAAATAAAGGGGGGGGGGTAGGGAGATGACATGACATGTTATAGACTTTGCTGGACACAACTTTTAATTCAAGTTTGTGCATCCCTGTATCAGCTTGGGTCCTTCCACAAAAATATGTGGGATAATGGTGGGTGCCAGTCACATCCTTTGAGTGCATTGTGTCCAGTAAAACAGTGCCATATTTTAGTGAAAGAGTCTTTTGTTTCTGGGTTGTGCAATGTCTGTCTGGATTTAGTAAGTTTTCCCTATCAATGAGAGGTTCTAGATTTGTTGGTACTAGTATTCCTGCAGCATATTTCCAGTGCCTGGCCATCATAAGCTTGGCTCCTGCAACAAAATCTCAAGGCAGTTCCTTACTGGAACTTGCTTTGCATGTGGCTTCTGCGCAGGGAAGCTGCTTGCAAAAGAGCTGCCTTCACCAGGCAGGACTGGAGCCTCAACTTGCCAATTGTTCAGTGGAGGTGCCAATGTTGCTCCTTTGCAAGTGGTTTCTCTCAGGAAGGAGAATCAGCAGGTGGGCCCCTACCTTCTGCCCCAATGCCTGCCTCTCTTTCATGCTTGATTCCCCGCCCCCTAAGAGCCATAGATTGTTCCAGACCATCCAACCTGGCCGAGGCTGTCTGTATCCGACTTATCTGATGCCCAAGTCCCTCTAAATATGTCAAATGTGGCTCGAGACTTGGATGAATCCAGTGCACAGTCCTAGTTAGCATATAGATCTATCCAAATCAAGAACATAGAATCATAGAAATGGAAGGGACACCAATGATCATCTAGTCCAAACCCCTGCAATACAGCTGCCCCTGTAGTACAACATGCACATAGCATGTAACTCAAACTCATGCAAGATAATCGCAGTACTGAAGACTTCAAGTGTCTCTTTTTAAAACTTAAAATAACAATATCCATGTAATTGCCAGGAATGTTTTGACGTTTAGCCTTTTTCAGTGGCTGAGTATTCTAAAGGTTCCTGTTAAAATACCTGTTATGTAATACCCTTCCAAAGCAAGGAATATTAGTCACAGTGTACCACTTTAAATCTAAATATAAAAGACATTTATATTCACCATGATATAGCCACTAAAATCAACTCACACATATACTCTATGCATAGAAGAAAGAACTCATACCTCCACAAGTTCATAAATCTGCCAACCTAAGTCATAAATATACCACAGGAAGAAAGCAATATTTTCTTCACATAGGCTACTAATCCTAACTGGTTTTTCAAACTCTTCAAAAGCAGACTGCAACAGATCAGCCATAACTTCTACTTTCTATCACTTTTCCTTTTGCCTTCTGCCTTTGGTCTTCTTCCTGGTATCATGATCCTGAATACAGCCACCAAATGAGCCAGTTTCTTTGGGGCATGCTACATATTATAAGAAACAAACCAACAAAGCATGTCTACCACTAAACGTGGCAGAGGTGCATTGGGCTCTCCTTCATGTCCTCAGGAACATAAGGTGATTCTTTATTCTGAGATAGATCATTGCTCCATTTGGCCAATATCGTCTACACTGACAGGCACTATTTTCCGGGGTTTTCAAATGAGGCACTTTCCTAGCCCTACCTGAAGAGATCAGGGCTTGAACCTGGGACTTTTTACACGCAAAGCACGTGTTCTACCACTGAGACACTGCCCTCATTACAGTAAGTATTTTCTGCACTCTCAATGGCTCCTGCTAATGGGGGCAAGCAAGGACATAACTTCATGGACCACAAGCTACAGCGGGAGGTGGAAATGCAATGTGGGAGCCCTGCGTATTTTTGTAGTGTGCAAGCCCCCTTGTGCAGCACCCACTTCTTAAGAACCTTGGGGGGGGCTTTGCAAAGGTCAATCTCATCTTGCACTTTGCTTCCCATAGTGGCCAATCAGATTCTTCCAGGAAGCTTGCAATCAAAGCTTCAAGTGAATGACCCTCTCCTGCAGTTGTGCCAGCAACTGGTACTCAGAGAGACAGGTTGCTTCTTAACCTGGAATTTCCATCTCCCTGTAATTTCCCTGCTCTCTGGTAATAAGTGGGTCCCGCAATCTGACCATGTATTCCTCCTAAGAGGTGGGGAGCGATCTCTCATCTCAATAAATATCCTCTAGAACATCTCTGCCCTACTTCATTGTAGGTATGCAAGCATTAGCAAGGTCATTTGCAGTCTCCCATTACATCATCTCATTTACATTGACATTTCTCCACTAGTACTTTATACCTAAAGACATAAACTATAATTATTCCTGTCAGCTGGTTGGTAGGGCATCTTCTTTACAAAGACAAAATGCATTACTTAGGGAAAGGAGAAGTGCATTGGGGAGGAAAATTAGATTGGAGGTTGAACTTTCGTGGAATACCTGGAACCGTCATTCTAACGATTTAATTAGGGCCACATAAGGGTTCATTCTGGCTAGTGCTGCCACTTTGTTTAGTGTGTCCTGACTTCCCATGGGGTATGACCAGTTTTTGCTGTTAAGGAAAACAATATCTGAAATAGGGGTGTGTGTGTGTGTTCTGTGAACTTTGCAAATCTGCACCAAAGCAGCAGTGCCAACCTGCATCTGTCTTCAGAAAAGTGAGACAAACCAAAGGATCTCATACTCCCCCTCCATTACCTGCTGCCTTCATTGTTAAACAGTCATTCTTTGTTGGCCTGCCATTTACTATATATTCCCAATTTGATTTGTGGAGAAGTAGATGTTTGCATACGCTGTGCTTGCTATTGCATTTTTATGTAAATAGAACGGTGCCAGAATGACCTCTCAAGCTGTATATGCAGAAGGGGAAATGAATGGTCCACAGTGCAGGACCAAACTAAAACACAAACCATTTTTCTAGCCTGATTCGTAAGTGAAACATTCTGATTACTTTCACAACAGGGAGTTAGAAAGGATTCTGTCTGTGGGGGGCGGGGGCTACAAGTTGCAGCTGCTTCCTCTCACACTTCTTCTTAAAAGCTACCTGTGAACGTGAGAGGCTTCGTGGCTTCCTTTCTCTCTGGCCATACCCACACTGTACATTTGAAGCACTATGCTACTGATTTAATAGTCAGGGCTTTCCTCAAAGAAACCTGAAAACGGTAGTTTGTTAAGAGCTACGCTTCCCAGAGTTCCAGGAGAAGAGGGATTGATTGTTCAACCATTCTGGGAATTGTAGCTCTGTGACGGGAATGGGGATATCCTAACAACCCTCAGAGGCAGAGTGCAATGTACATGTACATAAATGCAATGTACATAAATACTTCTATTTCTTCCACTTATAGCCCTTTGCCTCGCTGAAATCCCACATCCTGCATGATCCACATATAGGACTTGTGTGCTTCTGCTTTCATCTTGTATCACTGGAAATGACATATCAATGGTAAACAAGAAAAGTGTGTATAAACAGCTCAGTTCGGTCACTGAAGTAACTAGGAATACTGTGCCAAGTAGAGCGAGTGAGCATGGGGTGGAGTATCGGGAGAACAATATTGTTAATTTCTGACAAAATAAGGCTTAATTTATCCTAACCAAAAACACGTAAGGAGTACATCTTCATTCCTCATGTAACCTTTGAAGTTACCACTGACTGAAATTCTGTTTACTGACTATGCAATAGGTTGTGAAAAAGGAGGAGAGGTGGAAATGGAACACATAACATCAAATTCACTCCCTCTTACAGTCTCACAGGCAGCAGACATCCCCTGGAAGCCCAAGTAACACTATAAATAGATCTTGAGCAAAGAATGTTGGATAATACCAGTTTTTTCCTCATGTACTGTAGTTGGCAGTCTAGTCACAGAGGAGAGAGAGAGAGAGAGAGAGAGAGAGAGAGAGAGAGAGAGAGTGTTATAGCAATGCTCCATTTAAACTGGGCAGAGTATATCACTTTTATACAAAGTAGTGTTATATTTCTTCTGGTGCCACACATTATCTTTCAAGACAATGCAATTTAGCAGAGAAACTTGCATAGTGTGACATTTGGGCGTGACCTGCAGTAACTAGATGGTTTCTATCGGAAACAATGAAACCTGAAAGTGGCTCATTATCCCAGGATAATGTGAAGGTTAATGTGTGTCATCACCATCCCGGTAGGAGGGCTTAGGTTTACATGAAATCATCTTCCATGCAAGTCAAATATTGAAAGACTCTCTCGTCCGGCTACACGTTCAGCTTTAGATAATTTATTTAGCATCTGAACCCAAACTCTAAAGCCTCAAAAGAAATAGCAACTTTTTCAGATCACCTTTCTCTTCACAACAGCCTTGTGAGGCAGTAGTTTGCCCTAGTTATGTCTTTTAAAAATAAAATAAAATAAAATGTGGACCTATAAAGGCTTATCCAAAACTAGAGAGTGTCAAAATCTGTACTATAATCATTTTTTAAAAAAGATATTTATTGAAATTTTACAGAATGAAAAAAGAAAAAAGAAAAATACAAAATAAAAATAATTTAAAAATAATCATTATTACTCTTCAGAGTATGAATGACACTGTGGTGGTGGTGGTGGGGAATCAGCCCTCAAACATCAAATGACAGATGAAAGGGATGCAAGTCACCAAGTAAAAAGTCAACAAGGCACAAAATACACTTTATTCCATATATTCAAAACAGTGAAATAATGAAGGTCCCATTGGCAACATGTGGACAATTCTGGGTGTCTCTATTAACTACAGGGTAAATTGTGTTACAGGGACGCGGGTGGCGCTGTGGGTAAAAGCCTCAGCGCCTAGGACTTGCCGATCGAAAGGTCAGCGGTTCGAATCCCCGCGGCGGGGTGCGCTCCCGTCGCTCAGTCCCAGCGCCTGCCAACCTAGCAGTTCGAAAGCACCCCCGGGTGCAAGTAGATAAATAGGGACCGCTTACTAGCGGGAAGGTAAACGGCGTTTTCGTGTGCTGTGCTGGCTCGCCAGATGCAGCTTTGTCACGCTGGCCACGTGACCCGGAAGTGTCTCCGGACAGCGCTGGCCCCCGGCCTCTTCAGTGAGATGGGTGCACAACCCTAGAGTCTGGCAAGACTGGCCCGTACGGGCAGGGGTACCTTTACCTTTACCTTAAATTATATTACAGTATGTGACAAGTCTGGAATTCATACTTACACAGGTATTGAGAAACCTAGATACTCGACGACAAGGTGTACCAGCTTAAAACTTATTTCTTATATACATTGCATTCTTGAAAATCATAGAATTGGAAGGGACCTTGAGGGTTATCCAGTCCAACCCCTTGCAATGCAGGGAACTCAACACATGGTCCCCCATCCAATTTAAACCATACCAGACCCTGCTTAGCTTTGCAAATGTGCTAGCAGAATGAATAAAAACATAAAAAATACAAAAAAAAAACAACCCCAAATGATGAAACGGTATTCAGGTGTTATTAGCTCCAGGACTATCAGCGGGAACTAGAAAAAAAATGCCTCAGAGCATTTTTAAAATAAATAAATATAACTAGGGAAACTAATTTCAGGTGCCTTAAAGCACATTTCTTTAAAACATGTCATTGGTTTTTGAAGTATGCAACTTCAGTTTTGCAGACCTTTTGTGTGTGCATTTTTTTAAAAAAAGATCCTGGTAAGCTCCACTCTCTGTATTTGTTTGAATTTGGAGAATAAACTTCTCTCTACAGTTCCAAGAGTTCATTAATCTTAGAGTGAATTATGTTATTTTGACCCCAATGTCATAATGCAAGACTAATATATAACATCATCATTCATGGCCATTAAAGGGGAAAAAATCACACGGGTAGCCCTGGCTAATTGGATTAAATCATGAAAAGTGTCCAAGAGCTCCAGGGAAGAAGAATGAAGGCACAGAGAAACAGTGGCCTAGTGAATAAAAATTCTCTCGAAAACCCGTAAAACACAGAAGCAGTGTGAATCAGCTGCAAGCTCAATGTTTTTCTTCTAGCCACATTAATGAAACTACTCACAAAGTTAATAAAGAAATAGAGAATATGTGGCACAGCTGTAAATTTGATCTGCTCACTGACCATAAGAGCCAACTCCTAGGGGCCGAGGGGTCTTCACCCTCCCAAATAAAATACTGGAGCCCACCCCCACCCCCCAAGTTGATATGGTGTGTGTTCACAGCATCATGTGATTGATTATGCGGAGCACAGCTTACCTGTCCCCCCCCCCCAATATTTTATTCAAGTTCACACCCTTGTCACTGACTATTTTGCACCTCAGATCTGTCAGCACTTTGGCAAGCCAGATTGTACGCCTGCCACAATATGATCCAAAGTTGTAATTAGTGAGAGAGACACGTTTTCATTAACATCAAACACGGGTGACGTGAGTAACAATAGCCACCAAAACATCACAAAACATGTGATCTTCAGATGAATTATAGAAGTATAGAAATTTAATTAAGAAAGAAAAATTAAAATAAATAAAACACAAGGACATCCTCCCCCCCAAAGGCTAACGTGAGTTCTAGGTCCTTTCTGCAGCTTTTGATCTTCTCATCCAGCAACGTTGCCCATTGTCTCCTTGCCCTGCATTTTCTAACCATTCCACGTAGTCCTGATTAATTCCACAGTTTTGCATTCTATTAGGAATACACAGTCTTCCATATGTTCTTAGCTTGCCCTCTTTCCTTTTCCCATCTACCTCAAAGCACAGACTGAACAGGCAACATCTGGCAGAGTCTCGATGGTATTCAAATACAGTAAGGTTAAATCTCTGACAAATGTGAGTATGACAGACTGCATATTTTTCTTATAATGCACTTCCTCTGTATTCTGGAAATCTAGGAGCACTGCCTCTGTTCACAGGAATATTGATATATTTAACCACTTTTTTCAGGGGGAGGGGACAAATACTTCATCCATGGTACTCCTCTTCTAGATTTCAAAAGGCAAAGGAACCTATCACCTGTGCCTTCCCGCAATGTCACAGCAAAACCTGGTTCTGAAGCTAAAGTTCATTATTCTGAGGCCATATAATTGACTTCAACGGTGGTTCAAAGAGCTTGATTTATTTCTTGCACCATACTGTGGTCCTTGGAGCGATATTGTACAGCAAGCAGGGAGGGGTGAAGGGGAAAAAGAAAAATAGCTATTATCATGAGGATAATGCTGACTGTAATTTCATGTAAGTCATGACCTTGTGCCATAAGAAATATCTGCCGAGGCTGACTTTTTCGGTTCTGCTTCTACCTTTATGCCTCATTGGCAGAGGCAAGGAAGAAGGAGCTACTTCAGTATACACTATGCTCACTTATCATGGTTATTTTAAAGTTATTCTTGCTTCCCCTCTACAGTTTAAGTTCCATATGCAAATCCCTAAACATATCAGAAGCTATGGCTTTGGTTAATTGAGCTTTCTACACACCCAGTGTGTTAGTGCACATGCAAGTCACACAACTTCCGGGTTTTTTGTGTGCATCCACAAACTACCACTTTCAACTGAACTCATTTGTTGGGCTGTGCTTCATGGGATGTTTTGCATATGTTCAAATACCACTAGTTTTATGCAAATTAAAAAATTAAGAAATTCTCAGCTTTGGGGAGATACTTCAGGCCCATCTGCTCCTATCAGAAAAAGTGGCTTATATTTGCCCTGGCCTAGTTGATACATTGAATCTGGTGCCAGTACTGGACATGTCTTTAGCATTGTCCAGTCGCAAGTTAAAATTCTGTTATTGCTGCCCATGGATGCTGATAAGGTGTCTGAAGAAGTGAGGCCAGCCACAGGTATGTCTGATCCCTTCATGACTGGTTAAAGTGATGAGAGTTGCAGGATGCTTGTAGTAAACATTTTGTAATGGTTTGGATACACTTATGCAACTTTTCACTCACAAACAGGAGGAGAAGTGATTTTAGCCAGCTCTCCCTTCAACTTTAATCCTCCTCTCAAAAAAATCTTATCTGGAGAATTGGAGGATCCTGCGGGAACAGCAAGAGAGATGCCACAGGAGGATGTCAGCCAGGGCTGGAAACTTCGGTCTTGGGGGTACACTGTGGGCCTCTATCAGGCCCTCAGAACTGCCCTTAAGCTACACATCCTCTCCCCGAACCACAATCTCTCTAAAAACATTATGACCCAAACTATATGCCTATAACTTACCTTGTTCTTTCTCAGCTGCAGGGTCAGATGAAATTTAGTCTTACTGTGAAGGCGCAGTGAGGGAAAGCGAAGCTTCTTTTCTCCACTGAGATCAGAATAGAGATCACATGCCATCCCCATGGGGGTTAGGAGCCATAAGGTAGAAAGTCCCCATTGATTCCTAGCCATGCAGCCAATAGATAATCTCCCACATAGCTGAACAATGGAATTATCTC
This sequence comes from Podarcis muralis, assembly GCF_964188315.1. Classification (NCBI taxonomy): domain Eukaryota; kingdom Metazoa; phylum Chordata; class Lepidosauria; order Squamata; family Lacertidae; genus Podarcis; species Podarcis muralis. The sequence continues at coordinate 69,111,770 of NC_135657.1, forward strand.
TCACAAGATGGTCACCAATGGATGGCTTTAAAAGAGGGTTAGACAGTTTCATAAAGGGCAAGACTATCAGTGGTTACTAGACAAGATGGCTTTGTTCTGTGCCTCCACTGATGGAGGCAGTATACTTCTGCATATTGGCTATTGGAAGTCACTTAACAAGGAGGAAGAGTGTTGTTGCTGGTCCTGCTCGCAGGCTTCCCATTGGCATCTGAAAAAAGGTTGCTGGCAGGGATCCAGCAGGGATCTTCTTATGCTCCTCTGCTCTCCATTCTGATTCCAGTGGGAAAGCGAAAAGCCCCCTGTGCCTCATGGTGCCTTCACAGTGAGAACTGGGCTACCCTGCCCCTGTAATTACTTGGGGGGGGGACACAAGATATGGAACTACTTGTGCCATATTTTGCCTAGTTTGGCCTAACAAAACAGGTAAGAAGTGCCACAATTTAAATAAGTTTCTGCAGGGCAGACACCATTCACATGCATGTCTACTGTCAATTGTTGAATATCTGGGATTAAAGATCATTTGTTTTGGAGATTTAACAGTTAAGCGTACATCCCTGGCAGTTCATTTCAACATTATATCCTACAGCAGAGGTGGAGTTCAGAAGTTACTTGTGTGTATTAACAAAATAACCGATGCATGGTTATGCTTTACTCTGAACAGTTAGTTAGTTCACAACTGTAACATTTGGGCAATAGCAAGTTCTGAGGCAGAGCATGCTTTCGACTTTTGATTTTCCTTTTCCTTTTCAAAAGGAAGGACGTACTTGACGGAGGAAACAGTTCAATTAAGTGAAAGGAACAGAAAACACAAACAAAGGCAAAGTGGTCCTTAACAGAGGCAGATCTCTATTCTAGGCGAACAGCTAAACACTGATCTGGAAAAAACAATGCTTGGAGTTTTTCAATCTGCGAAAGACTTTCAAACCATAGAGATGTCATTGTCATGGCAATTCTAAAACCTCTAGTTGCCAAGGCCTAGAGCTAAGGCTACATTTGTGTCACAAAATAAAATAAAGCCCATATTGTTGTGAAAAAGCTGGATTTTGTCATGAAAAAGCTGGGGGGGGGGGACTTCAGAGGGAACCAGTTATTGTGAATACGTTCTGTCTTTTTCTGTAATTATTGTTATCACATTGTTTTCTCTTCTGGCCTATGGCTGAAGCAATAGACTGACTGACTGAAACTTTGGAAACCTTTCCTTGTTTGAGATCTCTGCACCCACCACTTTTTGTACTGACCTTTGTGGCTCTTTCTAGCTGCTCTTTCCTGCACTTTTGAAGACCTGGATGTTGATTATATCATTTATTAATACCTAACTACACTGGAAAGTTTTTGTTGTTTCTGCCTGTGGCTAGTGTATTTTAATAATTGATGAAGAATATCAATCAATAGCTTGCTTTTAATTGTCAATGCTGCCTATTTTGAAACAAAATGAAAATGCTATACTGTTAGCACAGTCCAAATGCGTTGGTTATTGGGCTTGCTGTACTATATTTTGAAATAAAATATTGTATGGTGCTCTGATATTTACTGCTGTTCTTGGGTTGTGTGAGCCACTTTGGACAAATCTAAAGCACATACAAATGAAAGGAGCTGAAGCAGCCCCAGGGCTGTGAATGCAAAAATCAGAATCAGGCTCTAGATAACAAAAATGAACTACTAAGGAAGGGAAGGAGAGACACGACAAGCTCTGAAGTCAATAAATTGGGGGTTACATATTTCTAAAATAATTGTCACTATCCTGCATAATTGAGCTCAAGAGCAAGGTCAGAATTGGCAAGACTTTCCATTGCCCATTGTGTTTTTAATGTACAACTATGCAATGTAAACTGCACACTTCTTATACCAGATGCGTTGCCCACCTCTAGTTGCTGCAAACTTGCCTTCCCAGTGAAATAAGTATCTCTCACCTGGTTCATTCCCTGCCCCCCCCCCCATCTTTCAGTTTATTGACACTTTCATTTTCCTCTATCATTCTAGAAAGCTGTGACCTGGCTTTGCTTCAAAGGTGATTTTGCTTACATATCCCCTGTAACTGACATCACCCCATGCATGTTTATTCAGAAAAAAGTATCATTGAGTTAAATGAGGCTAATTTCCAAGTTTATGTTTCAAGACAGCGTGAATAAATTGTTAATCCATTTTTGCTGCTTCTGAACCAGCTGATCTGTTGAATCAGTTTAATTGTTCCCTTCACTTCGTGTTTACTTGAAAGATTTTTGGCAGAAGGTAGACTGATACTGATGAATTGGAAAAATAAAAATGTGTCTCCCTTCTACGATTGGATTGAAGACTTATATAAACTCGCAACATATGAACAACTTGCATAGAAACGCAGCCTTGCCATGGTCAAATTCAATGATATTTGAAATCCATTCTTACAAATACTGTAATAGGTTAAGATCTGGTGAAGTACAATAGCAACCTTGTAAAATATAGTTTTGGGTTTTTTCCTCCCCCCCTTTCTTTTCCCTTGTGCATGGGTTCTGTTTCTCTTTTTCCTTTTTTTCCTTTTTTGTTTGCATCTCACCATGTGAGACATATAGTTACAGTATGTACTTTTTGAACTTTCAAGAAAGGTTTATCTAAAAAAGTACTTCATGTTTACTTGGGCTTCCATAACTTTTGTGTATCCCTCTTTAGTTGCATCAGGGCGGGGTAGGGAAGAACCAGCTTGCCTGGTAGCACTGATTATTCATGAATTAATGAGTCATTCCACCTTCCCACCCATTCATGAAAAATGGATCCAAAGAATGGAAATCTCATTGAGTTCAGTGAGGCTAACTCACAGATAAGTTACTAGCTAAGCTGTGCAGTCCTGTGTTGACTTACTTAGAAGCTGGCAGTAATACTGGATTCCTCCAGACTGTCAGTATTTTGCAGAAGGCATTCAAGTGCCTACTGAAACTTCAGGTTTGCACAACTGGAGTGGTTCAAAGCACTATCACCTCAGTGCAATAAATTCATTTTCTCTCTCGCTCTTATTAGTGGCTTGGAATGTGATGGGGAAATGTATTGCACAGTGTGGGATAAATGAGTGGCCAGCAGGGAGATGCATTAACACCCTGTTAGCAAATCAGAACAAATGTTTAATAAAATACAAGTGAACCAGGGACGCTGGGTTAAACCACAGAGCCTAGGACTTGCCGATCAGAAGGTCGGTGGTTTGAATCCCCGTGACGGGGTGAGCGCCCGTTGCTCGGTCCCTGCTCCTGCCAACCTAGCAGTTCGAAAGCACATCAAGTGCAAGTAGATAAATAGGTACTGCTCCGGCAGGAAGGTAAATGGAGTTTCTGTGTGCTGCTCTGGTTTGCCAGAAGTGGCTTAGTCATGCTGGCCACATAACCCAGAAGCTCTACGCTGGCTCCCTTGGCCAATAAAGCGAGATGAGTGCGCAACCCCAGTCACGACAGGACCTAATGGTCAGGGGTCCCTTTACCTTTACCTAAACCAGGATGAATGCTGAATGAACAGGTTGTCTGGGAGAGCCCACTGTGGTCAGAGCTGTTTTCAATTAGGCAAGTGCACAAATAATTGCAGCCTAAATAAATAATTTATTTAGTCATTATGGAATTTTATATGACGGTCTTCGTTATTTACATGTTCTGAAGACCACTTTCTCCTTATGTTATCTTTAAGCATATTTACTTTAAAGTAATTATCATTTTTGTAATTATATATATACAAAATGGCCACCCTAAGTAATTTGTTGCCTACAGCAAAGAGTTATTTGGTTTTATATCAGATTATTTCAGTAAAAATTAAGGCAGTATTTTTTAAAACTTGCTTTCAGAATAATATTTAATAGATTCAAATATTCAACTCCTTGGTGTATTCTACAATCTGTGATTCTGCCCCCGGATGTTACATTTTTCAAAGTATTTTTACTATATTACATTTGTTAATGTTTGCTGTATATTATAATATGGATGTAAAACACATTAACACAGTAATTCTAGCTGAAGCTAGAAATAACTACCACTGGACAGCAATTCCTTATTCCTGTAAACTCATTTGGTACTTTTAAAAAGCACACATTTTTTATTTTAGATGTTCTTTGTTTTATACAAAGAAACAGAATTAACATGACACTAGTCCAGCAAGGCATGAATAAATCATCAGGATTACTCAGAAAATAGGCAATAATCCGTATACTTACTTACAGAGATTAGTCCTCTAACCAGAAAAAGCTGGTATATCATCTTTGTAGCAAACATTTCTAGGTCAACAGTATAAGTCTTAAATTACTACATGGGGCACTAATTAGTTTGTAATCACACACTCGGGGCCACAATGTACCTTTTCAATTTATTGATGGCATTTCTATCTCATAATTACACAGTCTATAATTCTATTGGGGTGTGTGGGTTTTTGTTTTAAAAATGAATTGGTGGTCACTAACACATCACCCCCCAATGAGGAAATGGGTCACTACAAAGGAGAGGGAAGGAAGGTTTGAATAAAAATTACATATGTTAAATTAAATGCAAAGATGCACAAATAGAAATAAGTCCTATATTTTAAATAGAAATATAGCACAACTCACCATAGTTGGGAACGCTGTGACCATGTTAATAAAATGGCTAGCACATATGCAAGGCTAAGTAGGATCCAGTATGGTTTCAAATTGGATGGGGAATCATGTGTTGAGAAGTTTCATGTGTTGATTTCTATTCCTCAAACATCTCTTAAAGACACAAAAACAGGCTAGGCTTTCCCCCGCCTAGTCGGTTGGCAACTCTACAGCAGCTGCAGTTATACTACAACATGCTCTGTGAGAGTTGGTACTGTTATACAATGGAATAACCGTTCTGTAAAATTTCCTTGTCCCTGATACAGACAAGTAGTCAAAACAGGTTGGGCACAATGCATGCCACAAATAAATCCGTTTTCCTGAGTTTTGGTTTTGATTTCTCTTTTTAAAAAGGAAAAGAAAAAGAAAGAAACATTTTGATGGTAGACCTCCTTTTCCTTTGTCTCCAGCTATTTCCTTGGCACTGAGGATCCCAGAGAGGAACAAGAGCTCCTGGGTGGAGTATAAATGTTGCATGCAAAAAATTCCCATGCCTAGTTCCTTTCAAAAGCATGGTGAGTTATTTATTTAATTTCACAACATTTATATACTGCTTGGTTGCAGTATAAACCTCAAAGCAGTTTACAAAAAAAGATGCAACAATAAAATTATCAGTAAAAAAACAAATTTAAAAACCAGTACTTAAAACATCCAAACAATTAAAATCTACAATAAGTCAAAGCCAGGTTTAAAAAAACACATTACAGGGTCTACGTATCTTGGCAGTGATACTGGAGTGGCTTGTCAGTTCCTCCTCCAGGTGGAGCACGTTTGGTCAAAACTCTCCACTATGACCTGTTCATCTTGGGTGCCCCTGCATGGCATAGTTCATAGCTTCTCTAAGTTATTCAAGCCCCTTCACCACGGCAAGGCAGTGATCCATGAAGGGGACGTATCTGGATAGGTTTGCCTAAACAAAAATGTTTTCAACGTGCTTCAAAAAAAGTAAAACAAAGAAACCTGCCTGATATCAATAGGCAGGGAGTTCCAAAGTATAGGCGCTGCACACTAAATGTTTGGTTTCTTACAAGTGCAGAATGATATTATGCACACATGTAACCAGTGCTTTTTTTTTCATAAAAAATGTTTAGGGGTACTCTCATTTTGACTCAAAGAAATCACCATTTTATAGTTCAAATCAGGGGAAACAATTACAGTACAAGTACAAGTACAAAAACAAGTACAAAGAACATGCATTACACTGGGAAAGGAAAGGAAGCCGCCATCGGAGTGGTAACAATGAAACCGACTGATCACCGTGCTAGATTCCAACTCCTATTTCACACATTAAACGCTCGCTTCTGTCTGAAACTCAGGAAACTCTGTGACAGGAAATGAGGCCGCCATTGGGGGTAGCAACGGAAAACCATTTCCCATTTCCGGGGAGATCATGTTGTGGGCTAGGCACAAGACAGACCCACGCACATGGGGTGGGATAGCCCTGGAGCCATTGGAGTCCTTGGCCGCATCATCCAGGGGGGGTGTCCGGGGGTGTGGCTTGGGCTATTTAAATCGCCCGCAGTCGAGGACTCACCCCCTTTTGCCTCCTGCATGTGTCTTTATTCCTTAACATCTCGGGAGGGTTTGGGACCTTGCCGCTCAACTGACGATTCACTGTGCTATTCAACAGAACTGATGACTCACCGTGCTTCCCTTCAGTACAGTCAATAATGGGATACACATACAAACCATCTGACCTGGAACAAGGCAGCTTCCTATGTTTTCTACTGACAGCTCCAATTAAGTTAGTTGTTACATACCCTCCAACATTTGTCCAATCAAAATAGGGACGTCCTATTCCATAATGATAATTTGACTATTTATACCCCACACATCTTACTGGGTCACCCCAGGCACTCTGGGCAGCTTCCAACATATATAAAAACATAATAAAACAATAAAGATTTTTAAAAAAACTTCCCTATACAGCATTGCCTTCAGATGGCCCGGGGGTTGGATAACTCCATACCCTCCAACATTTCTCCAATGAAAATAGGGAAATAACAACAACAACAACAACAACAACAACAACAATATGAGCCCGGCCTTGGCTGGGGAGGGCGGGGTATACCCCGCCCTCCCCAGCCAAGGCCGGGCTCAGAGCGGCTTACAAGCAATAATAAAAACAAGTTGAATGATTACAACTTAAAAACAAAATTAAAATACAACATTAAAATATTGAAACATTAAAATATTAAAATGTAGCCTCATCGCAGGAGGAGAAGGAAAGGGGAAAAAGAAAGAGAGGGAGGGAATCAAATTGGCTCCAAGCCAAAGGCCAGGCAGAACAACTCTGTCTTACAGGCCCTGCGGAAAGAAATCAGATCCTGCAGGGCCCTGGTCTCATGAGGCAGAGCGTTCCACCAGACCGGAGCCAGAGTTGAAAAGGCCCTGGCTCTGGTTGAAGCCAATCTAACTTCCTTAGGGCCCGGGACCACTAGGGTGTTGCTATTTATGGACCTTGAGGCTCTCCATGGGGCATACCGGGAGAGGCAGTCCCGTAGGTATGAGGGTCCTAGGCCGTGAAGGGCTTTAAAGGTCAAAAGCAGCCCCTTAAATCTGACCCTGTACTCTACCGGGAGCCAGTGCAATTTGAAAAGCACTGGGTGAATATGCTCCCATGGCAGAGACCCCGTGAGGAGCCTCGCTGCAGCATTCTGCACCCTCTGGAGTTCCTGGGTCAGCTTCAAGGGCAGCCCTGCGTAAAGCGAATTACAGTAGTCAAGCCTGGAGATGACCGTCGCATGGATCACTGTGGCCAGGTCGGGGCGGGAAAGGTAAGGGACCAACTGCTTGATGCGGCGAAGGTGGAAAAATGTCGCCTTGGCTGTTGCTGTAACTTGCGCCTCCATGGAAAGGGAGGCGTCAAGGATTACACCCAAACTCTTAATGGAAGGCAATGGCACTAATTGGGCCCCCGCAAGAGAAGGGAGTTGGTCCCTCATCCCCATGCCATCCTGACCCAGCCATAGGACCTCTGTCTTCAAAGGATTTAGTTTTAATCGGCTCCCATGAAACCATCCAGCCACAGCTTCCAAGCGTCTGGTCAGTGTGTTCAGGGCTGAGTCAGTGTGGCCATCCATCAGCAGATAGAGCTGAGTGCCATCAGCATATTGGTGACAGCCCAGCCCAAAGCTCTGGATAATCTGGGCAAGGGGGCGCATAAAGATGTTAAAAAGCATCGGGGAGAGAATTGCGCCCTGCGGCATGCCACACACCAAGGAATGGCGCGATGACATTTCCCTCCCTAGTGCCACCCTCTGTCCCTGACCAGAGATAAAAGAGCACAGCCAGTTATGGGCTATGCCCTGTATCCCCACGTCTGCGAGGCGGTGGTCCAGAAGATCATGATCGACCATGTCAAAGGCTGCTGACAAATCTAAAAGGATCAGCAGTCCTGACCCGCCTCGATCCAGTTGTCTACGTAGATCATCTGTTAGGGCAACCAGAGCCGTCTCGGTCCCAAAACCAGGATGGAAACCGGACTAAAATGGATCTAAAGCCGATGTTTCCTCCAGAAACCTACCAAGCTGTTCAGCAACTGCTCTCTCAATTACCTTACCCAGATATGGAAGATTTAAAACTGGGCGGTAATTGGATAGGTCTAAGGGATCTAATGAAGTTTTCTTTAAGAGTGGACACACTACTGCTTCCTTCAGTTCCCCTGGGAATGTCCCCGTGTCAAGGGACAAATTAATAATTTCAACCAGGGGGGTCCGTGCAGCATCTGGACACTCCCTAATCAGCCAAGATGGGCACGGATCAAGGAGGCAAGTGGTGGGCCTACCAACTTGGAGGAATCTATCCACATCAGCAGGGAGTATCCGATCAAAATGGTCCAACACTGGACCTGAAGTCAGTCGAGGGGCCTCCAGTTCAGTCACTGTATCTAAATTGGCAGGGAGGTCACGGCAGAGCAACAGGACTTTCTCCGCAAAAAAGCTCGCGAATGCCTCACAGCTGTGGGTCGAATTTGTGCTTAAATTTGGTTGTCCTCCTAAGGACGTTATTGACCTAATTATTCTAAAAAGTTGTGCCAGGCAAGAGCTAGCGGATGCAATGGAAGCTGCAAAGTAAGATTTCTTAGCAGCTTTCATAGCCATCTCATAGGCTTTCATAAGCGTCCTATAAGATGTTCTTTTATCCTAAGGAAAAGTGGGACATTCCAGGTTCAAATCAGAAACCGGGACGGCTTCTCTAAATCAGGGACATCCCTGGAAATTAAGGACACTTGGAGGGTTAGAGTTGCAGTCCTATATACCCTCATCAAGGACTAAGCCCTACTGACTACAGTGGGACTTACCTCTATCTAAACCTGCCTTCAGATGCACTGTACATGTATTAATTTCCACCTGGAAAATTTCTGTATTTCTCCCATTGATACTATTAAAGTTATTACCCTTCCATATCTTTTTTAATGAATCTGCTATACTGTTCTAAAATTGAAATTATACCTTTGGATCCATTAAACTTGAATTCATGCTCACCTTTTCCTAATCCCTTCAAGTAGCCTCCTGAGGCAAAGAATTTCTCAGAGGGGCAGAGATAGATTTTAATTGTACATAAGTAAACATGGGTACCGTGTGTATATTGAGGGTTGTAATATCTCTGGGCCTATCATTTTCGACACCTTAATTAACTGTTCTCATCTTTGCAGGCTTGCTTTGTTGCTTGGAGGTGAGTTTGGATTAAAACTAATTGCTTTTTCATGGAAAATAGACAGAACTAGGTCTCTTATTATTTTAGCTGAGAAATCTGAAGCGTACAGTTTGCGGCACAAAATCCTTTCTGAAAACCTCAGGTATGTTGTTAAGGAAACAATATCCTGTCCATTTGATCTGCTGATTTCGAGATTTGAAGGCCTCTGCCCACTGATTTCTGACATTGACCCATTTGCACCTCAGCTACAGATTTAAAAGAAGGATCTTCTCTCACACTATATCAGATGAGCTTCCTGTAAGGCTGTTACCTATTCCTGCAATTTCTTCTATCTGTGCCTGCTCTTGTAAGAGCTGGATAGGGGAAAACAAAACAGGCATTAATAGTTTGCATTTGTATAGTTCTTTAGAGAATATTCAATGTCGTTCACAGTCCTTTCTGTCAGTGGTGGGCAGGGTCAGAGGCAAAAGTGGATGGAGCAAGGAATTCAGGGACATGGGAGAGGCCTTCTCGGAGGCTGCTCCCAAACTTTGGAGCTCCCTTCCTACAGAAGCTGGACTGGGTCCCTCTTTGTTGCCCTGCTGGCAGGTTAAGACCTTCTTATTGCATAGGCTTTTGGGAACTGACTGCTTTTAATGAAAGGGATGGTGCCATACTGTTTTATGGTAATAATCTATCATCTATCTATCTATCTATCTATCTATCTATCTATCTATCTATCTATCATCTACAGTGGTACCTCGGGTTACATACGCTTCAGGTTACATACGCTTCAGGTTACATACGCTTCAGGTTACAGACTCCGCTAACCCAGAAATAGTACCTCAGGTTAAGAACTTTGTTTCAGGATGAGAACAGAAATTGTGCTCCGGTGGCATGGCATCAGCGGGAGGCCCCATTAACTAAAGTGGTGCTTCAGGTTAAGAACAGTTTCAGGTTAAGAACGGACCTCCGAAATGAATTAAGTACTTAACCCGAGGTACCACTGTATTTGTGAGAGAGTTATCATCCTATTAATGTCTGATTAGTTTTTACTTACTTCTCTCCCCCCACCATGAATTTAGCTGTCCTTACTTTATCCATAAGCTACCTTTAGTCCATGTCACAGAAAAAGGTGAGGTATAAATATATATAAACAACAACAACTTTTACCTTTGTGCAGTAGGCTACCTTATCTACACACCTTCTCCATCCTCGAATTAGTTTCAGAGTTTGAGGGCACTGATAACTCCAAGGTTGCAGGTGCAGTCCTAATAGTAGTAGCACTATAGTAGAAATATTAAGAATAATTTTATTATTTATACCCCACCCGTCTGGATGGGTTTCCCCAGCCACCCTTATGAGACAGCTGCATATTCCTGCATTGCAAGAAATTGGACTAAATGATCCTTTGGGTAGCTTCCAACTCTACAATTCAATGATTCCAGCCAGGCAACATCACTTGAGAAGGGTGTGGCCAGGGAAGGGAGGGGTGTAAAATGGCGAGAGTCCCAAGAATAAGATAGAGAGGCATAGAGGGCTGCATTTGACCCCACTGGCCTGGAATTCTTCACCCCTGCCATAAACTACACTAGTATTCAAGTAATCCTGTCAGGTAGGTCAGTCTTATTTGCCCCATATTGCAGAAAAGACCTGACCCTGAGACCTAGGGTAAGATTGAGCTAAGTTGTTGCATGCAGGGAATGAGGTCTGCTTGTGCAACTAGACTTCCACCCTTCTCTGCCCCCATGCCCCCTAAATCTACTTTCGGGGGTTGGGGAAAACCCCAGAACAAGTTTATGGGGTGCAAGAGAGGAGAAGGGGGTGTCCTGGCCCTAAGTCAAACTTGGATTTCTGCCCAATTATTCAGTGATACATTGGCAATGGTTAAAGGCACTGCAAGGGGAATGCATGGCTATGCACAAGCCAAGATGTTGACCCAACAAGCTGCAGGCCCCTTTCCCCCTCCTTTTGAAGCGGGCACAAGCCTTGGCATGGCAAACGACAGACAAGTAAATGGGCACTTCTGGGCCAGTGAGCCAGGGAGTCCTGTGAAGTTTGTTGATGTCAGCGCTGGTTTCTCCCCACCCTCACCCCCCAAAATAAGTTATGAACTTGGAGTGTTCCCCAGGCTCCTTCCACAATTGAACTGTTGGTTACCTAGTGCTCTGAGTTCACATTACTGTCCCCTGCACTTCCTGTGAGTGTGAAACAGATGAGGCGAATAAATTTTACTGCATGCAGTGAGAGAGGAGAAAGCAACTCAGCTCAACAAATGCACAATTAACATTCTGTAACTTCTTAGTGCAATTAATTGATCAGTTAATCACTTAAAGCTGCATTTCATGAGCTTTACTTGGAGGCAAACCACACTCGGCTATCCTGTCACCATGGTTTCCATGAGACTCTTTTAGAAGTTTGGCTATCTCCTTCAGCAAGCACAGGCCTCTGTGCTGTCTCTTGCCTTTATATACTATTTAGTTCACTGACTGGTGGGGTAAATGTTTCTCCGCTGCCTTCTGATTTGTTTCTGGCCACAATTCAAAGGTCTGGTTATGGCTTTGAAAGCTTTAGGAAGCACAGGGCCAGGATACTTGAAGGACTGCCTCCTACCACAAAGGGATGGCGGAGAAATGAGCCTCAGTTTCCATTTAAAAGTGGCCTTGCCTAACTTGTATTTTCAGATTCCCCCCCCTCCCACTCTATCTCTGCACATCTCTGAGTTATCTAAAGTGTTCTGTTACTTCTCTCTTACACATTGGTAGTATGGTTTAGCTATATGTCATGAGTATAGAATGATTAGAGCCAGTATTAGTGTAGTATTAGTACTGAATCATTTCACTCCTTAACATATTCATTGTATTCACTTCCACAAGTGCCTTGTGAGAAAAAGAATGGAGGGGTATGTTTTTTTGCCAACTTAGAGATGGGACAGTGATGGGGGAAATATATTGACATGCCAGAAAGGCCACCATGTAACAATGGTAGTGGTGAGATTTGAATGTGGGTCTCCCTGATTCATATACGATGGCTGTATCCACAAGAGGGCACTGTAGCACATATCCACCAAGCATTTCCAAAACCGCTGAAAATGGGGACATGTTAATGCCTTAAAAAGCACATAAAAATGCTTAGCTAAACATGACAATGATAGTATAAGATCTGTTAATGGCCATTATTCAGCCAAAGCCTTTAAGCCCCATTAATTTCAATGGGGCTGTTAAACAAATGCTTAACACCACCCCATTCAGACCAATGCATCTTGAAATTTTGGCTGGATCAATTCCATTCTCTGTAAAACCCATATGTGTCTATTTTTATGAACTTGGGTGGTTTCAGATTGGCTCTTGTGTCTTTCAGTACTTCAGAACTTTTAACTTAATATCCTTTCATAAAACTCAATCCACTCTGTCAAGAGTATACTAATGATGGGTTATTTCCAATGCTTGCTTTCACCTTTGCTATGATAATAAAGTACCAGCATTTGACTGCTTAACATGCCCTTAGAGGAACTGAAATTGACATTTTCCATGTTTAACACATACCCATTTCCTGAATTGCACAGAAAGAATTGAGGCAGTAAATGGCGGTGGGGCGGAGGGGAATGAATAGCCAACCCAAATAAAGAGTAATGTAAAGGTCAAAGCAATTTTCACCAGCCATTTTAGCATGGGTTTTAACTTTTCCAAGACAAGGCAGTGCTTTTTGATAAGTGCCTTCCCTTCTCTTCATGTGTCACAGGAGCAAGTGTGTGATAAACCAGATTATCTTGATAAAGTTAGGAGCCATGGATGAGAGTTTAAAATAAACAGATGGTAGCCTGGTGATTCTGGGGGAAAGAGAAAAATAATAATAAGGGGAGAGGACTGTAGGAGTCTGGGGAGAATGTTCTCTTTTCCCAAAACTGTAAAAGAAGCAATTGGTTTATCTGAAAGTTTGTAGAGAGATTTCTTAGCCAGCATCCCACAGGACCAGAACCTCCCATTTACCTGCTGGGAAAATGCAGTCACCAGTTGGATTATATCTGGTCCTTTTCACAAATTTTCCCACACTGCCTGGCTCTCCTTCCTGCCTGATGCCCTGACAGCCTCAGATTCCTCTGGGCCATCCAACCCAACTTGCAGCTGACTCATCCGATGCCCCAGCCCCTCTCTGAATATGCCCAATTTGGCTTGGCCCTCAGCCAGATCTGGTTGCAGGAAACCACACCCTTTGACTTGGAAGTCTTGCTTCCTAACTCAGTATGTGGGGGAAGGCGAGCTGTAGTGAGTGAAGCAAACTCTGCACATGCTTAGGGCGACATTTAAGGCTTCTGGGGTTGACATTTAATGTTGTCTTCCGCTGGAGCTTTTATCAGTCACGGTTGCCCTTAAAAAATAATCTAAGGAAAAAGTAATATACTGCCTTGAAGTCCTTTTATAAGGCATAAAAAGGCAGGATGCTGATGGTGGTGGAGGTTTGGCGGTGCTTTCTTTATTGGCATCCCATGCAGTCTAGCATTTGGAAGACCTTCCTGAAAGGTTCAGTACTATATTGGTGCTGATTCCACCTCACTATACTGGCAATTCACATTTTGCCTCACCATTTCCTCCTAGTAGCTTGATGTACTGTATGCCTTGATCTTTTGATTCAAAGAGATCAACTATCTGAAAATTCGCTGTCTTGGCTCCCCAGATAATAAGCAAGCATCTGTACAGAATTGCCGTCTTTCTCTGTTCAAGGGATGGAAGACAATAGACTGGATATAATAGCTTTCCCTCCGATCCATCCTGTGTAGGCCTGAGCTCAAAACTTCAGATGCTGTGTACCAATCCTTCTCTGGTTCTCATCAGCCTCCTAGCAAAGACTGCAAGCGAATGAGCTGTGTCAAGGTCTGAAAGGTTATCCAGATGAAGAACTGTATTGCGCGCCTTTACTTCTAAATAGATGACCCTAAGCCATTGGCAGTTGGTAAATACAAAGGAATATTTATAACAATATTACAATCTTATTGAACTTATATTTAAATTAAACACACTACTTCATAGTAGAAGATAATTTTGCTGTGTACATGATTATTTCTTTTGTACTTGGGCTGCTGAAATGTGAAGTAAGTGATCAAGAAATTCCTAGGGAAAGATTCTTGTCTGTGTCAACTCAGCCCCAGGATCTCTCCCCCACCCACCCCCAAACTGGCTGGATGGCATCATCTGGCAGAATACCTGGGTAATGGATGGATTCTCCTTGCTCTGTCAAATGAATGAGGTGATAATGAGAACTGCAAGTCTCAAGTGGAGGGCTAGATACTTCTTTTCTTTCCTTTGATAGGATTTCTACTACACACTAACAGTGTAAATGAGCTTGGCACAAAACTAGCACTAAACCTCTACATCAGTTGGGAGGATCCGAAATTTTGGGGTCACACATTAATGGAGCTGTGTAAATGGCAGGATTCTTTGTGTTTCTAATTCTAAAGGGAGCTGGGGAGCATCAGGGCTTGATGGAGTGGCAGGCCATGGCAACAGGCAGGAGGCCTTCAGGAGCTGGGGATTCAGCGATGTCCCTGGCTGCTCTGCTAAACCATGGCATTCCACAGACGGGGTTTGCACAGTGCATATATGCAGTGCTTCTAAACTGCCAACATCCAATCCTAAAGTTCAGAGATCAAACATCAGAGGTACTTCACACTTCCCCCCCCCCCTGCTGGGTAACCATTCCTCAGCTGGTTAAATCTCAATGTCCTATGTGTATCTGTTTTTTAAAAAGACTTTCTCTCATTTTGCTGCTCTCACATAACAAACCAAATCCGATTCATGGTTTGTTTGGTTTTTTTAAAAAAAATCTCCAATGGCAAGTCATAATGTAAATAATACAAATTATACTGTTGTTGCTTTTTATATTGGGTCTAGAGGACGCAAATGCATCTCATCCTCCCAGGGACTACATAGGGGCAGACAAAAGCTCCATCTAGTAGCTGAATCCTAAGTGCGCCCGATGTCATGAACTGGCAGAACAATGGAGAGGAACCCTTTGAGGGGTGTAGTTGGGACTGGGACATGCCAAGGCAAGCAGCGGATGGGGAAGGAAGGAAGGAAGTGGGGGATGTCGAGGGATGGAGGTCAGTGCACAGGAATCAGAGCAGCAGGACCCATCACCAGACCCAGAGGGGCCCCTGTCCCCACAAACACAGCAGGCTCTGAGGCATAGAGAGCACCAGACAGGGCGCTCCAGGAGGAAGAGACAGGCAAGGGCCCACAGCGTAGCTCCAGGTGGGGCTCCCTAGCTCTGGGAGGAGGGGTGTGATTCCTCAGCTGGATACGCTGGTAGCAGGTGAGGGTCACATGACTCATCAAGCCCAGATGCTGCAATCAGCAATGTACAAAGGAGAAGCTGTGTCTGCTCAGCTGCCCATGTCAATGGACCTCAGCTTGGATGCTCCTGGACCTCTACAGGACTGTGCTTTGGGTTTGACTCTGGGCTGTATCCTGACCACTGGACACCAGACTTGGAGACTTGGCTTGACCTTGAACTGCATTTCCAGACCTTTGGACTTGGCATACAGGCTTGCTGCCAGGTAGGCCAGGGGTTCAGGACACCCACTCAGAAGCAAGTTCCACTGAACTCAGTCCCCATATAGTGAATACTATCTAATTTATGTACATGGCGCATGCAGGATTACAGCACGGTGATAACATGTCCACTCAGAGGTGCCCAGTTTCAAGTGGGGTAGGAAAGAGAGAGCTTTAGCAGGCAAGGGTCCTAAATGTGCCAACTCAGAAGTAAGTGCTATTCAAAGGGGGTTATTCCCAGTTAAATGGGTTTAGGATTGTATGTTTGTTTGTTTAATGTATTGCTATCCCACCTTTTCTGCCAAGGACTTCAAGGCGGTGTGCATGCTTCTTCCCCTGCTTACTTAATACCCTCAACAGCCCTGGCAAGGTAGGTTATGCTGAGAGGCAGTGACTGGCTCAAGGTCACCCAGTGAGTGTCACAGTCGAGGGGGGATTTGAACCCTGGTATCCCAGAGAATTGGTGCTTTTGAATTATGGTGCTGGAGGAGACTCTTGAGAGTCCCATGGACTGCAAGAAGATCAAACCTATCCATTCTGAAGGAAATCAGCCCTGAGTGCTCACTGGAAGGACAGATCGTGAAGCTGAGGCTCCAATACTTTGGCCACCTCATGAGAAGAGAAGACTCCCTGGAAAAGACCCTGATGTTGGGAAAGATGGAGGGCACAAGGAGAAGGGGACGTCAGAGGACGAGATGGTTGGACATTGTTCTCGAAGCTACCAGCATGAGTTTGACCAAACTGCGGGAGGCAGTGGAAGACAGAAGTGCCTGGCGTGCTTTGGTCCATGGGGTCACGAAGAGTCGGACACGACTAAACAACAACAACATCCCAGGTCTTAGTCTATCGACCGCACCACACTGGCTAAAACTGCATGTTTACTCAAAAGGGAGTCCAAAGCTAGGGTGTCATTTATCTTATGCGCAAGATGGAACGGAGTGGGCAGTGGCTGTAATGGCAGGTGTGTCTCATCCCCTCAGGGGACTAAAGAGACATGTGGCTGGTGGGGGAAGTGGAAAGAGTTGCCTGTCGGATTTGCACAGTGGCCAGCTGTTAGGCACATTAAGTGCTCAACTTACGTTCCCCATAACATTTATATGCTGTGCAATGGATCAATCCTGCTCTGCTCCAGGAGTGTGACTATGGAGGCTGTTACAATGAGCTTCAAATCTGACCACTTCACCACTGAGGAAGAATCAATTGCCTGACAACATACAGCAGCTTAATATGTTATTAATCTAAAGGGCTCTTGGGGAGGGGGGCGGGTTTCCATCAGCTCTCCAGGAGTGAAGTGCCGGTTGGTTTCACTGTGAATTGTGCTTGCTACAGGCACCGTGTACCAGTCAGCAGTCCTCACACCTGGAATCTGATTATATTTCAATCAGTAAAAACCGAAATTTACTTACCATTGAAACTGAGTGCCTTCCTGCTTTCTCCCAACTTTAAAAAATGACACCTTTGCATTTTTCTGCCTTCTTAATATCCTGTGGTAATTTCTTTGCTGGAATAATTTCCTCCCATCTCCATACAGGTGCATAAGAATATGATGCAATCTCCAGTGCTATTTGTGTATGAAAAGCTAAGCATTTCAGAGCAGTAAAGGATGTGTATACGGTTTACTTTCTTTAAAAAGGGGAAAGAAGGGGCTTTTTTTCCCATCTGAGCACACTTTTGTAAAACTAGCAGCACTGGAATAAAACTAGCAGCAAAGTTAATAAAGTATCAGAGGTGTTTTCCTTTAGCACTGATGTTTAAATGTAGTAATTGTGTTTCTGAAGTCGGTATATATCATTTTCTGCTTAAGATGCAGAGAGGACCTGGGAGATAAGTATTCATAAATGTATTTTTCATTTCTCTTATTTGAAATCCTGATAGGTTCTTCTCTTTCAAAAGCCTTGCTAATGGCTTTTGGGTGTAGGAAGCGGGGAGGGGGGATCTAACTTTTAATATCCAAGCATGCTGAAGTTCGGCGTAATCTGCAGTTTTTCTCTTCGCAGCATACTGTACTTAGCATAATGGTGTTATAATATTTAAGACTGTTTCCCCAGTCAAGTTATGAAGGCTCATTTTTTAAAAAAAACATTGCTTTGTTTTGCTGATGTGAAAGAGAACAGAAAAGAGGTGGATGGAGAGATGGAGGAAACAAAACGCTTTACTTTAGTACAAATAGATAAAGACGTTTAGAGAAAGGGACTCATTGCTAAGGTCACTTTACCTTTCTGAAAGGGCATTCTTTATGCTGCTGAATCTTTCTATACTCTGAGGTAATAGTGGGTCTTCTAAACATTTAAATGGACCTATATATTTTGCATGTAAACCAAATTCCTTTTCTTCAAACAACATTCCCTATTTGCCCTGCATTAACAACACTATGATACCTGTGAGAGTTGTTTATGATTAAGTAGTATACAAATTCTGTATAATAATAATAATAAATAAATAAACCTTGATGCTTAACATTCTGAATATGATGAGAGTGGGGCTCAATGTTTGATGAATGAGCAAATAGCCTTTGTTCTTACCAAGTGTAATTGATTTAAATAAAAAAAATCTGGTATGATGTGGACCTAACTCACAATGCTAAATTTCTCCACATGATTCTGGTGAACTAAATGGAATTGTGGAGAAAGGCTACTATTACTTCTTTGTCCTGCTGTCCCTGTGACCTTTTGCCATGAAAGACTTTTGCCCCAGCATCTGATAAAATGCACATTTCTAGGGTTGCCATATTTCAAAAAGTGAAAATCCGGACACAAACATTTTTGAACTTTTGTTGTTGTTCTCTGGACATTTAAGTGATTTCCACCTGGATGCTGTTTACGAGGGCCGATTACCAGCTATGTCCAGGAACTTCTGGACATATGGCAACCCTAACACCTTTCACACATCTATTTGGAATCCTAGGAAATAATAGAAGGCCACTCCTCTGGAACAAATGAAATATTTTTCAGAACACAACTTGTCACCAAAGGGTAATTATCTCATTCAGAAAATGGCATTTGCCCCACCTGTTAAACTCAGATGTATTACAAATTGAGCAAAACTCCCAAAAGTTTATTCAGGCTTAATTCTCAGGTGTGTGAAAAGAGAAATTCTTTGAATTCAGATTACCTTTTTACAGTTTGGTTACTCTTCTTTTCTAAAACACATACACACACACACCCCAGAAAAGAGGAAGCCATTGCAACATGAATACATATCTTTTTTGCCAGGTGTATGTGTAATGTGTTTCATACTGGAGATTACAATATTGGGCTGCTATCCCCCACATTTTTTCAGAGAAATATTCGGTGTGTGGAAAATATACTTGCTGACTCATGGTGTGACTCCAGAATACGTATCGGAAATATGCTTAGTCCCAGCCATTGATGGCGTTTCAAGAGAAGTGTGTTTCAAAAGCACTCTTCATGCACTCACTCTGGATGCATGAAGCAAAAACTGTGTGCAGTCCACCCTCAGGCTTCCCCCACTGAATGTGCTTAGAAGCCTCTTTGCAATCAGGAAGCACATAGAGGCTCCCTTAAGATCTAAACAGGAATAGATGGGGCAGGGCCAGGGTGGGCTGGGAAATTGGGGGTGGGGCCTATTTCCACTAGTTGTCCATGTGTGTTCAAGCTGAATGCCTGACTACAGCTTTAATTTTTATGGTCAGCTCTGCTGAAAAGTGACATATTCCAATGTTTTCCAGTAACGAGCAGCATGCGCTTGTAAATTTGGAAACAGATAAATAAAGTACTATTTCGAATCAATTCTAACTTTATATTATTTCCTGCCCATTGCTTTTCGCCTTCCTTCCTTCCAGCTATTTTCACCATTGTTGATCTTGGGCATTTTCACACTAGGAACAAAGTCATGGTCAGACTCATTGGTAAGTAGTGGGGTTCTTCTTTGATGATGCAAGGAGATGGTGATTGGAGGTGGAACAATGGAGGTTCCTTGTCAAAAGTAGCAAACAAGCCCATCTCTTTCATGTCACTTCAGGGCAATAGCTGTGCTGCTCAAAGAGAAGGGTTACACAATCCATAGCCTCATTCACACATTTGCTTCCTCTTTGTGGCCATGAGAGATTCCAAAGTTGACAACAAGGGAAGGCATTCTTTTGATTTGAAGGCTGCCTCATTGGATTGTGAAGAGCAATGGATTACACCTAAGCATGACTACTCTGTTACTAAAAATTAATGTGCCATGACCATTGGTACAAATTAGATTTGTCTAGAACCAGCTTGCAAGTGTACCGTGACTTTAACATCTCCACACACAAAAGAAACTATTCAGGTGTTCATTCTTCCAATCTCAAAATGGCCACCACTGCCATCTCAGATGTTCTTGTGCCATAGATTTTCAAACTTAAGTTGTTCCTGTGAACCTTTTGTCTTCTACATTTTTAACACTGTGATAATCAGAACAAATTGATTTTGATTTTTTTCCTTTGTTTTTGTTTTACATTGCTGGAAAACCCTCCCAACACTTTCCTCAACACCGGTGCCAAATAAATCATTGTAATGTTCCCCTGAAGTGAATTGAAAATTAATTTACACAGCCAAGATGATCCTCCTAATAACAGGGTACATGGAATGGGGAAATTGGAAATCATTACCCAGCAAACATTATCTGCATTATTTTTGTAGCTGCTTTAGATTGCATTGTAATAGAAAATTAGGAGACCGGCTGTGAAGAAGTTTAAGAGGGTCCCCCGAAGAGCTTCTGCCTCAAAATTGATTCTTTAAGAAAGCATTAAAAAGCTATTGGAATTGATTGCCTGCTAATATAAAGGAAAAACTCTTTGCCACTATTTGAGTTTAAAAAGAGCATCTTCATTCATGCATGTTATTAAAACGACTGGCCTGAAAGCCCCCGTAGATAGATAAAGGATATGGATGGGATATTAAAACAGCAAATCTCTTTACCTTATCTGGGATTTAAAGTTAATATGTCGCTTTTATTAATTTAGAAAGAACCATTAGTTAGGATGTCAAAGTGTGGGTTTACAATTAAAATGCTGTAGAACAGAGGGGTCTTTAATAAACAGTGGGCCAGGAATCCTTCATTAATCTTCCAAGCATGAGGTGTACCCCTGCAAAGAATACACTTTGAATGTACAGTTTTCCTTTTTTGCAAAAAGGAAAAAGCAATCAACCCAGAGCTGATAAAACCTCTGATTAGTTATAGCAGTTCCTCTGCAAAAGGGGAGCAGACCAATCAAAAGGCTGGGTATAACTGCAATGGCAGCAGAACTTCTCCATTAATGCCACTTAAAATCAGTGATAGACTGAGAGCTGTTAGGGACTACCGCAGCTCTGGAATAGCACTCTCAGTGAAATATTTTTGGCACCTCCTTTTGGCACTTAAGAGGGCTGTAAAGATCTCTTTATTCCAGTCAACTTTTGAATGGTATATAGTATTGTGTTTTTGATTGATGTCTGCTGCCACTATTTTAATGATGCTTTTATCTCCTCTTGTTATTTTTGTCTGATTGCCTTATCTGATTTGTTTAATTACTGCTGTTGTTTCAATATGTTAATGATGCTGTCTTGGTGTACTTTCATCATATTGATTTACTATTGTCAACCGCCTTGGGGAGATAATTTAATTTAAGGCAATTTAAGAATCTATAAAATAAGATTTAAAAACTAAGAGGTCAAATGCCATTTCCCCCAAAGCTGGGAAGCAAAATCATATTAGTGATGAAATAGTAGTTCATGTGGCTGGAAAGGAGGCCAAAACAGGAATTGTAGCAGAAGCCTTGTTTGTGTGGAGTCAATAGGAGATTTTCAGTGGTCAAAGGTAGAGCCTCACTAGTTATGAAGGCATATAGGATTATATTATGCTTTCCCAGAACCAGATCTATGGTGAAGTAATGCATCACCACTGCTCCAGTCAGATAGTGTGTTTAGATGGAGTTTTGCATGTCTAAAGTGAACGTTAGGAAACCCCTTCTGGATCAGACAAGTGCCTACCTAGTCAGCTTCTCTGTTTCCCACAGTAACCAATGAGATGCCTATGGAAAACCCATGAGTTTTGATTACTCTCTCCCACAGATGTTCCCCTATGGCTAGTATTCAGAGGCACTGTGTCTCTGATCCCAGATATAGTACATAGCCATCAGATTTGGTGCACCATTCCAAACAATTCATGGTGCATCAAACTCTGAGGAGCTTGGCCATGATGGTTCTCTTGCATGCATAGGGAAAAAATGTAATCTAGCCCCTTAAAACAAAACTGAGAATGATCACATGCAAAGCAGATGGTATAAGGATTCATGCACACTATCAGTTTGGCAAAGGTGTATTCATATGAAATTGACAGCTCCATTTTTTAAATTAGCTGAGAATCAGTATTCCTGCCATGAGCCACAGGGATGCCAAAGAAGAGAGGTGATGGCTCAAACAAGAGGAAGTCAGTGGTTCCTTGTTCTGGCATGAAGGATGGTGAATCAGAGCAAGGCAAAAGGGAGCACAGTGGAGGAAGACCAAGGTATGACTCTTCAGGACCAGGGACAGTGCTCTTGAAGCTGAGTCCTGGAGTCAAGGTTCAGAACATGGAATAGGCATGAGCATGGATTTATTTCTTCCTTGGAGCTGCAGTTTTCTGGAGGACTCTGCTTCCAGCAGACCTGATCCAGGGCTATGACAATTTCAGAGGTTCAGACTGGGATGAAATGGCAACTTGTCCACTTGGCTATTTATTTATTTATTTATTTAGACCCCAGCCACTCTGGGCAGCTTCCAATAGAATATAAAAAATACGATAAAACATCAAACATTAAAACCTTCCCTAAACAGGGCTGCTTTCAGATGTCTTCTAAAAGTCAGATAGTTGTTTATTTCCTTGACATCTGATGGGAGGGCATTCCAAAGGGACGGCGCCACTACTGAGAAGACCCTCAGCTTGGTTCCCTGTAACCTCACTTCTTGCAGGAAAGGCCCTTGGAGCTGGACCTCAATGTCTGGGCTGAACAATGGGGGTGGAGACACTACATTTACTGCATTTTGTATTCAAATATATTCTCTTGGATTCAAGACTACTGGGGACCTCATGTAAGCACTGGGACTGTCTAGGCATGGCATTGCAGTTTACCACTAACTGAGTTACAATTTCCAGCAACTCTTAACAAACTACAGTGCTCAGAAGTCTTTCAGTTAAAGAATGCATTAAAAATGTCCTTTAAAGGTATAGTGTTTCTTGCTCCAGCACATAATTATACTTTTGACCTCAAAGTGGTCAAATGAATTAGGAAAGGGAATGTGTGAGGTAAACTCTGAGTGCTTTTGTCTTGGATACATCCTGTTAGACACAGCCTCTCTTCCTAATATTTGGGTCAATAACATAAAAATTGATGTGGGGGCACTTTTTCAAGAATGCCAAACCACACAAAGATGACAGGAACAAGTGATTGCATAGCGAGTTTTTCAGGTCACAAACAATTGTGGAAACACACTTCAAGAGTAAGAAAAGTCTACATCTGTTATTTCCCCCAGAAAGCAATGCTATCGGAGAAGCAGCAGTATAAAACAGAATGTAAAGGTCAAGTGGTGCAAAACTAGGACAGGGAACTGTTTTAAGAAAAAGTTTATTGCAAGCCAGCATATGTTAATACTCCAACCTTACTTTCAGGGTTAGTTTGATCAATATGAGCAGTTTCTAACACTGTTGAAATTATTGGAACTGACTGGAGGATACATATTGTTTATCACTGATATTAACATAATGGAAGACATTTCAATGAGCAGGCATCAGCTGTTAGCTACACCTACAGGCACAGCTGCTATTTGCATGGGTAACGAGGGCATGTATGGTGAGAAGTCCCTGAAAGGCTGTTGCCACTTCCGTTAGAAGTAAAAAATACCCACAGATATGTAGGGGCACCAGCAAATGTGTACAGTTGGTTGTTTGGTTATTTACTTATGATACAGCAGTAAACCCCACACACAAAAAGGTGAAGTATATAAAGAAGGTGACACGGAAAATCAAATCTGTTGATATTTTAACTGAAGCAGAGAGAATCAACCTTTACAAAAGCTATTTCAGAGCTACAACCAACGGAAAGGTGTCCCTAACAGTTAGAACCCATACCATCTGTATTAAGAACATGTTATCTAGAGCCTGAAACACATTCTCTTTTTTTAATGTTTACATAATCAAACCAAATGTTCTGATTTTCTAGTGAATCTTAAGTACCGTATTTTTCGCTCTATAACATGCACCAGACCATAACACGCACGTAGTGTTTAGAGGAGGAAAACAAGAAAAAAAAATATTCTAAACGAAATAGTGGATATATGATTTTTGTGGTTCATGCTGTGGCCACAGACATGTGATCTGACAGTGAGTTTGGAGTAGCCCAATGCAAAAATCCTGAGGATCCATGTGGATCCATGCTTTGTAACCACGGAGGAGGGAAGGAAGGGGAACTATGGATCCTCTGCTCACGACTGCAGCAGATCCCCCCCCCCGCCACCCACAGGCATTCGCTCCATAACACGCACAGACATTTCCCCTTACTTTCTAGGAGGAAAAAAGTGAGTGTTATGGTGCAAAAAATACGGTAGATTTTATTTCATTTTATAAATTTGTATTTGTATGTAAACCCCCATCCAAATATCTCCTTCAGAATTTATCCTCAATCTGATCAAAATAATGCAAAGTGCACCAGCGCTCCAGATAATGCATACAGAAAACTAAAACATGTATTCTGATGAATGTATTCTATGCAAGCGTTGGTTCCTGAATGTGTGGAGTTCAGAGCCAGTAAATGCAACCCAAATCAGCTCATTTGTACCCAAATGAATGTCTGAACAACCCTTATGTCTTTAAAATGGTATTCCTAAGGCAAGGATAGGGTACCTCTGGCTTTTCAGATTCTGTTAGACTCCTGTTGGCCCTAGCAAGCATTGCCAATGACAGGCCTGGCCCTGTCACGAGACAGAGCAAGGTAGCTGCCTCAGGAGGGAAATTCAGAAGGGTGGAAAGTGGCTAGAAAGCTTTGCCATGTGGTCTGCCTTGCAGCCTCATAGCTAGCTTACTGCCCTAGTAGGCTAGTGCACCAGTGAGGTGACCCAGCCAAAGCTGGGGAGAATAGCGGCAACACCGCATAGAATGCACCCTTTTAACCAAGATTCTCAACAAAAAGTGGGCATTCCCACAGAGTGGCTGCTTTGTCACTGGTCTCCTCCCATCCCACCAGGGAGGGGGCCCGAATCTATAGGGTAGGGGTTAATGGCACATCTTCAGGTGCTTCAATAGGTGCTGAATAGTCTCAGGCTGGCCCTGGAAAATAGCTAGGGATGATGGAATTTGTAGCCCAACAAAATTTGAGGGCCACAAGTTCCCCATCACTGGTCTAGGGTGTGTACCAGAAGGAAGCTGGTAGTGACCAAGATCAACGTTTATTTTCCATGGAGAAAGTAACTTTCAGTCTCTTAGAAAGCAAAACAAGCTATCCAGTCCCTCCCAAAAGAGTCCTTTTTCTTCGCTTTTTGTCTTTCTGAAGTTAAAGGATAAGCCAAGTTAGAATACAGGGGTAGAAGGGAAAGATTGTGGGCAGTGGCGTAGTGTGGGGGGTGCAGGGAGGGCCGGTCGCACCGGGCGCAACATCGGGGGGGGGCGCGCTCGCACTCACAGCTCTCGCAGCTCTTCTAGTGGAAGAGACTCAAGTGCTAAAATCCACGGGTTAGGGGTCGCAAATTACTTGCCTTGTCCCGGGTGCTGACAACCCACGCTACGCCACTGATTGTGGGGTTAGCAGTTGCAGAATGACTTCCACTGGTGCAATGGAGCCTCCGCTCCCTGTTCTCTCCCACATGTCCCCTGCATTCCTTCAAGCTTGCTCCAAATTGTTGAGAGGCATGCAAAGGGACAAGAGGGAAGGGAATTCCATGACTGCAGTTACTTCATTGCATGCAACCCTATGGCTGGGCAGCAAGTATTAATGCAGCCTGCATAGAAAAAGTGACTTGCAGGATAGAAAGTCACAAAAGGGATCCATGCATGCAAGAAAGGAGTTAGTAGTACCAACTGTGTAGACAAAAAAAGTTTCTCTAATTCCTAACATGTTTTGAACTGCAGTCTTTCTCAAGGGAGAAATTGCTGCACAAATAAGTAAGGCAGTTGGATCTGCTCAGTGATTCGGCAGAGTCATTTTTGTCATATATCTCTCTCTTACTGCCATAACCTGTAAAGAGTCTAACTGCTCAAACGGATACAAAGCTAATCACTGGCTGAGAAAGTCTAGTGTTCAAATGCACTGGGAATTAAGTCTGCTTTGTTGTCTCTGCAGCTGGTTCTGTTGAACGTTTTCTTTTCTTTTGCCTTTCTTGTATGAACTGCAAGGCAGTAAGGTTATATCCTCCAGGTAGATAATTGGGAAGGGCTAACCTTGGGTCTGGAACATCTAAGAAGACACTCTTTATAGGAAGAATTTGGGAGTATTTGCTAAACAAAAATGCCCATATCTAAGCATAACACATTTTGTGCACTGATTTTCTTTATTGGCATTTAGTAAAAACAATAATAGCATGTCCATAGAGGTCCATGCAACTATTTAACCAAAAAAGGAAGAGCAAATTTTCTTCTCTCCCAAAACAAGTGCTGACAATATACATTTTTCTGGTGAATTACATATATATAGGGGTGTGTTTGTAATAATTCCTTTATTTATACACAGAAACAAACACTTCATATAATTCTATTTAAGAATTGTGTTTTAAAGTGTTCCAATTTTTTAAAGTAATAATTTATATAATAATACAATAAAGTATTCACCCTTGCAGTTTGCACATGTTCTTGTTTTTCATTATTCTTGTGTATTGGTGGAAGTGGGACCAGGGACTTGTAAAATCACAGTAAGAAATCATCTTTACCTCCTCTGTTCGGAATAACTGAACAATCGTCTTCTTGGCAGTCTACTCTTCTATTGAGTGTTTACAATTCGGATGTCTTTCCATACATATCTTGGGCTTTTGGCAACAATGAAGCTTTGCAATTACCCTGCCAATTGACACCCCCATGTAATTAAAATAATGACATAGCATTGCGTCTTGCTGGTTCCTAATGTCTCTGTCTCTCTTGCTCTTTTCCCTCCCTCTGTTTATCACAGCGAACAGCTGTGGCCATGCATAGGCTACACCTGGCACCTATAAGATTCCAGTTGCCAGACTTCTCTTTCTAGTACTTGCTTTCATTTTCAATTATTATTTTTTAGATGTATTGCTATACAGAGTGAGACTGGTGCCCAGAAAAAGAGAGAGAAAGAGAGAAAGCAAAAGAGAGAAAGAAAGGCTGCAGGTGGTATCGAGGATGGGGAAAGAAGAAAGCCAAGTCTGGTTGGCTGGCTGGTATAATTAGCCTTCTCTTGCGAAATTTATCAGGGACATGCCATTTCATATGCAGTGTGTTTCATAAGACCAGGCGCTTCATGGGCTCAGGAACTGATTAAGCTCACGGGAATTAATAAAGCACACTGGGCTGTGTTTACATTGTAGATGTGTATTGGTTGAACTGGAAGGGTAAACTCACAGCAGAAATGATTGAGGAAAACGGAGCATCAGGTCTATTTAGTGGGATATGTCACATTCAAATGTGTTAGGAGGTAAGACACTTTGTTTCAAGGGAGATTCATGGCAGGAGAAAAGCAGCAAAATGTGTAATTGTATGAATTGTATGGACGCGGGTGGCGCTGTGGTCTAAACAACAGAGCCTAGGGCTTGCCGATCAGAAGGTTGGCGGTTCGAATCCCCGCGACGGGGTGAGCTCCTGTTGCTCGGTCCCAGCTCCTGCCCACCTAGCAGTTCGAAAGCACGTCAAATTGCAAATAGATAAATAGGTACCGCTCCTGCGGGAAGGTAAACGGCGTTTCCATGCGCTGTTCTGGTTCGCCAGAAGTGGCTTAGTCATGATGGCCACATGACCCAGAAGCTGTACGCCGGCTCCCTCGGCCAATAAAGTGAGATGAACGCCGCAACCCCAGAGTCGGTCACAACTGGACCTAATGGTCAGGGGTCCCTTTACCTTTACCTATGAACTGCCCAAATGCATGCATGGTCCTGGAAACCTGTGGGAGGGAGGGGCAACTTGGAACAGAAAAGCAGTGGATAGGGAAAGGGTTATATTTGTTTATTTTTGCCTGACATCTCTGATCTAAATTCCCCTCATCTTGAAATCAGTAGCAGCAGCATGGAGCAGTATGAGGTTGAGTCAGATTTTACCTGTTCGTTACAGGTTCATAAAGTGTTTACCCCCAAAATATTAGAATTAATAATAATTATGATAATAATTATTATCTGCTTTTTAGCTTAAGGTTCCAGGGTGGATTACAACAATTAAACATAACAAAATTAAAATGCAACATGGAGCTCTTGATGTATTTTCTTTGCTATTGTTTTTAAGAATTTGATTTTTTTGAAAGCAGTTTCAGCTGTGGCACCCCAGTTATGCAGTACCTTCCCCAAAAATAATGCCTGGTACCTTCTTGGAAATCTTTTCAGCAACTGCCCTGAAATTCAGTTAGGATGAATGGTAGCCCATAAACATTTTAATTCAAAAATAAATACAGTTCTCTAGTATGCAGATGAAATCTTAAAGGCATCTGAATGGTGAATAGGCAAAGGTTTCCTGTTTAGCAATGCCAACTACTTATTCCAAAACAAAACCTGGTAACCACTGGTAATCGATGGCAATTGTGACATTCCTCATTTGCACTTCCTGTCTCCTTTACAAATGTGTGAGCAAGTGCATTTGGCAGAGATCCTAGTTTGATCCAAGCAATATATCCAGTTCCCTTCCCCTGGACAATTAATGACAAGATTTAAAGCTTCATTTAAGACTATTCCTAATAGATGTTGTGCAATGTTTGAAGAATTGCATTTTTATTTGTTAGTTAGTAGTACCCTAGTCAACAAAAATAGATTAATTTCAGTATTTCAAACAACAATAAAATGTGGAGGTCTTGGCATAATAAACAAGAAAAGCATTGCTTGTATATATCACTCAGCGAAGTACACAATAAGTAATGAGGCCCAGAAGCTGCTGCAATACTGCCAGAGTGCTGCATGCCCTCCAACATTTCTCCGATGAAAATAGGGACGTCCCATTCCATAATGATAATTTTACTATTTATACCCCCACATCTTACTGGGTTGCCCCAGCCACTCTGGGTGACTTCTAATAATGTATATTAAAAAATTATAAAACATTAAACATTAAAAAAAACTTCCCTATACAGGATTGCCTTCAGACAGCTCAGGGGTTGGATAACTCCAACATTTTTCGAATGAAAAATAGGGACATCCCAAGAAAAAGTGGGACATTCCAGGATCAAATCAGAAACCGGGATGGCTTCCCTAAATCAGGGATGTCCCTGGAAAATAGGGACACTTGGAGGGGCTGGTGCTTTAACGGTTAGAGCACCAGACATGGGCCTGGGAGAGCAGGGTTCCAATCTCCACTCAGCTCAGCTCATTGGTTAACCTTGGACCAGTCACTGCTGAACCTACCTTGCAGGGTTGTTGTGGGGATTAAATGAGGAAGGGGAGAACCATGGATGTCACCTTGATCTCCTTGGAGGGAAAGGTGGGGTATAAAGGAAAACCAACAAGATCCAACTGGTCTATGGTAGAAAGTGCTAGTCAGCTGGGAAGTAGCTGGAGAGTTAATACAAATTGATAGGTTTTGCATAGATGATGCCTCCTAAAAAGTCGTAAACTATAATTTGCAACACAGTAAATAGGAAGGGAAGGGAAGCGGGTGGCGCTGCTGTGTAAACCACTGAGCCTAGGGCTTGCCGATCAGAAGGTCGGCGGTTCGAATCCCCGCGATGGGGTGAGCTCCCATTGCTCGTTCCCTGCTGCTGCCAACCTAGCAGTTTGAAAGCACAAAGTGCAAGTAGATAAATAGGTACCACTCCGGCGGGAAGGTAAACGGCATTTCCATGTGCTGCTCTGGTTTGCCAGAAGCAGCTTAGTCATGCTGGCCACATGACCCGGAAAAACTGTCTGCGGACAAATGTTGGCTCCCTCAGCCAGTAAAGCAAGATGAGTGCCGCAACCCCAGAGTCGTTTGCAACTGGACTTAACTGTCAGGGGTCCTTTACCTTTTTTAAAATAGGAATGGAAGGAAAGGGGCACCGCAAAGACCTATCCGGTCTTCAGCCGAGACACTTAAAAAGGTCATCTCCTTCATTTGGTTCCACCTGCTCCCCTTGGGTCCCCTAAAGGAAGCTGTGCTCTAGCCAGGGATGTGGCTGGTAGGTACACTGGGTATCAGTAAGTTGTGGTGCTGCTCTGTATCAGGCATTGGACAGGGTTCAAGTCTCAGCAGGAAAGTGCTAAGCCCAAGGTTCAAATTCCATTAAGGCATGCCAGGTAATGTAGAGGCAAAGCAGATAGTGAAGCATCACAGAAGCAAGCTCAAATCAGGTTGCTTGGACAGGTAAATCCAGATGGAACCTTACATTGAGCAGTCCCATCTTCAATGGCCAGTACTGCCACTGATGCCAAAGCCTCTTCAGTTCAAGGAGCCTTGCTGCCTTTGACAGTCATTGACTCCAGTGGTACAAGGGTGGTTGTGGTTCTGGAGTCCTCAGAAAATGGCAATGTAACCTCCTCGGGTGGGAGAAGTATAGGCTAAAGTGGGTGCAGTTGGGGTGTCTAGGACCAGTTCTTGAGACCAATTCTCTCTTACCTTCAGTTGCTCCTCGTTTACCATGAGTTTCTCATGGCCCCTTTAGCATGGAGTAATAACAGGATTTTGGCCTCCCTCTTTTTTATTTTTACATTGGTCCTGTTGTGATGTTTTACCTGCTGTGAAGTATTTGTGTATTACATATGTGGTGGTTATTTTCTTCTTTTTTAGATGGTTTAGGGGGGCCATTTAGAAGACAGAAGGGCAGAGTTTTAAGAAGTCTGCAAAATCATAAATGAATGAATGAATGAAGCTTGAGCTGTTCATTATGACAGCCAAATCACATGAGTGAGTAACAGCAGTGCAAGGATGTTGTTGCTGCCATTTTCTTATACTTGTTTTTGGGGGGTTCCATTTTCTCTGCTGCTTTTTAACCAAAAAGAAAAGAAAAGAAAAGCACCCATCCTTGTCAATCAAATTATGTAAACACATTTCTACTAGAATGTCAAGTGCATTAAGAAGACAATGATGGGAACTAAAATATCACTCTGCTGAAAAGGAATTGAAGACTCTTGAAACACTACAACCTAAATAATAGGAATGAGGGGGGATTATTCAGAGCTGTTCAACCTCAAGGTTTACAAAGTACTTCAGAGAGAAAAACTCTGAAATTCCCATTGATTGCTTTCAAAGTGTTGGGTGGGGGGATGACACATGTCACTTCACCCTAGAAAAAGATGACATCTTTCACCTTCATCCTTCTTAATCATCATTCCTACACATAAAGCCAGACAGACAGACAATATGCCTTGTATTTAACTTTTGCTGGGGTGTGTAGGGGAGCCATTTGATACGCAAAAGACTTAAAGAATGAAAAAGTTAAAACGGCTTTATATAGTAAATAGAGGGAAGAATCAAACAGCCAATTCATCATCACTTTATTTTATTTAAATTTAAGTTTATCCCCTACATACAGAAAAGGTATTCACTGCAGGTGGCTTTATTGTGAATATATCATGTATTGACATTAAGAGTATTTGTTCAGTTGCATTTCCACCTTGCCTCAGCTTTAGGGATGTGTTGTTTTCAATTTATTATACAGGCTATTTGCAACATACACAAACGCAGATGGTTGGATCCAGAGTCTCCCTTTCTTGAACGTAAATTCTCCTTCTGTGTTCAGAAGGGATTGAGATCCAGGAAAGGGTCCCAGTTTTGAAGGTGAGTTGTTGGCTTTAAACAAATCACCATTAAGAATAATAAAAATCATACCTCTCACCATCAAAGCGTGAATTGCCTATATCACTCAGTGAGAACTGAGATCTATGCCTTATATATATATATATATATATATATATACATATATATATATATATATATATACACACAATATATACATTTCAGGCATATATTGTTGAAGTTATTGTATACTATGGTTATGTTTGAATTAATAGCACATTTCCATTTCCCATGCTCAAGATGATAGTTTTTAAAATGTTTATACAAATTTTAAAATGAAAGTCTAGTGTCACACTGCTTCGAAAATATTCAGAATAAAACCACAGCATGGTAGCTGGTAAAATAGCTTTGTTTATACTGTAGCTCCCTTCTCCTACTTGACTCACCTGGTCAACCATGTAAACCCAAATGAAGGTGAATTAGATTATTACTTATCCTTACCCCGGATCTCACTCAGAGATATGGAGGATGAAGATGCTTCACTCTACCGGTAACTTGGAACCCGAAAGGTATGCTCACCACTTTAAAAAATAAATGATAGTTTATCCCATAAGGTGTGTGTGTGTGTGGACTTCCATCTAAATCTGCTATGGTGTGTGTGTGTGTGTGTAAGTTCATTTCTATTGCTGGGAGCTAGTGTTTCACGCCCCCCCCCCCGCCCCCCATGGACTAAGGCATGTTTCTTTCACACATTGTAAGAAATAAGCTGTCAAAGTACACCAGTTTTATCAGAAGAAACGTGTGTAATTTGGGTGATAGCTAAATCAATATGGCTTTTCTTCTGATTTATGTTAAATTCTGATAGGTGTGACCAAAAGAAATACTAAATTTTTGTGCTGTAATGAAACTTGGCATTTGACTGCCATTATATATTAAAAAATAACCCTGAACTCTAGTGCCTTTAGGCATTTTTACCTTGCACATTTGGCATTTATATAGCAGATTACCAGAAGCCTCGCTGACTGTGGTAGCTGCGCGGGAGTCATAAAAGTGTTTTCATTTAGCTGACCTGATTTTTAAACCTCTCATCTTACAAACATCCATATCAGGTTGAAGTTCAACTTTGCTTGTGCCAATGAGCTAAAGGATCTTTCTTTATCAGAATAAAATCTTAGCTCATTTTCCAGTCAAGTAGTTTTGCAAGGCTGTGCTCTAAACTGGTAAACAAGGGTGCAAAGGGGGGGGGGGGAACTATGGGAAAGTAGGACAAGGAAAATACGCCTCTTTCTTTGAGCATGGATGGTTATGATGTAGTGAATTGAAAAGCTCAGACTGTAGGGTGTGCTCAGAAACACCATTGTTTGCCTCTCAGCATCAGATGCTGGTGACAAATATTTGGTTTGAGTGGTTGATTTATTGGCATATTGTGTTTGTGGGATTCCTAAGGCCATACTGCTGGCCACATTTGGAAAGGGTCTTGCAGGACACTTTTTCCTAAACATGAAGAAGTTCTTGTATTTTTTGTTTTCGTCATGGCTTTCTCCATGCTTCTGATTGGGGGGGGGGGGGGATGGCATGGGGCACCAAGAGGGAGATGTGGAATACTGAGGCTATGTTCACGTTGTTGTTGTTGTTTAGTCGTTTAGTCGTGTCTGACTCTTCATGACCCCATGGACCAGAGCACGCCAGGCACTCCTATCTTCCACTGCCTCCCGCAGTTTGGTCAAACTCATGCTGGTAACTTCGAGAACACTATCCAACCATCTCGTCCTCTGTCGTCCCCTTCTCCTTGTGCCCTCAATTTTTCCCAACATCAGGGTCTTTTCCAGGGAGTCTTCTCTTCTCATGAGGTGGCCAAAGTATTGGAGCCTCAGCTTCACAATCTGTCCTTCCAGTGAGCACTCAGGGCTGATTTCCTTAAGAATGGATAGGTTTGATCTTCTTGCAGTCCATGGGACACTCAAGAGTCTCCTCCAGCAGCATAATTCAAAAGCATCAATTCTTCGGCGATCAGCCTTCTTTATGGTCCAGCTCTCATGTTCTCTCTAATGTTCACATTAGTGAGGTCATTTTAACCACCCTGCTCCCTGCTGCATTTCCAAGTCACTTGCTGTTGTTGTTGTTGTTGCTGCTGCTGCTGCTGCTGTTGCTGCTGCTGTTGTTGCTGTTGTTACAGTAGAGCAGAGGAAGCAAATGAAAGAGGGCATATGAAAATTTCAGTAGGACAGATATATTTCATTCTTCTCTCTGCAGAATTATGTGGGTTAGACTCAGTGAGCCTACCCATGACTCATAAGCAGAGGGTATGACACATTTTCCCCACTGTCAACAAAGAATCTTGTGAAACTGCTGATTTTAGTTACCTTCCTCTTCTCATGTTTTGGAAAAGCAGTTTACATCCTGTTTCATATTGCTCTTCCCCATCTGATATTAACTGTTAGAAGGAAACCTGCACCTGTTTCTCTGGATGTTCTTTGAAAAGATGCCAATTTATTTTTATATGTATGTTTTCAAGTTTATTCATTGTGAGTGATGGGTCTTATTTTATGCAATTTTCAGAGTGCTTGTCTTGGCAAATTTAGAGATATAATTAATCACATGGGAGTGCTGCAGCTTAACAATTTTCTTTTATTTTGATGAAGTCAACTCCTCCAGATATCACCCAGTTTTATGTTTAGAACTGGGAACTTAATACCAGCAAGAATTACTTTTGCAAACGCATCTTGTCAGCTCATTCTTTATCAGCTCTGTAGGTCTAAAGTTTAAAGACTTAAGTTACTCCCACGGAAGCAAACTTCACCTAGGGAATTTTCAGAAGGCACAAAAACCAGCTATTGGTTTTTCAGAAACTTGCTGTCTGGAAGTTATAGTGGGATAACAGTCCTGATCTGGCTGGTGAATCCACCGCAAAAGGAAGCTTGCCTTCCCCCTGCTGCCAATAAGCACAGCAGAGGACCCTGCTGGTGGAAGAGGGGAAATCTTTTGCCGTACCTCAGAGGAGGGCTGCAACTCAGCAGTGGTGCATCTGCTTTGCATGTAGAAGCTCCCAGAATCTCTTGGACCCCTGCCTGAAAGCCCAGAGAGCCACTGCCAGTCAGTGTAAACATGACTGGGCTAGAGGGACCAATGAATGGTGTGATTCGGTGTAAGGCAGTTTCCTATGTTCCTCTTCCCTCTGCAGCCATCAGTCACCCCCTCGAATGCTGTTCTGGAAGGTCCTCAAACTCTCACCTAAAGCAGGTGTGAACTCAGGGCACCCTGTTAGAGGGGTCTATGTGGAAGTCTCTCTCCAGAAGCCACGTGTGGGGCAGACAGGCCATAGAGCTTCCAGCAGCGGCCTGGGAAAGATCACCTTGTGTCATGAGCCAGGAGTCAGCTTCACCTGATGAACAGCAGCCTGAAGGGGGAGAAGGCAGAGTGACTCCACCTGCAGTTGATCAGCCTTCAAGGACACAGAGGAGCAAGAAGACACTAATGAGAACCAGCTGACTTCAGACTTCTTAAACGGAGCTCTCAGCAGCAGTTAGATGCTGGAAACAACGCCTGAGGTTCCTGGCTCTACAATGCTGCTTCCTGCTCTGTCTATACCAGTGGTGGCCAAACTTGACCCTCCAGCTGTTTGGGGACTACAATGTCCATCATCCCTGACCCACTGGTCCTGTTAGCTAGGGATGATGGGAGTTGTAGTCCCAAAACATCTGGAGGGCCAAGTTTGGCCATGCCTGGCCTAGACCTTTGGCTTCACAATCATTGGATTCCCTGGCTGCTGGAATGTCTTGACTACGTGGATTGCTGTTTGCCCGACCCTTGGAATGGACTTGATTTCATATGCTGACTCTGCCAAGCGTATCTGAGACTCTGCTCTTAACAACATTAAGAAAATAGTAACTTTTTAAAAAGCTAAGCACTGTTAAGTTCATACACATACTTTCCACATCCCCACGACTCATTTGTCATTGATTCAGTTCATCAAAATGAACATAAAACACACACACACAGTGCCCGTTGTTAAGCCAGATCAGCCAGATGCTGCGCTGGCTGGGGTCGTCGGATAGTGGGCCATAGTGGAGACAGTGGGGCTCTGAGACCCACCGCTGGTGGTAAGGTGGATGTTGACTCTGGTTAGCCTGCCCAGACACCATTGATGAGCAACTCTCAATAATCAAGAGGTCTATTCCCACTTGAGGAAGTCTGAGAGGAGCCTGTTCCTCTGGGGTGGTGAGTTGTGGCCTGCACTTGGTGTAGAGGCCAACCAGGAGGTCCAGCAGCACCTGCCCACTCATGATGCTCCTGCTGTGCCACAGCCTGTCTACCAGCAGCTGCTCCAGCTTCTTCAGCCTCACTTTGGCTGATGTGGTGGTGGTGGAGGAAGATCTAAACTCACATTTATCTCTGGAGATAACCTAAATTGATAAATCAAGACTATCACCTTTTTTAAAATGTGAGACTGCCTTAAATACATAAAAAATAAGATCACCTTGAATGCATAAAAATCAAGCTTCTATTTCCTTTTGTGAGACTCCAGGTCCACAGGGACTGTTAGGAAAAATGCAAGAGCGACCAGGAGCTGACACTTTTCAAGGTTATTCAATGACAGGCAGTCTGCATTTTCTGCTCCAGCAGTAAGGTTGTTGTTTTTCTCACAGCCTCTGAATTATTCTTTCCATGAAGGAATATTTTGTTTCTTTATTGAACTCCTTTGTCTTTCTGGAGTGGAGAATCTGTTTAGCTGCTGTGTGTATTACCTTAAATTTTGGTTCATGCTCTGCCACTTAGGTTAGGTTTTCTTGAATCTGCTCTGCTTCTCTTATAACATCACAATACCAAGACTGGCATTTGTATACGCTTGTTATATGAGGTTGGCAGCTGCCTTTAAATTTTCTCAAAAAGGTGTTTATGTGAGGCTTAATTTGCGTCAGGGGTAGAATTACAGTACATCCCCATAATATTTTCAAACCTCCAATACCTTCAGCTGCATTACCTTTCTTTGGTACTTTTTGTTCTACCTCTGCAGGCTGGTTGACAAGGACAGTACAACTGACCATCATCCATCTGCCTTAATTCACCATGCAACCATAGCTAGTCTCTTC
Organism: Podarcis muralis; assembly: GCF_964188315.1. Taxonomy (NCBI): domain Eukaryota; kingdom Metazoa; phylum Chordata; class Lepidosauria; order Squamata; family Lacertidae; genus Podarcis; species Podarcis muralis. The sequence goes on from NC_135657.1 coordinate 69,148,414, forward strand.
TTACACACACGTTGCACACCCTTGACTGGGTGTGATAACTTGTGGCCCTCCAGGTGTTGTTGGACTTCAACCCCCATCAGCCCCAGCCATCTTGATCAAGGATGGTGGCAGTTATAGTCTGGTATTGTATGGAAAGCCACATGTCCCCTCCCCTGTTTTAAAATGAATGAGTGCATGAAGCGATGGAAATAAGACTTATTCCAAAGCCCTTGGGGTGAGGTACAGTTTGCATGGTATGTGACATGCAGTGGTATCGCCTTTAATGTGGATCTGTATGAAACCAAGATCTCATGCCGTTTCTCACAACCTTTACATCTGCACAATCTTCCCACTCTCGCGACAGCAAAAGTTATTAGTTGTGAAAGAGGTACATTATCCTTCCTGCTAAAAGTATGTGAACACCTGCAGTCCTGAGATTCTTCTCCCCTTGTAATAGTTGTGAATACCACTAAAGACCACAGCTTGGTCATGTGCACACTCCTGACAGGTGTGTTAATGACTCTAGCAGCACACAGCAGCTTTATAACTCCTAGGGAAAAATGGTGGTTGCTTATAGAACAATTCCCCTTTGCAATTTGGACTTGGGGGTTTCATTGACCGTGTTGTTTTTCTTTCATGGTCCCAGTATGAAGGAAGCATATGGTCCATAAATCACACTTGGAAAATAAGCCTGGGACTCACTGACAAGAACATTTTTGAGGTGTGTGCCTATATGAGCCTTGAATAGCCTCGTTTTCAAAACAGTACCAAGGGGACTCTGCCATTCAGTTGTCTTCTCTAGCAGAAGAATCTGCTATATATCCCTCAGAAACAGTAAACAGGGCAGTGGCCTAATTTGCTGCCTTCCCTAAGCTGATTTATTTTTCCATCAAAAAGTTCTTTAAGCACAGCTCACATTGGCTTCGAGAACCAATAGTGTGCTAACCTAGGAAAGGAGGGAGAGGAGCAGAGACTTTGCCTTTGCATCTTAATTACAACTGCCTTCCAACCCAACGCTAAGCCAAACTGCATCAAGAGAACAGAGGAGATAAATGTGCAAGCTGCGAGTCTGACGTCTAATATCTGTTGTGGAAGATTTGGGATTTGATTTAGTGCCTCTATTGGAGAGTTAGGAAAAAATAATCCCAAGTCTTTCATCTTCTTATAATAAATTCATTTTTAGACATGCAATTTACCTTGCTGGCAGCTTTGTAGTTCATAACAATGGGTTTGGGTGGTGCTGATGGTGGTTGGGGTTTTTTTAAGCTGTATTATTTTATGATTACTATTTCCTTCATGTTACACATTTATAAACAGTAATGTGCTTTTCAGTAATTTTCAGGACTGCAGCATAGGAAAGGTAAACTCCGTTGCAACTTCAGGAAGTACTTGGCAATTTTCCATCATTATAAACTGCTGTTTTGCATTCCCAAGCAAACCACATAATGTTATCTTCACATATCTCTGACATGAGGTGAAGTTTCTTTTAGATCTGCCTATGTTGACTGATGTCCTGTTGTACTGCAAAGAGCCTGCAACAAATCAGCTATCAACAAAAAAGGCAGACACTGAGAGAAAAGAGGATTTAGAACGGTATGTATGTAGTTTAATTGGGCAACAAGGAAGGGGAACCTTGAGTAGATAAGAAGTTTGTGAAAGGAACTATTTTAGAGTTGGTGGTGGTATTTGAATCATGGGACACATCTGTTTCACTGTTAGTTTTTTGTGAAAATTGCCTTGCTGCCATTGGCCGGATCAAAAGTCCATCTAGTTCATTATGTTCTCGGTCAGATGCCTCTGGAAGTTCCCAAGCAAAGCATGATGTCCCCAATGTTAAACTTCAGTTAAACTTCCTCTGAATAAATACTAAATGCTGGATGGGTATGAGTTTGAGAACAGGAAGTTATTCCATCTACTAGGATCAAGATTGGAACTAATGCATTACTCTCGAACTTCTGCTATTATATTGGGACTACTGGTTGGGTGTTGTGGTGCATATCTCGAAAAATGGAAAATACAGGAATGACTCACACAAATCCATGAAAACGATAGTGCCCAGATTACGCCCATCAGTCAGAGTATTGTACTTTGGAATTTGCCTTAGTAAGAAAATAAATACCTACCTGATCTAATTTGCCCTGTCCTGTGTGATTAATCTCTACAGCCATTACTGGAGCTGTATAGGATTTAGCCATATGAAAGTGGTATCCTATCCTTTATTGATTTAAATATGAGTCTCATCCTTTGTGTTTTAGCCTGACAGCCCTTTGACTAGTTTGCTTTGTGTGCCCAGGCGGAGCCCCCCCCCCCGACCCCAGGTCACACCCGGGTGGAATAATGACTCATAACCACATGTTATTAAAATTGGCCACAACTTTATTAAACTGTCAGATGTGGGAAGACCGTGGCTTAGGCATTGAGCTTTTATCCCTCCCAGTCCCCAGCCAAGGATCTGGGGCACATCAGGGTTAACCAATCTGTCTGGGGATTGGGCTGGCTCTGAAACACATATGTTTAAACAGAGAGCCCACCCCCCATTTCACCGCAACACAGGGGAGTGCACTGACAACCTTTCAGCGTATGGCCAGTGACTCCCCTCAACACAACCCCTTTAACAGGGAACCCTGGGATCACTGCTGCAGCTGGGGGCATGTGTCACCACTTCATGTTCACCTCCCCCCCATTTAGGGAAGATAGACTAAAGGATTCTTCCCAAGGCCTAACACTGCCAAAGTTGTGACATTTTGCTATGGGTAAGGAGAAACCTGCCAATGCAGGGAAAATTCCATCCCGGTCCTTTAACAGCAACCATAGTAAGACCACAGCAGTGCCCGCATACCTGTAAAGAAGAAGTTAACCTGCAATAAAAGGCCTAAACTAAGGGAGGGTAGGGAGGGTGAAGCTCTGGAGCCGACTGAGAGCTCCCAGGTAGGCTCCACCCCCTTCTATGCTTAAAGAGCGCGCTCTACTCTTACCCTAGCTCTGCCTCCCCAGTTGCGATTGGTTATTTGAACTGAGGTTTGGCGGGAACCTCGAGGTTCGCGACTTGGGGAGGTGGTCCAGGAGCGCTCTGCTGGGAGTCACGTAGGATCGGGGTGCTGCATGTGGGCATGCAAAGGGCACCCTCCGTTTGATGTGGAGAGCGGTCATTCTGGAACTACATATATAGTTACTCTTCAGTCTACTTCCCTAGAAGCATTTGTGTTGATTACTGCCATACTGCACTGAATCTGTACAGCCTGAGCTGTAAAAGAAGAAGAAGAAAGCTTTAGAAGTCCACCCTATGTAATTTCAGGACAAGGGCAATTTTAATGTGTGCATGATTCTATGTGTGTGTTAGACAAAGAATTATCTCCAGTGCATAAAGACCAGGGATGAAGATAAAACCCTGGCATTTTTCTTCTTCAGATTGCCCCGGGGCCTATGAATAGGATGTATTGCGTACTATAAAAAGGATTTATTTCCAATGCTCCTTTTTAGGTTTGGCTGGTGGAATCTTGAAATGTTGCTGTGCTTAGCAGTTATCTAAAATCTAAATCAAGGCATTATTCATGCCATAAAACATTTCCATCCACTTTCTTTTGTAGCTTACCACTTCTCTATAAGGGCAGCACAATTGCATTCATATTTACAGCTCTGTTCATTACTCGCTGTACTTACAATCGCATTATGTCATTGAACTCTCATACTGTGGTCTTATCATAGTAAACTATATGCATTCCACGGAAGGGGAGGTGGGTTAAGGCCATTTCCCATCAAAACAACTATGCCCACTATGCCCATATTTCTACTGTGACTGAGTAGAATATCTTGGCTCCATTCTCAAAAAGTGGAAAGCAACTTGATTTCATTCCAGCCCACCAAGTTGCAGCTGATAAGGTGGAAATGCTGCTGACAGGTAATCCAGGTATCTGCTGATAACAGCTAGCTTGTTTTGGATGGACTTACATTTCCCCTAAATGTTCAGGCTCATTGCCTAGGGATGTTAACTAGTCCTTGAAGACCTACTGTAAGTAGCCTTGCTGCCTAGAACGGTCTTTCAGGGAAGGGCCCTAGCCCAGTGGCAGAGCAGATGTTTTGCATTCAGAAGGTCGCAAGTTCAATCACCAGCCTCTCCAGGTAGGGCTGGGAAAGATTTCTTTGCCTCAAAACTCTGGAGAACCACTGTCAGACACTGGAAACAATATTGACTAGATAGGCCAAAGCCTAATTCAATATAAGGCAGCTCTCTATGTTCCTAAGGTTTGTATCCTAGTCAAAGCCTCTTCTAGACATGATAGCCTATCCAGTTATTCATCCTTACAAAATGTTGTGCTTGGATTACTGGAATGCATTGCATGTGGGGCTGTCCTTGAAGATAACTCAGAGATTACAGTTAGAACCAAATACTAAAACTATGCTATTGATTAGACCAGTGCACAGATCACACCTTACCAGAAATATCTGCACTGGCTCTCAGTGCATTTCTGGAAATGTTTTCATGACATGGGACTAGAGATTACTATAAAGATCATGAATTTACCCAGCTAAGCATCTTCTCAGAGTTCTTTCTTCAGGTTTCCCCCATCTTCAGAAGTGAAGCAGCTGGCAATCCACAATAGGGTCTTCTGATTTTGGGATGCTGTCCCAAGAGAAGCTCACCTGATGCCTTTTTGCCCACTGATTCTTGTATTCACATGTAATGTTCAACAAGCATATGTTCTCTATGCCGATGTAAACAAATAGTTGAGCTGTACACTCCTTCATACAAGCACTTGTGCATGTGTAGGAACAGCTTGTACCTATGCTCAGTGTAACATCAATGTGGATTTTGAGCAGGTTATTATTTCTGACATAATATTCAGCATCCACACCAACTACAGGATGATTTGTTAAACCGGTATAAAACCAAAATAAATTATTCTGTAGGCAAGCCCTTCTTAGAATACGTTAGCTCCATAGCTGAGCAGAAATCATTGCTTTATCTATAACCAACCTTGCTTACTGTATCTCCTTATTCACGAGTAGTGCAAAAGTTGTGGACTACAACTCCCATCACCCCTGGCCATTGACCATTGGCCATGGTGGCTGCGGATGGCAGGTTGGAGCTGTTGTAGTCCACAATATCTGGCAGGCACTCCGTTATCTACCTTTTGTTTTTAAAGTGCTTATTTCAATAGGATGGCAAATTTGCTTTTCTCCATAAAATAAGCCAACAGAGTCTCTCGCATTTAGAGGTCAAATCTTTTGTCGGTTCACACACATAAATCTGATTAATGCTATCAGGAAATGCACACTTACTGACTGGAGAATAGATCCTTTCATCTTAGAAGAGAGCATTACTCCTTAAGCTGAATTAGACCTCTTACAAATGGCCCTCAAGTTTATCCCAAAGCAGCTATATTTGAATCTATTTTAGTCTCAGGTACTGTTAAAAATCTAGTTATGAAATACTCTGGTGAATTTGAATCACATGTTGAAAAAAGCCACAGAATTTAATTGCCAGACACCTTGAACTGAAGCCTACTCTCTTATATGCATGGAGCATACTTAATCTTGGTGAGGCACAATGTCTGCATAGCAGAGAACAGTGCATCTTGTTATGAATCCATTGTCATGAACGGGACCATGGCTGTTTAAAACACAATCAGCTTTAGAAGAGAAATTAAGGCAACTACTATAAACAAGAAACTGTTGGAGAAATTCAATGTCAGAAAGGCTATACTGGAGTTCAGTAAGAGGCCATTAACATTCTGCCTAAGCCAATAGAAGGGAGTGGGAACCTTGTAAGTTCATTCTCCTGCACAGCCCCAGAATGAAGCTAGAAAGTAACACCTGGAAGAAGAAAAATCTTGATTCACTCAATGAATAAATCCCCAAACCACAGTATGCCAATACCTTTATTATGACCAACACAAATGTCACAAAGTAATGACACAAGTTTTCAGTTTTTCCAGAAGTTTTCATCACGTTGGATGCAAAAGAAAAAAGTGGGTGGGGAAAAGCTAGAGCTGATGTTGTTGTGGCAAGATTAAAATGCATCTTGGATCTTCAAACAATGGTTTTAGTAAGCTGGCAACCCTAATAAGCAGAAATACTGGGCCCAACCTGTGTGCTTGGCAGCGGAGTATGCTGAATCTTGTAAAGAGACATATATGCTTATGATATATTCATTCATGGCGTGGACAGGCGGAGTCCCCCCAACCCCAGGCGACCCCCGAGTGGAATAATAACTCAAGACAATGTGCTATGTTATTAAAATTGGCCACAACTTTCTGATGTAGGGAGACCGTGGCTCAGGTATTCGCCGTTTATCCTTCCCAGTCCCCAGCCAGGGATCTGATGGTGTTTCCTGCTTGGCAGGGGGTTGGACTCGATGGCCCTTGTGGTCTCTTCCAACTCTATGATTCTATGATTCTATGATTCTATCTGGGAGACCTCAGGGTTATCCAGAATGCTCTGGAGAACATATGTTCAAGCAGAGAGCCCGCCCCCCGTTTCACCGCCATTGGAGGGGAGAGCAATGAGAATCTCTCAGTGTATGGCCAATGCCTCCCCTCAAGACCCCTTTAACGGGGAACCCTGATATCACCGCCACAAGGGGGACGTGGGTCACCGCTTCACCCCCCCCCCCCCATTTAGGAAGATAGACTAGAGGATTCCGCCCAAGACCTGAAACTGCCAAAGTTGTGACGTTTTGCTACAGGAAAGGCAAAACCTGCCAATGCAGGAAAATTCCTTTCCAGCCCTTCAACAGCAACCCTGATGTAGCAGCACCTGCGTACCTGTGGAAAAGAGGTTAACCTGCAAAAAAAAAAGACTTAACTGAGGGAGGGGAGGGCGGGAGAAGCTCTGGAGCCAACTGCCACTTTGCAGGTAAGATTCACCTTCTGTTGTGTGGGCAGGATGGTCCCTCCCCTTACCTGGCCAATCCCCTGGCAACACCTCCCCAGGCGGGATTGGGCGATTGGCTGAGGTAGGCAGAGAGCTCCAGGTATCCAGCCTGGGGAGGATGAAGCCAGCCTGAACTACCAGGAGTTGCACTGGGATCCGGGGGGCTGCACACGACCACACATAAGATGTGGGGAGCGGTCATTCTTACATATAATGCTTTTTAAACTATCAAAATTCTTAGATTCTGTGCTGTCCTTTCATTATTCGTAAAGCTGTGTTTGTAACTCAGAAGTTTAACTTTGGCAGGAAGATATTCAGCCTTGAAGTTTTATTTACTTTTCAGGCACAAGAGATTTAGTTCAAGCCTTAGTGACTGCATAGCAACCAGAACAAAACTGTTTACATTTGTGTGTGTGATTGTGCGTAATAGCTTTTGCTTGGGGGTGAGTGGCAAGAAGGAGGTTTGGCCTGGCAGACGAGCAAACTGGCAGTATTTGTAATGTCAGCAGTCTGGACTTTTGCTATGTTAAACTTTAGGCCTACACAAATGGACATTATCCCCAGGTGCCTTCTGATCAGATGGGCTTTCCATTAATGCTACTATTTTAAGCACCACCACCCCCCATTTTAATTGTCTGTAATGCAATTTCTGGCTTTGGCTTTTAATTATTTAAATTGCTTAATTGTTCAGTCCATTCCTGTAGTTTTGAATGTTGTTGTGCTACATTGGTAAATGTAAAGGTGGAAGAGAAGTAAATGAATAAAAGAAACAAAGTACTGTATTTTACGCTCTATTAGACGCACCAGACCACAAGACGCACCTAGTTTTTGGAGGAGGAAAACAAGAAAAAAAATATTCTGAATCTCAGAAGCCAGAACAGCAAGAGGGATCGCTGTGCAGTGAAAGCAGCAATCCCTCTTGCTGTTCTGGCTTCTGGGATAGCTGCGCAGCCTGCATTCTCTCCATAAGACACACACACATTTCCCCTTACTTTTTAGGAAGGAAAAAGTGAGTCTTATAGAGCAAAAAATACGGTACTTATTCACACAGCTTTTAATTAACTTATGGGTTTCATAGCAGCAAGATGTGGTGATGACCACTAGTTTAGATAGTTTCAAGAAGGGGATTAGGCAAATTCCTGCAGGAGAGTTCTATCAGTGTTTCACTGGCCATTATTGTTAAATGGGATTTTCACAGGCAGAGGTCATGTACCACTGAACACCTGTGGTTAGAGGGCAAGCAATATTAAGGAAGTGCTATTGGCTCCATGCCCTGCTTTGTGGGTTTCCCAGAAGCTTTTGGCTATTCACTGTAAGAAACTGGTTTTCCTCTTTGCCTGAGCCAGTTCTAGCTCTCTAAGCAAAACAATACATTAAAATTATCAAGAATAAGTCAGAAGTTAAAAACAAGTAGACCTAAAAAATATCAAAATGTACATGAAACGAGCAATTAAAATATGCAATATTTCTTTTAAAATGATGTACTAAATGTATGTCAATTTAAATATCTGGATAGGCTTGCCTAAACAAAAAAGTTGTGGTTTTTTTACAGGTGTCAAAAACAATACAGCAAAAGTACCTGCCCAATGTAAATGGTGAGGGAGTTCCAGTGTAGGTGTTGTGACACAGAAAGACTGATTCCTTATGAGTGTGGAATGGACATCGTTTGGCAGTGGTAAAAGTGGAAGTTCTACAAATCGGAGTGTCAAGGGACATATATGAAGTAAGACAACCCCTCAAGTAAACTGGTCCTAAGTGGTTAAGAGCTTTGTATATTAATAGTAAAACCTTGAATTTGTCCCAGTAACAAATCAGTAGATAATCTCTGAGCAGAGATGTAATAGGCTGTCGCTCCTTCCAGCAATCACCTGCAGTAGCCTGAGCTAATTGCAGTTCCCAGACAGCTCTGTAAGGCAAACCCAAAGCTTAGTGGTTTCACTTATTTCTAAAATTGGGATGCAGCAGCAACAATAGCACCCGCTAGAGCAAATCACTTGAAGCACAATAACTCTGAAAGGGCAAAGCATATGTTTTTGATAAGGAACGATATCCACAATTCCATTTAAGCTCTCTCTTGTTTTAGAATAGAAACGGGTCTATGGTGGACTGTAATTGTCGTTTAGTTATTCTTTTAAAAACATGACTATTGCAATGCCCCAAGTGATCTAGCCATCTAGTGCTTATTCCAGCAGTTAAAGGCAGCTCTCTTTCCCTAGTAGCAGGGAGCTTACATTGTGTGTCATTACTAATAAAACCCCTAGGGTGCCTCTTAAAACTGTGTTTGCAATTAAGGGTGAGAAAAAACACGATTCCATACATTTCAGCAAAGCTTTTTAAAAAATTGCTGGGTCATCTTGCTTTTTTGTCTTAAGACAATGTCTGATTCTGGCAGTTAATGCAGTTTCCAAGGAATTTGCACCTGCCAAATAACAGTTTTGTGAGACCAGGCATTTAAAAGCAATTCTGTTCTGTTTCATATAGACCTTGATTAACAAAGTCCTTTTGTGGGTCGTAGAAGCCTGCCGTACAAAGACCATAATCAATAAATATTTAAAGTTTTACTTCATATGTAAATATGGATGTTCCAGATTTGTTAAGCTCAGTTAATTTCCATTCACTCTTGATTACCCTTTCTGTAGAAGTAACAAACGTCTTCCAAGGACTGACTTTTGGCACTCTCCCAGGATTAATGTGTGAAGATGAAATTGGGGAGGGGGGAGAGAGAGATTTGTTCCCATTTTTCCATCCCTGGCAGAGGGATGGAGCTGAAACCAAGACCCCCAAAGAATGGTGGTCTCTTTCTTTCATTTTTCTTTCCATTTGCCTCCCATAATTGCCATCATTCACCTGAGTTTTACCTCAGCTTTGTAGAATCACACAGAATTTTCAGTGTTACTCCAAGACATTTGCAAACCAGTCACTATTATTATTATTATTATTATTATTATTATTATTATTATTATTATAAAAACCCAGTCCATTCAATAGTCCCCTTGTCAGGAAGGTTTCTTGTTTCCATGTACCTCTCCTGCTGCCAATGTAATAGCTATACTGCCTCATTGCCCAACTCCACGTAAAGGTCAGTCGGCATTTCCATTATAAAATCCCATTATTTTCTTGTAACTCAGGAATTTGAAATTGCATTGAGCTGCTACTTGGCACCAAGCTCCGGGCCCACTTGCATTTCCTTTACTCATATACCGGTACACAAAAGAATATACAAATGTTTTGACAGGAGCATTTGCATGTCCCGGGCTTACTTTCCTATTCCACCTACAAACACAAACAATTATTCTCTTGGGATTTAGATTCTTTGGACTTTGTCTGTTGAATCTTCACATTATTTTAGGCACTCTTAGCTTTTTTTTTGTCACTTCTTTTTTTAATGTAATAGCAATCCAAGCTTGTTGAGCAGTAAACAGACTCACTATAGGATGTCAACAGGGAATCACAATGGAAAGTAACTGATCTCCTGAGTGGCATGAAGTAAATATTGTGTCCTGAAGCAAACCTTGTGAATAAGTAAACCTTCGGTTTGGTGGAGATGAGCACACATGCAGGAAAAGCTCCTCAGACATAAAATGGATTTATTTTATTTATGTATTTATTTGATCTCTGGCCACCCAAATCCATCTGATTTTTTTAAATGCAGCTGCTAAAAGATGTTCAGACATGAACTTTTGTGAGCTTCAGAGGAAGGGAACAGTGGAAGGGCTACTCAGAAGAGTCTAGCCTTACAAAGGCTTGAATGAATGGAGTAAAATTGCCAAAAACAATTGTGGTGTAATGGTTGGAGTTTTGGACTATGACCTGGGACATCAGAGTTCAAACCTCTACTCAGCCACAAAGCTCACTTGGGTAACCCTGGACCAGTCACTGTCTCTCAGCATAACCATCTCACAGGGTTGTTTTGGGCATAAAATGCAGTGAGGGGTGAGTTATGTACAACACCTTGAGCTCTTTGGAGAAAAAGATGGTAGATAAATGTAAGAAAAAAGATTTTTTAAAAACACCGAATCTAAAACAATCACCCACTGGCTATTTGAGAGGTGCAGTATATATATCATTTGATATCTGACAACCTTGAATGCCTTAAGTAGACTTAAGAAGTAGTAGGCATTTCAGGTGAATTTTTACAGATTTTTCTAAAAGAAAATGGTACCTGCTAATGATTTGAATTTGTCTTTCCTACTCAGCTAAGCAGCTTCCTATATGCTAGAGCACACATGCTTCTGTACATCTTTAAAGCCCTACCTTTCCCTACCTTACTTTAACCCACAGAGCCACTCTGTTAAAAGATGTTATCTTCTGGACCATCTTGGTGAGATCCTATCTGAATGCCTTTAGAAGTAATAACATAGCAACCACACTCTCACAAGGCACTCTAGCAAAATACGATCAAACTATGTAATACCCTTCCTGTGGCCTCTTTGTTATTTCCGCTATCTGATCTTGTAAAGTTTGTAGCACATACTGTACAGCTTTTCAGTATCAATGTGGTTTCCTTTTTCTCTACTCCGTGCCTGCCAGAATCAGCTGTTAAAGAGGTCATGGCAGTCTTCCTAATTAAAGCTATCAATAAATATTTGTGCTCATGCAATTTACTGAGCTAGCTACCTTGTGGTAAAGGTACCTATTGAAGTTCAGTACTTCTCTGGGTGTTTTGCTTTTATCTGATATGCAGGATAATACTTCTAACTTCTGTTTCTTTTCACTGGGGCTTTCCTCTCCTAAATAGTCTAGGAGCAAATGGTTTGATCATTTGCCTGCTTGTGTGATATTTGATTTGCACACATAAGACCCTTATCACTAGCAGATCGTTTCTCATCACCTTCTGGATACAGCAACATCAGAAACTTTTTTCGAGCCCTTCTGGAAATATTACATTTAGAGTTGCATGGTGTGTAAATTGCCTCCGCTGTCTACAGATCCAAAACAGTGAGAGCAAGGATTCATCTTGCAAAAATGGAGGAAAAATTTGCGCAGACACAAAGTTAGATATCAAATATAAATAAAAGTTTACTAAAATGATGTATATAAGGCCCATGTTTTGCCTTCCGCAGAGCAATAGTCACAACTTTGGATGTGAATTAAGCATTGGGCAGAATCCTTTAGTCTAACTTCTGGTGGGGGGGGGGGGTTGAAGTGGTGCCTCACCCCCCACCTTGCAGTAGTGTGATCACAGGGGTACCCTGTTAGAAAGGTCTAGTTAGAAGTCTCTGTCCAAAAGCCAGAGCGGCAGATGGGCCATAGAGCTTCTTTCAGCGGCATGGGAGAGCCATCAACATAGACTTGCGTCTTGCGATGGACCTATATATCCCAATTTTAAATCCTAGAACGTTGTCTTGTGCAGTTTGTTCACCTTCTTACACTGGGCCTTGCTCCCAGGAGTTGGGACACTGTGAGTGGGGCCACAATTGCATTTTCAAGTTTCACTCTTTAAATAGTTATAAGCTAATGCTTGCAGTTATTTGCATTCTCAATACATTCTAAGTTCTTTAATCATTCTTTTTGCTTTCTGTTCAGTTGTAACAGAGAAAGGGTGTGGGAGAGCATTCTTGTTTGGCTTGTGATTATTTAAAACAAGATTCTGTGAAGAAAATGGAAAGTGAAAGTTGAGGGCAAATGTAGACATTTAGACATATTATATCCTTTTTGAAAAAGTTAGACCCTTCAGTTGCTACATTGTAATCATGGGAATCCTCACGCCCCCCCCCCAAAAAAAATCAAGTCTCAGTTTAGATTTATACCTTTCAAGTTGCATTTAAATTCCTGCCGTTTGGTCAGATCTACAACATACACTTAAACCACATAATTTCCCCCAAAGAATATTGGGAACTGTATCCCTTCATTCAGGAATTTTAGACTGCGGTCAAAATAAAAATCTCTCATCAACATCTGTATAGCCAATCATTCACCTGAAATATTCTTCTCTCCATATTTTATCTCTCTATCACTTCTTTCTTTTCTTTTCTTCTGTTATTGGTGCTAAGACTTGCAATTAAAAGTTATGTGGAAGTTTTTTGTTTATTTTGCAGCAGCATTGTTAAATATTTAAGAAGGACCTTAAGTCTAACTCGCCTTGAGGAAAAATGGATGAATTAATAATGTATGCCATTGCTTTGCAGAAAATTAAAGGTTGGGAGCACGTGTTTAAAAATTAAATCATCCGCAATCTAAGCGAACAGATGCTATTTAGTTAAAATCTTGCAAACAACATAGTACAGAGAGGTGTCTACTCTACTCCCCACCCACCCCCTACTCTCAGTGAAATCTTAATGATTCATTGCCGTTGAACAGATTCTAAAGCCTGGAGCTATCACATGAGGTAATAAAGAGGAACTTCAATTACATCCTTGAGAACTTTTGCTTCTTTTTTATTTCCTTGTATCGTTAGAATGTAAACATAAATGCCCTGACCCATCCAGAGATATGATGCACATAGGCAGACTTCCATTTATGTATCTCCAGCTGGGTGGGCTACAGAATGTGCAAATGAGCTCTGTACGTGCAGTGCCCTTTCCCAATTCAACAGCTGGGTGTGACAGAAAAAAACTCTTTAAAGGGCTAACATGGAGCTAATCAGCTTATGGTAGCAAGCAGGTGCTTCTAAAAGTGGCAGCTGCTTTGTGGAGAGTGGGCTCCCTGCTCCCCTTCCACCAAACAGTAGATCAGTACAGTGTCAATCATGTTGAAAAACCTCCCACCCACCCAACTTGACACTGCTAGGTGGAGGAGGCTTTACACACAGGAAAAAGCCCACTATAAATAAATCACAAATTAAATTGTTATAACAAAAGGGGGGGGGGGAGAAACTGCTATGTAAAAATGCTATTTTTGTGCTCTCTGGCACCCTCTGGTGTTGCATGTTTATAATGCATTCAGATAGCTGTTTTTTTGTTTTGTTTTGTTTTGTTTTGTTTGTTTTTTTACTAATGTAGCTGAGTCCTAGGAGAAGGAGGAAGTTGGGGAAGAAGCTGGAAGTTCATGGGCAGGAGCAAGACTGACAGCTTGAACCAATGTTCAGTTTGCTGGAATGACAGTACAACAAAAAAAGATGGGCTGGCAGCATGTCTAAAGATCATGCCCTCTTCATCCTTCTTTGTATTTACATCTAACCCACTTCAAATGGTAAAGTACTCATAACGAACATCCTATGGACCAGAAATCACTCAAAACATTTTCATGCAAGAATTGCACTTTACTCTTTTTTCCCCTTCAGTGTGCAAGGCAACTACGCTGATGCAGATTTTGTGGTCATGGTGGCACTTTAGCATATAATTCAATATAATTTGTGATGTTTTTGATCGGTTATACATGCCTAATAGGTACATGTTTCTATCAGACCTAGTAAAAAGGCAAACAATCAATTTCTTCATATTTCACACAAAAACACAACCGCTATGTGTAGTATCTACTAAGCAAGAATGGCTACACCCCCTCCCTTCCATATAGTGATGGCTTGTATATAATCTGAAAGTGTACCCTCCTTTACATTTTAAAAGTCATGTCTCATTAGATGTTTAATGTTCTATCACACTGTCTAATGCAACATGACATGACTGGTAAAATTTGAGGACGACAGACATTTTTCATATTAGATACCCACTCTCTGCTGGCAGCAGATTCCAGACCGCAACGGATGCACTGAGTTGTATAAAGGCCTAAATCATCTGCATATGTGAGGAAGGTAATGTATTAGATTGCTGGTAAATAACTAATTAAAGTAGGAGACAAAACAGCTTGCCGCATTGCTTTAAAAAAAGGCATATGATGTTTTATCGCTTTCCAATTGCTCTGAAAGTCTGTTATCCTCAAATGCTATTTTTTTCCCTTCACTGTTTACATATTCCCCCACCTACACAGTGAAAACATAACCAGGTTATTTTCCTGTAATTAAGAAAGCTAACCTACATGTAGCAACATGTGCAATCTGCAAATATAAAGTCCCTTTATAAAACGTTAATGTTCAAGAAAATATTTGTAATGTCAATCCTGACATAAGAATATGCCATCCCTCAGAAAATGGCATCAATATAAAGTGAGCTGTGTCTGTGAAAGTACGTCAAGGTTTTTGTGTGTGTTGTTTTTTTAATCAGGAGCATAAAGTGAGCAAGAAATTATGGTCAAGTGCCTTATTCTAAACACTTACATGTGGCGAGTATGAATGTGCATTTTGTTTTGGCTTCAATGCAGCCTTACTGAGAAAACAAAAGATGTGAATATCAATGGAATTCGAATGCTCTAGCTATACATTATGGCTTGTCAAAGAGAAAACTGACAATTTAGAAGCCTGGAAGCCTCCTTCCTTTAATATCATCCTTCAGTAAGGCTGAAATGGTTGGAAGTGTTGGCTAAAGCAAAGTCAAAACTTCTAAAAAGAAAATTCTTGATTTCCCAGCCCTCCTCAGTGCCAACTCCCACTACAGCAGGGGGCGCTGTGGTCTAAACCACTGAGCCGCTTGGGTTTGCCAATTGGAAGGTCAGCGGTTTGAATCTGTGCAATGAGGTGAGCTCCCGTTGATCTGTCCCAGCTTCTATCAACCTGGAAGTTTGAAAATATACCAGTGTGAGTACATAAATAGGTACCGCTACAGCGGGAAGGTAAACTGCATTTCCGTGCACTCTGGCTTCCGTCACAGTGTTATGTTGCACCAGAAGTGGCTTAGTCATGCTGGTCACATGATCCAGAAAGCTAGCTGTGGACAAACACCTGAAAGCAGAGATGAGTTCTGTACCCCATAGTCGCCTTTGACTGGACTTAACTGTCCAGGGGTCCTTTACCTTAACTTTACCTATCTTACAACCCACCCCAAAAAGGTGACCACAATATTTTCACCCTGATATTCCTCACAGATTTCTTTGTGGTGGCTGTCATCTTCGTTCACATACACAACCCTTCAGACAGCTGAAACAGTGTTTAAACAAGGTAAACACCAGCCTTCCCCTCAAAATGCTCTCAATCGTTCTCTGAAATTATCCCTTCCCTACCCAAATTTTGAGGAACATTTCATTTCACCACTACCCCTAAATTTTACTTCTTTGTCGTCTATGTGAGGATAGTTGACTATTCCAATTTCTACAACATTTGCTCTTTTGGAGACTTCCTGGACTTCACTCTTCATTGCAAGACCTCCCTGAGTGTTTTGTTCAGGAGGACGACAGCACATCCCAAGTATTAATTTACTCCTGAGGTCCGGTATCACCATGTACAACGATTCTCTGGAAGAATCTGCCATTTTTGGCATTACTAGTTTGCTGGCAGTGAGAGATTTTACTTTCTTGGGTTCCATGAACACTGCAGATGGTGACAGCAGCCACGAAATTAAAAGACGCCTGCTTCTTGGGAGAAAAGCAATGACAAACCTAGACAGCATCTTAAGAAGCAGAGACATCACCTTGCCGAGAAAGGTCTGTATAGTTAAAGCTATGGTTTTCCCGGTAGTGATGTATGGAAGTGAGAGCTGGACCATAAAGAAGGCTGATCGTCGGAGAATTGATGCTTTTGAATTATGCTGCTGGAGGAGACTCTTGAGAGTCCCATGGACAGCAAGAAAATCAACCCTATCCACTCTGAAGGAAACCAGCCCTGAGTGCTCACTGGAAGGACAGATCCTGAAGCTGAGGCTCCAATACTGTGGCCACCTCATGAGAAGAGAAGACTCCCTGGAAAAGACCCTGATGCTGGGAAAGATTGGGAGCAGTGACCATAGTGCTTTAAACTTAAATAGACATGTAAATGGACAATTGTCAAGAAAATCCAAAATGGTGGCATTTGACTTCAAAAAAGGAAACTTCCTAAAGATGAGGGGATTAGTAAAACAAACATAGTTAAAGGGCAAAGTCAATAGAGCCAAATATTTTCAAAACACAGGAGTTGTTTCAAAATACAATCTTAGATGTTCAACTGGACTATATACTGCAGATCAGAAAAGAAACCATGAGGGCCAAGGGTATTTACCAGCAATCTAATACATTTCAGGCTACCCATAAGAGAGGTGGATTTAGGGCAGCATGACCAGTTGGGCACTGAGCCAAGGGGGGGGTGTCACAGGGTGTTGCAATTGTGATGTAGGGCACATGCAGAACAGAAGGTAAGTGGCCAGGGGGTGGGGGTGAATTTTGGCCTTGCACAGGGTACCACTGAAATTTGAAAGACCAAACTCCAGCCCTACAAAGAGGCATCTGGTTGGCCACTGGGAGAATAAAATTCTGGCCTAGATGGGCCATTGGCCTGATCCAGCAGTGCTCTTCTTAGAAGCATAAAAAAGATGGTAAAGGGCCCCTGACAGTTAAGTCCAGTCGCAGACAACTCTGGGTTTGTGGCGCTCATCTCACTTTACAGACCATCGGTCCGCAGTCAGTTTTTCCGGGTCATGTAGCCAGCAATGACTAAGCCGCCTCTGGCGAAACCAGAGCAGCACACGGAAACACCATTTACCTTCCTGCCGGAGCGGTACCTATTTATCTACTTGCACTTTTTGGTGTGCTTTTGAACTGCGAGGTTGACAGGAGCTGGGACTGAGCAACGGGAGCTCACCCTGTCGTGGGGATTCGAACTGCCGACCTTCTGAATTGTAGTATTTTAAAAATCTCAGACCCCACTTTAAGAATGCAGATTATAGAAGCCACTTTGGTAAACAAGTATATAAATAATGCAAAGAAAGATCCTTATGCCGTATTTTAGAGAGCTTTACCTTATCCGTCCACCTCTTCATTGATTTCCTGTTAAAAAGGGAGGGGGGGAGTCCAAAATGAAGACAAGTTTTTTTCTTCCATGAAAATCCTATTTTTCTGTTTGTAAAAACAGACTTTTCAATACATCAGTATATATAAGTCCTCATGTTGTAAATATACAGTATTTTAATAGCTGAAAGGTTATAAAATTGTGGAAGTGTCACCTTTAATATACTTGGTCTTACAAAATGATTTCTCAATTGTACACTTTTGATTATATTACAGAAGTACAAGGATATGTTCAGATTTCATCTTAGAAACAGGTAACGTTTGAATTATTAAATTCTATTAGAATAGCTTTTACTTGATTATCTACATATATTGAAAAAACATGCCAGTTGATCTCTCTGTGACTTTGAATCATAGTAATATGTGTGCATACCTTAGAAGCATTGAAGACAAAAGTTGATCACCTGTCTTAAAACAAAATATTCAATTATCCCTAAAATAATGAAAAGGGAAGTTATGGGTCTTTAGAAAGATAGTGGGTGATATCCAACTAAGTCATACTCTGAGAACATCAATTGAAATCAAGGGATTTAAGTTTCTTAGACCCATTTAGTTCACTGGGTCTACTCAGAGTATAACTAACATTGTATCTCACCCAATGTATGAAACCAGGATGAGTGTTAGCAGAAATCTGAAATGGAAATAAATAAATAAACATGCATGTTTGAAATGTAAACCAAATAACTATATTTTTACAATTTTCAGTTAAATATACACTATCTTGACATAAACGATAGCACGACATAGACAGACTCTGTCATTGCGAATAGTTCTATGCAGTGTTTCTTGTTTCAAGCTCTTTACATGTTGAAACAAATCTTGCTTGTTTTTTCCCCCTCTAGCCCTGGAAAGCTGTGCACAAGGGAATGTGGTCCTTGGGATGAAAATTGTTCCTCACCCCTGCAATAAGTACATGCATACATAGATGAGGTGTTGATTATTTGAAAAATCCAGCTTTATAGCTCCCCTTTGTAGTAAACTTGAAGTTCAAAATGGAAGTGTTCTTTTTCCCCTGTTAAATTCCATTCTACCATTTATTTTGCTAAGTCCACAGCACATTTTCTGAGATCCTGGTGATTTTTTATTCTTAATAGGCCCCTTCCTATTTAAGTTGCAAGTCACTCGTGAAAAATCTGGCCTAACTCCGTTAACAGCCATAATATTCAGTAGGCTAGCTGCAAAATATCTGTTTAAAAACCCTGCAATACGGCAGACATCAAACAACAGTGTGCTAACTGTTATGTAGTGTGGCTAAGGGAGACTTTTATTTGGCCTCACAATTTTGGCTGCAGGTGCTGACATCCCAGAGAGGTGGTGAGGAGGCAAGTGGGTGTTGAAGCTACATTTTCTGATGCTATCGTAGGCAATTTCCCTGGGGAGCTTCATCAGCAGAAACATTTTCGTCTTTTGAAAGGCACTTATCTCCACTTTTTTTAAAAAAAATATATCCATTTTTCTGTATTTTACCTTCTGAAATAGCTCCTCTCTTCCAGCAGTCTCATTCATTTATAAATTTCATCTGTCTTATTCATATTAACTCTTCTAACCTAATGGATAAGGTGATTTCCTGACTGTTAACACATGGAAGGAGCTATCTGTGGCGTGTCAGTGAACCTGCTGGGTGCTATTTATTTGCGGTAGGTAGGCTGTGAAAACACCTCAGTTTGTGATCTTGCATTATAAAGACTTCTAAAACCCAGACAACGCATGACATTATGATATACTTCTCTTATGCTGCGAAAGCAGATGCAGAGAGCAGAGTTCTCTGGAAAGTGTAAGTAAAGATTTATAGACATGGCAGAGGAACACTTTCACTGCTCCCTTCTTTAAATAATTATGACTTTACATGAATCTCTTTCTAAATCAAGCATGGAACGACATTGATCTGGATAAGAAAAGGACTCCAAATAACATTCGCTGCACTCTGCCATGGATTTCATTTTCAATAGGCGATGCTCCCTTGAAATCTCATAGTCTAAGATACATTACTCAATCCATCCTGTTCCTAAATCAAATAGTTATTTTAGTGGCTGTGCTTACAAAACTTACGTGCTACTTGTACTAGGTTCAGTCAAGCACGCCACTGGCATTAATGTGGCAGGTTATTAAGGGGTTTAAATTTAGCAGGTCAATTTTAAGATTCAGAATTCTTCTTCCTATATCTTAGTCAGGACCCCAGAATAAATCACCTGGGTCTGCTACTTAATTGCAACCACCTATGCCTTCCATGTCCCTTCCCCAAAATAGCGTACCTGGGTTGAAAACTGGGATGGTTGCTTGATATCCATTAGCTTCTTTTGGCCCTTTAATTTCTCTCCATTTTCAGCAGCTTAATTTGCATTCATAACCAGACATGGCAAAATGGAATGCACAGATATCAATTGTACTTGTGACAAATCCTCATTTGTGTACCATCAAAAAAAGAAGACAACAAATTTGCGCAAAATTTGCACATGCTAATCTATATGTATTGGTGCACATTTGGACCTTATTATAATTTTAATGCAATATATCTCCCTGTAGTGAGGGAGATGTGACTGTAATAATTGGTATTTATGGAGATAGATATTGTCACTAGTTGTAGACAATATGAATTTGGGTCGGAGAGAAGATTCCACCCTTTAGCTTGTGCTTTGACTACTTTCATTTTCCTATATCATTTAGTCAGTTCATAAATAAAAAGCCTCTTGTTCCAGGCCTACAGAGTGAGTAATTTTGCTTTATATTAAATAAGAACTTAATAGGGACCTGTTCAGTCTGCTGCCTAGGTACTAACTTGTGGAAAATATAAAGGCATGTAAAGAAAAATGTATTCATCTGAATGCGCACATCTAGTGCATCTTTACCACAAAATGCTTAGATGCTCCATATTAAATTCATATACCATGTGACTTCATTGCTATTTCTTTAATTAAATCTGCTATTCTTTACACATAGAACCATTCAAATTTTAATAGCAAGTTTTGTGTGGATGTAGCAAACTATTTGTCATTATTCATTATGTCAATTCAGGCATAGTAAATTAACTGGGAGGGAAAAATCTCTATATTTCCATTATGTCCTACTGAGAGGCCCTGTCTCTCTCAACACAGATGGAACTATGAGGATTGGGTCTTTAGGGAAATAATATGAATTTGGAGAGATTTCTATATTTTAAAAGCACATTACAATCTGCTGCCTGTACAAAAGTTAACTTACTTTATTCACTTTCTACCAATTTAGTGTGGGGATTTATATATAATTTGATTTCTATGGGTCAGCATAATTTGCACCTGTTATGACTGACTGGTTATATTCTGAAGCAGACTGGAAAAGGGGAGAAATTTGCTTTAGTTTGGGTTTCAGTGCAAACCTACCTGATTCACATTTTCTGAAACAATAAGTAAACAGAAACACAGCTATTTTTTGGTGCAACTTTCCAACCAAATGTGTATAAAAATATGTACGTTATGGGAAAGTGTGCACCTCTAAGTCGAGATAGATGAAGGCAGGAACTCTGAGTGGTGAAACAAGTCTTTTAATTAAATGTTTAAATGCCTCTAATAAACTTTGCTTAACCAAGCTTTGCTGGAATATATCTCTTTAATTCTCTGTTTTAGACAGTGTTCGGTTTTATCCATGATATGTACTTTATTTTGAGGAACTTTTATTGGGTTTTTTGTATTTTTATTGTTTATATATATACCGATTAGAAAATGTTGTTGTATGACGCAACATAATGTATCTTGCATATAATAAGATGGTAAGGCTGTTGTCACCTGACATGGCCATCTACAGTGTCATGACAGACTTCTGAGAGTTGCTTCATCATCACAACAACATTGGAATATGTGGAGAAGGGAAGCAGAGGAGAGAGATGGAGGCAGATGGGAAAGGAGCCCAGACAAGTAATTGAAGAACCGGCAGGGCAGGGCAGTTCCTCAGCAAACATCCCATCATTGGGGCTGAAAAGGTGTAGGTGTGAAGCGGGCAGTACGAGCAGGAGGATCAGACAACAGAGATGCACAGTCAAACAAACAGGATTTAACCTTCACTCATCAGCTTTTGAGTGTGGGTTTAATCCTGCTCAGTTCAAAAGGATTCAGTCCAAACATCCTCCGGGTTAAGGAAGGTGTTTACATCAAAATCCCCTGCTAACAGACTCTCCCCACCACCCTACTCTACCCCACAAACTTCCACTGCATGGAAACCCCTGTGGAAACAATTGTGGGGAGAGTCAATTTTAGCAGGAGATTCTGATGCACACTCCTTCATGAATCAGAAAAGGTAGTGCATAAGAATCTTCTGCTAAAAGGGAGACACACACACCCTTCGTTTTAGCAGGGGATTCTGCTAGCCCCTAATGTGTATCTTTTTTAATGGTCTGGAGTGTCGCCATAGAGGCTCGGCTTCGCTGTTCATGAGCCAGCATATTAGCAATGTTGGAATCATATCCCCCCCCACGGAAGAATTAGCTTATTTTTATTTAGTAATATGCACATGACTAGTCTATTAATAATGCATGCCTTAATGTGTCACACATTCATGCAATATCATGACCTTGAAAATATTGCTATCTTGCAGTTGAATTGCTCAGTTTGCAAGCATGTGACATATGTCATTTTGCTCCATTCTGTATGGTAGAATTACAGGATCTACAGTCCCTTCTTAAGAAAACACTTTTCTTGACACTTTGCTGGCTATTTAGTTCAATTGTTTGAAATCCACACAGATTTATTATTTTATCACTAATCGGGGGCAAGGTTTTGCTCATCTCATTGACTCCTTTTCAATAACAGGCAGCCTGTTTTAACTGCTTTATTTTTCTCTTTTTTTAAAGGATCCAAACAAGCACCCTAAACCAGAAGCTGCTCCAGGATCATTCTAGCTTAGAATAAAAGCAAGAAAGGCATTTATGAGCACATGAGGATAGGAAGTTAGAAACTAAGAATGCAGTTTTTAAAATAAAAAAAATAGACGATATTGTACCCATTCAGTTGACCTGTTTATGATACAAATTACCCGGGGCTTTTGTATATGGCTAACAAACAGCAAGGTTTGGATTAGTATTTTTTAGCTTAGTTATTTAACTGAACTGTACCCACATTAACATTCCTGCAATAATAAAATCAGTGTAACAATTGGCTTTCATTGCCTATGATGTGACCCCCGCAGCCCCCTGGGAAATTACTCCAAGGATTTTTCTTTATCCATAAATGGAATGAATATAGCTTTTACAGGGTTCTAAATTAGAAAGTTAATGAAATTAACCATAATTTTAAATTATGGGCTTAAGGTGCTGCTTTGCACTGACTGACTAGTAAGGCTGAAATCCTTAAACTATTTATTTGGGAGCTGTCTCCAATGAAAAATCTAAAATAAATTAAAGCTACAAGGGTAGGAGGAATCTGAATTAAGAATTAGGAATACACCAAGCTATGTATTATCAGACCTTTATAACTTTTATAAAAATACAGACTTTATAAAGTTTATTATTTGTGAAAATAATAAATGAAAAGAAAATGAAATACAGTACAAGGAAATTTTTTAGCCATTTTCAGATCTGAGTTTAGATCTAAATTAGTGCAGTTGGAGATTAGCATGGCAGCAACATAGATCTATGCATATTTATATGCAGAAAATCTCCATGTTGCCCTGAATATGTTTTATGTTCACATATAAGAACAGACTGTCACTGCAATACTGCTTCCCCCACAAACACATACATTCATCAGCTCTACGTTGAGTCAGAAAAGGGCAAGTGCATGCCTTTTGTTGAGAGTTCCCTTTTTTGAATGGTTCAGAGATATTGCTGATGGAGACAAGGGAGGTGGTAATGTTGGCGTGTCATCTTTAACTATACAGTGGTACCTCGGGTTAAGAACTTAATTTGTTCTGGAGGTCCGTTCTTAACCTGAAACTGTTCTTAACCTGAGGTACCACTTTAGCTAATGGGGCCTCCCGCTGCTGTTGTGCCACCGCCACACGATTTCTGTTCTCATCCTGAAGCAAAGTTCTTAACCCAAGGTACTGGGTTAGTGGAGTCTGTAACCTGAAGCGTCTGTAACCTGAAATGTCTGTAACCCGAGGTACCACTGTATAATTACCAAGAAAGAGGGTTGCTTTACCTGTGATAATGAGAACAGGTATTTCTAAAGCTGATAGCAGAATCTACCCTCCTCCAATGATCGCCAATTAATTTTAAAATTGTATGGAGTTTTATAAGTGGGAAAATGTTTCTTTCTATCCTTGATTCAAAACAAATAAATAAATCAGGAAACGGCATGGATCCAGACTTCACTCCCACTGGCAGTAGCATCCCTTCCACAGAGTTCTGCTTGGAAGATGTGTCTGCTAGTGAAAGAGGGAGCAGTGACTTTTGCTGATTCTTCCATCCCCTGAAACCCCTTGTGCCCTCTGAAAATCTGCTCTGGAACAGTGTGGGTGATAGCGCTGTAATTTTCAAGAAGGGTGAATGGCTAAGTAACAGGTAAGAAAAGGGTTAAACTGGCCTCCCTTGCCACTTTCTTACCTGCTCCCCATGTGGCTTTTACTTAACAAAAGCTAAGTGCCATTGGGGTTCAGCTACACACAGCTGCATACAGTCATACTTGGAAAAGCTCTTGAATTTCAACTTTCATGGAATTAAACTGGAGCAGATCTCCATGACTTCATGAAGAAACATCTTCCTTTTATATTCCAAAGAAAGTTTGCAGAACTCTCAGATGTTTCAGATAAGCTTGTAAAGTATTGCTTCTTCTTTTCTTCTTTTTTTAAAAAAGTGGGAGGGGGGAATCAGATGAAAAAGCCATAAAATATATGGCTACCCATTCTGCTTTATTGAATGCCTAGGATTTGAATTGATTTTTCCGGTTATAAAAAAGTGAAGTTAGGACTTTTGATGCTATGTTTCAGAGAAACCAGAAAAGTCAATAATAGGTGAGCAGTTCAAAATATAAAGTGTACATGTTTTGCTAGAATGTGTTGATAGTTTGCCATGATACAATTTTGTAGCAAACTGGGCCATTCGTAAGACGTTTCATAAATAATGTACATATCTGATATCCATTGTTAAACTGGTGGGGTTTACATATATTAATCATGAAGAATCATGAAACTTAGAAGCTAAACTGAAAGAACAGTACTCATGTGATTATATATCTCATTTTTGTGAATTGCATGCCATAGACAAAGGATGGGGGCTCTGGGGCCCTCCAGATGTTGTTGGACTCCAACTACCATCATCCCTGATGATTGGCCCATGCTGGCTGGGGATTATGGGAACTGGAGTCCAACAATATCAGGCATAGGCAAGCTCAGCCCTCCAGATGTTTTGGGACTACAACTCCCATCATCCCTGACCACTGGTCCTGTTAGCTAGGGGTGATGGGGGTTGTAGTCCCAAAACATCTGGAGGGCTGAGCTTGCCTATGCCTGAACATCAAGGGCCTTAGGGTCTCCATACTTGCCATAGACTTATATTTGACTTAAGTCTAGGCAAGGCCAGCATGAGTAGGGTGGTGTCATGACATTACTCTCCTGACAGCAGCATCACTGATGCTTAGTGGATTGATGTGGGCTTAGGCCAAGGCCAAGGATAAGGACAGAGCTATGCAGGTGCACTGACAAAGCCAATCCAGCTCTCCTGGAGCTGCGGCCAAGCAGCCCTGCCCCCCAGGCACTGTCTCAGAAAGTGGCCGCAATGCCATTGTCAGGTGAGCAGCACTGCCTGCTGCTGTTACTTATATCCCACTCCTTATTTCCAAAGCCATTGTTTCCAGCAGCAAGAGAATATTGTGTGAGAGAAGCGAGCCCAGAACCAGAGCTGTTCTTCTGTTTATACAAATTCTTGCACATCCAATTTCATAAGACCTTTTATGGCCACTAGAGTTTATATTGTATAGCCTGCATCTTTCCTTTATTTTGTGTGGTTCTCAGAATGCAGGGATGGGGGAATCGGAGACTCCTGCTCCCCCAACAGGTGGGGGATGATAACAGCTGTTCTCCAGCAATAGCTGGAAGACCTCAGTTACATTCTGGAGATGAACTTACAATTTTCTTTTTCTATTTAAGCTCCTTTGGATCAAAGCCACAGTTTGAAATGCTCAGCATCC
Organism: Podarcis muralis; assembly: GCF_964188315.1. Classification (NCBI taxonomy): domain Eukaryota; kingdom Metazoa; phylum Chordata; class Lepidosauria; order Squamata; family Lacertidae; genus Podarcis; species Podarcis muralis. The sequence continues at coordinate 69,174,105 of NC_135657.1, forward strand.
CTAAACCAGATTACACCAGATCAAAGAACAGTAAAGCATTGTCAGAGGTTAGAGCTCCAACATGAGCAGTGGGGAGAGGGAGTCCTTCATGCCGGATCCTGAGTGGATTCTCAACAAAAGCAAGTAGAATTCCCAGTTCTACAAAGATTCTACTCAAACAGGAAGGCATATTTCAGACCATTCTGAAAGAAAATGAAGTTCATGGTTATTCGAGTTGTGCAGGGGGGGTTTTGTGGCTGCAAAAAAATTAACAAATACAAGTCAAAAATGACTCGGCTTTCCATATCAAAAGTCAACTATTATAAAATGGGACCTTCTGAAAGCAAGATTCTGCACATCCGTTAGCTTTTGTAGATCATGCAACTAGCTCATTGCTATACAGATTCTGGGCGGGGGGGGGGGAGTGTTGTCCCTGGCAATATGGTCGTCCTCCTGCTTGCATCTGGTATGGCATGATACAAGGTGACCAGATCTGCCATTGAGGGGAGATTTTTATTCCAAACTCACAAACTAAATATTTACTAGCTCACTTTTACCTAGAGATGGGAATAAATATTTTGAAGTAAGGATGTAACATATTTTCAGAAACAGCATTTCACTGTTGCCAGGTGTGATAATAAAAGTCAAATTTCCTTCTTTTTAATCAGGCTCAAGGGTACAGTCATAAAAATTTACTTGTAGAAGTGATATCATATTGCCCTGAACTTTTTCTGAACATCTAGATGATGCTGTGAGGTGGCAGGGCGGGTAGGAGGAGCAGGACACATTGTGATAAAGGCCTGTCATGGTTTCACAATGGTATGAAACTTCATTGACTGCAGTCCACTGAGTGCAAGGGTGAACAGAATAAGGTTACCAGATTTTTTTCAATGAATCTGGGGACACTTTTCAACTTCAATGGATTTTGTATGGGGACTGATTTGTAAATCCGGGGACTGTCCCCGGGAAACGGGGATGTCTGATAGTCTTAGAATAGAAGGCATATCACTGTCTACTACTAGATCTTTGAATGAGATGCAGTAGCTCAGCAAGGGTTTCCACTTCCAGCTGGTTAACGATAAAATACCTGTCCTGCTACATTTTTTTTATTTGAAGGACTCAGCTACATTAGTCAAAATACAGCATTAGAAATGCATTACAGCACTGTGACACCAGATGGCGCTGTAGAGCTGAACCCGCAACTCAATGATAGTTTCAATTGTGAGCTTTACAACGTTTTTTTGCAGAGCATTTTCAGACCAATTTTTCATAGCTGTGTAGATCTAGCCCAAGTGTGCAGATTGTACCTAGACTCTGGAAACTGTGATGGCCTTTCTTATTCTTGGTTCAGGACTTTGACTTTTTATTATTTTTGTGATTAATTTCATCAGTGGTTTCTTCACCAAATTGTATCATTTTCTTTGGCATAGGAAATATCTGGGATAAGCAGGATTGGTGCTAATTGATTCCCCAAGTGAACTGTTGGAGTAAGAATTTTTTATTATGGAAGACATGCTCATCTTGATTCTATAGGGACTGTCTGGCAGTGTGTGGCTGTCATTATTCCTCTGTGTCTCTCCATCTCTTCTGATAATGTCACTTTTGTATGAATAGTCATTTTACGGGCAGGGAGAGGAGAAGGAGGTACTTTTGGCAACACCTAAGCTTGTTTTCGATTCACTCAGCCTCAGTCAGCTTAGTTTGAGAACTTTTCCAAGTCTTACCCTTAGGCTGTGCTCATTGAAAGATTCCCTTTGATAACCAGAACTCAGATATAACTCTGTAAAACAAGAGAGCCATGCATTTAATGAAGATACACAAAGGACGTGTTCAGCTGAGCAGATTCTCCACTTGGTGCCAACTTAAGATTTACCTATTTCGGATATAAAATATGTTAAAATTATCTGAGCTCTTTATTATTTACACTGATGCTCCTTGTAGTGTGGTACCATTTGAAATTACTGCAGCTATTTTAACCATGCTGCTACAAACCTCCTCCTAAAGAGGGCTTTGGGTGGTATTGTGGCTGTAAACATTTAGGGTGCCATTAGATACAATATAAATATACTTTGGAATTACTTCTGTCCCTTCTGTTTTTATAGAATCTCTCTGTTATGTTTTCTGCTCCCAACATTGTTACGTGCCACACCCAATCTCTGAGCATTTTGAGATCTTGGGGGTTCCAGGCAGTTGCCCAAGGACCGCGCTTCCTTTTCAAAATGAGGCACAGCTGAGATTGTGGTATCTTTATGATATATTGTTTATTTACAACCTGAGCTACAATGGAGGGGTCACAGTATTAACACTCCAAGAGGGTCTTGCCTCTTCCTTAGGTGCAGCCTTGGATTGAAAAGAATATCAGCCATTGTGATGCTTTCTGTTTGTTGCAGAACTCTTTCCACCCAGCTTCTCTAACTTTTTGGCTTTATCTGTGGAGGGAAAGGGGGGCCACCCCTTTGCCATCTCACACAGAGTTCCCTTTGATAGTTTGTGTTGCTCCTAACGGCCCATCCCCAGGCTATCACTTCACACAGGAAACCAGCCTGGATTAATTACCCCTTAAAGGTAAAAGGTAAAGGACCCCTGACAGTTAAGTCCAGTTGCAGACGACTCTGGGGTTGCGGCACTCATCTCGCTTTGCAGGCCGAGGGAGCCGGTGTTTGTCTGCAGACAGTTTTTTCAGGTCATGTGGCCAGCATGACTAAGCCGCTTCTGGTGTTACGGAACACTGAAACCAGAGCAGTGCACAAAAAATGCCATTTACCTTCCCGGCAGAGTGATACCTATTTATCTACTTGCACTTTTTTGGCGTGCTTTCGAACTGCTAGGTTGGCAGGAGTTGGGACCGAACAATGGGAGCTCACCCGGTTGCGGGGATTCGAACCGCTGACCTTCTGATTGGCAAGCCCAAGAGGCTCAGTGGTTTAGACCACAGCGCCACCTGCGTCCCACTAATTACCCCTTAAAACATACTAATTCCAGATGATTTAGAAGTGTAACATGCGGCTTAATACACACAGGTCTGCCCTAATAAAGGTAAAGGTAAAGGTACCCCTGCCCGTACGGGCCAGTCTTGACAGACTCTGGGGTTGTGCGGCCATCTCACTCAAGAGGCCGGGGGCCAGCGCTGTCCGGAGACACTTCCGGGTCACGTGGCCAGCATGACAAAGCTGCATCTGGCGAGCCAGCGCAGCATTCAGTACGCCGTTTACCTTCCCGCTGGTAAGCGGTCCCTATTCATCTACTTGCACCCAGGGGTGCTTTCGAACTGCTAGGTTGACAGGCGCTGGGACCGAGCAGCAGGAGCGCACCCCGCCGCGGGGATTCGAACCGCCGACCTTTTGATCGGCAAGCCCTAGGCACTGAGGCTTTTACCCACAGCGCCACCGGCGTCTGCCCTAATACAGGAGTCTAATACACATGGGTCTGGCTACCAGTTTTAACAGTCCAAGCATTGATTAAATACTAAACATATATTAGATCCCTAGAATATGGGGTGTCTAGCGGGATGCGGGTGGCGCTGTGGGTAAAAGCCTCAGCGCCTAGGGCTTGCCGATCGAAAGGTCAGCGGTTCGAATCCCCGCAGCGGGGTGCGCTCCCGTTGTTCAGTCCCAGCGCCTGCCAACCTAGCAGTTCGAAAGCACCCCCGGGTGCAAGTAGATAAATAGGGACCGCTTACTAGCGGGAAGGTAAACGGCGTTTCTGTGTGCGGCTCTGGCTCGCCAGAGCAGCGATGTCATGCTGGCCACGTGACCCGGAAGTGTCTCCGGACACCGCTGGCCCCCGGCCTCTTGAGTGAGATGGGCGCACAACCCTAGAGTCTGTCAAGACTGGCCCGTACGGGCAGGGGTACCTTTACCTTTACCTTTAGCACCAACAAACTGATCACACTATTACATCAGCACTGTGCCAATTTATTTTTAATCTACACAGTATATCCCATCTAGATGCTTGCATTGTTGAAGTCCTCTTTCTTTTAAACTGTAATATGGGAGAGTGGATATGAGCATTGGGGAGGGGGGAGGCTTGTCTTTAAAATATGGCAACTTGATTGTGTGCTATTGTTGCTTGCCAGCAATGAACTAAATAGGTTAATGGATCACAGATCTGGCAAACAGCCATGCTGCCTCTCATTGAATAGCATTTGGGCTGACTTTTTTATGGTTGCTTGGTTGTTAGTAAATACAAGTTGTAATATTTTACATAACACTTTAAAAGAAACCACTCAGCTCTCTTTTGTCATTCAGAGTGAATTTCATTTGATGGTGATAAATAAGGAATAGATAATAGGGTCTTGAATCTAATTTCTCGAGCATTTTGCAGTGGTCTTTGTCCTTGTGCAAAGTGGCTGTAAAATGTTCCCATGTATCCTTTGGTAGTGTGTGACAGTGATGTAAAGCCTTCTTCTGTGGTAGTTTTGTCTCTAATAAATCTGTTCACCCTATCCCTAAGAGGCAGAGCCTGGTGTGATAAGGATCAAAGGTTAAGATAGGATACTTGGCAGAACCTGATGGATCAGGACATGAAACTTGGTCAGGAGGCAGAATGCACCAAAAACCTATTCATCCAAGGGAGCTGTGGGGAACTTTTGGGCCTCCAGACATTGCTGAACTACAACTTACACCCTCCCTGGCCCTTGACCATGCTTGGTACCTCAGCAACACCTAGAGGGCCAAAGGTTTCCAACCCAGACAAGTTTGGAAACAATAATCACAAATGGCTCCTTTGGAAGCAGTAGCCACAACTTTGTCAAAAAACAGAAGGAGGAAGCAGCACTTTTCATTACGGCTGAACACATTTGTGAACAATTGCCTTCTTCAGCTTAGCCCTACTTTAAACAGTTCAGCAAACTTTATGAATGCATATCTACACTTTTTTCTAATGTCTGAGTGCTTTTCCCCCCTACCTAGTCCAAACACAATCTAGATATATTGTATATTTTTTGCCCCAAAAGGCATTTCTTGAGAAACTGGTTTCAAAAAATGAAAGCTCATTGCAGATTAATTCTGCATTGCCCCACAATATGTCCATTTTCAAACAAATGAAAAAAATATAGGTGGCCCTGGGAATGGATGTATGTATCCCCACCAGCCCAATGACATTGTGGGTGGGTGTATACCAGGCATAGGCCCTCCAGATGTTTTGGGACTACAACTCCCATTATCCCTGACCACTGGTCCTGTTAACTACGGATGGTGGGAGTTGTAGTCCCAAAACATCTGGAGGGCCGAGTTTGCCTATGCCTGGTGTATACCAAGACCACCATCACCATTTCCTCCTTCATTCACCTGGAACATGTGCAGGGAGGGAAAGTGTGGATAACCTGGGGGGGGGGGGCAAATATGTATCAAGTAACCACACCCACCTTTGTGGATGGCAGGGACTGGAATCCTTCTAGATTGGAAGCATCATGTTGAGCTTGAGCATGAATGGGTTAAATGTAGTTAAATACTACAATTGGGTACAAATGTGTACACAACCTAGTTATATGATGTCAGTAATTCTTATCACAGCCCACCAAGGTATTTCAGTTTTACAGTGGTACCTTGGTTTATGAACTTAATCCATTCCGGAAGTCCGTTCTTAACCCAAAACTGTTCTTAAACCGAGGCACACTTTCCCTAATGAGGCCTCCCGCCGCCGGTGCCCTTCCACCGTTCAGCTTCCATTCTTAGACTGACTTCTGGTTTTGCGGGGTTTGTAAACCGAATAGTTCGTAAACACGGCTGTTCCTAAACCGAGGTACCAATGTATTATCTCCATACTGAAAGAGGAGAAACTGAAACAGACTGATAATTGCTTCTCTAAGACCACCTTGTCTTAGTGAGTTCTTAGCAGAGATAAAATTTGATATGGGAACCGTATCATTCACAGGTTACAGCAAATATTGTTCTTTACTGCATTTATATCTCACCATTTTCTCCAAGGAGTTTGAGGTGGCATACAAGGTTCTTATTTTATCCCCAGAAAACTCTGTGAGGTAGGTTAAACTGAGAGGAAGTCACTGGCCCACTGGGTTTCATGGCTGAGTGAGGATTTGAACCCTAGGGTTCCAAATCCTAGCCTGACACTCTAAGGCAGTGATTCTCAACCTGTGGGCCCCCAGATGTTGTTGGACTACAACTCCCATCATCCCTGAGCTCTGGCCTTGCTAGCTAGTGGTGATGGGAGTTGTAGTTCAACATCTGCCAACAATATCGTATTTTTTGCTCTATAAGACTCACTTTTTCCCTCCTAAAAAGTAAGAGGAAATGTGTGTGCGTCTTATGGAGTGAATGCAGGCTGCGCAGCTATCCCAGAAGCCAGAACAGCAAGAGGGATTGCTGCTTTCACTACACAGCGATCCCTTTTGTTGTTCTGGCTTCTGAGATTCAGAATATTTTTTTTCTTGTTTTCCTCCTCCAAAAGCTAGGTGCGTCTTGTGGTCTGGTGCGTCTTATAGAGCGAAAAATACGGTAAGTTCATGACATTGTGTGTATAACATCTATAGCTCATTGCCTATGGGCACTCTAAGGTTCAAACAATTGTTGTCATGATTTCTCTGGTGCCAAGTGCTTGACAGACCCAGGTCACACCCATATACTAGCAGCTCTCCTGGTTGCTTATTGGATACTTAAATCTATTTCTTGTCCAATTTTGCTCCTTTGGTGTTAATTATGAAGTTGGTTATTGCTTTAACTTGGAATAGGTCCCCTACTCCCTGCTGTGGAAGATGGTTAAAAAATGCTGAGGGTATGAACCGGGCAGTCAAATGACTATTAATAGAAGCTACTTGGCTCAAAGGAGGAGAATGTGAAGCTTTATAGAGGAAAAGACAACTAGAGAGAAGCAGAGGCTGAGAGGGAAAGGAGGGAAAGGAGCAGCAAGAGGTTGGGGGATGAAAACAATGCATAACTGGCCTTGGCCAACAGAAAAGCTTGCCGAAATAAAACAGAGGAAGGAAATACTTCATCCCATTCCTTCTCACTGGACAGTGATTTCCTGTGTTCACTTCTGACACATCTATTCATAAAAGCACACTGTCCTTACATTCTGGTAATGCAGTTCTGCCCTCTGTCTTCTGAAAGTCAAGATCTGTTGAACTACTGAAATAGACTTTATTCACTGAATTATTCAGTAGAATATTCCAAGGTACCCCTGCCCGTACGGGCCAGTCTTGCCAGACTCTGGGGTTGTGCGCTCATCTCACTCTATAGGCCGGGAGCCAGCGCTGTCCGCAGACACTTCCGGGTCACGTGGCCAGCGTGACAAGCTGCATCTGGCGAGCCAGCGCAGCACACGGAACGCCGTTTACCTTCCCGCTGGTAAGCGGTCCCTATTTATCTACTTGCACCCGAAGGTGCTTTCGAACTGCTAGGTTGGCAGGCGCTGGGACTGAACGACAGGAGCGCACCCCGCCGCGGGGATTCGAACCGCCAACCTTTCGATCGGCAAGTCCTAGGTGCTGAGGCTTTAACCCACAGCGCCACCCGCGTCCCTTAGAATATTCCAAACACAATCCCAAATCCAGTACTAAGCCCCATTTTCACAAGTTCATAGGTGGTGGTTGTATCCAATTAGCTGCAGGTTTTGGCTCTTGACAAACTTTCCAGCACAGGGAAAGGGCAATAACCTGCACTAATTGGATACAATGCATGTGATTAAAGGTCCCCCCTCCCCCCCCCCGGCTGCATAAATCCGCTAAACAATTCCTGTATTTGGCTTGTACTGTGCTATTTTCATTTGCGGAAATTGACTCAATGGCTCTTCTCTGGTGTCAAGTGCTCTGATTCAACATCCCTGCCTGTCCTTCCCTGCATTTCCAAATAATGGAGGATTAGCAATATTAGTGGGAATGGCACAGGGTAACCTGGGGATTCTTGGAACTTGACTTCACAAAGTCCTTTATTCCTCTCTGGCTGTATCTAGATGCCTGCTTTTCTACATCTGGTTTATTGCTGCAATGTTAGGTGCCCCCCAAAATACTATTATTATTATTATTACTACTACTAATAATAATAATAATGCATCGAGCATAGGGGAGGGACAAGTTGGCAACCATTCATGTTTTGGATTATGCAATTCAAAATAATTGTGCTAGACTGCGATCTGGCATTTAGGCTAACCATCATGGGGACAGTGATTGTCCATCTATGGTGTGTGGGTGCTGGATATTACTGAAGTAAAAAGCAATTTCTGCGACCACAATGGCATGGTTTCCAGCTGTTGCAATAATTGTTCATTATGACAATGTACATATGACATATATTCCAAACTGGGACTGTTCACATATATTGCAAATGCGCTGAAGAACCACCTTAGGTTGTCATAACATGCAACCAGAAGCAATGAAATGTGTAGCATAGAGAAAGCCCAGGTGCTATTGCAACCCAGCTTCCTTTACAACTGTTAGCATACATATTCAACAAACCCTGAAAGTTCTGCTCTCTGAGGCGGCAGCTTCCATGCTGCTGCCTCTGTAATGAAATCTAGTTCTTCAAAATACAGGCCTCAAACTGTTCCTCTCCAGCTCACCTTGCACACACTTAATGAGGCAAGTACAGGTTTAACTTAAGCTCTGTCCTGCAAGGATGGGGATGGGGATTCCATTCTGTTTGCATTTCAAAGCAAACTTATCTAATTCGCACCCCTGAGATCGTACACAATCTAAAATGCTGCTATCCTTCAAAACCCATACCTCTGAATTTTGTGCTTTATGTGCACAAAACTGCACTAGCAGAAAGTGCATGATAATAAGAGCTGTTTGATAGTGAAATAGACTCCCATGAGAGGTGGTGGGCTCTCCTTCCTTGGAGGTTTATAAGCAGAGGTTGGGTGGCCATCTGTCATGGGTGATCTGGTTGAGATGCCTGCATTGCAGGGGGTTTGATCAAATGACCCTCAGAGTCCCTTCCATCTCTCTGATTCAAAGATCTATTATCCTATTAAATATGGCAAAACCAAATTTGACAGATTCATCTATCCCTACATCTTGGCAGGTAGAGGTAGTCCCTTTCCAAGTACCATTGCTCCCTGTCAATATGTAGACTAAAGTAAAGTCTCATGGCAGCACCATCCCTGAATATTGCGTAACAAATGTCAGAAAAATATTCTAGATCTTGGTGATGGATTTTCCTTTGATCGAGGCTATGTCAGGGGAAAAAACCCCTACTCTTCTCTTTTCTCATTGTGAGCATAGGTCTTACAGCTTTTATTTGACAACAGCAGCCACAACTAACCTGTCAAGACCCAATGGAGAAAGTAATGGAATAAACATATTAATAAACAGAAAATTGTAAGGAAGAAACAAAGTAGAAGCCTCAAAGAAAGCAACTCCTAACATTTTTTCCCCTACTGTTGCTAGTGAGCGTCTCTCTCTCTCTCTCTCTCTCTCTCTCTCTCTCTCTCTCTCTCTCTCAGATCTCTTCTTGCTTCAGTGGATATTGCTGACAACGCCTAACACCCACGGCGACTATGACTGCTGCTATTATTACTTTAACAATTATTTGGCACCAGCAGTGTCTATGCCAGGCATTGCACAGAATGCAAAAATGGCAGAACTTTCCAAATTCATCATCTGTGCACCTGTCCCAAATCAGAGTTGCTTATTTACTATGGAGGGTGTCATACTTCATACCCCCCATTTAATGGAAATTTTCACGTCTTCATTTCAATTCTAGCAAAGCCTAAAGATCATGCATACCTACCTATAATGGCATAAATGCCATGCATGCAAGCAACTAAGAAGTTCTTTATAACTGAATATTTTATTGTTGTAGCCTTTTATGTCTGGTATCCATTTCTATTGTGATGTATTACTATGGCAGATTACTTGTCAAACTGACAAGTTTACAGTTTTGTTATTTCCCAGATCAATAAAGTTTTAAAATGATTTATTAGCTTACTGCCACGCTATGGTCAAGGGGAAAGCACAGTGCTGACCTTACCCACTTTCCTTTTCTGTAACATTAAATTTTCTCTAATAAACTATGTGTTCCCAGTGACAAAGCTAATGTATTTTATTCACAATGTGACTTTATTTAATAAGGCAATGCAAATATTTACTAACAATCGCATAGCAATAATGCATTAGTTAATTGTGAGAACAGATCCCATCTGACTTACAAGCCGCCGCCCCCCGCACATTTTTGAAGATTGTAGCTGCTATCCATAGTTTTGTTGTGCATTTTCTTTTCTTCAAAATAAATACTGAAGACCAGTCTGGCATCACATTGACTGACTTCATTGGGAAGGAGAGTAGAATGAAGTCCCTTGATGGTTATGTAGCAGGAAACTCAGTAGTCATGTGCTTATTTGTTCATAGGCTCCGTTCCAGAATATATGCTGTGATGCAGTAAAAAAAATATAGTGGTGTTGGGTGAGAAGTAAGAAGCAGGAATTTGATGATGTGCCGAGAGAGAGAGAGAGAGAGAGAGAGAGAGAGAGAGAGAGATCTCCATTGGCTGAGCTGTTCAGCATAGTGGGCTGAAGGTCCCAAGAAAATAAAAACAATAAGCAAGGGACCTAGGCAACCAGGAGCTAGTGGAAGTCAGGGCAGGCTTAAGAAACAAAAGGTGATCTAGAGCAGGGACAGGGGATATTCTTTCAGCCTAGGGGTGTTATTTTCCCCATGGGCAAACTTCTGGCAGCCAGATTCCAGTGTGGGCAGGTTGAGAAGTAAAAAGTGCGTGGAAGCAGAAACAAGTGGAGCTTACTTTTGTAAAGAGAAAGATACTAACCTTAGCATAGTAATCTCTGTTATTTGTCTGGGGGAAAACCTACTGTACTCACTCCCCACGTACATCTCTACATCCTCAATCCACCACAGCTAGAGGCATTGTTGCAGTTCAAGGTCAGATTCCTGTCAGGAAAAAGCACTTGAGGACTAAGGCTGGTGTGGGATGTAGCCTGGGGAGAGTCCCAGGGGCCAGGTATGAGGGGCCTGGGCATTGCATTCAGCCCTTCAGCTTGAAGTTCTCCTTTCCAGATCTAGAAGAACAAAGAGCTAGGGGAAGAGGGCAACAGGAATGAGAAAGGGCAGGGAGGATAACTGCCAGGCACTGAAAAAAATTAAGAATGACACATTGATCTGGAATAATTATCCGCATTTATGTGGTTGCTGCATAAAGCATGTGTGCACTGCACACATCTGATAAGTACCTTGTCTTTTAAAAGCTGTTTGCCACTCTTTCAGGCATTGCCACTCTTCATTGACATTAACTGCTTATCAGTGTCTTTTGGCGTATTTGGTCTACACTAAAACTTTGGTGTAGATGTGGTGTTGCCACATTCAAAAGTATAGCTGTGTTTACACTATGCACATCTGTGAGCTGGTTTAATAATCAGATGTGTCCATGGAGAGTTGTTTGATCCACCTGGTAGATTCGTGGATTGGTTTCACATCAGATGCATATTCCAAAGCACAACAGGCCTGTGTAATAAAATCTGCATTTGGGAGCCTTCACAATGTCAGAAGCAAATCACTGTGTGCAGCGTAATTCCTTTCAAAGGATATGTATGATATTAGGAATCTATATTAAAATGATATATATTTAATTAAGTTATGGCTCTGTTGCATACAGATAGGATGGCTCAAACAGTGAAACACAAAAGCAGAGTTTGGATGGCCATTTGCCGTGGATGTTGAGATTCCTGCATTGCAGGGTGTTGGATGAAATGGCACTCAGGGTCCCTTCCAACTCTGCTATTCTATGATTCGGCGATTTGAGCAACCGTTTCCCCCATAAAAACTGTTTAAACCAAGGGTGGGAGGGCTGCACTCCCCATGCAGCCACTTGCCAGTGGTAGTTGGGGCAACAGATGTGGTGACTCTTATCTTTGTACAGGAGACGACAGTCAGGCATGATAAAGCCAGTCCCTTTCTGTGCATACATCTCTCCATCCAGGCAAGCAAAAGGTGTTATTTGAATTCAAGGAGGATACATCCTAGCCAGGCAAAAGAACTGGAGAAGCGTGTGGAGTGGGGTCAGTGAGGGGAGCGACCTGGGGAGGAGGCATGGCCCAGGAGAGCCCCAACAGCTGGACAGAGATGTCTAGAGAGCCATGTTTGCTACCCCTGGGCTTTGAGGTTCCCCACCTGTGATGTAAACCAATGCAAGTCTTGCCACAGAGGAATGTGAAACAATTCTTTCTGAAGTCAGGTTAGCTCTCTCGCTCTCTCCCTCTCTCCCTGTGTGTCTCAGAGTGGGTGTCTTCCAGCCAAAGGCTCTGTGTTCATGTTTCTTTTTTCCTGGTGCCACTTGAACGGACTGGTCCTTTTGCCATGTGAACTGCTAACAACCCCAGTCACTATCCGGCGTGCAAGCCTGATGGAATGAATTGTGCTGAGTCAGGATATCCTAGCCTCGCACAACTCTTCATTGCTAAAGGGGGGGGGGGGCTCCAAAGCACAACTGGCTCCGCTATCCAATCTGTGGGAGGCTTGGCATCTGCTCTAATTCGCTTCCCTCTTCCCCTCCCCCCTCGCCCAGCTAACAGCCTGAGGTAGCAAAAACTGACAGCGAAGCCGACGAAATTCTCGTCTGCGCGCTTCGACGCTGCGAGTTTTCGGCGGCGCCCGGCTACCCATTCTGGCCGGGACGAAGGCCGGGAGGGGAGCCAGGCGGCAGCGCGGCGGCCCCGAAGGGAAGCCGCGCTTCTCCCGGCGGGCCCTCTCCGAAAGCCGCGCGTCTGCTGCCGGGCCGTCCTCTGGCAGCACCTGCGCCGCTCCCGGCGGGCGGCTGGCAGCCCCGCGGGAGTGGGCGGAGGGCAGCCTCGCTCGCTTGGCGGGAACAGGGAAGACGAGGCTGCCTGCTGCCGGCTCCCTCCGAGACCGGAGAAGGGGAAGAGGCGGAGAAGAAGCTGTGGCGGCGGCGGCAGCTGCTGCCGTGACTCGACCCCAGGCAGCGGGGAGCCGAGAGAGGAGCTGCTGCGTGCAAACATCGCCACAGGGACAGCAGAGGAGGTGGCTCCGGTTTATGTGAGGACTGAGGAACAACACACACAGCCGTAAGGCAACGGGCGATGTTGGCGGCTGTTTCCCAAAGGCGAAGGGAGGGCCAATTTGCCGCCAGGAATTCGAGAGAGTTTGTACGCCGCCTCGGGAAGTGAGGGCAAGAATGTGCTTCAGCCCCACCTTCTCCGCCGCCGCCGCCACCTCGCGCTCTCCCCGCCGCTTGCCCTCCTCACAAGCGAAGCTGACTGGAAGTGAAGGGACGCGGGTTGCTGCTGGTGGTGGTGGTCGCGCTGTGCTTGCGCCGCGGGAGCGAGCTCTGCCGCTGCCGCTGCCGCTGCTGCTGCTGCTGCTGCTCCGGCTGCCGCACCTGGCCTGGGCCGCTGGGGGATGTGCAGCAAACGCCGCCTCCTGAACTCCACTACTTCTCCCGCGCGCTCTACGGCTCCGGCTGCTGCCCGCGGTCTCTCTCTCTCTCTCTCTCTCTCTCTCTGCCTCCGTCGCCCAGGCGCTGCCCGGTTTGGCGGGGAAGACGCCAAGGAGACTTCTTGCTGGCGAAGGATAAGCGCCAAGCGGTGCCATAGCCGGAGCTAGGAAGGAGGAGAAGCGAATCCCGAAGAGGAGGCGGGGGAGCGGGCAGGCGGAGAGCAGGAGTGGAGCGGGCATCTCCCTCCCTCCCTCCCTCCCTCCCCGCCCTCCGTCAGCAGGACTTTGGGCTGCTGGGCTGGAGCTGCCTTGCCATCGCGGAGGAGAGCCCTGCGCGTGAGTATGGAGCTCAGCGAAGGGGCTTGGGGACTGTGCCGCCTTCTGGCGCGGCGCGGGCACTTTGGGTCCTCCTCGGCTCGAAGGTTAGGGACACACTTTGGGGTGGGTGAGTGCATGTGTTTGTATACGTGGGCACGCGCGCGCGCGTGTTTGGCTTGCAAAGGGGCGCCTCACTGCTTCTCTTCCTGGTGCAGTTTTGCGAAGGCACACGCACACACTCCTTCTCCCTCTCGCTCTGCAGTGCATTGTTCGGGAGGCTGCTGGAGGCTGCCATCCTGCGTGTGCGCACTTACCTGGGAGTAAGTCCCATTGTGTTCCAATGTGGGGATGCCTCCGCGCTCTGGCTCCGCCGGGCAGCTCTGGGGGTTGCTGAGGACGCTGGGGAAAGGGCGGGCGGGCTCTGTGCATTGTTGGGGCGAGGATCTGTGGCAGAGATCGGTGGGAAAGGGGCTTGGCAACCACTTAGGAGGGTAGGGCTTGGTGTGCGCCCTGCCCCGGAGACTTGGCTCTGACGGAGAAGCAGAGATGCCATTGCCAGGCTGGGCTATGGCAGCGAGAGAGTCAGCCTTCCTTACCTGGGGAAGGTGAGGTTTGTCCAAGCTATTAAGCTCCCACATTGGGAAAGGCAGTACCACCTCCTGCCATCCGGGTGCATTCCTCCTCGGATCTCCTCCTGTTCCGAGTTCTCGCTCTCCTGTGGGCATTTCTGCACTTGGACCAAGGAAGCATCGGGTATGAAAACTCATCAACTCCTTCCCTCCCCCTCTTCCTCCCATCCCATCTCTTTTCATCGCGTGCTTTAATAGCTGGCCGTAATTGTGAAATATGGATCCCTTAAGGGAAGCCTTAATATTTGCAAAATGTTTTATATCAAATTAGTGTCTGGCTTCATTTAACCAGGGATATGTTTTGGGGTTTTTTGTTCTTTTGCATTGTAACTTCTTCAAGATTTATGATAGTTCTGGCTTGACAAATGTCAAGAGGCATTTGGCTAGATGGGGGAAGCACTGGGGAGCGTCCCCCCACCCCAATTTCTTTTACACTGCTTGGCATGATTTGTGTGAAACATATAAAGCCGGTAATTGCTGGAGACTTTTTAATGGATTTTGCTAAGCGATTTCAATATTTCTCTTTAATTTTAGTGGCAAGTGCTTTGACAATAATGTCCTTTTGAGTTTCACTTGAAAAGCTTATTCTTTCTGTTGTGGAATTGAGCAGTGTAAAGCATATGGATTTCATTGGGTAAAAGCACTGGGGCCATGTTAAATGCTTTCTAAGGAGAAAAGACAAGGATGGGCTGGAAAGTAGTCTGATACAAGGTATCAGTGCAAGTTTCAAAATCAGGGTAAATGTAGCAAGATTAAAGCACTTTGAGTTGTCGTGGCCACAATATAGAAACAACTTTCCTAAAGGCAAGCTAAAGGATACTATTCTGGACTAAGCAGTTAATGGATTGGAGGCAATGCACCTTGTATTTATCCTGCAAATTTCTTTTATTTGTCAAATATGGGGAAAGTGAAACGATTTTCATTGTACACTCTTTGTTGTGTCTGCATAGGCAACTTCAGAGATCAGATTCCCAGGACAGCCTTTGGATATATAAAATTGTTCCTAACTGGAGGCCTTACCCACTGTTCCTAGTCTGCCCAGAATAGTTTGGGGCAGGGGGAGGCAACATGGAACTATTGATCACTTAAATCAGCTTGTCAGCTGTTAACACTTCTGCTTCAGATAAGGCAGGATGTCACCTGTACTTCATGATATGTTTTCCCAATTTAACTTCATTGCAAGGTATTAATAAACGCTTGATGATTTTGTAGACAACTGTGAGAAACATTTTAGTAATGCAAGACACTAGACTGCAAAAAAGAGACTATTCTTATAGAGACTATTCTTCTGTTTTATTTTCTCATGGTCTTCCTTGATAATAAGCCAAGTGAGATAGCATTCTCTGTGTGTAAAGCTTCAAAGTACTCAGTGCAGCAGTCTTGAAGAGTTGACATCTAGTTGTTTGGAACAACATATCATATATGTGTGCATCGGAATTTTCAGTTTATAACTGTTGTTTTACTCAAAATGAAATAAAATATGGAAGTGGATGACTGCAGCAAACTTTAACTGTATAAGAAGGAAAATAATTTCCCCAATGCCATACTGAAATATCTTATAGCTAAGAATTTTTCTTTGGGCTATCAGCCTAAAGCTGCTTCTTTCCGTAAGATGTGTATGTGGTACCAGTTTATAAATGCACCACAGTGAAGGATTCAAATAGCACTTGGCCAACAGAGTGACCAATGACTTGAAATATATCTTTCTTGAGAGAATTTTTCAAAAAGATGGTGCGTGAAAATATTTGAACATTCTTATGATGTCATTCTAAGCATTCTAAGCAAGCTAATACATTATAAGACTACTTTTGTATGGGCATATTATAGTGATATGTCTTGGTACAGTCCATCGTTTAAGGATCTGAGTGTTAAATGCTTTGGCTTGGATCCACAAGGGTTACTGTGAGGCAAGCTCAACAAATGCAGTAGGACTTCTGAGAAACCTACATTTGAGCATCACCTCTTTTTGCAAAAACCACTTTCAAAACTCAGGATTTTTTTTGAAAGTAGCTTGCAACAGAACACAAGAACAACTGCATTTGAAGAGGAAACAGGGAAACACCAGTGCACATAGAAGTGCACAATGTCCTCTTGGGATATTAATTGGATGCTGGAATCATTGTAAGTCTTGCTGTCAGGGCAAAACCACTGCATAGACCATGACATTTTATGAATTGAATATGGCATTCAAAAGAAAGGTTACAATATTATTTGAAGAGTAGACTAATATCTAAACACGTTTGAATATGTTGGGGGGGGGGGATAGAAGAAGGAAATAGCATAAAAGCATGGACTTCCAAAACATTATTCAGCAGAATACTGCTTTGGTAGGGTGTGTGTTTGTGTAGGCACATACATGTGTGTGTATGCACAGCATTGCATCTTTGATTGCTATGCCATATCACATAGTGTTTTGAACACAAGAAATGTTTAATAGTGCACCATTTGTTTATTTATTTTCTTACATTTGTATCTTGCCTTTCTTCCACAATGGAACCCCAGGTGGTATGCATGTGTTTCTGGTATCTGAAGAAGTGTGCATGCACACAGAAGCTCATACCAATAACAAACTTAGTTGGTATCTAAGGTGCTATTGGAAGGAATTTTTTTATTTTGTTTCTGAAGTGATCACCTTTCAGGCACTGACTACACTCAGATCTGCTTAGTTTCAGCAAGGTGATGGCCTCACGTGCCTTCAGAACATAATAATAATAAAATACTGTTGTGTCTTAGAGAAAAGTTTCAGGCTTTTGAGATTTTAAAAAAATATGCACCAGAAATTCTGGATATATCTGTGAACAAGGATTGGAATTGACTATGCATACAGAAGGCTGCCCAGGAAACTTAACTAAAGAGGACCATGGGTTACCATTTCTTTTCTTTTCTTTTCATTTGCTACTTGGAGAACATACCAGAATAGAAAACCCATGTGAGCAGGGTTTCTGCATTAGTGTCTAACACAAGGGCCTTTTCAGCAAAATCCATGTGGAGTTTCCATTCTTACGTAACACTTGCCATATGTCTTCCTTCGTGACAATAATTTCAAATTAATCCCGAAGAGATAAAATTGTTGTGGGAAAGACACCTACCAGTGAAATTGTTTATACAATGTTCTCAAAGCCTTTGGATCCTCAGGAAAATTCTCAAGTACAAACCGGTACCAGTGTAGCATGGTGTAAACTTTAATGGACCAAATAAAGTACAGGGTAGTGATCTTGTTTTATAAAAGTAGGTTAATTGAAGGAAGAAAAGGTTGACACAACCAAGCTGTTTGACCCAGGAGGCATATCAGATATTGGAGTTTGTATTACTTGGGTAAATACATTAAACTGTAAATAAAGAAATAAATCCCTTAATTTCTGTAGCAGACATTGTTCTTTGACATTGTCACTGTTTCTGTGGGTTGTATGTGCAGTAGACTGTTTTGCTAGTGGGAAATGATCTAGGTTTTTATTTGGTGGGAATTAGATTAAGTATTTTCTCCGTTATTGTTTGAAAACAGAGGTGATCAATCCATATTTTTCCTGGTAAAGAAGAAATATATCCATTCAAATTGCAGCAATAAAGCCTCGCAACTTAATGGCTGGAATAATCTTGAATAATTGTGTGCATTTGTTGTAGTCTCAAAGGACAGTCATAAATACAGTGGTTATACAGCATTTTAGTAGAGACTTTGGCAAGACATATAGCTGGGAATTACAATTTATCAAATCTGTGAAGGATCTGTATATACAATGAAGTTTTTGGTACAAACCAAGGCCTTTAAGTGTTAGTTACTATGTAAAATAAAGATGCTATGTGCGCTTTTGCTTCTGAAAGAAATGCAGCAGTGATTAATAGTTGTAAGCTGTGCAGATACAGGCAAAGATGGCAAGAATACATTGCTACCCAGGGTAGGTTTTGCTATATATTCAGTGTGAGGAAATGTTGTTTGTGACTCCACATAGGATAGCCGTACACTGCAAATTGTCTCTGTACTGCCTAATATTTTAAAGGAGCATTTATTGGGGAGTGTATTGAGTATCACATAAGACTATACAAATAATATTGTTAATGCATGCCCAGATGGTAACTTCCCATACTTGTGGGTTTTATGCTTCTGCCCCAAACCAGAAATGTTATAAGTGAATGAAGCAGGTTACTGTGTTCAGTCTATTGTGGTCACCCAGTGCCACCTTCTGTAGTGGGGAGTCCATGTGGAACCAGTGTGGGATGAAGTTGCAGAAGTATAAATAAAGTTGTGATGGGGCATTCTATGAACTCACTCTTAGAATGGATGGTGGGGTTGCTTTTATTTTACTTTCTCTTTCATGTTTGCCACAAATTTGATTTTTTATTATTTGGGTTTGTGCTAGGAACACTTTGAGGTCTGGAACTTGACTGTAACAATTATTTTTGAATTGCACTTATGAAACAAAGAATTAGTCAAAGTAAAAGGAAACAAATTGAATGTTCCCACCCCCTGAAAATACCTTTCTATTTAAGATAACTCCATTTGAATTAGCTTGTTTATTGGTATAATTAACACAAGAAGAATTAGCTCTTAAGGCATGCTTTCTAATTACAGTTTATACTTGTACCTACATTTTCATTAGAACTAGGATGGACTGAAATGTGGAAGACTGAAATCAGACAGCTGTTAGGCAACACTTTATTTTCACAGAGAGATAAATTGCATTGTCATGCAGATGTATTCCAGGACCTCAGCAGGCCTAATTCTATGCACAAATGTAGCACATATAATTACATTTTCTGAATGGAGTAAAGTTCCTATTATAAAGGAACTTAACTCCACAAGAAGGTTCATATTGTTAAATTCATATTAAGTATAATTTGTATAGAAGTTTCAACTTTTTTAAGTGTCAGGCACAATAAATGCAACTAGTCTCCATACAGATCACAGAAGGCAGCATGCTAAAAAGCTCCCCGCCCCACACTATATCATAGATAATGTAAGAATTATCCCTGTTTGTACCTGTATTGACTGGATGAAATTATTGGGTTGTACCCAATGCTCCACATGCATGGTATCACTGGCACAGCAGGACTTCCTTGAGGGAGCAGAGGGGCTAGAAGTATCAGGAAAGGAAGAGGACAGGGAAGTTGGTTTTGCCACCAGTGGAGCCACAGCATTGGATACGGCCCATTGAGTGTGAGCTATATTCAGATCTCACAGCTTTCTGGAGTATAGTCAAAGAATTCTGCGTTAACTATAAGACAACTCTGGGGTCGCTGCTTATTGGGGTTCCTACTTGGTGCCTTCATGTGGTGAAAGGGAAAGGAGTGGGTTGTATTCTATTGTCCACAGCCTGTGACTTTCTGGTCGAGTTTACTGCTGCAATCCAGACCTTGCCTTGGATGTCAATTTGGTGTGACGGGTGGTTGCTAGGATGCAGGTCTTTAGGACACACCTGAGGGAGAACCTTCCACATCTGGTCTATACTAGGACAGTAATAGGAGACCACCCCTCCCCCTCCCCATTACTGTGGGTCTGAGATTCTGGCAACTCACATCAACTTCTGACATTCAGGTTGTGGTGGTAGCATCAGCCAGGAATCAGGCAGCTTGTTGACTGGATCCCTGCCCTCTATCACACCTAACACTGTGAGCTGCAAGAAATTTAGTTGGGGCCATTTGGAATCTACTTCAACCTACGTGTAGTCATCTGCTTCTGCACCAAACTCCACACTGCTGGAACGCTAAAAGCAGTTGTCCACATGAGACTGAAAAGGGGTTCAGTCACTTTTTTTTGGTAACTTAGAGATTGAGATGGCATGCTTTATTAGGTTTATTGAAGAGAAGCACAAGCGCTGATCTATTTGTGAAGGTAGTTGAATACTGAAACAACAAATGCAGTTGACGTGTTCTTGAATGGTACATCATTTTAATTAGCACACTCAGCTGTAACAAAAGGGCAAGACAGATAATTTTGAAGTGGAATATTGTTGTGCAAGATCATTGGGCTATATCATTATCACTGTTACCTCCTCAGATCTATAGTTGTAATCCTACCCCTGGTTATGCAGAATAGGCTACGTACTCTTTCCATGGGTTGCATAAAGCAGAGAAACTATTGTTTGGAAATGAAAGTCTTTTGGTGACATGTCCAGTGACAGCACAGCCTTATACTTTAGTGATTCTATGTACATCCTTACTGAGAAGTCCCTTTTCTTCAGTAGCTGGAAACAATCAGATTGGGCCTACAGTTGTATCTTTCCTTACTAATTCTTTAAACAGGAGTGCTGGAGCCCTCAACGATAATGCTAATGGAGCATAATTTAGGGGTGTTTTTTTGAATATATACATTGTACAGTGTGGAAATTGAATGATGTATGAAGGATTATGTTACTGTGACTCAGCTGTATAGAATGTGTCATCTCTTGGCAGTCGACTGAAGGTAGAAGAGTCAAATTCCTGCCCCTTCCCCGGCCTGGTGCAAAAAGGATTTGGATTGCAGGTGAAAGTAGACATTTTACCAGAACAGCATCGACTGATGAAAGAAAATAAAGTTTCTGAGTATTGAATCCGTTCATTTAAAACATTAAGTGCCCAGCTAAACAAAAGCATTTTAGCAGCATGCCTGCAGGCAAAACTTTCAGATCTGACAAAACTCAGATTATAACAGAGGAGGGGGTCATAAATGAAAATGCTCTATTAGCTCCTGCAGACCTTTACGCCTCTGCTATGGATGGCACGTACAACAGAGACTTCATCAGCAACCATTTGAGGTGTATCATTGTTATTTCCAAAGTAAAAATGGGAGATTTGGCTATTCAGTGAGTCTGTGGCCAAGACAGAATTTGACATTTTCAGCTCAGTGTTTTTGTTTGTTTGTCTGTATCCACCGGGACACACTGGCTTTCATGGGAGAATGCTCACTGCTAATTAACACATATGAATCGATTTCATGTTCATACTGTTTACAAAGTAGATCTCTCTTACACTTTCTTGCAGTGGACATTTGTATTACTTAAGAGAAATACCAAGAAGGACTGAGTTGTTGTTTTTGCTGTTCCTTCTACAGCAAAAAAGTTGCAAACCTAAAAACAGTGGGAGTTTGTTTCTGGTGTCATTCTTCCCAAAGATTCTGCTTTCCCACACTTATTGAGTGACTTACAGCTGAAAGTGCTCCCACATTAGCTGAGAGAACACCAGGTGCAGGTCTGCAAGACTGGTCAAGAGTTGTAAAGGGACAAGACTGAGCACAGTCACAACACCTTATCTGTGTATCTGTTTCTGGTGGTTACAGGTACAGATGCAAGTTGGCAAAAAAACATTGAAACAAATTTTGCTTTATTCTTGGCAAATATAGCAACTGCATATTCATATCCTATTAGTGAATTCCTAATTTGCAGTTTTTGACTGTAAAAGTGGTGTGAATTAAGCCTCTGAACTTCAACAAGAGTAACCACCTTAGAGTACAACCAAACAGCTTTAATACTGGTAATTATGGGCAACCTTAGCAAAGTTTATAAAACTTGATGATAACATTTGGTTTAGTGGTGAGACAACTACAGACATTTTTGGAAGACCCAGATTATTTAGACCTGTTCTAACCTGAGGTCAGGCCTGGTTTCAGTGAAACTCAAGCCTTGTTGCTTTTGGTGCAACTCAGTCATGATGTCAAACTTGCGAAGTACCCAGATTATTAGAAAAGTTTGAGGGTGAGATCCAATGTTAGCAGAGGTGCCAGCTTCTCAAGATGATTGAGGGGGCCTGATGCGACATCCTGATGTCACATGCACAATATTTTGAGTAGCCGGGGGCAGAACCAAATGCCCTCTGAACATTGAGGGGGACTGGCTTACTAAAACAAAACAAAACAAAACAAAAGCACCAAAAAAATATTGCTGGGCCGAAAGTGCCTCAACCCCTAGGAGCGGGTGCCTATGAATGTTAGTCATATTCACCGCATGAGTTTGTTGGATATCTCTCTGATATAATTATGCGTCTTGCACAATACAAAGGACACAATGTCTCTCTTCTAATAGTAGCAAGAGCTCTGGCAGATAATAAGCCCAGTTACACCTCTGCTACACAGCATAATACTACTGATTCAAAGTAATGGTATTATAATCAGCAACAAAAATGAGTTTGTATCACAGCTCACACCAAAGAGCTTTAATTAGTTATTAGACCTATATGACCTTTAATTAAATAAATGCTAAAAATAACATTTGCATAATCAATGTGACCACTAATATTTATTAAATGTAACAATTGTGTAATCTCATTAGTATTTGAATATATTAAAGGTAAAGGTACCCCTGACCGTTAGGTCCAGTCGCAGATGACTCTGGGGTTGCGCGCTCATCTCGCTCTATAGGGCAAGGGAACTGGTTTTTGTCCACAGACAGCTTCTGGATCATGTGGCCAGCATGACTAAGCCGCTTCTGGAAAACCAGAGCAGCGCACAGAAACACTGTTTACCTTCCGTCCTGAGCGGTACCTATTTATCTACTTGCACTCTGACGTGCTTTCGAACTGCTAGGTGGGCAGGAGCTGGGACCGAACAACGGGAGCTCACCCCATTACGGGCATTGGAACTGCAGACTTTCCGATCAGCAAGCTCTAGGCTCTGTGGTTTAGACCACAGCACCATCCATGCCCCTATTTGAATATGTTAGTATAGGTGGTGATGCTGATCATTTAACAAAGTTATGTATAGATTGCCTTATAAATGAATACAAAAAATTGAATATGTTAGTATTCATTTATAAGGTAATCTATACATAACTTTGTTAAATGATCAGCATCACCACCTATACAATCAAAGTTGGCATTGGAAGAATTAGTTTGGGGGAGCACTCAGATAATTAGGACAATGTAGAATAATTATTTTGTAGGAATAAAAAGATGGCAAACACTATCATTAACTACGGGAATACCTCTATTATTTTATGTGATTTCTTAATAGACAATTTTTAGGATCCTTATATTCTCACTTAAGATGTATATGATTGTGACAAAACGGAAGAATGGAAAATGGGTAGTTTTCTAAAGATAAACCTATGGCTTGTTGCACCCTTAAGCATTATCTTTGTGAATAATACAGTGACTCAGTTTAGCTCTAGAAAAAGCTAGAGCGTGATAAAAAAAATCAAGCAGTGTACCAATGTAATTGATTCCACCTCTTTCATATCACTGTAGTTTTCTTTTTCTTTTGAAGTAATAGCGGAAGATAAGAACAATACTTTATTTTAATTTTTTGCCCCCTGAGGCTGTGATCTTAAGCACACCATTTGGAAGCAAGTTTTGTTGATATGGTAGAACATCCTTCGTAGGAAATGCATTGAGGATTAAGGTACAAAGAAACAAACTGAGAGAAAATTGAACTACTTTAAGTGAAAACAGTCTTGAGCAAAGAGTCCCATTAACATTGATCTGAAATTTACTGAGCAATTATAATTTTAGGACACGTACAAAAGGGTTTGCCATTCATCCTGCTCTGCAGGAAAGAAAGTGCCTCCATCCAAATGTCACTTTGATCCTCACTGAACCAAGGGTACATCCCTGGGTGAATTAACTGTTAACTAATCAGGCAACGTAGTTCTGACAGGAGGTATCTGTCCTATTTGAAAAGTTATGGCTGAGTGGTGCTTATCTGTCCTTTATATTTAGTGTGCATGTTACTTGATTTTGGGAAGGAGACCTCTGCTGTTTTTAACATTAATAAAAATTATGGTAGCTAGTAAAAATCTTGATTCATCTATTTTGACTGCATTTTCTATTTGCCATGTTAGTCAGCTCAAATACATCCTAGTACAGTTTGTTATTATATTTATGGTCTCTCCTTCCTCCAGTGGGCTCAGGGTTTCACACATGGTTCTTCCCAGTCAACTAACTAGCCCCCATTTCATTAGCACAACAACCCCATATGGTTGGCTAGAAAGAGAAATAGTGGCTGGCCCAAGCTCCATGCAGCAAGCTTTGTGGCTGGGGACGTATTTGACCCCAGATCTCTCTGACAATAGTTTGACACATCCAACAAACCATTTTGGTAAAATACCATCCTTTCCAATCTGTCTATAAGAGGATCAAGAATCACAAAACATTTCTGCAAAGGTGCCTTTAAAAATCCTAATTTAATGGAATGGTTTATAGCAGCCTAGAATAAACTATCAACATCATTCTGGTACTCTCTTAAGACAAGTATGCAGCTCTCCCATTTCCATTAACTTGTTTCAGTAATCAGACACATACTATAGGTTAAAAACAACAACCCACCAAAACTTAAAAACAGGTTTTTACCAGTTTTATAAAGCTCTCTGAAGAAAAGCTTTTTCTATAGTTAAATTATAACAAGAAAAAGAGACCTTTGCTCCCAAATGCATCTACATAATTGTGAGGTACTCTATTCCCATGTACCTCAAAACCGTTAAATATGACTATTTGCTGGCATTCATCTTTGAAAATAAAAAAGGAGTTGAAACCACTTTCCTCTTTTTTAGGACTGAGTGTGAAAGAAAACAATTTTGCATTACTTTGATGTATTCTTGGACGATGTATGCTTGTTTCATTAGGATAATAAGTGAAAAGGCGTAGCTTCATAGTGCCTGGAAGGGAAGCCATTGATAAATTTAGTGGCAACTGTGGAGGAAATGAAGACAGCCAATTGCAAAAGAAAACAAAACCCTGAAGGAAGTGATTATATATATTTACAATTACTTTACAATCTGATTTCAAATTATTCAGAATTGCACTATCCTTAGATTAAGGGGTTGGAAGAGTGGAGGAACAACTAGAGATGTTTAAAGTTATTGCTATAGACCAGCCCAGAGCAGGATTTATTCATAATGATCACAGGGAACAGATGGCTAATGGGTTTCAATCCATGCCCAAAAGCAGTGGGGTATTTTCTATGCTTAGTCCCAATACCATGGCTGGATGCCCAACACAATATGTGGTGCTGAAAAAGAGATCTGCAGGTGAGGACAAGGTCGAGTTACACAGAATGACACAGAAGGCTGTAAGGGGAAGATAGACAAGTCAGAGCAGTCAGCATCAGACTGAATTCAGGAAACTGGGGTGTGGAAGTCACAGAAAAGAACCAAGTGGAGCATAAGAAGCTGTGGCAGCACAATGAAAAGCTACGTCAGTTACAAGATAAAGCAGCAGGAGCAGCAGTAACAACAAAATATGTAAGTGAAACAGCTGTGCCAGCAGGCATTATACAAAGGGAGAAGGAGGGATGCACAAAGCTTAGGAATGCATGCAGGTGCTAAAATAAATTCTGCCTTATCCTTCTCATATCAGGAGGAAAGATACCGTACTTGGGAGTGAATGTGCAGCTGCCATTGTTTGGTGCACTAGATATACTTTTGCTCACCTTACAGTTTGCTTAGGAAAGAAATCATTCTAGGACCCCAAAGTAGGAGTCATTTAATTGTCTGACAGCTATTAACATGCATTTTGGTTGTGTAAATCACAGCCAAGAAAAAGCCTAAACTGTGCCTTGGGGCTGTGCAGCCTGAGAAGGGGCAGCTAAACCTTTTCCTCTCCCTGAAACAATTATGTCAAAAACCTCCTTGTTGGTCTTTGCAGTTAGTTCCTATTGGCACTGGTTTGGCCCTAACATAACCTGTTCATTTCTATTTGCATTAATTCATATATACAGCATACAATTGCTCTCCTGAATAAATTTGTTGGTCAGTGGCACAATCTTAGGATAGCTACTTGTGCAAGGAATGCTCTGCTCCAGCAGCGAAACCTTGACTGGCTGTAGCGAACCTCAACCAGAAACCTAAACTAAACCTGTTTTAAACAAAATCTGCATTCTTAGGTTTCAGTTCATGCTCCCTGTAGGTTCACTTTCAGTTTTAAATGCAGCTTATGAACTTATTTCTCCTCATAATGCCAGACCTGGGGTCACTAAATGAAGCTGAAAGGGGGGAGCAATAGACAAAGGAAGTAATTATTCACACAGCGCATAGAATTTTCTACTAGAAGATATTGTGATGGCCACCAACATTGGTGCTTAAAAAAAGGAAATTGGACAAGTTCATGGATCATGATTTCTGCATTAACTTCCACATCAGAGGCAGCTTGCCTCTGAACACCAGTTGCTGGGAAAGGCTAGAGCCATTGCACTTGTGTCCTGCTTGTGGTCTTCCCATAGGCATCCAGTCACAGTGGGAAGAATGCTGCTCTGATCTAGCATTTATTCTCTTATTTGTGAATTCATTATTAAAGGTATAGATCAGGTATAGGCAAACTCAGCCCTCCAGATGTTTTTGGACTACAATTCCCATCATCCCTGACCACTGGTCCTGTTAGCTAGGGATGATGGGAGTTGTAGTCCCAAAACATCTGGAGGCCCGAGTTTGCCTATGCCTGGTATAGATAGTCTGCTGGCATAGATAAGTGTGTTGCTTAGGAATGATAAATAACACCTTCTATATATCAGGATAATACACCACTATGCTGGAAATAAGTCCATGCTCATTTTTAAATAAGCTCAAAGCGTTTCTAATTTTGCACTTGTGATCTAGTAATCATATTCAGTTAATGTACAGAAAAATGTATACCTATATTCCAACTAATATTATTTTATTATTTTATTTATTTATTTAAATTTGCATACTGCCCAAGAGCCTAGGGTGGTTCACAACAGAGAAATACAAAAAGAGAATACAAAATACTCAATGAAACAACTTCCCACCCCCAATAATCCTCATCCCACAAACACATTTTTAAAAGCCATAGAATGTTAGTCACCTGAACACCTGGGAGAAGAAAAACGTTTTCACCTGTGCCTAAGGATATGTAATGAAGGCACCAGGTGAGCCTCCCTGGGAAGAGCATTCCACAAATGGGGAGCTACCACAGAAAAGGCCCATTCTGATGTTGCCACCCTCTGGACCTTTCATAGAGGAGGTATACAAAGAAAGGCCTGAGATGATGATCACAGGGTCTGGGTTGGATCATATGGGCAGAGGTGGTTCTTAAGGTATTGTGGTCCTGAACCATTTAAGGTTCAAACCAGCACTTTGAATTGGGCCCAGAAACTAACTGACAGCCAGTGCTGTCAGGCCAGATCAGTGTAATATGCGCAAACCGTCTTGCCCTGTGAGCAACCTGGCCACCAAATTTTGAACCAAATGACGTTTCTGAACAATCTTCAGAGATAGCCCTACATACAGTGTGTTGCACTAATCCAACTTAGAAGCTGTCCCTGGCCAGATAAGGACACAGCTGGGCTATCAATTTCTCTTCTCTTACACTTATTTTGTTTGGAATCTCCCCATAGCTTTAGATTAATAATTAATAAGAAATTGCATTTCTTTAATCTAGTTGTATTAATCTGTAATGATCCATTATTAAAAAAATTACAACCACGACTAATCAATGAAATTAGATAAACTTGTTACAGACTTTAGGACATAAAAAGACAATATAAACGGTTACCTGTTGTGCAGCATGCACAGAAATTTATTAGATAAGGGCAGCTAACTGGCTTTCTTCAAATCATTTTCATCTGGTTCCTATAATGCCTCTAACAAATTTTAATCAAGGTATGGTTAAAAAAACCCCTTTGCCCACAATTTAATTTGTAAGGCAAAGAAAACTGTTTTCAAAAGTTTTGACAGGCAGAGATATCAGACACTTTAAAGTATTTCATTTCTCTTTTCGTTTTGTATTTAATTTTCTAGTCATACCTGTCTCAGTCATATGCTGAATAGATATGAAAAGTGGTGCTGACTTTATTATAGATGTTGACATTCCATGAAAGTATTGGGTTGTGCAGCAAAATATACTTCTGTCTGAGGAATAGAAAAGCCACCTGTAATATAGGTTGACTGTCCCAAGTTTAGGGTTGGTTGTATTTATTATTATCATTGTTTTGCTTTCATCCACCCTTTACCCTACAGTTCCAAGGTTACAACAACATAAATAGTAGAAATTAAAACTAAGTAAATCCAAACCGTGTTGCAGAGTAGATGTCTTAGCCAGAGTAACATGAATGGAGTTGTAATGTCTCCCTGTTTCATCAAATAATGGAAGTGTCTTTTCATTCTCATTCGTGATTTTTTCCATTGGATTTTATCTTGTACAATGTCAGTTATACTCGTGTATGTTTCAGGGAACATCTGTAGGCAAATGATGTACACTGCCATTGATGTATGGCTCTTCTTTTTAATTTTTTTGTGCTTTTGCACTACAAAAATGTACAGGATTTAAAGCACACACTACATGTTCCAGCCCTCCCCACAGCTGCCACAGAAGCTTTCAGGAGACTGTCAAGTACCACTGTTTCAGCACTTGCAATTTTATTTTGAAATGAGAGTCAAATGTGCCTAAATTGGTGTGTTATAGCCCTGGTTGTAGGGTTTGTTCATGGCATGAAACCAGAATTGTCAGCCTGTCTGATCTGTGTTCTCTATAAAATATGTGTAGCATATTTTGCCAAACTAGTGGTGCTAGTTCTGGTGTTTGGGCCAAATTTCATTTAAATAATTATGCTCTGCTACTATTCTCTTTGCAATTTCAGTTGAAAATACATTCCTTTCCTCACTTCTTGCTAACAATTGCTTTACCAGTATCAGCAGAGTATGGGTTTTGCAGTGAAGCTCAGAGAAAATTATACTTCCTGTGGGTCAAAAATATGTTACATTCATTTTTCTGAGATGTGTTACATTTTGTTAGTTTCATTCCATAAAATGCTTTGACGAAACTGCACTGAAACTGTGCATAGTGAGTCTGTTTCAGCAAGTCTGCTGTTTTGGAATAGAGTTACCTCTTTAAGAGAAGGCTGTGCTTGCATATGGTTTAAGGCAGCCTAATCCACAAACCAGTTACAAAGGATTACTTGGATTTAAGAGATTTAGTCACATTGAAGTCAATCCCCAATCTTAAACATGCTTGCTTGCAAGTAAATCCTATTGATTTTAATGGAACTTTTATAAAATTGTGTTTGGGGTTGAAGGCTAGATCAACTTATATCCAAGTGCTGTGGCTTACCTCATTTATGAGCAAAGTCACAATTTACACCATTTTGCTTGGTTTTTTACAATAAAACAATGAAGTCTGGCTGGCAGATTTCAATAAGCCTGGCAGAATTCTCAGGGCAATATTCTAAATTTGCAGTATGAATGGCTGTTGGTGTCCATTCAGATAAGTATGTAACAACAGGCTGTAGTGCTACCCTTTGTTTATAATTGATGACAAAGTAGGAAAGATAACACTTTAAACTGAATTGGACAAAAGTTCAAACCAGGACATGGTGTGAAATCACATGAATAAGCAAGCTTGCTGAAAGTCTATGCCGGTCAGAGACTATTTGGGTACCCTGTTGTGCCAACTTTTATGTCCATGGATGAAAGGTACATTATAAATACAATAAATACATAAAGTATAAGCAAGCAAGCAAGCAAGCAAACAGTGTCTAGGCATTCACTGGGGCAGGCTGCATTTGTATATCAACAAAATAATGTATTGACACTATTATATGCATAGTTTTTAATGAAACTTTTAGCTATGCTGTGGGGGGAAATGATGCAATCCTTTTTTCACTTACTTGAGAGAAATTAGCTGCACAGAATTAGTTAAATGTATACTACTGGGCAGGATAGTGGCTGCATTCACAGGGCAGGTTATTCCATTGCCCCAAGGTTTCCCAAGTGTTAAATTCTGCATTATATTTGAGCTTTCATGTGATGTAAAAGCTACTTCTGGCAAACTAATAGAATGCATGTTTAGCCCTCATTTCCTACACTTACAGTTTGAAGTCATGCAGGCCAGACACAACCTTAGCAATAAATAGGCCAGCGTTATTTTTATTTATTTATACCTTGATTTTCGTCCAAGGATCTCATAGTAGCATATTTGGATGAATTCCTCTTTTATCTTCACAACAATGCTATGAGGTAGGTTAGACTGAAATATAATGACTGACGAAAAACCACCCAGTGAGCTTTGTGGCTCTGAATGAGAGTTTGAAACTGGATCTTTCCCATTCTTGATCAATACTCTAACAAAAAGAATGTGAGTAAGGTACATGTTTGTTGCTGACAGTGGGGCATATATGCTTATATGAAGCATAATTGTATGGTTGCAGAATTCTATGCAAGTAGCCGTTCTATGTGAGTAGCCATAAATTCCAGTCATGCTCATTGTAAATTCTCATCAGACTAGTTTGTTGTGTTCCACAAGTTTCCAGACCTCCGAAAGAGGACAGATTATTGTAACAAGCACTGCCTTGAGTCAAAGCCCTTAACTAAATCTAAGAGACCAATACAAATTGATCACAGTGGAGAAACTGAGTTCAGGTATTCAAAGCTATGTCCAAAGGTTTGCAGCCACTCAGGGAATGGAGGGGTCTGGCAAGTGGATTCAGTGTACAGGCACATGCTGCACCAACATTGCAGAGAGTGAAGGGCTGATGTGGGTGCTATTTAACTCATGGCATCTTCATCTGGCAGGCTACCCACCTTCCACTCTACCGGCAGTGAAGCTAGTGTCTGGTCACCTTTGCGGGGACTGGTAGGGATCAGCTTTGCTGTCAGGTTTATTTCCCTACTCTGTACTGATGTGGTGGGGGTATTAGCAGGGGTGGGGTAGTCATTAAAAAGACGAATAGGCACATTGGCAGGTTGCTTATGAGGAAGTTAAGGTTTGGTGAACACCCTTGGACAGGGGAGGGGTGTAGTCCTGATACTGCCTTCAGGGCTGTGGGAAGTGATGACATGGTTAGGAAGCAACTATGGGACCCACCTGTAACACTTGCATGGAGAATGGGGTCCACTCTCCCTACTCATGTGAAAGGGAGTAGAGGATGGGATACCCCAGGCCCGGGCCCTGGGCAGGGTTGGCTTGCCCACAGTTTGGTTATTAGTTAGGTCTTGCACCTTCTTCCTGCTTTGCAAATCATTTTTGGGTTTAAATATGGGTTTAATTGGGTTTTAATATGGCCCAGTTCTTTTGCAACTTGCTTCTTCATTTCCTTGTGTGCTTGCAAACATACTTCAGTTTGCCACTGTGGTATGAAGTTGTGTAAATAGAAGTTAAAGTAGCTACATGACATTTAGTGTTCAGCAGCCGTGCCAGAATATTGTGTATTAAGCTGAACTTAAATCTGAAAGAAATATTAATACTTTCTACCAATACATTATGGAAGCAGTTAATACGAACTAAGCATAACTGTGGCTTCCCTCATTATTATGTACCCCTTTGAATTCTACATGATAAATTAACCTATAGAATACCTCTAGATAATTAAGCAAATAGGAAAGTGTTTGTTCCTATAAAACAAAGTTTCACATGCATGCATTCACATTAAAGCAGCAAAATAAACATCCTTGTAATGGTTTCAAGTGCAAATTTGAATATTAAAAATAAGCACAGACCCAGCATGAGGTCTTGCTGCAAGGAAAGGAGAGAGCTGGGCTTGCTCTAGATAAGCTGCCTCTGCAGAACTTTCCTTTTCTGTACCTTTCTTTTCTGTCAACCTGTTAGTGTTGCAGCCTATGCTGTAACCATATGGAGACTATCTGTGCATCACCAATAAGAGAACAAAAAAGTACACAGATTCACATGAAATTTTGATATGATCCTATAACTGAAAGAAGCACATGGTACATATCACTATGATAGAGAAGACTGTGACAAGGTGGTTTTTGTGCCTGCTTAGTCTGATAAACATTCGTGGCCAGCTCTAGGGCCTCTGCTTTCTTATGGTTCTTTAACTTCATAGTGGACATGGACCAGACATCCCATTGTATACAGGATATGTCATACAAAGGTCATTTCTCTGTAAAATGGGAAACATGGTCACAAATTTAAATCAACTTACTGTTGTGGGCTACTTAATGTTGCCTCCTCTTCCTTTTTCTTATTGCTGCTTGTTATACGTGCCACAAAATGATTCAGGCAGTATAAAGAGTCCACCCAGGACAGAAGAAGAGTAAATGAGCTGTGGAAGGAGGTGTGGGAAGAGGGGCAAGTCAATAAGGAAATCATTCAGAAACCTGGGTCTCTGGTGGTTCCTTCTTCATTTCTAGGCTGTTTCCTAACCCATCCCCTGGGGGCAGGCAGGAGGAGACTCAGACATAAACCAATACAGAGGAAATGCAATGTAAATGAATTACCTAGAATAATGTTGCAAACCTTAATTCTTGAAAAATATATTACTGTAATCCAGCAAGGTTATATTTTGGCTTCATTATCATTTTTTTAAAAAAGAGGATTGAACCAGAGGTATGCTCTAATGATACAATTCAACATGCTTTGAGTCATGTTGAGTCATACTCTCTTTCAGGGGGGATTTATTTATGTACTATGAAGACTGATTCTAAACTTTTTATGGCCTTTAAGCCATCCCACTTACATGGACAGGTTTGGACCATTGGGCCTGGATGTGAGTGCACATGTCTAATACAAAAATAGACATGCAATCCAGTGTGATTCTGTTGTCCCTTCTTCATGCAGTTGAAGGTATGCATTTTCATTAATTTCACATTGCAAATTAGGATGCATATACTAATGTCTTATTTGAGGCCACTACACTGATTTCCCCCCTTGGTTTATTACTTGTTTGTGATGTCCTGCTATATTAAACTATCACTTGATCAGAGTTCCCATTTTTCTTTCTTTCTAACTACTGTTAAAAAGCAGTGAAAAAGAAGAAAAACTCAGGCAGAAAGCTTTGTTTAAGGAAAGAGTGATATTAAGGATGACTACCAATCAATTTAATGATATCCAGTGCAGAACGGGTGCACTCTGGAAAATCAGTTTCCAGTTTCCAGACCTTAGGTACTCCTTCCCTGAGCAATGCCCTCTTTAAATTGACCACTTGAAATATTCATCATAATTTTATTTGACCTTCAGTTAAAAGCCATATTTTCTATGCAACCATTTTTGCTGGATTCCTGGGTGGTCACATCATAAATTGTATATTCATTTAGTGAAAATATAACCCGTGTTTGAACTTGAGCCAAAACGCTAGAGTTTTCCTAAGCATAGCTGTGTATTGTCATGAAAATGATTAACAAAGTAATGTAAGACTTGTATCTCAGTCTAGTGAAAGCAAAAATAATGAGGAACAATGATGGTAACAAACTAATTTCAAGACAGAAATAGGAAAGAGAGCAAATGGTTTTGGCTTATTCAACGCCACAATAAACCATGGGAATGAGTCTAGTTCATGCACTCCCGCTTCTCCTCTCCTGCTCTGACTTGGCTGCAAGGAAAAGCTTTTGCTTCCATATTTGATTTAACACAACTTCTTGTAACTTATGAACCCAACAAACTGTGATTAATCGTAACTATGGTCTGTTCGAATAAGCTGACTTCCACCTATGGGTTGTGAAGCTGGATTGTTTCAACGAACCAAAGTAAAGCTGAAGCACAATTTACAGTTCAGACATAGCACTGAGCTATTTCTTCATGGCTGCAGCAAAGAAAGAGAGGGAAAGTATGTGAGCCCAAAGGTCATTACAATCATGATAAACTATAATTTATTGTGGCGTATGAATGTAGCCACTGTATATGGTAGCAAATGCAAGTTTCTCATTGTGTTTATTGTGTATTAGTGAAAGCAGGCATATCACACTAACTCATGAGATCATGTGCTATAAATTCATGTGTGAAAATTATACTTCTTTTTAGAAGTAAATCTCTGTGGTTTGCAAAATATACTTCTTTTCTAGAAGTCAAGTTCTATGGTGAACTTAAATGGTATTTGAGGATGCATGTTTACAAAGGGAAAGGGCGGAAATGAAAGAGTGCTCTCTGCCTTCCTCTTCTATCCACTTAACATAAATAAGTTTCCTTTTCTGATCAATGGCTGCTATTTAAAAATGCTTTGGAAACTTCTGGCATTTTGGTAATGGGAAATTAAAATGTAATTATTGTCTCAATGGAACCATCTAGAAGTTGAGCTTGGGAAGGAGAAAGTACGGTATATGTGACTGGAAACCAAATCATTTAGATCTGTGCAGGTGTATCTGTAAGGCTGGTGGTGCAGTTGTATTGCAATATCAACCCAAATGACCTATTGTGTTTTGCTGGTTTCTGAAGTCTTAGGATCCATCTCTTCTGATGTGACAGATGAAGAAAGTGAAATAAAGTTTAGAACAGCCAAACAGTCATTCTCAACCCTCTGAAACTGAGAAAACAAACCTTCCTTTTCACTCTACTACATTACTCCGACAATTACCACTTAACTCTTCAGTAACAAACATAATCCGTTGATACCATTACTAAATGTCCATTAATCTTGCAATCTCCCTCCATAAGAAAAAAATACAGGGGTATGTGCTGGGTTGAGGGAGTGAGGAATTTCACCCTTTGCCTACTGTTGTAATCCTGATCTGGATTCCCCTTTTCTGCTTTTCTTCATCAAGCAAATAGCAGGTGTCAATGTAGATTAGGATCCTCTTATCCTAAGATATGGTCCTAGTCCATATCTGCCCATCTTTACTGATTATTTGTGGAAGAAATACCTTGCACTCAGGGACAAATCACATGAGTAATGTCTTGTGTAATTTGACCATTAGAATTGGTGGAAGCAAAATATTACCTTTAGATTTCAGGCAGTTTCTATCAGTTTCTGTCCAGTGTTACTACATCAATAAGCTACCTATTTATCTTGCTGTTTATAAAGTGTGAGGGAGTTTTATTTACATATATAAAAAGGTATATCTAATATGGGCTTTTGACTGTACCATAAGCGCCACTAAACAAGCAGGCATATTTCAATATGTATCACTGTGCTCATTCAGGAGAAGTAATAGCCTGTTAAACCAAAGCATATTAACAGGTAAGTTTTATGGTTCTTGACAAATATGTATATGAACACTTGCAACCACATTTGGTTGCTGTTACTGTACTTGGATCATATCTCTGATGCTCTGAAAGGTCTAATTTTCTCTGCCACTTCAACATTTTTAAAATAAAATAGTAGTGAAGAATCAACATGATTTTGAACAAAAGCCTTCCAGTATTTTAATTATAGTTTAAAAAGCCAAAGATCTGATAATTAGTTTAGATTCATCCCATGCTAATGTTGGTATCTCTCTCTCAAGCACAAAAATCTCATTCTAATGTAAGTTAAATTTAAATCTAGCCTAAAATTGCTAATTGTGATAGTAATTGAGTATATGAGTTTTAAAATCTAAATGAAATTTGGTCAGTGAATATGTATGCGTGTGTTTTTCTGATTTAGAGGAATAAGTTCCTCTTACATGTTTATTGAGGATTCCACAAATTGCAACTTAGCTTAACCAGCAGCCATCATTTGCAGTTTATATTGCCCCACAAGTTCTGTGGTATGGGCCAAAATGGCAAAAATAAATGCTAAAAGACTTTTTGGCCTAGAGAAAATTTGAAGAAGGAAGGATTTGATACATTTATTAAATTATATATGGTGTGCAAAACAGCTCCTCTGATAAAGCTGTTAGGGTCACCCAATGAAACTGATTGGCAATATATTCACTTCCTTACATAATGCATAAATAATTTATGGAGCTCTGACAGAAGATGTGTTGATAGCCACTGGTTTAGGTGTCTTCATAGGGTGATAGACCTACCAGTGAATGTTAGCTACAATAGCTTAGTATAACCATATATTTAGAGGTAGGACATACATACAGTATTTGAAACATGGTTGCTGTGGATGAGCAATGGGGAAAGGCTACTTTCCTCAATTGCTTTTGTTCTGTGTGACCAGCTCCTAACAAAGCTTCCCAACCATTAGCACAACAAAAAGTAGGTCCTTCCAACACCACTACCTCTGCCTTCTAAAATTCCCAACAGTGTGGCCTGGGAATAAGAGACCCAGAGATTACTTGCACAAAGGCAAATAGAAATAACAGTTTTGCTGTTTTTAGCTTACTTCAAAACAGGTGTTACTTTTTTAGCACTTAATTTATCATTTAAGTATGTGTTTGTGTGAGAGAGGGCGTAGAGAGAAAGTTGGGGAAGGGGAAGAATCAATTCCATTCTCTATTGGAGCTAATGGCATCTACCCTCCAACAGATGGCCACTGCGCTACTCTTTTGCTGGGAGCCTTCATCCATCTCTGGGGTGCACAATCTCTGGGCCTCCAGATGTTTCTGGACTACAACTCCCATCAGCCCCAGCTGGAATAGCCAGTGATCAGGGATGATGGGAGGTGTCATCCAACATCTGGAGAGCCACAGGCTGTGCACCCCTGATCTATCTGTAGCTAACTGCATCTTCTGTTGGTGCAAATTTGTAGTACCATGGTTGAAACAGCCACTTGCCTAAGCCAGGGATATTATGAGTCAGTTTATACTTCTTTTCAGCACACAGCCAATCCAGTAGAAACACACACACACACACACACACACACACACACACACAAAATCTTATGATTTCAATAGAAGAAAAGTAAAGACAAATGCAAGAAGCCATATTATTTGCAATTCACCCTTCGCTGCTAGCCTTGTTTATTTTGAATTATAATAAATTATGTAATTGTTGATAGGAAAAGCCACACACATGCATGCCCACTTCCATTTATCCTAATGGTACTGCAAAGTTGTATTGCAGCATCAATGAAAATGTGGGTGTGCTTTCAAAGCCTTGGCAGCCTGTAGTGACCTTCAGGAAAAATGAAATGCTCTGCTGGCTAGGGAAACAATTGAGCTGAAACCACTGAGGCGCAGTCAGCTCAGAGATAGACTTCCCAAATTAAAAGCTGTTAGCAACAGCTCCAAACAAGATTGGAAAGTGAGAGCAGAACATATTTCTTGAAGGTGATTTATGCAATGAATAAGGCATGATCAAGAGCACAAACCTCTCATAAAGAGGAATACCTATTAAACTGAGCAACCTGAACTTTAAACTGAACATCACTGTCGTCAAAAGTCTGAGCACAAAGTGGTGTCAGAATCACAATTTGTTTAAACAAATAGATAAATGCAAACTGATGACCTTTAACACACAGGGACATAAAATACATCCGTAGCTTCAAGTAATTAATTTGCAACAAGCACATCCTGATTTCCCCCCTCAAGTATCTTTTGACAGAATGTTCACACAAGAGCATTAGATATTTGTAATGACCTTTCCTGATCATAATGTATCAGGCAGGCAACAATGGAGTTTTCACTGCATTCCATATTAATGTCAATTAGCTTGGTGTAACTGGGAAGAAAAGGTCAAGGCTTAAATTAGCCCACAAATTCCCCATAAATTAATAAATGTTTTAATATGGATAAGCACATAAAGACCCAAATAAGCTTAAGCCCCAAAGAAACCATAATTATTTCAGTTCTCTGCAACAGAGAACAATCCATCTAAAATGTTGGCATATGTTTTAGAAACTTTCTAACCCAATCTTTGTTGTTTTTCTGCCCAAAAGTTAATGTAAAATATTAAAGTGTTTGAAAGATGACTGAGGAAGTGATTATGTATGTATTGGTTCAGAATGTGGTTCTATCCCAAATTTTGAGCTGGATGGATCTGTCTTCTGAACCAGGTAATATCATTCCTGTATGATATCCAGGTTAGTGTTTCCCTAAAATTCAGCAAAGTGAAGGCACGATATTTAAAATAGAAATATTTGTACTTATATTTAAAACACCAGCAATTAATCAGGAAATATTGGAGAGAAGATTGAAATAAGAATAAAACAACAACAAAACTAGATATATTTTTTAGTATAATGCTTGTAAATTTGTATTCTTTCTTTTCCATTCAGCATATCACATACCAAAATCCCAAGTGAAATTTCCTTTCTCCACATATATGTATTTTCATGTTCCTTCTCTCACACACATTAGTCTTTCTAACCTGCACCAGGCCCTTTAGTCATCCCTGCAGAAGTTTCACTGTTGAATTCTGTTTTAATTCTGTTGAAAAACAAATCATTTTGTAGTATTAATTCTGAAAATTTGTATTACTGACACAAGGCAGCTTGATTTCGCATCCTGGAAATGAATCACATGAAGCCTTCACTTAATTCTCTAAGGACATTTTAAGACAATATAACACACCTTTGAAAAGCTTGCTTTAGTCATTTATTTGTTGATGTAAATGTTGCATTTTATAGCAGCCTTTCTTAATTTAAAATGAATTATAACAGCAGAGTGAAGAATTCCCTATAAAGCGGTGGTGTACTTCATTATTTAAGCAGTCCAACTTCTGTTTGATATTGCCCCATTTATCACTGAGGATATTTTATCTTTATTGTTCCTTAAAAAGAGCAGTCACCTGTACATTAATGCCAATTCCCAGCATTCTGTTACACGAGCATGACCAAGAAAGGGAACCTAGGATGGGCTGTGCAAGTAAAGAGGCGCACTATGTAGATAGAAACAGGCTTTATTTTCAAATGTTTGGGTCTCCAATAACACAAGGCAGGTCTAATCCCACCACAGTGATGTCGGTGTGCATCCCTTTACATTTGCAACCTTAAATGAATAGATGTTATTTACTCCAAGTGGAAAAATGCTGTTTTGATAAGAATGTCCCTCCATTTCTAACACAGAGCTCAGTGGTGGAACTTGACATCTCAAATTTCAGTGGCACCTTGGTGATGCCAAAATCTGGCATGCCCCCCACTTCTCGCTTTCCACTAGACTTCATAGTTGCAGCGCTTGGTATGGTGCCCCAGAACCTCTGCTCCTGGGGCCACCAAACAAGTTGTCCTCCCTTAGAGCCACCTTTGCTGAGCTCTCCCTTAGGGTTTTCATAGGAAGAGCATACACTATAATTAAATGTTAGGACCATTTAATTATAGAAGTGGAAGTCTTGGGGAATAGAGTTGCATACATCCATACCCAGTTCCTGGTAACTGTAGTCCTTCCCCCACATAGCTATTATTCTGAGCATCATGTCTTTTCAAGTGCACATGTGCCCTAAGTCCACACCCCCTGCTCAGTCCAGGAGTTATAATTCAAAATGCAACTACAGCATTCCTGAGATCAAGCCTCTGCTTAAATACCTATGGTGAAAGAGAGCACACCAAATCCCAAGGCAACTTGCACCACTGTTTAACAACTCTTACAGTTGGGAAATGTCTCCTAATATTTAGCCAGCAAATGCTTGTCTGCAATTTTCATCTACTGGCAGCAGTCATGTCTTCTGGGGCAGCAGATAACAAGTCTGTTCTATCTTCTGCATGTCTTGCTTTAATATTATGATCTCCAGGGTAGATATATCCAGCTCTTTCAATCATTTCTCATTGTTTCCATGCCTATTACTATCCTGTGGACATGCTCTAGTTTGTAATGTCCTTCTTAAAATGTTGCACCCAGAACTGGACACAGTAGACCAGATGTGCCCTGTGCTTCACTCTGACCATTACTGAACAGAGTGGAGCTGTTATTCCCCATGATCTGGATGCTATATTTATGTTAATGCAAACTAATAGTACATTTGCTTCTTTTGTTGTGCACTGGCTTGTTTTCAGGTTGTGGTCCACCAAGACACCTAGATCCTTTCTACAAGTAATGCTGTCAAGTTAGGCTTGCCCAATTATACTTTTGTGCCTTTAATGTTTTGGCCCTAAATGCAGGACATTATCTGTGTACAATTTCATTTTGTTGGTTGCGGTCCAGTGTTACCGCTAGTCAATATCGTTTTTATTTATTTAAAGAAGGTTTAAGAAACAGAGGAAGAAGTGGAACTAAGGTTTCTCTAATGATATACATCCATACTTAGTCATCTGCTACATAATCAATATTATCAATAATATCTTGAGGCTTGTCCTTCTGGTAACACTTCTAATTGCTTAAATACTCTCTACTATGCTGCTTTAATTAGTATATCCAACCATCTATTTTTAATGCCCCTAAAAGAAATATGGCAATCAGAAATGTCTTTTGGGTGTGCATTACTTTAAAGGAACCATTTTCAAATAGAATTAAATGCTCAAACCTGTTTCACCTATAAAATAAAGATTCTTAGAAAAACAATAATTCAGTCACATAAAGATTTGTTATCTAAAGAAATGGCCAACTTAGAAATAGATTAGCTATTTAAGACTAATTTGGCCATATGTCTAATGGATATGGTTCATAAACCTACA
Organism: Podarcis muralis; assembly: GCF_964188315.1. Classification (NCBI taxonomy): domain Eukaryota; kingdom Metazoa; phylum Chordata; class Lepidosauria; order Squamata; family Lacertidae; genus Podarcis; species Podarcis muralis. The sequence continues at coordinate 69,214,384 of NC_135657.1, forward strand.
CATAAAAAGCTTTGAAATGGAGAGTGGATGGTAAAATTACCCCAGGTTTTATCTTCTTTAGTTTGACTATTTAAATAGCTAACTCTTTCCTAACCTGACTGCTGTAAAAAATATTATCACATAGCCAAGAAGGGCTTGCTGCCTCGGAAAGAGAACAGAAATTTTGTTGGTGTATTGTCCAACAGCTTCCCTAACCTGAGCTGATGGAGGTGGTCTTAGCAGTGGTTTTTTGGTTACCTTTTCAAGTTCAGTGCTGGACTTCATGATAACTAAGGCAATCATGAGTCTTTTTCTATAAGGTGGGTCCAGCACATGTGCTGGTCATACTCTTGTTTTGTTTGTTCATTTGTTTTTATTTGCTATAGAACATTTCAGGAATGATCCAATCATAGATGGTTTCAAGTCACTCTATTGTCATGGACAGAACATTGATGAAGTTTGGATTGTTATTCACAGTTTCTCTCTGCAGGGATGGAAAACTAACTAGGATGGTCCTGAAAACCTACAGAATCCCAAGGATTCCTGAATGCTTTGAGGGAATTTCTAATTGGCATGCCGGCAAACATGTTGGACTCTGATCTCATGGTGGAACAGTGAAGTGGAAGGACCATTGATAGGATCATTCTTGAGTGCCATATCCAATTAAGGGGCCTCAGATGGCTCCCTGGTTTGGAAGGAAGTAACAGGTGATGAAACAATCAAATGATGGCTCAGGTGGCTGAAATATTGCAGCAAATATGACTGAAGACAGCTAAGAATATATAATATATGGTGATAGTGATGAAGATTGTCTATTTATCTGCCACCATCTGAAGGCACATGCATTCCTTCATAGCTTTGGGGGAAATTGACCCAGAGTATGACCCAGAGATGATAGTTGGATTCTGCTGTATTTTATGGTGTTTGAAGTTTTTTTAAAAAATACTATGAGGATGAGAGAGAGAGAAGTAGGTCTGCAGGAGATTGTCAGATGAAGGGTGGTCTAGAAATAAAAATAGTAATTATGATGATAATAAATGCCGGCTTGAGCCCTGATTCAGAGGCAAGTCTTCCCCATTCAACACAATATTAGGGATGACTCAACACACTCCTTGTATGCGCAGAGCTGCTATTACAAATACTGAATTCCAGAGAAGGCTTTGCTCACTAAGTCCACTGGAGCTTTGGTGACCTAAATATTATTATAATGTTATCTTTTCATGAGTCATGACCCCAGAACCCAATGTTACCAAGGTGCCCAGTGTGGTTGTTAGGTCAAGCTCCTTTGGCTTTGCTCTTCATGTGACTATGCAAGATGCATGGCATAAAGGCATGAAGAGGAAGCAAACTTTGGTGCACTTCAGCTATCTTTATTAACTTGCTCTAGGTGTATTCTAATGCCTGACAATGCACCTGATATATTGTCTGTTGCCAATTTAAATATGTGTATCTATCTGACCATCAATTTGACCTGGTAAAATAAAAGTGTATTTCTAAAGAGCACAGTGATCAGTTGCTTTTTCCTTTTCTCAAAGATAGACCTTCAACTCCAATCTTCTCCTAGTCTCAGTCTCACGCAAGATCACCTTTTTGTCACAAGCAACCCCTCCCCTCAGGGAACAAAGGCTTTTAAGTGTTTTTCTCCAAGAGACCATACTCTTGGATTTCTCCTAAGACAAATTGCTCATCTAGAATTAGCTCCCCTTCTGTACCTCCCCTTCCTGTCCCCCTTGCCTCCTCCTCATTGGTAATTTTCTTGTCTAGTTAGGATCCAAAGGGAGCATGAAACCACGAGGTAGCATTTTTTCAATTTCTCAACTTTTGTTCTATTTTGGGAGTGTTCTGAAAATGCTAGCTCTGAACCATACATGGTTCCCTGGGTGAAGGACAGCCTGCCAGTAATGAGAAGCAGACTGTGGCTTATGTCCAGCAACTCATGCCGAAACACTTCAAGAATCCCAGTATAAAACCATGACTGAGATTCTCAGGTCACTATGAAACTCAAGAAATCCACTCCTGGTCCTTTAGTCAGAACACGTAATTGTCAGCACTCATCCCCAGGGGTGCACTCCTTCATTGTCTCCCAAGACTGATGGATGCCAATCAACCACTCTTCTGATCCTCTGTCTCCTCCATTTCCCCATTTTTCATGTCCTTTCTGCTCTCATGTGTTCTTAACTAGCATCATTTGCATTTGATCCCCCCCCCAATTGCATTGAGGTCTTTGTTGCAGCCTGCCAGATTCCTAGCACCCCTCCCAGACCCTTATATAGTAAACATAAATATTCCCCACCTCTGTCTATCTCTACTTCTGTCATAGCAACATTCAAACCATAAGCTGTTGGTCCAGACAGAGTGGGATGAAGGAAATATATCCTTGTGTATTGTCTCAGCAAATGATTTTATTCTCTTTTTATTCTGGAATCATTCTGGCGATTCAAGTCACATGGCTGAGCAGTGCTGTGTAGTAATAAACAAATTTCTTTTGAACCCACATTGGGAACCCACAAAGCTGGGCTCAAGATCTTGAAATATCACACTTGTATGGCAACACGTGTTTGCATGCATGTTAATCTGTAACATGTGATCAGGGACATAGGTAGGCGTGCTGACACTGAACACTCCTCTCCCTGAGAAAAAAACTTCTGCAACATGAAAATTGTTCCAGTGATATAAATTCATATTAAATAGGCTGTGAACTAGGCAGCTAGGAATCCATGTCGGGCAGTCAATATTACACACCATTCTCTTACAAATTTGTGGAAACATGCTGCACGGTTGCACATCCTGTTCCCTGTTGTATATATCTAGGTCATAGCTACTCCCTTGATCAACACTGTATATGAATCATGTAATCAAATGGTCATGATGGTCCACAGTGTAAAAACTGGTAAAGATTTACAGTAGCTGTTAAAAGGCTCAGTCAATTACCTACCATCAAATGTTTTATTTGCCTGGGGGTTGCTGGTTTTTTGTTTTTTACACCTAACCTCAAGAATCAAGTAAGCAAAGAGAGGCTTATTTTCAGTAACATATTTAAACCTTCAGCCTCTGTGGGTTTTTTACGCCGGGATAAGATCAGAAATAAGCCACCAGTGTTTTATTTAAAAAGAAAAGCTTCTTTTTGCAGGGGAAGTTAAGGAAACATAAGAGATGTCAGGCCTTATTCCTGAGAAGGTTAGTATTTTACAGATACAAATGTAACAATGTCCTTGCCATGCAGACAGCTGATAATGATTTAAGGGTGAAAGCCAATTGTTGCCCTTGTGCTTTGCAGCCAGTGAAGCTCTTTGCTGATGATGGAAATGGACAGAAGGGATCCCCCCCCCCCCCCGATTCCCCCTACCACATACAGGGCTCCATGAAAATAAGCTCCTGGGAGCTGAGGGACTGTCCAAAACAGGGGGAAAGGAGAATAAGCAAAAAATTCTGCCCATCCTCTTCCATTTGAATCCCACCCATCTTCTTCAATTTGCTTATGATATGGAGGATTTCAGCTACATTGTAAGATGCCACACCATGCAACCACAACTAGAGATATTCAGTTCTGATACAGAGTCTCAATGTAATCTGACCATCTATGTGAGGTGGATTTCAAACAATACTGTTCACTGTGTGGTACCATATGGAAATGTTTTCCAAAGGCCTTGGTATGTTTATATGGAGATGGAGGTGGTGTGCTTCACTGTCTGAAGTGGCTCTGTTTCTGATTACATCGTATGTGAGCAATAAACAAGTATATTTATTTATTTATTTATTTATTTATTTGGAATACTTACAAACCACTAAACATCACAGTAATGCTGCAGTGCTGTATAACAATAAAAACTATACAAGTAAAACAAAGATTAAGAAAAGTTCTCAAATATCATTAAATACTGTCTGCAGGTAGTGTGATGCTTATGGAAACCCAGTAAAAATAAAGACATTTTAAAGCATCTAACAAAATACTTTGACTATAAGTTTTATCTGAAGATCAGCATTCTTGATTGGTACAAACAACTCAGTATGCAGCTCCAAACAGATACTTCTCATCTGTCATGGCAGTGTCACCTTCTGTGATGGATAATGCTACCAATACAAATTTGGGTAGAAGGTGTTCTGCTGTTTGTCCCACATAGATTAGCAGACTAATACATTATTTAGTGTTTCCATAGTGTTTGCTTTCTAGATATTTTAAGAATGCCCTCATGTCTGGCCAAGACTTCAGAGCCATGATTTCTAGACATCATCAGCATACAGAGGACTTTCGGTGGCCCCTAAATGTCTGATTTGTAGTGAAATGAGGAAATTCAAGGCCTTGGATGCATCATTGTGGATGTTGCTTATGTTTCTGATTAAGACAATATTTTCTGCAGGGCAGCAGACATAAAGGGCAATTAAAGGTAAAGGGACCCCTGACCATTAGGTCCAGTCGTGGCCAACTCTGGGATTGTGGCGCTCATCTCGCTTTATTGGCTGAGGGAGCCGGCGTACAGCTTCCGGGTCATGTGGCCAGCATGACTAAGCCACTTCTGGTGAACCAGAGCAGCAAACGGAACTGCCGTTTACCTTCCTGCCAGAGTGGTACCTATTTATCTACTTGCACTTGACATACTTTCAGACTGCTTGATTGGCAGGAGCTGGGACCGAGCAATGGGAGCTCACCCCGTCGTGGGGATTCGAACCGCCGACCTTCTGATCGGCAAGTCCTAGGCTCTGTGGTTTAACCCACAGCGCCATATTGACAAAACAAAGAATAGAAATATGCTTCCCAAAATTCCAGATGTACCATGCACTTGACCTCCCTGCAGCGGAGTCGCTTCCACTTACCAGCAGGGAGAGGGGCGAGGCAGTGAGGAGGTCAGTGCTGTGCAAGCACATTGGCAGAGACAATCCAGCACTCCTGACACTGCCACCTTGTCCCAGTAAGTGGCAGAAGGATAGCATGGGAAGTTGTATTGAAAGCTTCTGGGAGGTCCAGGATAATGGCAAAGGTCTGAACCCTGACTGAAATATATCAAGAAAATCAGTATCAGTTTGCAGGAAAGCACCTGCTTGAACATTTTATCTAGGAAGATAAATGTTAAGCACTGGCTGAAGATGTAATTCACACCGTCCAGATCCCCAGCAGGTTTCTTTATGACTTGCCATTCCATGGCCTCCTTTAAATAGTCAGGATCACCCCTTGGACCCAGCTGGGCACTCTTGTCATATGTTTTAACCTAAACTAATGATTCATGCAGTAAGTCTTAAACCATTACATTATTTAGATTTGACAACGCCTAAGCCCTGACCCTGGCACTCCTTGTGGCCTTATGACAATCTCTGTAAAATGCTTCTGAATAGGAGAGTGTTTGTCAGACTATGTCCAAAGGATCGCTCGGTTCCTGCATGAGAAGTAACAGCAGACAGTCATGGCTGACACAGTTTCCCAGGGCAATTTGCCTGCTTCAACCAATCTTCACTTGTAATGTCAGCTGCCATGGAAAGTTAGGCATATGCGATGACTTTAAGTTCTTCTGGAATGAAAGTAGGGATTGTGGCCAGTGCTCCATGTGAATTGAACTTCCAGCCTACAATATTTCCCTGTCTCCAGAGCCCACTGCAATCCATATGTATTCCATGGTACACGTTTAGGGGTTGGGAAGCAGAAAAGTTGACTCGGAAATGGTTCCTTTGGAATATGTTTACAAACCATGGACTAGTGAATGCTAGTCAGTGTGGTTGGTTTTACAACACGTTTGCAATAAAGAAAGGCATACTATATGGCACTTTTATAAACTGAATTCATATTGATTTTCTGGAAACAATTGGCGCAGTATTCTGCTTTGTATAACAATGGATATGTGCAAATGCCCCATGTATGAATACATATAAAAATAAATTCTGCCATTGCCTTCTTATAACTGAAATATTCTGTTTTTTAAAAAACCAAGCCATCCTGTTCTTCACTGCTCCTGGGGTGAAAAGTATAATTTGTTGGAGGCCATTAGACTTAGACACCATTCACACAATAATGATTTTTATAATTACGTATAGAAAAGATTGTGAATCCTTTTTAAGTACAATGAGCTGCTAATTATTCTGAGCCTGCGGAAAGAACAATAGATTAAACAATTTGTCTTTTAAAGCTTACAGTGCTGTATTTGGTGGATATAGTGGTTGATAAGGAAAATACTTTTAAAACACAAATCATGCAGTATTTAATGCTTCTTTGAAAACTGCTGTCTTCATGTTAATTATAATGGATCTTAAAAATGTAGATTGTATTTGAAAATATCATTTAAGATTTTACTGACAGCATACTTTTAAAGTGTATTTTCTACTGTTGCCTGAGAGGGCCAGCGACAGAAAGATTTAAGCAACATTATTTACATACATTTTTTGCAATTCCTTTTTAACAGTTAAATAATAGGAACAATTTTATATAATAAACAGCTGGTAAACCTGCACTTCAGGGCACTGAATTCATCTAAACTTAACATCCCTGCAAAGTGATTTATACATTTATTTTCTTTTATAATAACACTGAATGGTCTTTGCTACTTCAAACCGATTGCCAAAGGACAGTTAGTTCTCATCCCAAACTGTGGCAAAAATAGCAAGGGTGCTGAAATTTGAGCTTTTCAGAAGGATATAGAAACATGCAATTTACACTTGTCCCTTTTAACACTGTGCTTACTGTATCTACTCTGGCCAAATTGCCTTTTACAAGGAGAGCTATTTTTGTTCTTACATCATAGGCTGTATTGTAGCTCTACATGAATTACAAAACCCATAATCTTTATTTTCAAAATGATGGCACCACTTTTCTTCAGTTACTGTATTTACTGAATTTTAAGTTATAGCTGAGATTGCAGAGCATATTACAGTTGTCCAAATGGAAGAATTTCATTTGCAATTAAAGTTTTTGAAGTCTTTAATGCATCTGTCAGAATGAATGACAGACTCATTCAAGGTTCCTCTTCAATATAGGTGAAATAAAAATTGTCACAGCAGGGTTCTTAGGGGGTGGGTGGAAATTAAGGTTATCTGCAAACTTGGCCAGGGAATTCTGAAACTTTTGAAATTAAGCGCTTGCCATTGCCCTATACAAATGTGATATCAGTTTGGAAGTATTTATTATGTATCATTTATTTCATAATTAATGCCAGGTATAGGTTCATCGTTAGTACCATATTGGTTGGCCAACTCCAGAATTCTTTTGATATATTTGATCAGGTGAAAATTTAATTTCCTTTTATCACATAAATTTTGTTTGTTGTTTTTAATGTTATAGGGTAATAAACATCATATTACTTGGGTTTCCTATGAAAACATTTGTGCTTGGGGGTCACTGAGGAAACTGAGATCCACGGAGAAGGGAGTGAAAGTATACCATGACTAATTTAAGGTCCCTGATGTCTTCAAATCTGGAAATGTACAGTTTGGTAGAGGTTGCACATATTAAGTCCCTTCTTGTACCAGGGTATCATTGACTATGATGGATATAGAGTGCTGGCATCTTTATGCAATTAATGTTCACACAAAACCACGGTAAGAATTAAATGGTGTTTCTATCCTAGTGGTACAGCAATAAAGCTGTTGGCATATTTGCAAAGCTGGATGGGGGGCCGCGTGTTGAGATTCCTGTATTGCAGCAGGTTGGACTCGATGACCCTCAAGAACTCTTCCAATTCTACAATTCTATGATATTTTTTAGTATTATTATTGAGAAGCTTTTCTTTTTTCGGAAATTTAGCATGGTCCAATGCCACTATTCCTTCCAGAATATTTGTGGCTGACACATATTTATGAGATGTTAGTGTTGCAGCACATTTAATGTGATAGTATTAAATGTTCATATTTAAGACAAAATAAAAATCAAAACTACTTCTGAGACTGTGGGCTGTACACTCATAGACAGGGCATGCTTGTAATGTGATGGAAGTAACATTGGTTAAGTTACAAGTGGTCTTTTCCAGATTCCAAAGAACGAAAAACTACCTTTCATGTCAGATTTGTCTATGCCCAAAAAGGTACTGATGTTTCCATAGTGAAAATAGCAAGTGGTTTATTCATAGACTCCTTTTGTACCTTTGCTCAGTTGAATTCCAGATGCACCAAAGCCAACCATTTCTTCTCTCCTTTTGTTTGCCCCTTGGACTATTAATCTGATTTGTTGATATTGTTGACAGCTTGCAATATGAGAGAGGGAAATAAAAATGAAATCATTTTCAGTGCTTGATAGAATAATACAACGAGGCATAGTATTAGTCACAATGAACATTTATTTCAGCACCAAGAAAATATTTTTTTGTAGAAGATGTGGCTTGTGCAAGTATTTTGTCTTCTTTTTGTTAATATTCAGGTCACAATCAGAGACGGGAGGGAGGGATAGAGCCTAAGCACAATGCTGCTTTTGATTTTTCTGTCACTTAGATATTCATTAATAAACTGTATCTCTACCATTGCTCACTTCTCAAAACTCACATAACATTTAGATGAGCCACAGCGGAGTCAGAAATGTAGACAGCTCTGTGCTGTATTCATAGTGGAAGAAGTAACAGGAGAAAAGAGGTAGAATAATATTATAAACTCTGAAGAGAAACTATTTTATATTTCCCTGCATCATTTTCACTTTTTACCATTTGTTTAATTCAGAATTATTTAAATTAACTGTAAAACAATGAACCTTTTTTTCCAAATTAGCCCAAACAATATTGCTGTATATTTATTACTGTGTTGTATACTTATTTCATTTTAAAAAGTAGTGTCTGATAAAATTATTTCAATCCATCCCTCTGCCTCCTTTCCTGTTCCCCTTACTGCGAGCTCTATAATTCCCCCTTCAAAGTACAAAGAACTAGATCATATCAATCTTCTTATTGTCTTTGGAAAATCTAATCTGTGGGTCAATGTTGGCCAGCTTTATCTTAAAAATTATCCAGCTGCAATTTGCCTGACAATTCAGCTTCCTTAAACTAACCCCCTTTCCCTCCTCCCTACTTCATTTGATCAGGGAAGTCTAATTTGCAGCTGTCAGGAACTTGGATTGATATGCTACTTTAAAAAATGATTTAGTCATGATTTACTCCAGTTTGGAACAGAAAGCAACAATATATTACTATCCAAGGAGCCAGTAATCGAGTTGTAAACCTATGTATTTTTGCCCATAGATGAACTAGAGCAGTTTGTTATCCAAGACTGCATATGGCAGTTTCTCCATAGGCCACAAAAGCCACAACCAACCAATTTGAGTTGAATATTTTCTGTGTTGAAGGCATGGAAGACTATAAATTTGAAGTCAAGGAATGAAAAACAGAGAGAAGTAACATTCTCTGAAGACAAAACGCAAGCTCTGAAACTATTTTTTTCTTTTAAAAAAATGGCCTGGAAAGCTCAGTGTTTCAGTGCACAATATATTTGCAAACTATTCAGGAACCACTTAATATAAACAAACAAGAAAGCTAAGCACTGTTGCCAACAATGGGAATATGGGACTGTTTTTCTATATAATGCTAGTAGTATATAATATCCTTCAGGTGAGCAACAGAGCTGCAGAAACCTTGATTACAAAGCTTGAAATGCTTTGTAATCATATTGTCAGATTTTCCTTGGCTGGGATCCAAACCTGTTGAAAAAGCTGTTCCACTCACACAGAGGGGCTTTTAAGCACTTCCCTTCAAGCCCAGCCCCAAAGCCCAATCCCAAGTATGAGAAGGCTTCCAAACCACTACTTTATGTGTGGCTGCAATTGGATTTTCTCTCCCTGCACATTCTGAAGCTGTTAAGTTGTGGGTGAACATGTCAGACAACACAGCGATTCTTCAAACAGCTCTTCTTTATTTAGAGGCCACAACAGAATTCAACTGAAGAGCTCAGTCAGCCTGCTTATACAGAGCTCCAGAACAACGTAACTGTAGCAACTTTCTAAAACTATCCAATCACTGAACGTCACTTTTGATCCTTCATTTGCATAACTATCTACAGTATCCCCCTGCTGGCCCAGGGTGAGAACTTCAGTACATAACAGAAGCACTTTCACTACTCATGCACAGGGGGTAGGAAGTATTGTGGTGGATCTGAATTGTGAATATTTATAAAATGTCCACCTTTTCCCAGTGAGCATGAAATTATCACCATCAGTTTATTACAGTCAACAGACCAGAAACAAGACCAAAAATTAACCATAGAATACACCAAAATTTGATACACAGGATATGCACCAAAAAGTGCAAAAAGGAACAAAAGCTCAGTAGTATACAAAATAAGTAACCTCAGTTAAGTCCCTGGGAATAATTGCTCCAGTTTTGGTGGTTATTTCCTCCTTAATTCTCACTGTCACAGATAAAAAAATATTAGCCTCTATCAATGTCACCAATGGGATTTTTGCTCCCAGCAAATATTTAACATGGAATTGAGCTAACCTTCCTGGGGTAATTTGGCCAATAGAAGACCAATCATTTGCTGAAAAGCTCCAGTGTGGAAATTGCAAAACAGAAGGAAGGACATGTTCCACACATTCCACCTCCGGGTTGTTTCTAGGGCATACCTCTAAGGAGAGAGGAAAATCAGCATAGCTACCCCAGAGCATTTGAAATGATGAAACATTCAATCTGGCCAGAGTAAAAGCTCTGCAGTATTTATCTACACATGAATTCCTAAAATAAGCAACTAACTGAAAACGAACATTATAGGAAATGCTCAAGGAGCAATGTGAGCAGGTTATACATGTGAGCCAAAGGGTCCTGAAAGGAAATATCCTAGAATCTTTGTTTTACCAGAGCTAGTGGAGAATTAAATATCATTTGAAGAAGGAAAGAAGGATGCAACAAGATTTTTGGGCAATAGACTTAGTGTATACACTATCATATCTATCCTTGGGTAAATATGGTAGCCACCAAGTTGGTATTTTAACGACAAAGATCTTGAACCAAAGTTTTAAGGCTGCCAACCAAGTTCTTATCTCAAAAGGACATCATCCTGTTTCCAGTAATATAGCTGCATTAGGAACACATCTTGGAATATGTAAAAGGACTTGTAAGAATTTAGCTCGAGCATCATTTAATTCCAACAACACTCCATTAGTTCAAATAGGAGCTCCACAAAGCACTGAAACAACCACAGGAATATATTGACACTCTTTAGTGTAAAAAAAGCACACTAGCAGACTAATTCATTGAGGTTTTCTGAGAAGCAAAGGATCTATGTGTAGCCCAAGAGATAAAATGATGGAATAGCGCCCCCAAAGTGAGCACGAAATGGATTGGATACATCTGAAACACCAAAATCTACATCTTTTCAATTATTCAATTATATACCCAAATTGTCTTGTGGTCATTGTTTCTACTATCAGAGCTCACACTCAGGGGCAGCCCATCCTATTTCCCCAGGGCCATCTTTAGTATATGCGCTGCCGGGGTGCAAAGATCCGCCCAGCGCCCCCAAATTTAGTTTAGTCGCCCCCAAATTAACTTGTATTGAGCTTTTTTGGGAGGAGGGAAGCCAAAGTTGTTGACTTTTTTTAAGAGGGGGCGAACCGAACTCAAGATTGCTGAGCTTTTTGGGGTGAGGAAAATTGCTCAGCT